>NC_140590.1:1302014362-1302614362 GCF_964204655.1 Triturus cristatus | reverse complement strand
AATGTGCCAGTGGGCCACAGTAACTGTACTACAGTGTTGCAGATGTCTACGAGAGGCCGAAGCAGCTTCCATGCAATACGTCAAACTTATTTTGTTTGTGGAACTAAGGCATGCTACTTCCTACCTCCAGGCTGGTCTTGTACCTGTTACATAGCCTTCCTCTACCACGTGTGTTTTTAGCTCCCCCAACCTACCATCAAGATTTGCAATTGTTCGATCACCATGCTGGTAGTAGGGGAAAACGTGCAATTGGTGTCTTTGTAGTCGACCAGACAGAGACCACATGGGAACAATATAGACTTTAACAGAGGATTCGTCTTCTTTGTTGGCCCAGTACAGAACAATAAGCTGGTCCATCGCCTCACCCGTACAATGGAAGCAGTGATCAATCAGACAACTGCTGCCTTAGGGAACTTGACAGAAGAACAAGCATCGATCCGCATGGTTGCTTTGCAGAATAACCTTGTTCTAGATGTTATTCTGGCTGATCGAGGTGGAGCATGCCGTATCATCGGATCCAGCTGTTGTGTCTTCACACCGAACAATTCACCTTCTGTATATGCGGTCATCTCCAGACTACACAAAATAGCTACTGAGATACATCAAGACTCAGTAACATGGACTTTGGCTGGATGGTTCTGGAGCATATTTTCTGTATGGAGTCTGAAAATATTGTCGGCCTTATTCATAAATATTGCAATTCTCTTCTCTTGTTGTTTATGTATCCAATGCGGGACAATGCTTTGTTCCCTCTGTATTTCCACTTGTACTACTTGTCTACCGTCTAAAACGAATGTCCAAAATATAAATGCTTGTTTAGCAATTGACCGAGAAGTCAGCAATATGATGTTAATTGATATACATGGTGTTTATCGTACCCCTTTGTAAGCATAAGAAAATGTCTTAGCTTGTGCTAAAAGGGTCGTCTGTGGAAATGTGTAATATTTTACTTAGCATAAGCGACAGACATTTTGGCTGTGGTGTCCATTTCGTTTCCTTCGTAATTCTTCCGTCCTCTGCTGCTCGCCTTTTCACTCTGCTTATGTTATCTATTTTAGTTGACTTACTGACTCAGCTAAAGCAATGTACGTGCTGAGGGTTTGTAGCTGCCAGTGCACCTGGTCTCAGATGTTAACTGTCGGCCATTTACTGCTGCCATAAGCATTCCTACTCCCATCCCACTTTGCTGACCACGTAGTTATTCATCTGCCCTGGTTTGCTGATAACTATTTCTAAAATGTGTTCTTCCTATTCCTGTTCACATGCTTACATTGCAGAAAACCGGTATAAAAGGGATGATGGTTTGTGAATTCAGTGTACTACCTCCTGCAGCACTTGAGAGTGCTGTGTGGACATGGTCCCACTCATGAGTGATTAATAAACTTGTTATTTATTCCAACTCCAGTGCCGATCTCTATTTTCTTGGTCTCTGGACCCGTGGACAAGAGGGTGACCCTAGACCACCGTGCCCACTTTTAGGCACATTTCCACAAATGAGCATTAATATTTTACTTCAATTTGAGATGAAGCTTTATTAATCATACCGAGAGGTGGTTATTTAGCTAGCTAGATAGTTAGTTAAATAAGTGCTATCATTATCATCAACTTCTCAACTAATTGGTCCATCGACTAAGAGTAAAGAGAGTTGATATGTGGTATTAGCTATGTATATTTGAGATATTAAACATGAACCTGTGATGTAGATAAAATTTCACGTCATTAAAACTGGACCCCCAGTACATCAGGGATTTGGGTGAATGAGTATGGGCCATTTGTGTGTTATTGAGTATTGATCCCTGATTAGGTATTGTGCAGGATCAGTAGCGACATGAACTACTCCTGAATACACAAGATTAAAAATGTAAATCAATATAATGTTCTTCTACACACAGAAAGATTAACTCACTCATATGAAACTCGTGTCACTCGCAAACTTGGAATAGGAGGGATAATCAATACAATTCCACCACTAGAGTGGCAAACAAAGACAACTATACCGCACCCTGAGCTCAACAGAAATAAACTCAATAGTGTGTGCTTAGAGGTGACATGCATGAACAGACATGGCATGAGGCTGGCACGGGATGCCAGGTGCTTCTTTTTTCATAGCTTGATGCTACCTTCATTCCACAAATTCAAAATAAGTTTACGTTCACTTCCAACATCCTAGACCTGAAAGCACTGCACCAATCAAGGTGACTATGTTTCATGTCTGGTTCCATTGATGTGGCTGGCATTTGTGTACCCCTTTGGGCTTTTAAGAACAAATCTACCATCTGTCTTGCTCTGCCCTAGCCACACTGGCCTTACAGTGAATCACTGCTTTTAGGAACAGTCCAGATTTCAAACAATCAACTTCAGAGCATTTTGTTTGTCTATCCTTCAGTCTCTTACTCTCTTTGCATATGTCTGCCCCTCACAGGGGCTGAAGACAGATGGTGCTGGTAGTGAGGTGAAGGTGAGAAGAGCTTCAAGTCACATGGCGTGGAGAAATAGGAGGGCAGGGGGAATAACTAGAAATAATTTTTTCTCTTTCGCATTTCTCCCTCTCTCGCTCTTTCAAACCTCCTCTCTCTCTCTCCATCTCTTTCTTCTCAAGGAAGAGGAGAAAGTGATTCCCAATTCGGGGATAGGTCATTTAGGACTAAGTTGTCTCTCACAAGTCACTGCCAAGCCCTTCGATCCTTTCCATGAGTATAGTCGAGGCAGACTGGAGTATACTAAAATGGGATTTCTCTCTAAAGCAACAGTATGCTGCTTTCCCATTCTGTGTGCCCCTCTCTGACCTTTATCAAGACAGCGAACAAGACAGACTGTTCCTTGTGCTGATCTGGTTCTAGAGAAAACCATAGGCTAGGAGTCCAAATGAAGAAGGTGAGCAGGGAGTTTTTAGCTGTCCAATCTGTCCTTGGTTTCAGCACAGATTACTCATCCAGCAATGCTACTTCAGGTCAGTCACACAGAGCTACACTGGCTTATGTGAAACTAAAAAGAATTCCCCACAAGGCCCATTTTCTGGCTCAACAATAGGGCTGATACATTATAAATCTTCTCCAATGCCCGTACTTAAAAGGGGTTTTGCAAGGAGAGGTTACACACGCGTTAGGAAGTTTCAATTGACTGACTTTGACCTAAAGATTAAACAATGACTCAGTCTGCCTCAACTCCTCTCTCTGCCTCTTCACCCAAATCATCTTTCTGAAACCTCCCTTTTGCATCCTCTGTTAATTCCATGCCATGCTTCTGTCTCCTCTCCTCATGTCCAGCCCTTAACCACATCTTTCTCTCATGTGCTAGTTGTTCCCTTCACTTCATACTCTTTTGCCCTTCTTTTCACTTCTTCTACTCCTTTCCTCTTGCCCTTCACTCTGTTTTAACTCCCCTGCCCCACATCTCTTATTTTCTTTTCTCTGTGATTCTTTTCCATTTTTCTCTTTGCTTCTCTCTGCTCTCCTTCACCCATTTCTTTTTTTTCCCTATTTGCGTTCGCTTGTCCCTATTACCTCTTTTTCTCTCTCCCACTTTCTCCAAACTCCCTCCTTGCCTTTCTCTTGTCTACTCCTACCCCATCCTCTCCTCATTCTACTCCTTAAAAATCAGCTTCCACCAGCTCTCTCTCTCCCCCCTCCATCATTCTTTTCAATCCCTCCCCAAGGAAGATCTCTCCTCTCACTCTTTCAACCTGTCTTTCCATTCATCTTATTAGCTGATATCCTCTTTCTTGTTGTCAGATTTCTATGTTCCCTACTCTCCCAGAGGAGTCCTGTCCTATAGTACCCTTCACCTGGAAAGTACCATCAGGCCTGTTACACTAAAAGGCTATTAAGGATGGGAAACAATCACTCAAATGAGAGTCAAAGGCTGGACATTAATAAGTCTCTTCAGGTCCAGATGGACCTTCATACGCTTGAGTATGCAGAGGGCCCTATAGCAGGACGTGCTTGCACTTGAGTGTGGTTGATGAGGGAGAAGGGTGAGGGCTCTGGAAGAGAGTTTACTTTTCTAGTTTTGTATGGTGGATGCTCCTTCCACCCTCTTGTCAGTAGAAAACCAGTTTCAGATTCGGCATAACTGGGAGCCTGTCCGATGTGGCTCCTAGGTGCCCTCCTGCTTCAGGCAGAGATGTATTCACTGTCCAGAGTGCAGTGGAGCCCGTAAGTTCTGCTATCCACCAGACCCCACCCACGGTTCCTACATCCACTGGTACTTACCTACTTGACTTGTTCCACCCTTAGCCTTCATTCACTGCCAAATTTTTGCAGTCACTTCCCCAGGCCTTACTCCTATGCACGAGCGGCCTAATCAGAGCTGAAACCATGGGAGGAAGAGTCGTGTCAAGCCTCTAGCTCTGCAATCATGGCTTCTCATTTGCAAAAAAGAGTTTATACCAGATAAAAGCAGTCTTGTTTAGTTTAAGGACGTGCCTCTTTTTGTATGGTCAGCCCCACTTTTATAGCCTGACGCTGTTGGTTTTTCGACTCGGAGTGCACTGAGGCCTGCTAACCAGACCTCAGTGCCAGCGGCCTGACCCCAAAACGTGTATGTTACATTGGCTATACCCTATTGGCATAAACTAACTTACTTGTAAGTTCCTATTTCATGGTACCCAGGGTCTTCAGGGCCTGCAAGTTAGACCGGCAACCTGGGGATTGGAGCACTGGTTGTGCCATCTTGGGTGTTACAAAGGTAAAAACAAGTATCCCAGTCAAAAACAATCGCAAAGCTATACCTCCCTCTGTATAAGTCACCCCTATGACAGACCTACTGAACCCTATGGCAGAGTGCAGCATATTTCACAGACAGGACATGTTTTTACATACTCTGGCAGTATAAAACGTAAAACTGAAGTTTTTACTGTGGAAAAACTTGGTCGCCCCATTGGCAAGTACAGGTATTTGTTTTTTTTATTTAGGTCGGACAACTTTACAACAACTATACAGGCTTCCATTAAGCATTGTTGATCAGTACAGTACATCACAATACTTTTATATTATTTGCAACCACAGTACAGTGTTTTATACATTGGAGGTCGTCGGTACATTTTGGTGCGTTTTAAGATAGTCTAACAGGGGCCTCCAGTAGTCCCTGGTCCTAGACCCAGTAGGGAGTTCTTCTTAAAATGTCTTCAGATTATCTCTAAAGCATGCCATATCTCGGATCCATTGTTTACTCTGTGGGTAATGCTTACTCCCCCAATACATTGACACTCTTCTCTTTGCTAGTAGTAATGCTATCATACAGAACTTATGCTTTACTGATTTCAATGTGGTAACTAGGCCCAACAAACATACCCGAATTATACAGTCTTTTTTTTTTTTACCCATTATATCACTCAGTACTGTAGTGACGTTCTTCCAATAGTTCTTAATGTGATGGCACTGCCATGCTAAGTGAACGAAGTCAGCATCATCTATACCACATCGTTGACAACGTGCATCCGGTCTAAGCCAGCATTTGTGTAATTTAGTAGGGGTGTGATAAGTTTGGTGTAGAAATTTGTAATGCAGAATGCGTAGGTTAGCAATAGGAGTAAGCATATCAGTCAAGGCGCAGGCGGCGGTCCATTCTTAGATAGTGAGGTGTATGTCTAATAGGTTGTTCCACCTTTCCAGTGCTTTATGTGTATTGCCTCCTATATCCTCCTGAAGTTATGTGTATAGTTTCGTTACCAGGTGAATATTGTGTGGAGTGGTGATGATCAGTTGTAAGGTTTTTAGCTGAGGTGGCTCACTACGAAAGGTGGGATATAATTGTTTAATAGAGCCTTGCAGTCTATGATATGGGAATTTAAAAAACAGTATTTGGTTACTGATATAAGTAAGATCCTCACTTTCTATGAAGGTGCCATCTTCATATAGATCCTCCATCTTAATAATGCCCACCCTCTGTAGCAATTCCATTCGTACCCTTTCTTGGGTGACTGATATTTCTGGATGATGTTGCAGCGGCATTGCTGGTGCATATAGCGGCAGTTTATGTGCTAATTTCCCCATTCACAACCATGCTACATTTGTGGTGTGTATTGTGTTTTATTTCGTGTTTAGGCACATGTGTAGTGGGATTGGGTGCACATCGCCGTCTTCAACCGCCATATGGGGCAGATATCGAACTGGGTGATACCAATAATGGGCATATTGTGCCTGAGCACATAAGTAGTACAATAGGAAATCTGGGACTTTAAAACTGCCTTTTGAATATGGTAATGTGAGCATGCACAATTCGATGCGTTCTTGCTTACCCGCCCATATAAGGCGCGTGACACTGGTTATTAGTCTCTTAAATACAGTCGCAGGTGAAGATATGGGGATATTGGTAAAAAGATAAAGAAATTTAGGCAGGATGACCATCTTAACCCCTTCCATGCTCATGACGAGCTGGACTAGTCACGGCACACAGTGGTCGTGTGCTCATGACGATTCCTGGTTTCCCTGAAATGACGATCGGCGCGCACGTCGCGCTGACGTCATTTCAGTGAAACCGAAACTGAAATGAGCCAAGAGGCTCATTTCAGTTTCCCTTTCTACGTGCTCAGGGGGCTATCTCAGTCCCCTGAGCACGTAGAAAGACGGGAGAGGTATCGTTGGAAAGGGGAGAATCTCGCCACAGGAGGGCGATCCCCAGGCAGGGATCCATCCACCCACTAGACACCAGGGAGGGGGGAGCAGCCCCTTGGGCATGGGCCTTTGCTCCCCCAATTTAATTTGGCAAAATGTAGTCTTTTCGCCCGCCCTGGGGGACAGATGGGGGCAGTAGCCCCCAATCTGCCCCCGGGGGGGGGCAAAAAAGCCCACTAGAGACCAGGGATTTTTTTAGAAAGTAAAAATAAGGGTGGGGGCTGCCTAAAACGGGCATGCCCATGCCCCCACCCCCACAATCATTACAGTCTTTCTGCCCCCCCAGGGGCATTGGCCCCTAATCTGCCCCTTCGGGGGGCAGAAAGTCCACTAAACACCAGGGATTTGTTTTTTGAAGTTTTTTGAGGGTGGGGGCTGCCCGAAACGGGCACGCCAATGCCCTCACCCACCCGCCACCATAACAGCCTTTCTGCCCCCCCTGGGGGCACATGGGGGCAGCAGCCCCCAATCTGCCCCCCCCGGTGGGGCAGAAAGCCCACTAAACACCAGGGATTTTTTATTGCACCATTTTTGTTAGGGTGGGGGCTGCCCAAAACGGGCACGCCAATGCCCCATCCCCCCACCGCCATGTTAGCCTTTCAGCCCCCCCTGGGGGGCAAATGGGGGCAGTAGCCCCCCAATCTGCCTCCCCGGGGGGGCAGAAGGCCCACTAAACACCAGGGATTTTTTTATTGCACCATTTTTTTTAGGGTGTGGGCTGCCCGCCACCATTACAGCCTTTCTGCCCCCCCCCCACAGAGGGGCAGAAAGCCCACTATCCACCAGGGATTTTTATTTGCGCAATTGTCTTTAGGGTGTGGGCTGCCCGAAACGGACACGCCAAAGCCCCCACCCACAAAAATTACAGTCTTTCTGCCCCCCGGGAGGCAGATGGGAGCTGTAGCCCCCAATCTGCCCCCCCGGGGGTGCAGAAAGCCCACTAGAAACCATGGATTTTTTTGTTTTATTAGTGTTGGGGTAGGGGCTGCCCAAAATGGGCATGACAATACCCCCACCCCACCCCCAGAGAAATTCCAGTCTTTCTGCCCCCCGGGAGGGAAGATGGTGGCAGTGGCCCCTGATCTGCCCCCTGGGGGGGCAGAAAGCCCACTAGGCGCCAGCGAGTACGCAGGCTTTTTTTATTCGTGGGGGCTGCCCAAAATGGTCATACCGATGCCCACACCCCCACATAAAATAGCCACAGTCTTTCTGCCCACTTTGGGGGTAATCGGGACAAACCCCCCTCCCCCGATTCCCCCCCCAGGGTGGCAAAAAGACCACTAGGTTCTGACTTTTATTTTAGCAATGTGCCTACCTGTGGATTTTGGTCCCTAGCGCAGCTGGCACATAGGGAAACCTAGCAAACCTGTACATTTTTTAAAACTAGATACCCAGGGAATCCAGGATGGGGTGACTTGACTGGCTCTCACCAGGTTCTGTTACCCACAATCCCTTGCAAACCTAAAACTTTATAAAAAAATTAAAAAAACATATTTTCCTCACATTTCTGTGGTGGAAAGTTCTGGAATCTGAGTGGATCCAAAAAATTCCACAAACCCCGCGTTCTCCAAAGTATTCAGAGAAAAATGGTACCTCACTTGCGTGGGTAGGCCTAGTGCCCGCGACAGAAAACGGCCCAGAATGCAATGTGGACACACCACATTTTCACAGTGAAAACTGACCCTTTTTTTGCAAAGTGCCTAGCTGTAGATTTTGAACCCTAGCTCTGCCGGCACCTTGGGAAACCTAGCAAACCTATACATTTTTTAAAACAAGACACCCACGGGAATCCAGGATAGGGTGGCTTGACTGGCTCTCACCAGGTTCTGTTACCCAGAATCCCTTGCAAACCTAAAAATGTGTCCAAAAAAAACATTTTTCTCACATTTCTGTGGTGGAAAGTTCTGGAATCTGCGTGGGTCCACAAAATTCCACCCACCCTGCGTTCCCCATCCTTGCCCAAGACCAAAGGTACGGTGTGCTGCGCGCTTTAGTGCGACCCGTCCGTTGCTTGGTTCGGGCCGTACTGGCGCTTTCGACCCGCTACGCTGTTTACGCGGGAAGCGTGAACCTTGGCAACCTTCGTGTCAACTGTACTCCCTTGAAAGTATAGGACTTTGCTCACACGAGAAGCGTGAGGCTTGGAAAGAGGCGTACTCGACGTGTACGACACGTACCTACGAGGGTACGGTCTGTACGGTTCACGTCCCGAGTACGCGTGCTCACGCGAGAAGCGTGAGACACGGCAAGACATGTTTAAAACCTTGTCCGAAGCGGACCAGAAGCGCTACGAAGCGCACAGACACCCTAAGAAGCCTGTTTTGAATAGAAAAGTGCCATTTTAAGAACTGTGGACTGCCTAAAAGAATTGAAAGTAACTGGAACCTTATTTAAAGAGAGAAGACTGTATTTGAAGCCTGCATAAGAGTTTTATATAAAGAACTTTATTTTCCTAAATACAGCCTTGTGTCTCTGTGTGGTGGGTTGGTGGTTATTGTGTGGGACGACTGGAATGCTTAACCTAATGCCCTCTGGAAATCTAGCCTGACTGCTCGCGCCACGTTACCTAGAGGGTGAGCAGGGGTTATTTTTAAAGAGGTAATCCTACGCCCTGACTTAGAGGAAAGGGTCCCTGCTTGTCGCAAGTGCATACCTGCGCCAACCAGAGACCCCGGATTCTAACATTGGTGGCAGCGGTGAGGATTTACGGATTTGCGTTCTTGGTGTCTGCGCAGTGATTACTAACCATTGCACAGTGAGGACAGTCCGGTAGCTTGAGCCACAGAACTTTTAATTTAAATTTTGCTTGCCAAGAAGATCCCTTGTGTTTGAAGTCATGCCTGGCCCAAACAGCATTGAGAAGTCCGTCTCTGAAACCTCTGAGATGGCCGGATTGGAATGGGATGAAGCCAAACTGGATAAATACACGAAAGAACAACTCAAGCATTTCTGCAAGAAGTTCAAGGTTCCACGCAAAGGATGCACAAGCAAAGCACACTTCTACACGGCGCTGAGAGCCTGGATGGAATCAAGGGGTGCAGCTGAGGATGTTGTACCTGAGGTTGACCTAGTGGAACCAGCAGAGAGCATCCGCAGTTTTAGCAGAGGCCTGTCGCCAGAGGAGCTGGCAGACAGACAGGCCACAAGAGAGCAAGAGGTCACTTTGGCAAAGCTGAAATTAAATGGCCAATTGGAGCTAGAGAGCAAGAAAATGTCTCTTGAAGAAAGAAGAATGGAGTATGACCTGAAAATGAGGGAGCTGGAGATAAAGGCGAAAAGTTTGGAAAGCCCTCCCTCTGGTGGCAGCGCAACGCCGGTGCAGGTAGAGTCAAGGGTGTACATGCCAAAAGATGTAGTTAAAGAGTATTCCAAGAATGATGACAGGGCAATGGTTCCGGGCCTATGAGATAGCCATGTCCTCCCACCGGGTCCCTGAGAGAGATTGGGGAGCGGGGTTGTGGGGACGGTTCCTCAGTGAGGGGCGGGACACACTCTTAGATTTGCCCTCTGATGTCTACAACTCTTACCCCCACATGAAAGAAGCTTTAATGACCAGATATGGGCTAACTCCTGAATTATATAGACAGAGGTTCAGGGGGTGTACCAAGATTGTGGGGAGTACGTATGTGGAGTATGTAACCTTTTTCTGCAGAGCACTGGATGGCTGGGTGAAGGGTAGCAAAGTAGATGATTACCAAGGTCTCTTTGATTTAATTGCATGGGAGCACTTGTCGCTTAATTGTTTTCCTGAGCTACGCCAACACCTGAAAGATAGCAAGCTGACTAACTGTTGGACTTGGCCCTTCTGGCAGGTTCACCCCTAAACTTTTTGCTTTTACTGGTGGTAGTGATTTTTGGTTTCTGCGCACTTTCCCTGTGTCCCAGAGTAAAGTGCGTGTGCACTCTGAGTGCATGTGGTGAGATAGGCCTGCCCTCCCATAGGAATGCATGGGGAATGTATGTGTCCCTGGTAGTTCCTGATGCGTGGGGTGTGCAGAGTCGAGTCTGGTATGTGCGGACTCGTGTGATGAAATGCTGCGCGATGATGTGTGCGGCGTGCATGTAGCTAGTGTGGAAGTGCCACTTCTAGACGCTGGCGTAAATGTGCAGTGACTGCCTGTCGCGTGATTGGCTGGCTGAGGTCAGGTGACGGGCTAGGGAATCCCCAGAGTCAGGAGGAGTTACCCAGTGGTGAATAGGGAGATCAGCAGCTAGATGGGTGGGAGGAGTACACCTGGGTCCTGAATAGGGCTGGGCTTTCCCCACACAATGCTGGCTCCGCCCCCTGTGGTGCGACTGATGACCCTGGCCTGCCCTGTGAATAGGGAGAGGGGCTGAGCAAAACAAAGTGCTCAGGAACCAGTTGTAACTGGTTCGCCCCTTCCCTGCACCTTGAGACAAAGGGAAAAGATGTATAAAAATGGGGCTGTGTCCCCACAGAGGTTGTCCTCTTCCAGGATCCTGCCTGAGGGGGGCTGCTGCTGCTGCTGGACCAGAGGACCGCCACTTGGACTACCTCCCTGCCTGGAGGCCCAGTGAGCTGGCTCTGGGTCCAGCCTTGCCCCCCCCACCCCTGCCTTGCTGTATGCAGGGGAGAACTTTGCTGGAATTTGTTTGTATCCTCCTTTAAGCGCTGGGAGCACTTTATTTCTCCCCTAAAGCGCCTGGAAGCGCTTTTCTTTCACTTATAGCGCTAGGAGCGCTTTATTTGGGGCCAGCAGCGCGGAGCTGCAATTGCTAGCGAGGGAACCCCGACGTAGGGATTCCCTGCTATTTTGTTGTATCTCACGGCGGGTGCCCACCCCGCCGTGTATCTCCTATAACGAGGGAGCCTACCCCTCTTATTGCCGAAATTTCGAAATCCTCGCCCTCCGGCACCCGACCAGGAAGTCAGGCGGGCCGGGGGCGGGCCTCCGGGACAACCGGAACAGGAAATAGGAGGGCGGGAGCCTACCCCGCCTCCCTCCGAAGACTCGCGGCTGCTTTTGGGACCCGGAGCAGGCAGGAGCCGACCCTGCGCCCCGGTGCCCTCGCCCGAGGAGTGAAGGGTCCCCGAGGTACTGGCTGCCCGAGCGGGGCTCTCGTGAGGAAGAGGAGAGCCCCGCCGCCTTCGGAGACGTCAGCACAGCCTCCGCCAAAGTCCCGGTGAGTGGGGGCAGCATTCTTGTTTGCAGAGCGCCTGACGCTCTGTGAGGCTCCAACGCGGGCCTCGGTGTGTCACCAGTCCCCCGAGTGGGACTCAAACATAGGGGGCAGTGTCCTTGAGCCCCCGAGAGGCTCCAACGAAGGGGCCCATTGTTTTTAGAGCCTGCGAGTTTCCCGAAGCGGAACTCCAACCCCGGGGGCATTATTTATTGCTCGAGCCCCGAGAAGGCTCCACCGTTTGAGGGCTTATTTGTTTTAGAGTGCTAGGCGCTCCAACCTACCCGGGCATTTGTCGACTAGTAAGAGCGGCCCCGGAAGGCAGCGGGCCGCTCCAACGTTGCCCCCACATTTGGGTCCAGAGCCCACGAGGCTCCCACGCCGGGCATTACTTGTTGCTCAGAGTCCAGAGGGACTCCAACGATGGCGCATTGGTTGTTCAGAGCCACGGAGGCTCTAGGGGGCATTTCTTGTGTTTTGAGCCCAGCGAGGCTCCAGCGTTGGCCCCCCCCATTGTTTACAGCTGCCCAGCACTTTGTGGGCAGCTGCTCCGTTTAGGCCCCCGACACTGACACAGGGCGTCCTAGCCCCCCTACAAGGCCAGTTGGCCTAGGGACTGCCACAGGTGGTGGCTAATGTGAGTTTTGCGCTATTTTTCCTTTTCCTGCACCCCTGAATGTGTGTTTATGCATCATGTGCCTTGTTTTACACAGCTGAATGTATTTTATGCATCATGTGTTTTCCTTCCCTACACCTCTGAATGTGTCGCGATGCATCATGTGTACTGTGCTTAGACCCCTACAGGTATAGTGATACTTAGGTGGTTGTTTTTCTCCTAGTACAGGTGGTGCTAGTGAGGTCCTGATTCCCTGCGTAACATTTTCCTAAGGTGGTTAGGGAATGCGTAGGTGGTACTTACCTGTTACCAGTGGTTACTGGTTGTGCGCTACATTTCCTAATTGGTGCTACAGTGATTGTATGTGCTATGTTCTAAAGTATTATTCCTACAAAGTGATAGTTCTACAACGTGCTAATTTCTACAAAGTGCTAATTCCTGACAATGGTCCATGTGGCCCTGTCCCCTGTACATATAATTCCTTGTAAATTCTGCCCGTGCCTGTTGGCACATTGTAAAGTGTGTGTTTTTATCTAATGTGTTTTGGTATAATACAAAGGCTATTTTTATAATACCTTGTGTGGAGTTTCTTTTGTGGTGGGCCTTGGGTGTTGTTGCTGGGTGCGCGCGCAAACGCTTTACACATTGCCTCCGGGATGACTGCTCGTGCCAAGCTACCAAGGGGGTGAGCAGGGGTTATCTTTGGCGTGTAGCTCCCCAGTCCTGACTAGAGTGGTGGTTTCTGCCTGGCTTTGGCGCAAGACCTAACCAACCAGAAATCCCATTTCTAACACTAACCCTAGGAAGCTTGCTGAGGAGGCGGACCGCTGGGTCAGCACCAGGGTCCACAAGGGTCACATGGGAGACTCCGCCAAGGGTGGGCAGGGTCCCCAGCAGAAGAGTGGGGGGGACAAGGGAAAACAGAAAGGGTTCCAAAAAGGCCCCCAAAGTAATCCCCAAGGGAACCAGCAGAAAGGTTCTCAGCCTCCCCCACCCCCGAAGCCAACAGGGGCCCCGACAGGTAAACTTGTTCCCAAGGGGCCCCCTCAATGTTATAAATGTGGTGAACTAGGTCACTTTGCCAGTGATCCCAAGTGTCGCCAGTATGTGAAACCAGCACCCACTGGTGCTCTACCGAAGCAAGTGGCTACAGTAGCCTTTGGGGAGGAGGTAGAAGTCTCAGGTGGGTGGGACCCCGTCCAACTGACCTTAGTCTCACTAGGAGACAGTGAGATGGTCCCAAACGCCGACTTGCCCTCAAACACTAAGAAATATGGGCAAGTGGAGACCGTCAATGGGAAGAAGGTAGAGGCTCTTAGAGACACAGGAGCCAGTGTGACTGCAGCACCTGGTATCTCAAGAGCAGGTCGTACCCCATGCCTATTGTCGGGTTGTCAATGCTGACAACACAGAGAGTCATTGTCCAATGGCTCAAGTTCCCTTTGAGTGGGGGGGGGGGTCTCTGGTACTCTGCAAGTCGCTGTGAGAACTGCCATGCCTGTAGACTGTCTCCTAGGTAATGATTTGGAGAGCTCCCCTTGGGAAAAGGTGGAGAAGACAGCTCACCTGCGGATGGTGGGTTTACCTGATTGGGCGTGCGTGACCACCCGGTCGATGGCAGCCAGTAGGGGTGTTGAAGGGACCCTGGAGCCTGAGGGAGAGGCCCAGGAACCGGCTTTAGGGAGAGGGCGCGGGAGGCACGGGAAGCCGGCTCCTAAAGTTCCCACGGCCCAGGAGGAAGCAGACCTTGAGGGGGATGCCCTGGAGCCTACCGGGGAACAGATAGCCGAACTGGGGGACCTGCCTGAGCTGATCCATTGGCAGCAAGAAGGAGGCCCCACCAGGGAGGAATTCTGCAGGGAGCAGAAAGAGTGCCCCTCTCTAGTGGGTATGCGGCGGCAGGCTGCATCCCAGGCCAATGGTGATCAGTCCGGTACTCACTTAATCTACTGGGAGAACGACCTCCTATACTCAGAGCCTAAGGTTGCTGAACCTGGGTCAGCCCGTGCGCTGGTGGTACCCCAGAAGTTCAGAGCCTTCCTACTGGGGCTGGCTCACGACGTTCCGTTAGCAGGGCATTTGGGGCAGGACAAGACCTTCGAAAGGCTTGTCACCCACTTTTATTGGCCTCAAATGCGCAGGAGTTCTGACACTCACTGCAGGACATGCCAGACTTGCCAGGCAAGTGGCAAGAGTGGAAGGAAGCTGAAGGCTCCACTCCAACCTTTCCCTGTGGTCAGTACCCCATTCCAGCGAGTGGGGATTGACATTGTAGGGCCACTGGACCCCAAGACAGCCATGGGCAACAGGTTTATCCTGGTCTTGGTGGACCATGCCACCCGGTACCCTGAAGCCATCCCTCTGAGGACAGTGACGGCCCCCGTGGTGGGACGGGCACTGATGGGAATTTTCTCACGAGTAGGATTCCCTCTAGAGGTGGTGTCTGACAGGGGGACCAATTTCATATCGAAATATATGAAATCCCTTTGGCAAGAGTGTGGTGTGACATACAAATTCACCACCCCTTACCATCCCCAAGGAAACGGGTTGGTTGAGCGATTCAACCGAACCCTAAAGGGCATGATTATGGGCCTTGAGGGACCCATGAGGCGTAAGTGGGACGTCCTCTTACCATGCCTTCTCTTTGCGTACCGTGAGGTGCCACAGAAGTCTCTGGGGTTCAGTCCCTTTGAGCTTTTGTATGGCCACCCAGTACGAGGACCTCTGAGTCTGGTCAAGGAAGGCTGGGAGCAATCTCCCAGGAAACCTCCCCAGAATGTATAGTTACATGCTGGCCTTCCGGAACCAGACTCGGCGTTTCAGGCAACTTGCTGAGGCAAACCTGGAAGCCAGCCAGGAGGAGATGAAGCGGTGGTACGACCAGAACGCCACTCTGGTTGAGCTTCAACCTGGTCAAAAGGTATGGGTCCTGGCCCCGGTGGAGCCTTGTGCACTCCAGGACAAGTGGACAGGACCTTTTGAGATTGTGGAGCGCAAGTGTTCTGTCACCTACTTGGTGAACTTGCAGTCTCCCAGGAACCCCTTGAGGGTCCTACATGTCAATCGACTCAAGCCCCACTTGGAGAGGTCCGAAGTGGGCATGCTCTTGGCCACAGATGATGGGACGGAGGAGGAGTCCGAGCCTCTTCCTGACCTCCTGGTAGCCTCAGAGCGGGACGGGTCAGTGGATGGAGTTAGCCTCTCACCCACCCTGACCCCTAAGCAACAGGATGACTGCCACCAACTGCTGGGGCAGGTTCCTGACCTGTTCTCCCTGATTCCTGGTGTCACAGATTGGTGCGTCCATGATGTGGACACAGGAGACAGCTTACCTGTGAAGCACAAGGCTTACAGGGTAACTGACAGGGTCAGGGCCTGCATCAAAGAGGAAGTCTCAAAGATGCTTGCTCTAGGGGTGGTTGAGTCCTCCAGCAGTCCTTGGGCCAGCCCAGTGGTCTTGGTCCAAAAGGCTGCAGCGCCGGGAGCCACACCCGAACTCCAGTTCTGTGTGGACTACAGAGGACTCAATTCAGTAACCAAGACTGACGCGCACCCCATCCCCAGAGCTGATGAGCTCATCGATCGGTTAGGGGCTGCCCGGTACCTCAGCACGTTTGATTTAACGTCTGGGTACTGGCAGATCGCCTTAACTGATGGGGCCAAAGAGAGGTCAGCCTTCTCCACACCAGATTGGCATTTCCAGTTCCGGGTTATGCCCTTTGGGATGAAAAATGCCCCTGCCACCTTCCAGAGGTTGGTCAACCAGGTGTTGGCTGGGCTGACCGAGTTCAGCGCCGCCTACCTGGATGACATCGCAGTGTTCAGTGGCACATGGAAAGAACACCTGCAACATCTCTGGGAAGTGTTGATGGCACTGCGCAAGGCAGGCCTCACGATCAAGGTAAGCTAGTGTCAGATCGTGCAGGGTTCAGTGGTGTACTTGGGACACCAAGTGGGGAGCGGCCAGGTGGCGCCCCTGCAACCCAAGATTGAAACCATCCTGGCCTGGGAGCCCCCAAAGACCCAGACAGAGGTGAGGGCCTTTTTAGGACTCACAGGGTACTACAGGAGGTTTGTCAAGGGGTATGGCAGCATCGTTGCCCCCTTGACAGAGCTGACTTCGAAGAAGCAGCCCAGAAAAGTGATATGGACTGACACCTGTCAGAAGGCTTTTGACACCCTGAAGACTGCCATGTGCACGGCGCCCGTGCTCTTGGCTCCTGACTTCTCCAAAGAATTCCTAGTGCAGACAGACGCATCAGAGCATGGTGTAGGTACCATTTTTCTCCAAAGACTTTGGGGAACGCGGGGTGGGTGGAAATTTGTGGATCCACGCAGAAATGTGGGGAATTTTTTTTTTTTTGCCAATTTTTTGGGTTTGCAAGTGATTCTGGGTAACAGAACCTGGTGGGAGGCAGTCAAGTCACCCCATCCTGGATTACCCTGGGTGTCGAGTTTTCAAAAATGTATAGGTTTGCTAGGTTTCCCTAGGTGCCGGCAGAGCTATGGTTCAAAAACTACAGCTAGGCACTTTGCCAAAAAAGGGTCATTTTTCACTGCGAAATTGAGGTGTGACCATGTTGCGTTTAGCGCCGTTTCCTGTCGCGGGCACTAGGTCGACCCACATAAGTGAGGCACCATTTTTATCGGGAGGCTTAGGGTAATTCAGGTTTGGAAAGCAACTGTTATTACCTATTGACTTTCGATGCATTTCTGCCTTCCAAATGAAAGACATAGGGTAAAAAAGAAGTCATTTTGAAAAATGACCGCTAATTCTCATGCTAGTATGAGTATTCCCAATTTAAAAAATGTGCAAATATCTACTGTTTCTAAACTCTATAATTTGTTCCCATTTTAGAAATGCATAGGTGTCTTTCATACCGATTTTTCCATGTATAAATTTTCCCACAATAATTGATATATACCTGGTACATAATAAAAAGCCATTGAAATTGCTGCTCAGTTTGTGACTCTGGGTTCATCGGGTTCTTGGTGAATGTTAGACCTGGCACCTTGGCGTGAGTTTCCCTTCCACTTTTTGCTGATGTGCCTCAGATGTTTTTTTGGTGTTGGCCGCTCAGAGCGCTGTGCCACTGCCAATCAGTGCCACAGCGCAAGTGCTCCCTTATAAAAAATGTATACATTGATTGGTGTCCATGTTTGGCTTATTCGGTTTACTATCAGCCCCTAGTAAAGTGCACCAGGAGTGCCAGGGCTTGTAAATACGAATGCTGCTGGTGGGCCTGCAGCACTGGTTGTGCCACCCACAGAAGCGGCCTAGAAAAATGTGTCTAAGGTCTGCCACTGCAGAACCTGCGCGCGGTCTGGTACCGTCGCGCTGACGGCGCAAGTGCACCCACTTGCCAGTCCCTAAACCTTCCCTTAACTTCATATTAGTCACCCCTCTGGTAGGCCCAAGGGCAGGGTGCATTGTAGGCATAAGGTAGGACATGCCCTGATGTGTGTGGCATGTCTTAATAGTGAATTACAGCCATTTTCGTTTTTCACTATTGAAGGCTATCTGCTCTCCATAGGCCAGAATGGGCTGCTGGATTTACTACACGCTGTAATCCCAGTGGACTCAAAGAGCATGGTAGAAAGTCAAGTTTAGTATGCCTGAACTCAGAATAATAAAATACTTCTTTTAGTAAAGTTTATTTTAATATCCTGTGTTTGTAAATACTACTTTTAGAAAGTTAGTATTTACTGACCTGGCCATTTCAGTCCGCCTCTGCTGTGTGTGTGTGTTCTGCCTAGCAACAGTAAGGAGCAGGGCTGGGGAATTCCAGGAGACAGGCTGGCTGCCAGGTGGTGGGTAGAGAGATTACACCAGGATGGGTGGGAGGAGTACACCTTTGACTCTGAATAGACCTGTGCTCTGCCACCACAATGCCGGCTCCGCCCCCTGTGGAGCGGCTGATGTCTCTGCCCTGCTGCTGAAAGGAAAGAGCAGAGTCACCACAACAAAGTGCTCCAAAACTGGACTGAGCCAGGCCCAGGCCCCCTGGCGACAAAGAACAAAAGAATCTTGCTATAAAAGAAGGAGCCTGGCTCCTAAGAAATCAGATCCTGTTTGCGCCAAGAAGAACCTCTGCCCGAAGAGAAGGACCTGGGAAAGCTGCATGGAGGACTACTGTCTCTGACCTGTGAGACTGGCTGCTGAAGGAGAGGAGGAAAAGACTGAGTAAGACTTTGAAATTCAACTTGTGCTTTTAAAACAATCTCCAAGGGCTTGCTTGTGAACTTGCCCCCTGAACTGCGCCCCAGGAACAGTGGGCGCTACCTTTCTCCAAGAAGGAGAAGCTGCTGGAGGCGATCCTGTAACGCTGACCCCAGAGGACCTGGTGCCCCTCATCTGAGCACCGCGACATCTGCCACCGGGGCTACTGTGCGCACCGCAAGGGCCTGTCTACCTAGCCCAAGCACCGCAAGCAACTGCCCCCCGAGCCGTAGCTCGCACCGCAACGAAGAGACCGATCAGGCTCCGAGCGCCGAGCCTCTGCGACCCCCCTGGTCGTGGACGCCCCCTGTGAGGACCTGCGAGGCACTGTTCGTCCTCTACGTGAAGCTGACAGCGCAACGCGCTGAAGAAATTGCCCCCGAGCTGCCCCTCCTGCTTCTGAACTTGGTCGTGTGCCTGGGACCACCCTGAAGCGCCCCACGAAGCATCGCCGCCCGCTGACCAGGAGGGACGACAACGCGACGTGGGACGCCCCTCTACGGACCCCTGAGGCTGCTACGACCATCCTTGCTCAAGACCAAAGGTACGGTGTGCTGCGCGCTTTAGTGCGACCCGTCCGTTGCTTGGTTCGGGCCGTACTGGCGCTTTCGACCCGCTACGCTGTTTACGCGGGAAGCGTGAACCTTCGCAACCTTCGTGTCAACTGTACTCCTTTGAAAGTATAGGTCTTTGCTCACACGAGAAGCGTGAGGCTTGGAAAGAGGCGTACTCGACGTGTACGACACGTACCTACGAGGGTACGGTCCGTACGGTTCACGTCCCGAGTACGCGTGCTCACGCGAGAAGCGTGAGACACGGCAAGACATGTTTAAAACCTTGTCCGAAGCGGACCAGAAGCGCTACGAAGCGCACAGACACCCTAAGAAGCCTGTTTTGAATAGAAAAGTGCCATTTTAAGAACTGTGGACTGCCTAAAAGAATTGAAAGTAACTGGAACCTTATTTAAAGAGAGAAGACTGTATTTGAAGCCTGCATAAGAGTTTTATATAAAGAACTTTATTTTCCTAAATACAGCCTTGTGTCTCTGTGTGGTGGGTTGGTGGTTATTGTGTGGGACGACTGGAATGCTTAACCTAATGCCCTCTGGAAATCTAGCCTGACTGCTCGCGCCACGTTACCTAGAGGGTGAGCAGGGGTTATTTTTAAAGAGGTAATCCTACGCCCTGACTTAGAGGAAAGGGTCCCTGCTTGTCGCAAGTGCATACCTGTGCCAACCAGAGACCCCGGATTCTAACAGTGAACCTACACGTCCTATATATCCCCACAACCAGAAAGGTCCAGAGTATGTAATGGTATATTGCTTTCAAAAAGCTGTCATAATTTGAAGAAGTTACAAGTGAAAACGCTGACACAAAAGACTGTTTTTTAAATTAATTTTCAATTTTCCTAAATTTAACTGTTAGTTTTCTATAAAGAAACCTTGATGGATCTACACAAATGACCCACTGCTGAATTCAGAATTTTGTCTACTTTTCTAAAATGTATAGCTTTCCAGGATCCACTATTGCTTTCATACCCATTTCTCCCATTACCTGGAAGGAGGTTGAAAGCACAAAAAATAGCAAAAATAGGCTATGTCGCAGAAAAATGGCAAAACTGTGTAAATAATTTTGGTTTTCTGACAAAAGTCTGTCATTCCCTAAAAGCTGGGAAAATGGTGATTTCAGCCCTACAAACCCTTTTTTGATACCATTTGCAGGGACAAACCCAGATGCTTTAATTTGCAGCCTTTTTTTCCGATTCCCCCCCCAAAAATATTTAGCTGTATTTTGGCTAATTTCTGGGACCCCTCCAGGGGAATCCACAAACCCTGGGTACCTTTAAAATCCCCATGATGTTGGAAGAAAAGGACGCAAATTAGGCGTGGATACCTTATGCGGTCAAAATGTTACAGGGGCCTAAGCGCGCACTACCCCAAATAGCCAAAAAAAGGCTTAGCACGGGGGGAAAAGGCCTAGCAGCGAAGGGGTTAATAATGGCCATTCGATCTGCTAGTGAGAGTGGTAGTTGGATCCAGCGGTCTACCTTTTCTTCGCGCTTACTGATAGCTATTCCGTAATTTGTGCGCATTACTATTTCAGGATCTCGGTGATACCAGACCCCCAGGTATTTAACCGGGTCAGTTTGCCATTCAAGTGGAAATTCTGCGGGGTGTGGCTGAGTGCTATCTGTTAAGGGGATGATAGTAGATTTACTCCAGTTAATTTGGAGTCCTGAGTCTCAGCCAAATTTAATATATTCCCGTAGCAGGGGGGACAGGTTGTCTGAGGGGTTCCGGATCTATAGTACCATGTCATCTGCGTATAGTGATATATTTAGGGGGCGCTGGGACAATTGTAGGGCTGTAGCTTCATGACATTGTCACACCTTGCATGCTAGTGGTTCTAGTGCAATTGCAACCAGGAGGGGGGAGAGGGGACATCCCTGTCTAGTGCCTCTCATGATTTTTATTGTATCTGATACATATTGGTTTACTCTTATTCGTGCCACAAGGGCTGTATAAAGTGTCTTGATCCATTGCAACAGGATCGGGGAGGCCCATTTTCTGTAGCACTGTATATAGATATGTAAATTCGACCGAGTTGAATGCTTTGGCTGCGTCTTATAAGACTGCAGTTGCATGAAGTTCCGGGTTTAGTTGATGTGACAGTGCAAATAGGGTGCGAACGTTATGTGCAGTACAGCTGTGAGGAATAAACCCTGATTGGTCCGGAAGTATAATAGTGGGCATTAGGGGTTGCAAGTGTTTGGCAATTAATTTTGCTAGTATTTTAGTATCTGTATTTAATAATGACAAAGGCCTGTAAGATTCACATTTTTCTGGGTCCTTATCTGGCTTCAAAAGAGCAATGAGCATATCTTCTCTTAGCGTGGGAGGCAGTATCTGTTTACTATGGGCATCTCCATACATTTCCACAAGGTGGGGAGCAAGTAGGTCGGCATACTCCTTGTAAAATTCACTTGTAAACCCATCTGGGCCCGGGGCTTTTCCATTAGGCAGTGTCTTGACCACCATTGTAACCTCTTCTACTGTAATAGCTTGCGATAGATATTCTCTTTGATTATCGAGAGCAAGGCTATTGCTACATCTTCAAGGTAGGCTAGGATCTCAGGTGTGGTAGCCGTGTCCCGGGTTGCATATAGGTCACCATATGTGTCCATGAATGCTTTTAATATGCCTTCCGTATCATAATGTTGGACTTCCTGATCATCTTTTATTTTAAGTACAGTGTGTACAGTATGTCCGCTGCATATTTTATTTTCTAATACTCTTCCCGGTCTGCCCCCCTCACCATATGTATGAGCAATGTGTCTCTCTGCAATATATTTAAGTTCGTCTTCTGCATATTCCTGAAATTCAGACATTACCTTCCTGATGTCGCTCAATATAGCCATATTTTGTGTACGTTCGTATTCTCGTTCTAGGGCTTGAAGCTTGGTCTCTCGTTGGGTCAGTTGAGTATGAATGTCTTTCAGAATACCTGCATTTGTCCTGATACAAACTCCCCGTATGGTGGCTTTAAACGCTTCCCATAGGAGCCTAGGTTCTTCAACTGAGGGTTGATTCAATTGAAAATATTCCACTATAGCTTGTCTAATGGTGACGTTATACAAGGTGTCTAGTAGTGCTTTGGCGTTCAATCTCCATATAAATGGTGGTGGTGTGTAGTGTGGTAGTTAGATAGGCAGGAGGATTGGTTTATGATCCGACAGTGTTTTTGGCAAGTGCTGTATGTGTCGTGCCCATGTAGTGGCATCTTCAGTCCCTAGCCAGTAGCCAATGCGTGACCAGCTGTTATGTATTGTAGAGTTGTGTAGCTTCCATCTGGTGGGGATTACACAGTCTCCATATGTTCACCATTTTAGTTTCTGTCATGCCATTCACTGCCCTTTTGTGTGGTTCCTTTGTTACCCCTGATCTATCCAATTCCTCATTTAGGGCCAAATTTAGATCGCCACCCCACAGTAATTCCATTTCAGGCAGGTCTCTTAGTTTCCGCCATATGGTCTGAAAAAAAACAGATCTATGTTTGGTCCATAGACATTAACCAGTCCAATGCGGTGCCCTCTAAGATGGCCCGTGACAATAATCTAATGGCCTAGGTCATCTATTATGGTATGATCTATGTGAAATTGTGTTCCCTTCTTCACTAGTATTACTACTCCTCTGGAGTATGTGGAGTATGAGAATGTTACAACAGTCTCAGCCCACCTGCCTCCTAGTGTACATTTGGTTGTCTTTGCCAAATGGGATTCCTGTAATAAAGCTATGTCAATGCGGTGTCTGTCAAGACAGGCAAATATCTGTCGTATCTTTTTGGGGTTGTTTAGTCCTCGGATATTCCAGGACAATAGTCGAATTGACGATGGTTTTAGTCCATTCGCCATAGTTTAACCTGAAAGACATTTCTGAATGTGTTACATCTTCTTTTCCTATGACAGTCTATACAATATACCTCAGCATTATGGTTGCATACAAAAGGTTACTTATAGCATATATTTTTGTAGTGTACTTTGTTTGTGGCTGCCCGTATGAAACAAAAAACATTCCCTTAATCCCCCCACACTCTTTACCATCCCAATCATGCCAA
The DNA here is from genome assembly GCF_964204655.1 of Triturus cristatus. Classification (NCBI taxonomy): domain Eukaryota; kingdom Metazoa; phylum Chordata; class Amphibia; order Caudata; family Salamandridae; genus Triturus; species Triturus cristatus. The sequence goes on along the minus strand of NC_140590.1, from coordinate 1,302,591,157 downwards.
AGACATGCCCTTAGGAATAACATTAACATTTCGTAAACAGGTACGGGGAGCACCCTCGGGGGGGCCACTGAGTGCTCGCATCTACATCCGTAGAAACGGATGCGGTCGGGTATTAATTTTGCAGCTTGGCCTTATATACCAGCTATACAACAATTGTGACTAGCATTTAGAGAACAGCTGGATTATTTTCGCAGTTTTCCTTTTCCGGTCAATATTCCAATAGTTCCTGCCGCCTTTATATACTTCAGTCTCACTACATCAGTATAACCCATTTCTAGTTGTGAGCTTCTGACAATTTGTATGATCTGCACGTCTGTCCCTCCCTCCACAGTTAACTATCAGCCTTATACTTTACACAGTTGGTTTACACTCATATGCATATATATATAGTCTCAGTATCATTCCATGTGATACTCCACATTCTTATTCTGCCATCATTAAGGTTGACGTTATATCTCTAAATACAGTCTTATTCGATCAAATATAGTCTCTTATGGTATCTGCGGGTACAAATCATGGTATATACATTACCACCAACTTTAGCCATCTCAGTCAGAATCCTGGTCGGCGTTCATATGTCCTTGTATCTTTCTGCTGGCGAGTGACTTTTTTATGAAGTCTAGGGCTGCCTTTGGTGTCGGTGGTATTTTCACTCGTCCCTTATGTGTTACGCGTAGTCTCGCCGGGTAGAGCATTGCTTATTCAATACCCATTTCCCTTAGTTTTTGCTTTGCAGGGTTGAAGTCTTTCCGTGCTGTTTGCACTGTTACCATAAAGTCCGGGTAGAACGAAAGATTGTTGCCTTGGTAAGGGATTTGTCGTTTTTATCTCGCCAGTCTTAATATCACATCTCGATCTCTGTAATTGAGAACGTGGGAAATTATGGATCTCGGCGGTGCGCCTGGGGTCGTTGCAGGTGCTAGCGACCGGTGTGCGCATTCGACAATTAGAACAGTAGAGAAGTTTTCTGCCCCAAAAATGTCAAGAAACATATCTTCTACGTACGTTTCCAGTCTTCCCGTATTAGTACTCTCCGGTACGCCCATGATGCGTACATTGTTGCGGCGTGATCTCGCCTCCAAATCTTGATTTTTGTTTTTTATGACTTCTAAGATCTTTTCTAGGTCAGCGCATTTTTTTGTTGTTGAACTGGATTCATCTTCCACCGTTGACCTGCGTATTTCAGCTGTGTTCAATCTCTCACCCTGTTTATCCAGTGTGGCGGATATATTATCAACTCTTTGAGTGTGTCTAGTTTACCATTTATGGCTTGCAGGCTTTGCTGAATGGCCTGTAGTGTAGCTTGCATGGTAGAGCTGGTCGCATGTACCGTGTCTAATTCAGTGTCTGAGTGCGCTGTTGTTACTTTAGGAGTGCGGAGGGTATCAAACGATAGTTTCGGTTGTTGTTTGTCCGTTTTACCAATGACACTGTCGAATTTGCAATATCGGCTATAGGTGATGCAGGTGATGCTACTTGTTTGCTCGGTATATAGTTTATTGGCCACTGTAGTTCCAGATATTGTTGTGGAGAGGTGTCCAGGTGGGAGCAGTGAATGCCGATATAGTTTGTTTTTATAAGTTTTTTCGTTTCCCTCTGTGTTCTTTGTTAGACGATATGGGGCTGCGTTGTGCCACTTTAGTGTGTGGCCATATCCCAGTCTATATTCACCACTGTTGGTTTCCGTGGCGGTGGGTGTGGTTGTCTCACATCGCTGTCGTCAGTGCTGATGGGGGGGATTGATCGGTCAGTATGTATGGTGTGTGCAGCAATCAGTATATATGCTTACGCTATTACGGCTCGGCCCTCCGTGACCGTTGGACTATTGACCTGGAGTGCACTATTCACATTTTGTGAGTTTCAATAGATAGCTGGCTCGTAGAACTGTTTTTAAAAGCCGGGGTTATTATTCCCTCAATGTGGATCTGCGCCTGGTTTGGCGGGCCCACCACATGTACTTCCCCTCGCTAATTATTCTGTGACGATGGTCTGTGGCGCTGCTTGCTGGGGCATGCACTGGTCGAGTACTGTGCCCGCTGCGCGTCCCTATGCCCATACCGTAAGTGATTTCTTGTTGTGAATGTCAGCTAGCATAGGTAGTACAGTGCCTCTCGTATTTCTGGGCGCAGTGCTGTAGGTATGCGGGATGCGTTATGCTGTCGTCATGGTCGTCGAGCCTCGCAGATCCTTAAAGAAACAGCACTTGCCTGCATGGTGTGATCTTCACTTTGCGCATGTTGGGTCCAAGCGGTGGCGATAATCAGCCGTGATTCTGTGGTTCAGTAGATTATGTTTGGGCAGCATAGAGTCCGTGCAGCTGGCTAGATACTGTGGCGGATCAGCCCATGCTCGCCGTCGCCATTTTTTGCGTCCCCGATCAGCGTCTCACAGGTGGCGATCGCACCCTCGTTGATCACAGGTAGGTCCTGTTCACTTGGAATGATGTGCTTCAGTGTTTCGAGGATCCGATCAGTCCGCTGCAGTTCCAGTAACCATCAGGCACGGTGCCGTATGATTGGTTTCGTTTTCCTTTAATACATTGCATTCGCCGCCGCCATTTTGTGAGAACATGAGCGTTTAGGAAGCCTCAGCTTTTTTGCTGATTTTTGTCGCAGTGGCAGGTTTTTTGCATATTTAATCTCAGCGTCTTGTTGTGCCATAGTTCTGGTTCATTATTCGGTCTCTTGAAGCATGTAAAGTATGCCAAAATTAGTCATTTCTTGATGTATTTTGTCCCCGACCGGCGGAGCAACACCAATGTGCAGCCATACCGCAGCGCGCCCTCTAGCGCTCCCCCGGCAAGTATTGGGTTACATGCCTATCTCCTCAGCTGAGCTAACTTCTGAATGGTGTGACCAAAGTTGATACCCCAAAGTATCCAACAAATCATCACATTAAGCCAAACTTGATTACTGAGTCTAAATTAATGTAACAAGTTTCAATGTGCAACTTTTACAAAGTGGCCACTTTGTTGCCTTCAATCTCCTGTGCCCTTAACGGCTACACAAGGAGCTTGAACCAGAGAGAGCTTTCTGCCCTCCTAAGGAGTCGTGCTAATGACTCCCAGCCAAGGAGACAATAGGGGCATGCACAGGACAGAGGGGTTACGTTCCTTCCTGCAGGAAGCCGCATGGGTGTTAGCCCAAAAGGTGAGCTTGAATGACGAAGCCAACTTCAAGGAGCAAATGGGAAACACTTGGGAGAGGGGTAGCCAAGTTGTTTAGGCAGACTATCTGGCAGTCGGGAAAAAGAGGGGAAACCTGTTGTCAAACTGGCTGTTCAGGGGCATGTAATACCCTAGGTAGCCACACCTCTGGGTTAGGTTAGGGAGCTCTGGATGCCAAGAGATGGGATCTGCCATGTTGCGAGAGTGCAGAATGGTGCATCATGAGATAGCCAGATGCCACCCTTCCCAGGAAGTGGTCATTAGGAGAGAGGGAGGGAACCTGGTAGCCCATTGGCAGCTAACTGCATCCTATTCTGAGGGCATTTTCTGAGCATAAATAGGGACCCCTGGCACCCAGAACTCAGATCACGAATGGACTGTAAGAAGGACCTAAGAAGGACTTCCCTGCTGCACCGTGGAACCTGCAAAGAGAGGCTGCACCGGCGTGGACTGTAGCTGGTTCCTAGCAGAGAAGACTGACTGTGCCTGCTATGTCCTGCTCATTGAAAAGTCATCTACAGAACCCAGCTAAAGATACAAGACTTCAAGGTCAGTTAGTTGGCCTCCTGTTCACAGTACAGGGCAACAACAGCTGAGAAGCCTGCTGGGGTAAGTTGGTAGCCCAAAATCTTCAGACCGCTGCCATGCAGCACCAGAGACAAGTACGAGATGCTAAAAGTTGCACCCTAGTTTGCTGAGCCTTGGAGAGTCGAAGTGCAGCTTGGTCGCCCAGAAGGCGAGTTACAGATTTGACTGTGATGCAACAGGTAGCCCAGTGGCGACTGGACTACCAGCACTGAGAGGACTTTGAGGGACACCGACCCTGTTGCCAGGGCCACCTCGCCTCCTTCGTGGATTGAGAAGCAGCCGCAAGAAGGCCCCCATCAACCGCATCGCATCTACAGCATTTTTAATGTCATTATTGTTTTTACTGCCGTTTTAAGATAAAACAAACAGGGAGGCGGGAGGGGTAGGAAAGCGGGGGTGATGAAGAGGAGCGAAAGAGATAAGGAGAAGAACACGGTCTCACATAGGTACATGATACATTATCAATAATAGAAGAGACCCTTTCCAGATGCCCCATCCCAATCAAGCAGTGACAACAGGACGTGTTCATCTACTGTGGATCTTGTATGCAAACCTCAGAGAGAAGGGTAGGGTAATGGCAAGTTGGTCGGTCTCGGTCTTGACTGTCGTGAATAGTTGGGATTCCTCGCAGGAGTCAGGGGTGGCGAGGTGGGGTATTCAGGGCATGAGGGGAAATCTCCAGGATTAGCATCTTATGATTAAGGGTGGGTGGAGTCCCTGTGGCACAGGAAGGGGAGGAGTGGTTCCCCAATGTCTGTGGGGCATGACAATGCAGGCATCAATTCCCAATAGTATGTTAATTGCCCTTGACAATACACTGCGTCTAGCAATCAAGTTTGTATGCGGGAGCAGGACGCTGGCCCCAATGCATGGCCACTCTGCACTTAGCTAATAGGAGGAGCATAGCAATAAGTGGGCAGTCACAACCTGGGACATCTTTGACATAGCCTAAGAGGGCCACCAGGAGGGTGAGGGGTAGGCAGTGGCCATTGAATGCTTGTATAGTCGAAAGTCGAAAAGAAAACGCCCCTCCAGTACTCTGCCACCATCAGATATCCCCATGCCAGATGTAAAAAGGTGCGTCATTGGTAAGCCCCATTTTAAGTAGTTGCGCGGGGTGCATTACAGTCGGTGCAGGAATTTGAAATGCATCAATCTTAGCCTGTTGTTAGGTGAGAGAGTTGTTGTTTGGTTACAGCAACAGAACCATTGTGCATCGGTTAGGGGTGGGACATTGTCTGCCATCCAGGCAGTGTGAGCAGCTGGGATGGCTGGCGGTGCAGAGGTCTGCATGCTGAAGTAAAGTTGGGATACTAGCCGGCGTGGTGATGTGTTTGTGAGTGTAAAGTTAAGAACTGGGAGTGTCAGTGGAGGGGCCGGAAATGTGTTATGCAGTGCATGGTGTGAGAAGTTGGCCTGGTATATGCTGTCCACTAATTATAGTGGGCACCTTGTACCAGTCCTAACAACCCCTTATTGATGATAGGTTAAAGACAACCTTTATTGAAAGCTATCCTAGTGGTAGCTATGGAGAGCAGCCTTCAGGCTAAGTCTTGAAGGAATGTAAAGCACCTTGTTTTACCAGTCTATAATCTCTTGAATGGCTAAATGAAAGACAACCACACCAGGTATATATATAAAATATATGTATTTATTTCTAAACACACCCTCCTAGTCTCTTAATGAGACTAGAGGTCAAAACACATAAGATACACTTCAAATATGACAGTAAAATAGCACAAATACACGTCAGGCCCTAGGGGCGAGCCAAACCATATACTAAAATAGTGGTATAAGAACCACAACTTAACTAGACACAAGGCCTAGAGCCTGTAGAATCGCTGGGACCCCAAGGAACCACCCAAGGTAGTGACACAGGGGACCCACGGGGGCCGTGTGCAGTGTGAGAACACAGCCACAAGCTCCCGTTAGCTTCTATGGGGAAAGTCGCGGTTAGATTTTTAAAGATTAGGGACACTTAGAAATGAGTCAGGACCAAACCCTTTGGGACTTAGGAAGTTCTAGGGTCAACAACCACGGGAGCACCGGAGTACTCGTATTACCTCACCCAGGGAAGCCGGGTGCATAGGTGTCAAATGGTGTCGGGTTGCGTCGTCGATTTCAGTGGGAGCTGGCAAAGAAGTGCTGCTGCCGGGAAGATGCGAATTGTCCGAAGAGATCCAAGCCTGGATCGAAGTCGAGAAGAACCCGAAAGCAGAGGGGGCAGAGTCTGGGTCACTTGCCAGTGACCAGGAGGACGATAGGCGGATGCCCACCGATGTTGGATGTTTCAGGTGAAGAAGGTGAAGCTTGACTATTCAGCCACGAGGACCAGGAGGCGTCAAGGAAGACCAGGAGCTGGATTCGAGCAGTCCCACGAAGGATGACGAGTGCTGCAGCGTCGGTGCCCGGATTGCACACAACAAGCCTTGGCAACAGCAACCCACACAGAAAGGAGAAAGATGCTTCGGTCCAGACCAGCAAGGTCTGAGGGACTCACCACTTGGTCTGGTGGCTCAGTGGACTAATGCGTCCATTGCAGGGGCCTGTGTTCTACCTCATGGTCACAGGTTCAAATCCCGGCGGGTCCACTCAGCCTTTCATCCATCTGAGGTCGATTAAATGAGTACCATTGAGTTGGGTAACAATGAACATCTGTTATTCAGTGCCAAGAAGACCTCTGGGTGAACGTGCGCTTTACAAATACACATGTTATGTTATGGTAGGGAGTCAGGGCACATCTGGAGCAACCAGGGAAGCCCAAGGAAAATCAAAGTTGCCTTCTCAGGGACCCACCAGTCGACGGACCAGGGATCGTGAAGGAGCCTCGAGAGGAAACACAAAATGGCGGCCCATGGGTCACTCGGGGTGACTAGGCCGCCAATCTTCGGTGGATTCTCTGCTCAAGGTGGGGGCTACAAGTAACCCTAAATACGACTTCAAGAGACGTCGATAAGTCAATGCACTTGCAAAAGTGCCCGGTGACCAGGAGTTCCGGTTCCACGCTACTCACGAGGTCTGCGGGTCTCAGCTTTCCTGGGGACTCGGGTTGGCCTCTGAGATGTCTGGAAATCCTCTTCCTGGGCTGCAAAAACTTCGGAGTCCGGCGGGAGCTTCGGAGATGCAGACCGGCAAAATGCTTTGTTGGTGCCTGCCAAGCAGGGGAGTCACTCCTTGACCCCAAGGGAGATTTTTTCAGTCCTCTAGTCTTTAGTAGAGCGTCTAAGTTCCAGGATTCAGCTTCAGAGTTTCGTCCAGGGATATCTAAAGTTCTGGTTACAGAGGTTCCTTACTTATACCTAAGGAAGGGGTTGAACTAGCTCTGTGGACCCACCTATGGGAGGGTTTGGAAAGAGGGGTGGCTACACCCATTTTCCTTAGTTCAGTTTCGCGCCAGAGCAGGGACTGGCAGCCCCTGAACCGGTTTGAGCTGGACTATGCACAGGGACACCAAATGTGCCCCCAGTGCAGGACTTCAAAGCACTCTGAGAGTGCTCCCACCCAGCCCCAATACACATAATCCTGACTGGGAGGTGGTTACATCTCCCTGTGACAGGAAACCTATTGTACAGGCTTCCCCTGCCAGAGTTTCAGTCATCAGCAGGAGGCCAGACCTGTGTCTGTGGCTGCAGCATCCATTTTGTAATGCCAAGGCTCTGTTAGCTTTCTACTGGGTATACCAGTACTGCCATGTCTCTAGAAGGGTGGGATCATATTCTCACATCAGGATTTGATGTGGGTGTATGTTTCCAAGGTGTTTGACACCAAACACAACATGTTTCCGTGCAGCCAGTCCAAAGTTAGCATTAACCGTTTAAGATATAATGCACTTAAGAGTATATGGTCAGGCTGCACCACTGACAACCCCGGAGAAGAGATTCCGAAGGCTGCAGAGGGGTTCAGCTCATGCCTGGGCACCATCTCACATATAACCAAGCACCCTGCCTTCAGGATTGATAAGGCCTGCCATGGGAATGACTGATAGGTTACTATGTGCAGTGATAGGTGAGGTATTGTGAACCTATATCTCAGTAAGGGGTGCATGCACCACCTTACCCAGGCTGCAGTAGCAGACCTGTGGTGTCATTTTGGGTGGCTTTCCAGGGGTGGCATAATACATGCTTCAGCCCCTGGTAGGCCTCTGGGGTACCTATGCCTTGGGTACATAGTATACCATATACTAGGGACTCACAAGGGTACCCCAGAATCCAATCTGGAGTGTACCTAAAGTACATGCAATCAATTTAGAGAGGAAGCAGCTAGGCTGAGGCCCTGAATAGTAGGGTCCCAGCCAGACTAAAGTCGAAAAACAGTGAAACACCAGCAAAAAATGGGGGTAACCATAAGAAGCACATCCTACACTCCTACACATGGCAAGCAGCCTGGAGCTGATGATATAAAATAATTTCCAATATCATTGGATGTGAGGCAGTGTGGGTCTCAAAGGGTGGCATGAATTGATCTCCCGGATAAAGGTCAGAGAATGCTGTTAGATCATGACCATGCGGACGGGCACCCGCATTGGACAGGAAAGGCAGTTGTGGGTTTCGATCAAGTGGGACTGATGGTGAATAAAGATGGTGGAGTTTCGGACTATCCCAGGCTCATCTCATGCTGCCTCCATGTCTACTTCTGTTCGACATACCTTGTATACTAAATAGATAGCTGTGGTGAAACGCCATGTTGCTACCTGGTCCGCCTCAATGACCATGTGCGGCTGGAAAGGTGTCAGGTGCAGCCAGTAGTGCAAGTATTGTGCCTGGGCACCGAATGCATAGAGAAACATATCTGGCGCGCCAAGACCACCCGGATAAGCGGTAGGGTTAGGATCTCCAAGGAGATGCTGGGTTGTTTACCCACCCAGGTTAGTGTAATGAAGCTGGAGCGCAAACAAACCGAGCAGTGATGGGGATGGATAAGTTGAGGAAGAGGTATATAAATGTGGGGAGGACGATTATTTTTGCTATTGCTATCCTCCCAGAGATGGACAGCGGCAGACAAAACCAGAATGGGATTTTGTCCTCGAGCCAAGACATAACTTGGCCATAGTTAGCTCACCAAAGTACGTCAAGATTGAGGCTGAGCGATATCCTTAGACATCGAACCAGTTTGTTGCCCATTTGAACAGGTATTATGTAGGGAAAAACAAGGTATCGCCCATGAGAGGGAATAATATCGATTTTGACTAGTTGATTAGTATACCTGAGAAGCCGCCAAATCAGATGATCTTGCAAGTCAATTGGGCCAGGTTTACCTGTGGTTCGTGAATGTAAAGAGTGATGCCAACAGCATACATCGAGATAACTAATCCTCTGGTGTCGAAGCCAAGGCCTCGATGTGCATGAAGCTGCCCGAGTTTAGCCGCTAAGGGCTTGTTAGCCATGGCAAATAAAATGGGTGACAGTGGACAACCTTGTTGTGTCCCATGGCTAATTGAAAATGGAACAGACAACATGCCATTAAGTCTTATGCGGGCGGTGGGCTGGATAAAGAGGAGCTTTATCTGGCCAATGAATCGGGAGCCGAGGCCCATTCGTCCTAGTAATAGAAAGAGAAAAGGTCACTTTAGGGAATCGAAAGCCTTGGTGCTGACAAGAAACACGGTCACGGCTGAAACCCGAGGGTCTAAATGGTGCAGGACCTCTTAAATGGTGCGCAAATTATAGGAAGTAGAGTGGCCTGGGATGAATACGGATGGATCCGGTCTTATTACTTTAGGTAAAAGAGAAGACCACGCGCCAAAATCTTAGCAAAAATCTTGTAGTCTATGTTGATCATAGATAATGGCAGTAGGAGTCACAATGATGCACAGGTTTCTCTGGCTTAAGAAGTGTCACTATGACTTCCTCGCAGAGGGACAGAGGTAGAGCGCCATTTGCTAAGGATTCTCAAAACATTGCTAGCATATGAGGTGCAAGGGTGGATGTGTACTCCTTATAGAACGCAGTGGTTAGACCATATAGGCCCAGTGCTTTATAACCCGGGAGATTGCAGATGACCCCCGAAAGTTCTTCTAGCGTGATGGGGGAATCAAGATAGTCCCGATGGGCTTGGTCTAGCCAGATGAGCTGTAGATAATCTAGGTATGCCTTCAGGTCGCTATCTGAGTTAAGCGAGGTAGCAGTATAGAGGTTGGCGTAGAAGCAGGTCATGATGTCAAGTATGGCTTGAGGAAAGGACTGAAGGACCGGTTGGTCATCTAGCAATTCTACCACATGTGGAAGTCCGTGGCCAGCGCAGTAGCAACGCAAGAGTCTGAACCGATTGACCTCTCCATAACGATGGGCTGTTTCCTAATCCAAGTAGTAGGTTTCGCGAATGGCCCCGTCAGAGAATTCTGTGAGTTTCTCTAGAATACGTTTGGAGTTTGAGGACCCTAATTTCCCACTTCAGCAGGGCAAGTCATCCTCGTATAATTTTTAAGACGGCCGATTGCTTTGCAATATATGCGTCACGAATAACCACCTTGAAGGCTTCCCAGAGTGTGGAGGGAGACTCTACGAATCCATTTAGTGTGTGAAGTACTCTGATATCTCCTTGCAGATCTATTCACGAAAAACTGAATCCCGCAGTGCCTGCGGGGGAGGCACCAGGAGAAAGCGCAGGATCTGACTGAGGGATAAGGAGCTCCATCAATACAGGGGGCATGATCGGAAAGTGTGATGAGTAGGTGTGATATTTTAGTGACCCAGGTCAGGGCACAGCAAGAGGTCAACCAATAATCGACGCTAGACCATGCGTTGTGACCTGTCATGACACAGTCTGTGCACCGTGTGTGTGTGGCCAAACATCCTATCAGTAGTTGTCCTGACCAGTCCAGCTGGTCTTTTAGCATGACAATGAAATCTCCTCCCAATAGTATGGCCCCTGGGTCAAGGCTGGATATGAGCCGCCATACCTCAGAGAAGCCAGGACCATCATTATTGGGGCCGTATATTGCCGCTAATATCACCGGCTGTCTATGTAGAGTACCGGCTACCAGCACGTAGTGGCTGTTTTCAGTGCATAGTACTCATTGCATATGCCGCTGCAAACCCTTAAACAGAAGTATAGCGATGCCCTGGGTGTAAATCGAATATAGTGAAGTGCATGTCTCATCGCATCCATCTACAGCCTTCTTCATCCCTTGCATCAGGACCACTTCCATAGGAACCTATTGCAAAAGGGATAAAGTGCCTGGAACTGCGTCACTTGTAAAGGTAACTGATTCTGAGGACCTTGCTGGTCACCCTGCCTGGCTCCCTCCTAGAATTGGCTGCCTAAAGTGACCGCAATACAACCAGCCCTACTTTTTGGTTAAAAAGTTTCTAAACTGCAAAATGAATTGAATTTGCCAATTCGTAGTCACGGTTGAGTGAAATGTTTTGATTTACTATACCCTGTAAATTGTACATCTCCGAAACCCTCCAGTGGACCTTTTTCGTTGTGGTGTCTAAACATGCATAAAAATACAGTCTATTTTTATAAAATATTCCGTGAATGTCTTGTCGATTTCTTCTTCAGTTGTTTTGGTGATGTTTAAATGCTTTACGTTTGGTCGTTTGTATAAGCCTTGGTGCTCAGAGCCACAGCTACCCAGGGTTGAGCTGAAGGTTTGACAAACGAAACCTACTAGTCCTAAAGGGGTTGGTAAGTGTACTACACAACCAAACCTTTCTATACATTCCTTACAGTTAGGCTCAGCCGGGAATAGTTTATTTTTCACGGCATGGTATCAGGAATTATTTGCATCCTGCCAAGATCTTGAAGGAGGACAGGAAGGGACAACTGAATTGGTAGGAAATCGATCTGCAGCAAAGGAGGTAGCCTCCCACTTAAATCAATAGGTTTGGCAAATATGGAACAAAATCCAGATAATTTGTGCAGAGCCACCAAGCAATGGATCTGGTCCTTGTGTCTCCTTAGGTAGCTGGATCGATGTTCTTCATGACTGTCTGTTCTGTGAGAAGAGGAGTTACAAGTTATTTAATACTGAATGTATCATGCCCTTACAGATTTATAGATCATTAGCTCTCCTAGCCAATGCAAACCGAATGCTCTCCTAACCTTGTAACATGAGACTAACTTAATGTTTTATCAGAGTTTAATATCTGATGCAAACCTTTTATGGTAAGGGAAGTCTATACTTAAATATAAGACCAACATATGGCTTGGAAAGGCCAAAAGATGAACATGCAGGTAGCAGTATGTAATCTACAACGGAGCAATGTCACCTGCAGGAGAGCACAGGAAGCAACATGTCTATTCAAGGGGGGGGCACCCCTCACACAAACCAGATGGGGTTTGGAGGAGGAAGGATGTGACCTGAAATTCATAAAGCAGTATGCCAAAAGGGGGGGAAACAGTATGCCCCCCTGAACAAGGGGACAGGAAGCAACATGCCATCTACAGAAATGTGAAGGAAGCAGTATGTCACTTGCAGGAGAGTCCATAAACTAACAGGTCAAACAATCAAGCAAAAGGCAGCACCCAAAGCTAGAATTTACACACTTTGTGCACAATTTTCTACATTCATTAGGTCTCGCCTACGCAGTGCGCATGCATTGCATAGGAGACCTTTAGCCGCCGTGCAGCTCTTTTTCAAAGCACATACTCGTGCTTGTGGCAGCATACGCTTTGCGGGAGCGCCCCACAAGCACAAGTATGTGCTTTGAAAAAGAGCACAAAGCGCACGCACCAATCCCGGGCAATCGCTTTCACTTTCACGGCCGCGAAAGCGGCCAATGCTTGTTTTGTCTGCGGCCTCTTTGTGCGCATCGGTTTCTCTCTCGGTTCCTGTCCCACTCCCGGGCGATCGCTTTCACTTTCGCGGCCGCGGAAGCGGCCAATACTTGTTGTCACAATATGTCAGACAAACATTGGCAAAACTGACAGCTTCGCTCACATTATGACTGCGTGACTTATTGGTTTGCCAATCCTTTTTTTAATTTTGTTTCCCTCATGGTCTCTGCCTCTAAACTCTGAGGCTATCTTGGAACACACACGCACGACTCCTGGGCGATCGCTGCGAAAGCGGCCAATGCTTGTTCTGTCTGCTGCCTCTTTGTGTGCATCTGTTTCTCTCTCGGTTCCTGTCCCACTCCCGGGCGATCGCTTTCACTTTCGCGGCCGCGAAAGCGGCCAATGCTTGTTGTTATTATCACAATATGTCAGACAAACATTGGCAAAACTGACAGCTTCGCTCAAATTATGACTGCGTGACTTATTGGCTTTGCCAATCCTTTTTTTATTTTGATTCCCTCATGGTCTCTGCCTCTAACTCTGTGGCTATCTTGGAATGTTGTTTTCTCAATCCAACATGTTTCTTCTAAACATGGCAACCATATTGGAACTTTAAAACAAGTATACACGTGCACATTACCATTGCAAGAGAACTATGTTCATTTTTAGGTCTCGGCTAGCGAAGGCTGGGCTTACGCAGTCTCGCTCGCGATATTCAATGACTTTGAGAAGTGGGGCTTGAACCCGCCCCTCTTCTCTCCTCTTCTCCATTGGTTGGCCTCTTAAATGCTGGTCAGCCATTGGAGAAGAGCTTTGTCTCTCCAAACAAGCCCTGTTTTTTCGGATTCGTGGGCGTGTTTTTTCGATTCTTTCTCTCCTCTGGAATGTAAACATTCCAGCCAATGGCAAGAGGAGAGAAAGAAAAACACGCCCCCGAATCCGAAAATGCCGCTGCGTTTCTCCGAGGCATTTCTGCTTGACCTCGGAGAAACGCGGTGGTGTTCAGGGCGATTCACTCAACGACTGGCAGCTGGGCTTGCCAAGAATAACAGGTTTTTGAAGCAGAGACTCGAAACTGGTTCCTGTCCCACAGTCGGCAACTCTGGGTAAACGCCACATCTCACCTCCTCTCTTTCATGCGCGAGTACGCCACCCCACTCCAAGCCTGCTCTTTACGTTCAGGGATTTGATGTCCTGGTTTTATATTAAGATAAAGCGAGCTGCAAAATCAAGAAAGCAAAGAAAAAATACTTGACTGGGTCAGCTTCTGACCCGGCGTGGACCTGGGAAACTGGAGGGCTTTATCATTAATAACTAAGTTCATTACTAATATCGCATATAATACGTTTTTGTATCTCACGGCATCTAGAGTTTTGAAGTTACTCACCGGTTTGTGTTTATTATTTTTCTTGGCATTCGGGAACACGCGGAACTACATCTCCCATTACAAATTTAGGACGGCCAGTATTCGAATACCAGGAAAACACGGCCTGGATAAACTACTGGGCACGGACCTGAAATCCCGAGAGCTCTGTGCATTGAGCGCCGCTATTCACTGGTGATATGGAAAGTCAAACCTCAGACCCGTGGCGTAGCGTGGGTTGCGAGCGCCCGAGGCAAGGCAAGTATCCTTCCACTTTTCTTTTACAATTTCGTGCCCCTAAGAATTTTGCGCCCCTAAAAATACCCCTAAGAATTTTGTGCCCCAGAGCAACTGCCCCAGTGAGCCCCCCCCAGCCACAGACTCAGGCTATTAAAAGATGGTGCACTGTTGCACTGTCATATTAGTGAAAGACTGGGTGCTGCTACACAAGTACTAATTAGCAATAATCTATGGGAATGTGTATCAACCATAGCTGCCAAGAAGTCCGCGTTCTATGCGACCCATTTAGCCTGTCTTGCTTTTTAGATAAACACATGGTGCATTGTGGAATAGACTAGCAGAGGGTAGCGCCACGAGTCCCCGAAGCTCTCGGTGCTTCACTGGAATGCGCAGGCATGCTCAGCTTCTCCAGACGGGCTGGGGGGGGGGGGGGGGGGAGAGGTCTGTGAGCCACTCGGGTCGTCTGCGTCAATGCAGCACTTCTCCAGCTGGACAGAATGACACATACACCAGGGATGGACATTCACGGCTCTTCTGTGCGGCAGGGCGCCACTGAAGTGTGTTTACAAAAGGTATGCAAGACCTATTGCATTACAAATTGATATTCTTAAATGGCTTTTAAAAAAATCGGAGGCAAAGTAACCTCGAGTCCCATCTAGATGTTGAGCATATATATAATTGTTCTTCTCTGTCTAAAATCTTTCAAATTGTGCGGGCTGGTGTAGCGCCTCCTGCGCCCCGTGTTGCAGGCCGCTGTGCCACATACAGATGGTTAACAAGTATTAATTCTAGATTTCGTCAGTGTTTTGGCAAAGTCTGTCCCCAGACCAGTTAAAGCGCTTTCATTGTTTACACTTCTTAAAATTGTTGGGTACTGCGGGTGGGCAGCACTTTGATTCCTTGCCTCATGCACGAGTGTCCCCGGAGCCGCCCCTTCCCCCCTTCACTGAGAGGGTGTGTTTTGCGTCGTGTCTCACCACACGCTAACACTTGCACAGCTGCACCAGCCGTTATTAGAACCCCAGTGAGTGGCTGAAAACACGACCGGGAGTAGACATCGCACGGGTTTAGGACAGAGATCTGTGCACACGAAAAATGACGCTCCAGTGAGTCTCACCCGAACACACATACTTTCCTTCTCTCGCTTCTTCTTATCCTCTTTTCTCATACATTATTCTTATTTCTTTTTCTTTCCCACTTCATTTTCTTTCATCCTCTCAATTCCTTTCCATTCTTGTAGATATTTATTTCCTTCTCTATGAGTGTTGCACACAGACGCACACTTTTCTTTCCTTTTTATTTCACTGCTTCAAAAATCATAAATCTCAAAACGTCTTTTCCACCTTTCAGATAATCTGTCAATTTTTATTAGTCATTTTTTTTTTAAATGTTTAATTTTTAGTGATAAATGCAAAGATCTAGAAACAATGGTGCCACTTCTGCTTTAGCTTCCAAGATCAATGTGTATGTGTCTAGATCTATGTGTGTGTGGTTCTGTATGTGTGTGTGTGTGTGGCTGTGTGTGTATGTGGCTCTGTGTATGTATGTGTGGCTCTGTGTGTGTGGCTTTGTGTGTGTGGCTCTGTGTAAGTGTGGGTGGCTCTGTGTGTGTGTGGGAGGCTCTATGTGTGTGTGTATGTGTATGTGTGTGCCTCTGTGTGTGTGGCTCTGTGTGGGTGGCTTTTTTTGTAGGTGGCTCTATGCGTGGGTGGCTCTGTCTGTGTGTGGGTAACTCTGTGTGTGTGTAGGTGGCTCTGTGTGGGTGGCTCTATTTGTGTGTGGGTGGCTCTATTTGTGTGTAGGTGGCTCTATGTGAATAGCTCTGTGTAGGTGGCTCAGTGTGGGTGGCTCTGTTTGGCTTTATGTGTGTGGCTCTGTGTGTGGGTGCAAATGCAATAGGTCTCGCATTTGAGAGAGATTAAGCTATTGACATTGTAAATAACAATGCTGTTTCTTTAAATGTTTTAAAAACAAAAACATAAACAAAAATAATGTCATGAGCAATGCCAATAGCTTTAACTTTAACAATGCCGAGACCATTGCATTGTAAATGCTTGTTATTTTTTATTGCAAGCTTCGGCCGGTGGTTGCATGTTTCCTCTTTTTAAAATGTGTATTCCTTTAGTTCATATTGCAGATGGTTGTTGAGTTTGTGTGTGTTTTATTAAGAGTGGGTAAGTGGGTGAATGCAAGAATGTCAGTGAGTGTCTGAGTGCATGATGAGTGCGAGGATAAGCTATAGTGCTTGACCATCTCATCAGAGGTAGTAAGCGTTATATTAAAGCATGTACACTACAATACAGAGTGCAATCATAATGCGAGCCCCTAAACTCACCAGTGACTGAAGAGGCCTTTTCAGTTAAAAGTAGACCTATTGGTATTGCCAATGCTTGCTTAGGACATGAACGTCTCTCCTCTGCCACGCAGAACCCCTTCGCCCTCCGGGCACTGGTTCTTGCTTCATCTCTTACCTGCCTTTAATCTGATCTCTAGATTAAGGCTGTTTTGCAACCGCGGCAGTGCCTGCCTGCCTCCCCTCTCCCCCTTTCACTGGCCAGGTTCCCTCGTTAGCCGGCAGCCCTGGTAATTAACAGCGGTTCCTGTTATCTCTGCATTACAATGCATCTCCCCTGAGAGCGGCTGTCGCCACCCACGTCCCTGGCAGAGGGTGATTAACTGCTGCTATAGATAATTCTATTTGTGTGTGATTGACAGGCGCCCCGAGAGGCTGCCCTCCCTGAGACCAAGGCCCCATGCAGATACCACCGGGGCAACATCACGCAGAGAGCCCGGTCTGGGGACCAGGGCACGCATGGAGCACACCTTCAGATGCTTCCGTGGCACGTGGTGGTAATGAAACTGGATGTTATTGTGTGGTGCAGGTGCACACGCTGTCCTTCGCATTCATTGCAGTGTGTTTCGGTAGCCCTTAGCAGTGGTCTTCAAACTTTTTAATGCTGCTCCTCCCCCCCAGTAAAGAAATAAAATGCATCAGGCCCCACCTCAGCTTTTTCACAATTATTCTGTTTAACTGGCAATGTGTAAATATGTCTTGATTTATTTAAGCACGAGACATATTTAAACATTGCAGTTAAATTGTGTTAACATTTTCCCAGCTAGAGTATAAATGACAAACAAGCATTGGCAAAGTCAATAGGTCTCGCCTTTGGGACCTTATAAGTGTTTAACCATGCAACAGTTAATGTTGGTGCACCAAGGATATTGTGCTGCATAACTTAATACTTATAAGGTCCCAAAAGCGAGACCTATTGGCTATGCCAATGCTTGTTTTTAACATGGCAATGTGGCCTCTATTTTCTTTCACAAATGTTTGGAAATGGTTTAGACAGTTCTACAACACATTTGAAGTAAGGTATTGATATAACTGCTTTTTAAGTTAATATTTCAAAAGAGAAAAATACAGTTTTTGGTAGCTTTCTCAGTATTTTATATGAAACACCAACCATGTCAGTAAAATACTGGCCAGGTGGCAACCCTGAACCTTGACAACTGTGAGGGTTCAAGAAGCAGCGTCTCCCTCTGGGGTTGCAGGAAGCCATCCATAACAAGCAAAAGGGAAAAGAAAGCAGTTTGTAATTCAAGGTTAAGGCATAAAGCACTAGGTTACATGCAGGAAGCGCAAGGGATCATTTGGGCACCAATTGGGTAAAGATGCAAAAGGAGGCAGTTGGTCACCAAGAAAGGATGCAGGAAAAAGCATGTCACATACTGGCTGGTTGCACCTTATGTCATTCACAGGAAGCCACATGGCAGCTGCATGAATGTGAAGTACGCACAACATCAACGGCAGGAGGAAGCCAAACACAGTTTGTTAACCATATCGGACTATGGCCACTAAATGCTGTATGATAACTCTTGGATTACTGGTATCTCAATGTTTTCCAGGTTTTTATTGAACTAAGCTCTATGCCACTGACCACACTTCCTCTCCCTGCACTACATGCGGTAACCCCAAGAGTGTACATCCCCTGTCCATGCTTTATATGTCTGGTTTGTATCATCTTCAAGCTACAAATTATCAATCTTGTTCATGAGTGCACATTCAGTCTTCGCACTTCTTTTCTCAGAGCTGCTTCACCTAAATCCAAAAGAATGCATGCTGCACAGTTGCTTTTTCTTGATAGGGCTGCGCATCACTGAAGTATTCTTCATCTCACCTCCTTAAGTTTGTCCATCTCGTTAAGCAGCACTTGCTTGGCCACCTCTGTCTCGATGAGTCTCTGATGGAGATCTTCGTTCTCCTCCTCTAATTTAACCTTCATCTTTTCCACAAACTCCAGTTCGTTGTGAAGCCGAACAGACACGTCTTTCGCCACCTGCAAAGACATGGAGCTGGTTATCAATTAATTAAACCAGCAAGTGCAACTTTACCATGGGAGGCGCAAGAAAACAGATGAATAGGATAAAAAGATGAAATATACACTGAAGTTAATATAAAAAACACAGTTATCAATTAATCAGTTTAACACTTTCGCTGTCAGCCACTCCCCTTGGTGCCACATCCCGCTTAGGTCCCTATAAGATTTTGTCCAAATAAGGTATCCAAGCCAAAATCACGTCCTTCTGTTCCAACATCCTCAGGATTCTAAAGGCATCCAGGTTTGGTAGATTCCTCTGGAGGGAACTGAGAAATTAGCCAAAATACAGATAGATTAATGGGTTTTTAGGATAATTGGTATAAAAAAGTGCTGCAGAAGAAAGCATCTGTTTTTTCTATGCAAAAGGTATCAACAAAGGATTTGTGGCGCATCTTCCCAGCTGACAGGAACAGGCAGACTTTTGTCAGAAAACCACAATTTTCTACTTTGGTATTTTACAGAAACATAGCCTATTTTCCCTGTTTTTTGGTGCTTTAAATGTCTTTCCAGTTAGTGGTAAAAATGTGTATGAAACCAATAATGAATCCCGAAAAGCTATACCTCTCTTAAAAGTAGACATTCTGAATTCAGCAAGGGGTCATTTGTGTAGATCCTTCAAGGTTTTCTTACAGAAAAGAACAGATGAAATAAGAAGATATTGGAACAGAATTTAAAAAACAGGCATTTGATCCTACATTTTGACCTGTAACTTCTTCTAACTATGGTAGATTTTTGAAAGCAATATACAGTTACGTCTGTGGGCCGTTTTGATTGCGGGGATATATAAGGTTTGTAGCTTAATCAAGAACCCAATTTACCCAGAGCCAAATACTGAGTTGCACTTTGCAACTGTTTTTCATTGTATACCGGGTATAGAGCAATTCATTTGGTAAAATATGAAGAGTGAAAAATAGGTATCAAAGAAACCTATGTATTTCTAAAATGGGAACAAGATATTGAGTTTAGAAGCAGTTGTTATGTGTGCATCTCTGCATTTGTTAGCACCTATATAAGCATGTGAATTAGAGGGGATTTTTCAAAATGACTTTTTTTTGTAAAAGATGTCTTTATTGATAAGAAAACACAAAAAGAAAACACAGACGACAATCCCGCACAACTTCCCTCGCAGGGGGACGCATATTAGGAGGGGAGGCCAGGAAGCCAATCCAGCAGTCGGCGTGTCAACCATGTCAAGCAATCAGCCACACAGCTAGAAAGAGATCCAGACTAGGCCTGAGGTATCAAAGAGAATGTCAAAGGTGGGGCCTCTTTTCCGCCCGGTACTATGCCCCTGCAAAGTCCATGCTACCGGGCCGGGCCCAGCAATCGAGAAAGATCCAGCTCTCCCCTCTGCTCCAGGCGCCGCACCATAAACCAAACTCAAAAGAAAAGAGAAATCCCCCCAACCCGCAACCTCCCCGACCCTCCCAGACCCTCCCACCCTCCCCCCAGTGGTGGTAGCTCTCAGGCATACGCAGGGCATTCTCCAATCGACAATCATACCTGGAACAGGTGGAGGGCTCGAACTGAGGGAGGACACACCGCTGCCGGCAACCCCCTAGAGAGAAAGTGCACTAGAGGTCCCCATCGGAAACTGAAATTCTTAAAGGACCCCAGGAAGACATCAGCCATCCGTTCCATGCTCAACAATTTCCACAACCTCGCATGCCACAAAGATATCGCCGGGGCTTCTTTTTTTTTCCAAGCTGCCGCCAGAGTGATCTTAGCCGCCCCCACACACAGCCAAAGGATCTTTTTGTGCGCACGCGTCTGGTGTTCGAGGAGGGGATCCCGGAGGCCCAGTAGTACGTGAGCCACGGAATCCGCGATCAGGTAACCCAGGATCTCCTTAATATGGGACAGTATCTCCTGTCAGTAGGGGCGGATGACCGGGCAATCCCACCAAATATGGCGGAAGTCCCCCAAGAGACCACAGCCCCTCCAACACCTGTCCGAAGAGGTAGGGAAGATGCGGTGTATTTTGGCGGGAGAGAGATACCAGTCCATCATAGTCTTGAGGTGCGCCTCGCGCAGTTCCACCAAGTGATTGTGGCTGGTCAAATCTCCCCACAAGTGAGACCATTCTTCATCCGCGACGGCCCTCCCCAGGATGTCCTCCCAGAAGCCCATATAGCGCGGCCTCGGAGAGAGAGCGGTGGCCAAGAGATGGCCATAGATAAAGGAGAGGGCGCCGCGCATCGTCGAGGTGCGCGAGAGAAAGGCCTCAAAGGGGGTGGGCGGCCTAACTGCCGCCTCTCGAATCGACGGAGACAAAGCCCAGTGCAGCAGTTGGGTGTGGCGGAACAGCTCTGTCTGAGGAACCCCATAATCCCGTCCACAATTGGCAAAGGTGAGCGGGGCAGAGCCATGAAATAAATGCGTAAGAGCGAGACAGCCCCCGCTTCTCCATGCGTCGAATGGACCCTATTGCATCGCAGGTGGGAAGGCCGGATTGAAATGTATGGGAGTAAAAGGCGACGGGAACGTAGTCCATCGCTCATCCCCAGAAACCGAATCCCAGACCTTAAGAGTGGTGCCGGTAGGTGTGCTGATGTACGCATTCTGGGGCCTGTCCCCCATAGGTTTCCATACCAGATCCCATATCGTGCGCCCCGCCACACTTCTGTCCATGTAGAGCCAGTGTTTCTCCGAGAGCGGTTGGGTCCATTCCACCAAGATCCGCAATTGCGCAGCCTTATAGTAGAGGAGCAAGTCCGGGAGGCCCACTCCTCCCTCTCGTCGAGGGCGTCGGAGAGTGGCACAAGAAAATCTAGCTCGCCCCCCCCTGCCATATGAAACGGAGCATTAGAGTCTTCACGCGACGGAAGAAATCAGTATCCAAGACAATAGGGAGCGCCTGGAACAAATATAAAAGCTTCGGCAGGAGCGTCATTTTAATCGCATGTATCCTACCTAGCCAGGAGATAAACAACGGCTTCCACTGGTTCAAATCTGCCCGTATCGCAGCCATGAGAGGGGGGAAATTGGCCGAATACAGTTTCCCCACTGTGGGAGTCAAGTGCACCCCCAAGTACAGTAAGGAGGAATGAGTCCAAGGCAGGGGCGAGAGCGGTCGGAGGCGTTCCACCTCCGTCGGCGAGAGTGTGAGATTAAGGATATAGGATTTGCCATAGTTCACCTTAAAACCCGCCACCGCTTCAAAACGCGCCAGGGTCATCTGCACGTGGGGGAGGGAGTGCGCAGGGTCCGCAAGCGAGAGCAAGACGTCGTCCGCGAACAAGGAGATCTTGTGCTGTTCGCCCGTAAAGGGTAACCCTCGGATGTCCGGGTGTTCCCGGATCGCCAGCGCCAGCGGTTCAATACTCAGAGCGAACAACAAGGGAGAGAGTGGACACCCCTGCCTCGTGCCCCGCGTGTGTGGGAAGAAGGACGAGAGGTAGCCATTGACTGCGACACGTGAACGGGCCCGTTATAATTGGCCCGAAGCATGGTTAGGAATCTGTCCGAGAACCCAAACGCTTCCAAGGTACGGAAGAGAAACTGCCAGTCCACCCGGTCAAACGCCTTCTCGGCATCCAGGCCAAGCAATACTGCCAGAATGTTAAATCGGTTGGCCTTCTCGATGAGGTAGATCACCCTCCTAGTGTTGTCATGGGTTTGTCGCCCTTTAATGAACCCCGATTGATCCGGGTGGATTAGCACCGGAATCAGGTCTTGCAGGCGGGACGCGAGGATGGAAGAATAGAGTTTGGCGTCGATATTGAGCAGGGCGATCGGCCTATACGATGAACAGACAGCGGGGTCTTTACCGGGCTTAGGGATGACTGAGATGACTGCCTCCGCCATAGAGGCCGAGGAACCCACCGACTCAGCCATAGCATTGAACAGTTGGACTAAAAAATCACTGATATCAGCGGCAAAGGTCTGATAGAAGAGGGTCGTGAATCCGTCCGCACCTGGTGCCTTGTGAGGTTTCAGGGACTTGATGGCACTCAGCACCTCCTCTCTAGTGATGGAAGCAGAGAGCAGCTCATTCCAGGCCGCAGATACCTGGGGGAGCGGGAGAGTTAGAATAGTAATTTTTACCCCTATTCTATCCAACACTTACCCTACTGTTGCACCCCCTGGAGTTAGAATAGTAATTTTTACCCCTATACTATCCAACACTTACCCTACTGTTGCACCCCCTGGAGTTAGAATAGTATTTTTTACCCCTATACTATCCAACACTTACCCTACTGTTGCACCCCCTGGAGTTAGAATAGTAATTTTTACCCCTATACTATCCAACACTTACCCTACTGTTGCACCCCCTGGAGTTAGAATAGTAATTTTTACCCCTATACTATCCAACACTTACCCCACTGTTGCACCCCCTGGAGTTAGAAAAGTAACTTTTACCCCTATACTATCTAATACTTACCTTAAATGTAATTTAATATTATGCGTTGTAATGGTATGCGTTGTAAAGGTAGTATGCGTTGTAATGGAAATGCGTTGTAAAGGTATTTTTTAAAAATGCGTTGTAGTGTCATGCGTTGTAATGTCATGCGTTGTAATGGATTATGCGTTGTAAAAAATGCGTTGTAAGTGCATGCGTTGTAAAAGTGTGCGTTGTAACGTCATACATCCCGCGACGTCGTCAGCAGGGCTCAGAGTGGGGTTTCAGGATGAGTCTTTCTCCGTAGGGTCAGCCGCGATCCGATCAGCAGGGCTCTTGACTCCGGGATACAACTGTCGTCTTGTTGCCGGGTCGCCCCAGATATAGGTCTGGAGCCCTTTGATGTCCGGACCCTTGCGCCCGGGGGGGGGCGGAGAGGCCGGGTAGGGAGCGGCCAGACGCCCAGCAGGAGAGGCGCCAGGCCCCAGAGAGCTGTGGGGCGATCGCACCTAGGTGTGGAAGGACGGTTGGGGGTCCCATCGATACTGCCCTCCGCCGGGAGTGGGAAGGGGGCACGTGGTATCCCCCGGGCCAGGGGTTGGCGCCTCGATGTCGGGCCTCGCTGGGACCGAGGCCGGATGGAGCGGGGTCACGTAGGTGGTTACGTAGAGTCACGTACAATCCAAAATGGAGGAGCCCCGAGGTGCATGGGACCTCGTGCGGCTTAGCGAGGGGGAACAGGACCACGCCACGAGGCCGGCTCCAACAACTCTCTACTACGCTCTACAACTCACTTTCTACTACTCTCTACTACTCTCTGCTACTCTCTGCTACTCTCTCTACTACTCTCTACCACTCACTCTCTACTACTCACTCTCTACTACTCTGTACTACTCACTCTCCACTACTCACTCTCTACTACTCACTCTCTACTACTCACTCTACTACTTACTCTCTACTACTCTCTACCACTCACTCTTTACCACTCATTCTCTACTACTCTGCTACTTGCTCTCTGCTACTCACTCTCTACTACTCACTCTTTACTACTCTCTACCACACACTCTCTACTACTCTGCTACTCACTCTCTACTACTCTCTCTCTACTACTCTCTCTCCACTACTCTCTCTACTACTACTCTCTACTATTCACTCTCTACTATTCACTCTCTAATACTCACTTTCTACTACTCTCTACTACTCTCTACTACTACTCTCTACTACTCTACTACTCTCTACTGCTCGTTCTCTACTACTCACTCTCTACTACTCTGTACTACTCACTCTCCACTACTCACTCTCTACTACTCTCTCTACTACTCACTCTCTGCTACTCATCTCTAGTACTGTACTACTCACTCTACCACTTACTCTCTATTACTCACTCTCTACTACTCTACTACTCTACTACTCATTCTCTGCTACTTACTCTCAACTACTCACTCTGCTACTCTCTACTACTCGCTCTCTATTACTGTACTACTCACTTTATACTACTCACTCTACTACTTACTCTCTACTACTCTCTACCACTCACTCTCTACTACTCTGCTACTCACTCTCTGCTACTCACTCTCTACTACTCACTCTCTGCTACTCTCTACCACTCACTCTCTACTACTCTACTACTCTCTATACTACTCACTCTCTACTACTCTACTGCTCTCTACTACTCACTCTCTTCTCACTCTCTACTTCTCTCTCTACTACTCTCTACTACTCACTCTCTACTACTCTCTACTACTCTACTACTCACTCTACTTCTCATTCTCTACTACTCTCTACTACTCTCTACTACACACTCTACTACTCGCTCTCTACTACTGTACTACTCACTCTACTACTCTCTACTACTCACTCTACTACTCGCTCTACTACTTACTCTCTATTACTCTCTACCACTCACTCTTTACCACTCTCTCTCTACTACTCTCCTACTCACTCTCTGCTACTCGCTCTCTACTACTCTCTACCACGCAATCTCTACTACTCTGCTACTCACTCTACTACTCACTCTATTACTCTCTACTACTCACTCTGTACTACACACTCTCCACTACTCAATTTCTACTATTTGCTCTCTACTAGTCCCTACTACTCACTCTACTACTCCACTACTCTCCACTACTCTCTACTACTCAGTCTCTACTACTCCACTACTCTCTACTACGCTACTACTCACTCTCTACTACTCTCTACTACTCACTTTCTGCTACTCTACTACTCTCTAGTACTCACTCTCTACTACTCACTCTCTACTTCTCTCTACAACTCACTCTCTACTACTCTACTATTCACTCTCTACTACTCACTCTCTACTACTCTACTACTCTCTACTACTCACTCTCACTTTCTACTACTCTCTACTACTGCTCTGTACTACTCACTCTACTACTCTCTACCACTCACTCTACTACTCTCTACCTATTTCTCTCTACTGCTCACTCTCCAATACTCACTCTCCACTACTCGCTCTCTACTACTCTCTACTGCTCTCTCTACTACTCACTCTCTACTACTCACTCTCTATTGCTCTCTACTACTCTCTCTACTACTCTCTACCACTCACTCTCTACTTCTCTACTACTCACTCTCTACTAATCTCTCTACTACTCACTCTCTACTACTCGCTCTCTACTACTCACTCCCTACTACTCTCTACTACTCGCTCTCTACTACTCTCTACTGCTCACTTTCCACTAATCACTCTACTACACTCTCTACTACTCTCTACTACTCACTCTGTACTACACACTCTCTACTACTTGCTTTCTACTACTGTACTACTCACTCTCTACTACTCTACTACACACTCTCTACTACTCATCTCTAGTACTGTACTACTCACTCTACCACTTACTCTCTATTACTCACTCTCTAGTACTGTACTACTCATTCTCTGCTACTTACTCTCAACTACTCACTCTGCTACTCTCTACTACTCGCTCTCTATTACTGTACTACTCACTTTATACTACTCACTCTACTACTTACTCTCTACTACTCTCTACCACTCACTCTCTACTACTCTGCTACTCACTCTCTGCTACTCACTCTCTACTACTCTACCACGCACTCTACTACTCCCTCTCTACTACTCCCTCTCTGCTACTCTCTCTCTACTACTCTCTCTACTACTCTCTCTCTACTATTCACTCTCTACTATTCACTACTACTCACTCTACTACTCGCTCTCTACTACTGTACTACTCTCTACTACTCACCCTCTACTGCTCTACTACTCTCTATTACTCTCTCTACTACTCTCTACTACTCACTCTACTACTCTCTACCACTCATTCTCTACTACTCACTCTCTACTACTCACTCTCTACTACTCATTCTCCACTACTCACTCTCTACTATTTGCTCTCTATAACTCTCTACTACTCACTCTACTATTCACTCTACTACTCTCTCTCTCTACTGCTCTCTCTACTGCTCTCTCTACTACTCTCTCGACTACTCTCTCTACTACTCACTCTACTACACACTCTACTACTCGCTCTCTACTACTCTCTCTACAACTCTCTCTACTACTCCCTACTACTCACTCTACTACCCACTCTCCACTACTCTACTACTCTCTACTACTCACTCTCTACTACTCACTCTCAACTACTCTCTACAACTCACTCTCTACTTCTCACTCGCTACTATTCACTCTCTACTACTCAATCTCTACTACTCTCTACTACTTACTTTCTTCTACTACTCTGTACTACTCACTCTACTACTCTCTACCACTCACTCTACTACTCACTCTCTACTACTCTCTACTACTCTCTCTCTCTACCACTCTCTCTCTCTACTACTCACTCTCTACTACTCACTCTCTACTACTGACTCTCTACTACTCTCTACTACTCACTCTCTACTACTCACTCTACTACTCACTCTCTACTTCTCTCTCTCTACTACTCCCACTCTACTACTCGCTCTCCACTACTCGCTCTCCACTACTCGCTCTCCACTACTCGCTCTCCACTACTCACTCTATACTACTCATTCTCCACTACTCACTCTCTACTATTTGCTCTCTATAACTCTCTACTACTCACGCTACTATTCACTCTACTACTCTCTCTCTACTGCTCTCTCTACTGCTCTCTCTACTACTCTCTCTACTACTCTCTCTACTACTCTCTCGACTACTCTCTCTACTACTCACTCTACTACACACTCTACTACTCGCTCTCTACTACTCTCTCTACAACTCTCTCTACTACTCCCTACTACTCAGTCTACTACTCCACTACTCTCTACTACTCACTCTCTACTACTCACTCTACTACCCACTCTCCACTACTCTACTACTCTCTACTACTCACTCTCTACTACTCACTCTCAACTACTCTCTACAACTCACTCTCTACTTCTCACTCGCTACTATTCACTCTCTACTACTCAATCTCTACTACTCTCTACTACTTACTTTCTTCTACTACTCTGTACTACTCACTCTACTACTCTCTACCACTCACTCTCTACTACTCTCTACTACTCTCTCTCTCTACCACTCTCTCTCTCTCTACTACTCACTCTACTACTCACTCTCTACTACTGACTCTCTACTACTCTCTACTACTCACTCTACTACTCACTCTCTACTTCTCTCTCTCTACTACTCCCACTCTACTACTTACTCCACTACTCGCTCTCCACTACTCGCTCTCCACTACTCACTCTCTACTTCTCACTCTCTACTACTCACTCTACTACTCGCTCTCTATTTCTCTCTACTACTCTCTCTCTCTCTCTACTACTCACTCTCTACTACTCACTCTACTACTCTCTATTACTCACTCTCTACTACTCTACTACTCACTCTACTACTCGCTCTTTACTTCTCTCTCTACTACTCCCACTCTACTACTCACTCTACTACTCACTCTCCACTACTCACTCTCCACTACTCGCTCTCCACTACTCGCTCTCCACTACTCGCTCTCCACTACTCGCTCTCCACTACTCACTCTCTACTACTCACTCTCTACTACTCACCCTCTATTACTCTCTACTACTCTCTTACTCTCTACTACTCTCTACCACGCACTCTCTACCACGCACTCTCTACTACGCACTCTCTACTACTCTCTACTACTCACTCTCTACTCACTTTCTACTACTCACTCTCTACTACTCACTCTCTACTACTCTACTACTTGCTCTCTACTACTCGCTCTCTACTACTCTCTCTACTACGCTCTCTACCACTCACTCTCTATTACACACTCTACTACTTGCTCTCTACTACTTGCTCTCTACTACTCACTCTCTACTACTCTCTCTACTTGCTCTCTACTACTTGCTCTCTACTACTCTCTCTACTACTCCCACTCTACTACTTACTCTACCACTCGCTCTCCACTACTCGCTCTCCACTACTCGCTCTCTACTACTCGCTCTCTACTACTCGCTCTCTACTACTCGCTCTCTACTGCTCGCTCTCTACTACTCACTCTCTACTACTCATTCTACTACTCTCTACTACTCACTCTCTACTACTCACTCTACTACTCGCTCTCTACTTCTCTCTCTACTACTCTCTCTCTCTACTACTCTCTCTCCCTACTACTCACTCTCTACTACTCACTCTACTACTCTCTACTACTCTACTACTCGCTCTTTACTTCTCTCTCTACTACTCCCACTCTACTACTCACTCTACTACTACTCTACTACTCACTCTCTACTACTCACTCTACTACTCACTCTCCACTACTCTACTACTCTCTACTACTCACTCTCTACTACTCCACTACTCTCTACTACTCTACTACTCACTCTACTACTCTCTACTACTCACTCTCTACTACTCACTCTCAACTACTCTCTACAACTCACTCTCTGCTTCTCACTCTACTATTCACTCTCTACTACTCCATCTCTACTATTCTCTACTACTCACTTTCTACTACTACTCTGTACTACTCACTCTACTACTCTCTACCACTCACTCTACTACTCTCTACTACTCACTCTCTACTACTCACTCTACTACTCTCTACTACTCACTCTCTACTACTCACTCTACTACTCGCTCTCTATTTCTCTCTCTACTACTCCCACTCTACTACTCACTCTCTACTACTCTACTACTCTCTACTACTCACCCTCTTCTACTCTCTACTACTCTATTACTCTCTACTACTCTTTACCACGCACTCTACTACGCACTCTCTACCACGCATACTCTACTACTCACTCTCTACTACTCACTCTCTACTACTCACTCTACTACTTACTCTCTACTACTCACTCTCTACTACTCACTCTCTACTACTCACTCTCTACTACTCACTCTACTACTCACTCCACTACTCACTCCACTACTCACTCCACTACTCACTCCACTACTCGCTCTCCACTACTCGCTCTCCACTACTCACTCT
The DNA here is from genome assembly GCF_964204655.1 of Triturus cristatus. Taxonomy (NCBI): domain Eukaryota; kingdom Metazoa; phylum Chordata; class Amphibia; order Caudata; family Salamandridae; genus Triturus; species Triturus cristatus. Next base: position 1,302,561,963 of record NC_140590.1, on the reverse strand, counting down.
CTACTACTCACTCTCTACTACTCACCATCTACTACTCACTCTCTACTACTCTCTACTACTCACTCTACTACTCACTCTCTACTACTCACTCTCTACTACTCACTCTCTACTACTCGCTCTCCACTACTCGCTCTCCACTACTCGCTCTCCACTACTCGCTCTCCACCACTCGCTCTCCACTACTCACTCTCTACTACTCACTCTCTACTACTCACCATCTACTACTCACCCTCTACTACTCTCTACTACTCTATTACTCTCTACTACTCTCTACCACGCACTCTCTACCACGCACTCTCTACTACGCACACTCTACTACTCTCTACTACTCACTCTCTACTACTCACTCTCTACTACTCACTCTCTACTACTCACTCTCTACTACTCTACTACTCGCTCTCTACTACTCGCTCTCTACTACTCTCTCTACTACTCCCACTCTACTACTTACTCTACTACTCGCTCTCCACTACTCGCTCTCCACTACTCGCTCTCCACTACTCGCTCTCTACTACTCTCTCTACTACTCACTCTCTATTACACACTCTACTACTTGCTCTCTACTACTTGCTCTCTACTACTCACTCTCTACTACTCTCTCTACTTGCTCTCTACTACTTGCTCTCTACTACTCTCTCTACTACTCCCACTCTACTACTTACTCCACTACTCGCTCTCCACTACTCGCTCTCCACTACTCGCTCTCCACTACTCGCTCTCTACTACTCACTCTCTACTACTCACTCTCTACTACTCACTCTCTACTACTCACTCTACTACTCACTCTACTACTCACTCTCTACTACTCACTCCACTGCTCGCTCTCCACTACTCGCTTTCCACTACTCACTCTCTACTACTCTGCTACTCACTCTCTGCTACTCACTCTCTACTACTCACTCTCTACTACTCTACCACGCACTTTACTACTCCCTCTCTACTACTCCCTCTCTGCTACTCTCTCTCTACTACTCTCTCTCTACTATTCACTCTCTACTATTCACTACTACTCACTCTACTACTCGCTCTCTACTACTGTACTACTCTCTACTACTCACCCTCTACTGCTCTACTACTCTCTATTACTCTCTCTACTACTCTCTACCACTCATTATCTACTACTCACTCTCTACTACTCACTCTCTACTACTCTCTCTCTACTACTCACTCTCTACTACTCACTCTCTACTACTCATTCTCCACTACTCACTCTCTACTATTTGCTATCTATAACTCTCTACTACTCACTCTACTATTCACTCTACTACTCTCTCTACTGCTCTCTCTACTGCTCTCTCTACTACTCTCTCTACTACTCTCTCGACTACTCACTCTACTACACACTCTACTACTCGCTCTCTACTACTCTCTCTACAACTCTCTCTACTACTCCCTACTAAGTCTACTACTCCACTACTCTCTACTACTCTACTACTCACTCTCTACTACTCACTCTACTACCCACTCTCCACTACTCTACTACTCTCTACTACTCACTCTCTACTACTCACTCTCAACTACTCTCTACAACTCACTCTCTACTTCTCACTCGCTACTATTCACTCTCTACTACTCAATCTCTACTACTCTCTACTACTTACTTTCTTCTACTACTCTGTACTACTCACTCTACTACTCTCTACCACTCACTCTACTACTCACTCTCTACTACTCTCTACTACTCTCTCTCTCTACCACTCTCTCTCTCTCTACTACTCACTCTACTACTCACTCTCTACTACTGACTCTCTACTACTCTCTACTACTCACTCTCTACTACTCACTCTACTACTCACTCTCTACTCTCTCTCTACTACTCCCACTCTACTACTTACTCTACTACTCGCTCTCCACTACTCGCTCTCCACTACTCACTCTCCACTACTCACTCTCCACTACTCACTCTCTACTTCTCACTCTCTACTACTCACTCTCTACTACTCACTCTACTACTCGCTCTCTATTTCTCTCTACTACTCTCTCTCTACTACTCACTCTCTCTACTACTCACTCTCTACTACTCACTCTACTACTCTCTACTACTCACTCTCTACTACTCTACTACTCACTCTACTACTCGCTCTTTACTTCTCTCTCTACTACTCCCACTCTACTACTCACTCTACTACTACTCTCTACTACTCACTCTCTACTACTCACTCTACTACTCACTCTCCACTACTCGCTCTCCACTACTCGCTCTCCACTACTCGCTCTCCACTACTCACTCTCTACTACTCACTCTCTACTACTCACTCTCTACTACTCACCCTCTATTACTCTCTACTACTCTCTTACTCTCTACTACTCTCTACCACGCACTCTCTACAACGCACTCTCTACTACGCACACTCTACTACTCTCTACTACTCACTCTCTACTCACTTTCTACTACTCACTCTCTACTACTCACTCTCTACTACTCTACTACTTGCTCTCTACTACTCGCTCTCTACTACTCTCTCTACTACGCTCTCTACCACTCACTCTCTATTACACACTCTACTACTTGCTCTCTACTACTTGCTCTCTACTACTTGCTCTCTACTACTCACTCTCTACTACTCTCTCTACTTGCTCTCTACTACTTGCTCTCTACTACTCTCTCTACTACTCCCACTCTACTACTTACTCTACTACTCGCTCTCCACTACTCGCTCTCCACTACTCGCTCTCTACTACTCGCTCTCTACTACTCGCTCTCTACTACTCATTCTACTACTCTCTACTACTCACTCTCTACTACTCACTCTACTACTCGCTCTCTACTTCTCTCTCTACTACTCTCTCTCTCTACTACTCTCTCTCCCTACTACTCACTCTCTACTACTCACTCTCTACTACTCACTCTACTACTCTCTACTACTCACTCTCTACTACTCTACTACTCACTCTACTACTCGCTCTTTACTTCTCTCTCTACTACTCCCACTCTACTACTACTATACTACTCACTCTCTACTACTCACTCTACTACTCACTCTCCACTACTCTACTACTCTCTACTACTCACTCTACTACTCTCTACTACTCACTCTCTACTACTCACTCTCAACTACTCTCTACAACTCACTCTCTGCTTCTCACTCTACTATTCACTCTCTACTACTCCATCTCTACTACTCTCTACTACTCACTTTCTACTACTACTCTGTACTACTCACTTTCTACTACTACTCTGTACTACTCACTCTACTACTCTCTACCACTCACTCTACTACTCTCTACTACTCACTCTCTACTACTCACTCTACTACTCTCTACTACTCACTCTCTACTACTCACTCTACTACTCGCTCTCTATTTCTCTCTCTACTACTCCCACTCTACTACTCACTCTACTACTCACTCTCCACTACTTGCTCTCCACTACTCACTCTCTACTACTCACTCTCTACTACTCTATTACTCTCTACTACTCTCTACCACGCACTCTACTACGCACTCTCTACCACGCACACTCTACTACTCACTCTCTACTACTCTCTACTACTCACTCTACTACTCACTCTCTACTACTCACTCTCTACTACTCACTCTCTACTACTCACTCTCTACTACTCACTCTACTACTCACTCTACTACTCACTCCACTACTCGCTCTCCACTACTCGCTCTCCACTACTCGCTCTCCACTACTCGCTCTCTACTACTCACTCTCTACTACTCACCATCTACTACTCACCATCTACTACTCACCATCTACTACTCACTCTCTACTACTCTCTACTACTCACTCTACTACTCACTCTCTACTACTCACACTCCACTACTCGCTCTCCACTACTCGCTCTCCACTACTCGCTCTCCACTACTCGCTCTCCACTACTCACTCTCTACTACTCACTCTCTACTACTCACCATCTACTACTCACCATCTACTACTCACCCTCTACTACTCTCTACTACTCTATTACTCTCTACTACTCTCTACCACGCACTCTCTACCACGCACTCTCTACTACGCACACTCTACTACTCTCTACTACTCACTCTCTACTACTCACTCTCTACTACTCACTCTCTACTACTCACTCTCTACTACTCTACTACTCGCTCTCTACTACTCTCTCTACTACTCTCTACTACTCCCACTCTACTACTTACTCTACTACTCGCTCTCCACTACTCGCTCTCCACTACTCGCTCTCTACTACTCTCTCTACTACTCACTCTCTATTACACACTCTACTACTTGCTCTCTACTACTTGCTCTCTACTACTCACTCTCTACTACTCTCTCTACTTGCTCTCTACTACTTGCTCTCTACTACTCTCTCTACTACTCCCACTCTACTACTTACTCCACTACTCGCTCTCCACTACTCGCTCTCCACTACTCGCTCTCTACTACTCACTCTCTACTACTCACTCTCTACTACTCACTCTACTACTCACTCTCTACTACTCACTCTACTACTCACTCTCTACTACTCACTCCACTACTCGCTCTCCACTACTCGCTCTCCACTACTCGCTCTCCACTACTCGCTCTCCACTACTCACTCTCTACTACTCTGCTACTCACTCTCTGCTACTCACTCTCTACTACTCACTCTCTACTACTCTACCACGCACTCTACTACTCCCTCTCTACTACTCCCTCTCTGCTACTCCCTCTCTGCTACTCTCTCTACTACTCTCTCTCTACTATTCACTCTCTACTATTCACTACTACTCACTCTACTACTCGCTCTCTACTACTGTACTACTCTCTACTACTCACCCTCTACTGCTCTACTACTCTCTATTACTCTCTCTACTACTCTCTACTACTCACTCTACTACTCTCTACCACTCATTATCTACTACTCACTCTCTACTACTCACTCTCTACTACTCTCTCTCTACTACTCACTCTCTACTACTCACTCTGTACTACTCATTCTCCACTACTCACTCTCTACCATATGCTCTCTATAACTCTCTACTACTCACTCTACTATTCACTCTACTACTCTCTCTCTCTACTCTCTCTACTGCTCTCTCTACTACTCTCTCTACTACTCTCTACTACTCTCTCTACTACACACTCTACTACTCACTCTACTACACACTCTACTACTCACTCTACTACACACTCTACTACTCGCTCTCTACTACTCTCTCTACAACTCTCTCTACTACTCCGTCTACTACTCCACTACTCTCTACTACTCTACTACTCACTCTCTACTACTCACTCTACTACCCACTCTCCACTACTCTACTACTCACTCTCTACTACTCACTCTCTACTACTCACTCTCAACTACTCTCTACAACTCACTCTCTACTTCTCACTCGCTACTATTCACTCTCTACTACTCAATCTCTACTACTCTCTACTACTTACTTTCTTCTACTACTCTGTACTACTCACTCTACTACTCTCTACCACTCACTCTACTACTCACTCTCTACTACTCTCTACTACTCTCTCTCTCTACCACTCTCTCTCTCTCTACTACTCACTCTACTACTCACTCTCTACTACTGACTCTCTACTACTCTCTACTACTCACTCTCTACTACTCACTCTACTACTCACTCTCTACTTCTCTCTCTCTACTACTCCCACTCTACTACTTACTCCACTACTCGCTCTCCACTACTCGCTCTCCACTACTCACTCTCTACTACTCACTCTCTACTACTCACTCTACTACTCTCTACTACTCACTCTCTACTATTCACTCTACTACTCGCTCTCTATTTCTCTCTACTACTCTCTCTCTCTACTACTCACTCTCTACTACTCACTCTACTACTCTCTACTACTCTACTACTCACTCTCTACTACTCACTCTACTACCCACTCTCCACTACTCTACTACTCACTCTCTACTACTCACTCTCTACTACTCACTCTCAACTACTCTCTACAACTCACTCTCTACTTCTCACTCGCTACTATTCACTCTCTACTACTCAATCTCTACTACTCTCTACTACTTACTTTCTTCTACTACTCTGTACTACTCACTCTACTACTCTCTACCACTCACTCTACTACTCACTCTCTACTACTCTCTACTACTCTCTCTCTCTACCACTCTCTCTCTCTCTACTACTCACTCTACTACTCACTCTACTACTCACTCTCTACTACTGACTCTCTACTACTCTCTACTACTCACTCTCTACTACTCACTCTCTACTTCTCTCTCTCTACTACTCCCACTCTACTACTTACTCCACTACTCGCTCTCCACTACTCGCTCTCCACTACTCACTCTCTACTACTCACTCTCTACTACTCACTCTCTACTACTCACTCGACTACTCTCTACTACTCACTCTCTACTACTCACTCTACTACTCGCTCTCTATTTCTCTCTACTACTCTCTCTCTCTACTACTCACTCTCTACTACTCACTCTACTACTCTCTACTACTCACTCTCTACTACTCTACTACTCACTCTACTACTCGCTCTTTACTTCTCTCTCTACTACTCCCACTCTACTACTCACTCTACTACTACTCTCTACTACTCACTCTACTACTCACTCTCCACTACTCGCTCTCCACTACTCGCTCTCCACTACTCGCTCTCCACTACTCACTCTCTACTACTCACTCTCTACTACTCACTCTCTACTACTCACCCTCTATTACTCTCTACTACTCTCTTACTCTCTACTACTCTCTACCACGCACTCTCTACCACGCACACTCTACTACGCACACTCTACTACTCTCTACTACTCACTCTCTACTCACTTTCTACTACTCACTCTCTACTACTCACTCTCTACTACTCTACTACTTGCTCTCTACTACTCGCTCTCTACTACTCTCTCTACTACGCTCTCTACTATTCACTCTCTATTACACACTCTACTACTTGCTCTCTACTACTTGCTCTCTACTACTCACTCTCTACTACTCTCTCTTCTTGCTCTCTACTACTTGCTCTCTACTACTCCCACTCTACTACTTACTCTACTACTCGCTCTCCACTACTCGCTCTCCACTACTCGCTCTCCACTACTCGCTCTCTACTACTCGCTCTCTACTACTCGCTCTCTACTGCTCGCTCTCTACTACTCACTCTACTACTCTCTACTACTCACTCTCTACTACTCACTCTACTACTCGCTCTCTACTTCTCTCTACTACTCCTCTCTCTCTCTACTACTCTCTCTCCCTACTACTCACTCTCTACTACTCACTCTCTACTACTCACTCTCTACTACTCACTCTCTACTACTCACTCTACTACTCTCTACTACTCACTCTCTACTACTCTACTACTCACTCTACTACTCGCTCTTTACTTCTCTCTACTACTCCCACTCTACTACTCACTCTACTACTACTCTACTACTCACTCTCTACTACTCACTCTACTACTCACTCTCCACTACTCTACTACTCTCTACTACTCACTCTCTACTACTCCACTACTCTGTACTACTCTACTACTCACTCTACTACTCTCTACTACTCACTCTCTACTACTCACTCTCAACTACTCTCTACAACTCACTCTCTGCTTCTCACTCTACTATTCACTCTCTACTACTCCATCTCTACTACTCTCTACTACTCACTTTCTACTACTACTCTGTACTACTCACTCTACTACTCTCTACCACTCACTCTACTACTCTCTACTACTCACTCTCTACTACTCACTCTACTACTCTCTCTCTACTACTCACTCTCTACTACTCGCTCTCTATTTCTCTCTCTACTACTCCCACTCTACTACTCACTCTCCACTACTTGCTCTCCACTACTCACTCTCTACTACTCACTCTCTACTACTCTACTACTCTCTACTACTCACCCTCTTCTACTCTCTACTACTCTATTACTCTCTACTACTCTCTACCACGCACTCTACTACGCACTCTCTACCACGCACACTCTACTACTCACTCTCTACTACTCTCTACTACTCACTCTACTACTCACTCTACTACTCACTCTACTACTCACTCTCTACTACTCACTCTACTACTCACTCTACTACTCACTCTACTACTCACTCCACTACTCGCTCTCCACTACTCGCTCTCCACTACTCGCTCTCTACTACTCACTCTCTACTACTCACCATCTACTACTCACCATCTACTACTCACCATCTACTACTCACTCTCTACTACTCTCTACTACTCACTCTACTACTCACTCTCTCCTACTCACTCTCTACTACTCACTCTACTACTCACTCTACTACTCACTCCACTACTCGCTCTCCACTACTCACTCTCTACTACTCACTCTCTACTACTCACCATCTACTACTCACCCTCTACTACTCTCTACTACTCTATTACTCTCTACTACTCTCTACCACGCACTCTCTACCATGCACTCTCTACTACGCACACTCTACTACTCTCTACTACTCACTCTCTACTACTCACTCTCTACTACTCACTCTCTACTACTCTACTACTCGCTCTCTACTACTCGCTCTCTACTACTCTCTCTACTACTCCCACTCTACTACTTACTCCACTACTCGCTCTCCACTACTCGCTCTCCACTACTCGCTCTCTACTACTCTCTCTACTACTCACTCTCTATTACACACTCTACTACTTGCTCTCTACTACTTGCTCTCTACTACTCACTCTCTACTACTCTCTCTACTTGCTCTCTACTACTTGCTCTCTACTACTCTCTCTACTACTCCCACTCTATTACTTACTCCACTACTCGCTCTCCACTACTCGCTCTCCACTACTCGCTCTCTACTACTCACTCTACTACTCACTCTCTACTACTCACTCTACTACTCACTCTCTACTACTCACTCCACTACTCGCTCTCCACTACTTACTCTCCACTACTCGCTCTCCACTACTCACTCTCTACTACTCACTCTCTACTACTCACCATCTACTACTCACCCTCTACTACTCTCTACTACTCTATTACTCTCTACTACTCTCTACCACGCACTCTCTACCACGCACTCTCTACTACTCACACTCTACTGCTCACACTCCACTACTCTCTACTACTCACTCTCTACTACTCACTCTCTACTACTCTACTACTCGCTCTCTACTACTCGCTCTCTACTACTCTCTCTACTACTCTCTCTACTACTCTCTCTCTATTACACACTCTACTACTTGCTCTCTACTACTTGCTCTCTACTACTCACTCTCTACTACTCTCTCTACTTGCTCTCTACTACTTACTCTCTACTACTCTCTCTACTACTCCCACTCTACTACTTACTCTACTACTCGCTCTCCACTACTCGCTCTCTACTACTCACTTTCTACTACTCACTCTCTACTACTCACTCTACTACTCTCTACTACTCACTCTCTACTACTCACTCTCTACTACTCACTCTACTACTCGCTCTCTATGTCTCTCTCTACTACTCTCTCTCTCTACTACTCACTCTCTACTGCTCACTCTCTACTACTCACTCTACTACTCTCTACTACTCACTCTCTACTACTCTACTACTCACTGTACTACTCGCTCTTTACTTCTCTCTCTACTACTCCCACTCTACTACTCACTCTACTACTACTCTACTACTCACTCTCTACTACTCACTCTACTACTCACTCTCCACTACTCTACTACTCTCTACTACTCACTCTCTACTACTCCACTACTCTCTACTACTCACTCTACTACTCTCTACTACTCACTCTTTACTACTCACTCTCTACTACTCACTCTCAACTACTCTCTACAACTCACTCTCTACTTCTAACTCTACTATTCATCTCTACTACTCCATCTCTACTACTCACTTTCTACTACTTCTCTGTACTACTCACTCTACTACTCTCTACCACTCACTCTACTGCTCTACTACTCTCTCTCTACTACTCTCTACTACTCACTCTCTACTACACACTCTACTACTCTCTACTACTCACTCTACTACTCTCTACTACTCACTCTCTACTACTCACTCTCTACTACTCACTCTACTACTCGCTCTCTATTTCTCTCTACTACTCCCACTCTACTACTCACTCTACTACTCTACTACTCACTCTCCACTACTTGCTCTCCACTACTCACTCTCTACTACTCTCTACTACTCACCCTCTTCTACTCTCTACTACTCTATTACTCTCTACCACGCACTCTACCACGCACTCTCTACCACGCACACTCTACTACTCACTCTCTACTACTCACTCTCTACTACTCACTCTACTACTCACTCCACTACTCGCTCTCCACTACTCGCTCTCCACTACTCACTCTCTACTACTCACTCGCTACTATTCACTCTCTACTACTCAATCTCTACTACTCTCTACTACTTACTTTCCTCTACTACTCTGTACTACTCACTCTACTACTCTCTACCACTCACTCTACTACTCACTCTCTACTACTCTCTACTACTCTCTCTCTCTACCACTCTCCCTCTCTCTACTACTCACTCTACTACTCACTCTCTACTACTGACTCTCTACTACTCTCTACTACTCACTCTCTACTACTCACTCTACTACTCACTCTCTACTTCTCTCTCTCTACTACTCCCACTCTACTACTTACTCCACTACTCGCTCTCCACTACTCGCTCTCCACTACTCGCTCTCTACTACTCACTCTCTACTACTCACTCTCTACTACTCACTCTACTACTCTCTACTACTCACTCTCTACTACTCACTCTACTACTCGCTCTCTATTTCTCTCTACTACTCTCTCTCTCTACTACTCACTCTCTACTACTCACTCTACTACTCTCTACTACTCACTCTCTACTACTCTACTACTCACTCTACTACTCGCTCTTTACTTCTCTCTCTACTACTCCCACTCTACTACTCACTCTACTACTACTCTCTACTACTCACTCTACTACTCACTCTACTACTCGCTCTCCACTACTCGCTCTCCACTACTCGCTCTCCACTACTCACTCTCTACTACTCACTCTCTACTACTCACTCTCTACTACTCACCCTCTATTACTCTCTACTACTCTCTTACTCTCTACTACTCTCTACCACGCACTCTCTACCACGCACTCTCTACTACGCACACTCTATTACTCTCTACTACTCACTCTCTACTCACTTTCTACTACTCACTCTCTACTACTCACTCTCTACTACTCTACTACTTGCTCTCTACTACTCGCTCTCTACTACTCTCTCTACTACGCTCTCTACTATTCACTCTCTATTACACACTCTACTACTTGCTCTCTACTACTTGCTCTCTACTACTTGCTCTCTACTACTCACTCTCTACTACTCTCTCTACTTGCTCTCTACTACTTGCTCTCTACTACTCTCTCTACTACTCCCACTCTACTACTTACTCTACTACTCGCTCTCCACTACTCGCTCTCCACTACTCGCTCTCCACTACTCGCTCTCTACTACTCGCTCTCTACTACTCGCTCTCTACTGCTCGCTCTCTACTACTCACTCTCTACTACTCATTCTACTACTCTCTACTACTCACTCTCTACTACTCACTCTCTACTACTCTACTACTCACTCTCTACTACTCGCTCTCTACTACTCTCTCTACTACTCTCTCTCTATTACACACTCTACTACTTGCTCTCTACTACTTGCTCTCTACTACTTGCTCTCTACTACTCACTCTCTACTACTCTCTCTACATGCTCTCTACTACTTGCTCTCTACTACTTGCTCTCTACTACTCTCTCTACTACTCCCACTCTACTACTTACTCTACTACTCGCTCTCCACTACTCGCTCTCTACTACTCACTTTCTACTACTCACTCTCTACTACTCACTCTACTACTCTCTACTACTCACTCTCTACTACTCACTCTCTACTACTCACTCTACTACTCGCTCTCTATGTCTCTCTCTACTACTCTCTCTCTCTACTACTCACTCTACTGCTCACTCTCTACTACTCACTCTACTACTCTCTACTACTCACTCTCTACTACTCAACTACTCACTGTACTACTCGCTCTTTACTTCTCTCTCTACTACTCCCACTCTACTACTCACTCTACTACTACTCTACTACTCACTCTCTACTACTCACTCTACTACTCACTCTCCACTACTCTACTACTCTCTACTACTCACTCTCTACTACTCCACTACTCTCTACTACTCACTCTACTACTCTCTACTACTCACTCTTTACTACTCACTCTCTACTACTCACTCTCAACTACTCTCTACAACTCACTCTCTACTTCTCACTCTACTATTCATCTCTACTACTCCATCTCTACTACTCACTTTCTACTACTTCTCTGTACTACTCACTCTACTACTCTCTACCACTCACTCTACTACTCTACTACTCTCTCTCTACTACTCTCTACTACTCACTCTCTACTACACACTCTACTACTCTCTACTACTCACTCTACTACTCTCTACTACTCACTCTCTACTACTCACTCTCTACTACTCACTCTCTACTACTCGCTCTCTATTTCTCTCTACTACTCCCACTCTACTACTCACTCTACTACTCTACTACTCACTCTCCACTACTTGCTCTCCACTACTCACTCTCTACTACTCACTCTCTACTACTCTCTACTACTCACCCTCTTCTACTCTCTACTACTCTATTACTCTCTACCACGCACTCTACCACGCACTCTCTACCACGCACACTCTACTACTCACTCTCTACTACTCTTCACTCTCTACTACTCACTCTACTACTCACTCTCTACTACTCACTCTACTACTCACTCTACTACTCACTCTCTACTACTCACTCTCTACTACTCACTCTCTACTACTCACTCTCTACTACTCTCTCTCTACTACTCTCTCTCTACTACTCTCTCTACTACTCTCTACTACTCACTCTCTATTACACACTCTACTACTTGCTCTCTACTACTTCCTCTCTACTACTCGCTCTCTACTACTCTCTCTACTTGCTCTCTACTACTCACTCTCTACTACTCTGTCTACTACTCTCTACTACTCACTCTCTATTACTCATCCTCTACTCTGTACCTCTCTACCTCTCTCTCTCTACTACTCTCTACCTCTCTAACTCTACACCTCTACCTCTCTCTACCCGCACACATATGCACATATATATATACATTGACCCAGGAACTGGAGTGCATGCGCCAAGATCGCAAACAAACACTGCGCTCGAGTGTCCGAAGTGCAGATACAAACAAAAAGCCAACAGAAAACGGAGCGCAAGGAGGAGATGCAACAAGTTGCGCAAACGGGAACGCAAAGAAACCCTACAAGAAAACCCGCAAGCAGTGGCAACGCAGGTAAATACATTATGTAATCAGAATGATCCTTTGACTGTCATAAATCTCACCGATACTGTACTAAGTGAACAAGAAAATAACATTTTGGCATTAGGACTAACGTATAGTGCCAACAGTAATTTTGACTATGCAAATACTAAAATCGATGTATTCAGATTTGTTCGTAAATTGAAATTGCGAAAATTCTTTTCAACACACAAGTCCACCAGAACAATGATACCTACACAGCCTGTTCTAAGTCCCACCTTATTAACAGCAGGGGATGCTGGGCTTCTACAGGACCTTATTCAAAAGCAGGATGAGACCATCACACATCCAGCCAACTTTGGTCTGGGGCAGGGAGGAGCTATAGCACCTACCCCATTCAAACCTAAATCTACTTTCTGTCCCCTCATGTTAAAAGATAACATTGATATGTTCCAAGACAAAGTATCACAAGAACTGAAGAGTTTGCATCTCAAACAATCCAATAATAATAAGAAACATCGATATCGTGACTTTGCTTATCATCAACTTGTAAAGAAGTTACAGAACAACGTCAATATTGTGGTCCGCCAGTCGGACAAGGGCGGCAACGTGGTACTATGGCCAAGAGACATGTACATGGAGGAAGCATTGGGCCAATTAACTGACAGACAATGTTATAAAAGATCCACAATGACGGAGGTGAAACAGGCATGGAACTTATTCCATATGAAGTTAATGGGTTGGAGAAGCATGGGTCTACTAACAATGGACGAGTTCAAATTTCTCAAGAATGACCATCCAGTGATGCCGATAATTTACTTCATTCCTAAAATTCACAAGAACAGTGTGAAACCACCAGGCCGTCCCATCATTTCCGCCTGTAACAACATTATGGAACACACTAGCAAATATGTTGATTTCTTTTTGCAGGATTTTGTGAAAGGACTTCCATCGTACATTCTTGATACTGGTGATTTATTGAAGAAAATGGAGGGTTTAATATGGCAACCAGGGTACCTTCTTATATCTTTAGATGTATCCTCCTTATATACTAGCATCCATCATAGGGACGGTTTAAAAGCCATAGAATATTACTTAAATTTGAGACCCATTCATTTTCATCAGCATAACAGAATGTTACTTTCAATGATCAACATGTGCCTCGAGAACAATTTTTTCTTGTTTTCCAACCAAGTATTCCAGCAGGTGAGGGGCGTGGCTATGGGGGCATGTTTTTCCCCAAGCTATGCTTGCCTTCATTTGGGATACTGGGAGGAACATGTCCTCATACCCACGTACTCTAAAATTATGTCTGAAAACATTGTGAAGTGGTACAGGTATATTGATGACCTTTTAATAATTTGGAATGGATCAGAAAGTGAAGCTAAGCTATTCATAGACAATCTTAACAACAATGAATTAAATCTCGGCTTCTCTGGGCATATTAGTGACACCTCTATTTGTTTTTTGGATGTTGAAATTCGGGTTTGTTCTAATGTATTGCAGACCAGTTTGTTCAGAAAACCAACGGCGGGTAACGCTATACTTCATGCTACCAGTCATCACCCGGCACATGTAATTAGGAGTATCCCATACGGGGAAATGCTGCTTATTAGAAGAATATGTAGCAATGACACTGACTGTAGTATTGCACAAAGAGACTGTAAAACTAGGTTTTTGAGTAGAGGTTACCCAATGGAACTCATTGATAAAGCCATCTGCAAAGCCAATGAACCAGGTAGGGCACTAGCACTACTAGGCAGAAAGAAACCGGTTTCTGGTGAATACACAGAGTCAAGATTGATTCTGACTTATAACAACCAACATCAGACCATACGTAAGATCATAAAGAAAAACTGGGCACTGATTGTGAATGATCCTGTATTGGGGAGTCAATTACCACGATCTCCCAGTATCACATACAGGAGGGCCAGGTCCCTTAATAATTGCCTAGTGTCTAGTAGCCCTGAAATCAGAACTAACAATTCTTGGCTCAATAGCAGCACAGGTTTGTTCAAATGTGCAGTATGTAAGGCCTGTAAAAATGGGGTCAACAAAACAGAATATACTACTCCCCTTAGTGCGAGTCCTGTCCCCATTCAGCACAAACTTACCTGTAAGACTGAGTACGTGGTGTATGTGCTGGAGTGTCCGTGTGGCCTGCGCTATGTGGGTAGTACCAAGTTGCAGGTCCACAAGCGGATACTCCAGCACCTACGAGCTATCACCAATGGGGACGCCACGTACTCAATGAGTCTCACAATAGAAACCCAGTAGGCCTGAAATACTTTGCCATAGATACAGTCTTGCCCCTAAGAAGAGGTGGTAATCGAGAGGCATTGTTGCGCAAATTAGAAACCAGGCACATTATTCTCATGGATTGCAAAACACCAAATGGACTCAATGCTAGTGAAGACTATTTTACCTGTCTCTAAATATTTTCAAAATAATTATGTTTTAAAAAATAACTGTTTCAGCATTGTAACATATAAGACTGCCTTCTCCCGAGACCAATTTGGTCTCTTTTTTAGATTTTTTTATAGCATATTTTTTTACACACACACTTGGTTTGCACATATTTATGATGATTTTATCTCTGCATCTTTTGTACGTACAGCAATATGACATTCAATGATGGGTATGACTAGCATTTGTCTCACATTATTGACGAAGTGTCTAATAGGATCTAAGGTACCAAATACAGAACATGAACACATGCATCATTTTTGAACTGATTAAATGTTCATTAGCTATTCTTTGTAAACAAGATACCCTAATTTTTATATATGATATGTATTTATTTATTTATCTATTTATCTATATTTATGTGGGCATGTATCACAATTTGTATCTATTTTACAACTCATACATGGTTTTAATGTGTATAAAAACTACAAGGTTTTTTAAGAATATGCGGTTAAGTATGCAATGCATTTGTGTTTTATTCTTTTATGTATATATTTATATATTTATATACTTTGTATGATCTGGGTAGATTCTTGTCCTTTACCCCATTTCCCGTATTATACGGTGATTCCTAAATCATGTATTTTACATTAATGTCGTGCTCCGATCTAACATGCATTTACCGATATGTTGAGCTGCGATCGGAGGATGTTTTTTATGTCTATTGCTCAAATCACACACCTGATGCATTTCATAATGAGGTTGTTCACTTTAAATACTTCTGTCACGCCCTCAAACGTTGTCATGTGATCAAGGCCCCACGAGGGCTGAAACGCGTAATGGCGGCATTGGTGTTGGGCACTAAATAAACGCTGGCACAAAATTACATTGGGTACGCTTCGTCTTTTGCCAAGGATTTGGTTACCTGAAGGTGTTCTCTCTTCATATATATATGCATATGCATTTATATATATGTGTGTATATATATATATACATAAATATATACACATATATATAATCTGCATATCTATATACATACAAATATAAATGCATGCATACATATGTGCATACATATGCATGTTATGTACATGAAAGTTTGAAAAACACTAATAAAAGCAAATCTAAAAAGCCACCTAATTACAAACAGAATTGCTTTAACTTAAACGAGGGCGAAACCTATTGCATTTTCAATCAATCAATCAAAACGATCTTTATTCGATTTTGAGCATTAAAATCATAAAAGCAAACATATAAAAAGAGAATACATTGTCATCTATTACATTTTAAAATTCATCAATACGCAACTTTCATGGGTAAAATCCTATAAATTGGTAATATACATGTAAACATACTGTAATTCCCTAAATAGTCGATCTCGTACTAATTTATTCCGGCCCAGTGCGTTTCTCACAATTCAGTTGTTAAGACCTTCCTGATCCTCAATACAATCTTTAGGAAGCCCATCATAGAACCAATAGAATAACAATTATCCAACATCTGTAAGTACATGAAGGCAGGACGGCATTGCCTCCATACTTCCTTTTTTAAATGTGGTATTAGCCATCTATGCCTTTCGCTAGTGTAGAATTCACAGAATAAAACCACGTGCATCGTACTTTGCGATAAAACATTGTCACAGGGGCATAGACAGAGGTCCCTTGACCAATCGTTAATGGCTGGGTAAGTAATCAAATGGTGGAAAGTCCCAAACCTAAATCTTGTCAAAAGGTATCTGTCATATCCACCCAAAACATATAACAGATAAGGTTGAATAGGGCGTGGCCAAGCAGGCTACGATGGCGGACGCGCTCTGCTGAGGCTCCGTGATCGGGCAGACAAGTAGACAGCACCACATCGTCGAATCCGACCCCCAGACATCTCCGTGGGTGTCGGAACAGGAGCTGCGCATGATGGTGCCCGCGAACTCCTAAATATTGCAGAACCTGCGGTGATTTTCGGAGTTTGTTCGCCCCGGGGCCCGACAGCAAGATGGCGTCCGCCCGCAACTACCCTTGACTGCGGCGCGGCTGGGCCCGGCCACCGAATAGCGCGGCGCCGGCGAGGAGAAGCACTCAGCAGTTGGCCTCGACGGCGGCCGTGCACGACAGAGCACCCTTGCCTGGGATCTCCCCCCGCCGGCCGTCATCTATACGACGGGCTGCAGAGAGAGCCGAGGACGATCGGCGGCAGTCAAGGTCTCGGACAGCAAGACCTCACCTGAGCGGCAGGAACCCAGGGGCGCGTGCCGAGCCGGTCGCTGCCTTCGACGGTATTCAACTGCCGGGAAACGGATCGCTGGAGCCCTCCGCCCTGACACCTCACATGGGGCCTTGTCGCGCCGAGTCAGCCTGACTCCAAAATGGCACCCGCGTGGTAGCAAGACCCAGATCACCGAGAAAGGATCCCTGCGAGTTCTTCAAGGACACGGCGGCAGTTGAGAGGCGGAGACTAGATCCAACCCTACTGGCACGGATAGCGTGGATACCCCCCATCCCCCTGCAGCACCCAAGTGATGGCCATACCCAAAGACTGTCCTTGCCTGACCCTAGCATGGAGGCCGTAGGTGTTCGGGGGGATCGATGGGCACACTGAAGCTTGTCCCACACTGGCAGCGGACATGAGCCTGAAACACCCTCGACACAGGTCCTAGGCACTCCTCGCCAGAAGCACGCACACCAGCCAGAACCCGGCAGTGCGGCTCTGAGGGCGCAGGGCCTCATACCCAGCGAGGGCTATTGGGATAAAGACACTAATTGGGAGAGACTGAAGTGTGAAAAATCGGTGAGCCCAAATTCCATACACCACATGTACTAAGGCGCACAGTACAGAGCGCGAGTGTTGCTGAAGGAGCCCACCACACGCATGACTGGCGGCTCAGCTGGAAACGCCCCACTGGTGTGGTGGGGACCTGCGGACACACTTTGCCCCTTACACCAAACGGGCGACAAGAAAGAAAACTTGGCCACGCAACGACGCCAGGCCGACTACGCCCCAGCCGCCGACCACTCTGAGCACGACGAACCTTATCTCAAATGCCGAAATGGGGAAGCCTAGAGCCACACAACAGGCGACGGTTCTCCACCACCCAGCCAGACCCGACCATCTTGGACAAACTGGATCAAGTGCTAGCGGCCATCGAACTTTCAAGGGTCTCCATGGAGGAGCGTCTCGGCGCCCTCACCACGGACATTAGTCTCATCCGAGACGATCATAGAAAGCTGGCCGACAGGGTAAAGGATGGCGAGAAGTCAATGGCAGACCTACAACCCACCATCATTGCGCAACAAAAGACGATGCGGTCTGCGCTGGACCGCCTGGCGGCCGTTGGGGAGCGGATGGATGATTTGGAGGGGCGCTCGCGGCGCTGCAACATCCGCGTCTTGGGCCTTCCCGAGGGAGACGAAGGGGCGCATCCAATCGCGTACATGGAGGCCTGGGTCAAATCTTTCACCCCACCCGTGGAACGCACAGCTTTCTTCTCAATAGAACGAGCCCACCGAGTTCCAGCCCACAGACCGCCACCCGGCGCCCCGTCTCGGCCGCTGCTGGCTAAATTTCTACACTTCCAAGACCGCGACGCGGTGCTCAGGGCCGCCAGAAACACGGGCCCCCTACAGGTGGAAAACAAGCATATCATGGTCTTTCCCGACTATGCACGGGCGGTGCAGAAACAACGATCATCGTTCCTGGAGGTGAAACGCAGACTGCGGGCTAACAACGTACAAAACTCATTATTATTCCCGGCCCGTCTGAAAGTTATCCATGCTGGCACCACCCATTTCTTCTCCACTGCCGAGGAAGCGTGTGACTGGGCAAACCACCACTGCGCACAGAGCTCAGCAGCAGAGGCAACTCGGGAGTGGACGAAAAGGGCTCCGCGCACCAGGCGGAACAGCCAGCAGTCATCACAAACTCGGAGACGGCAGGGCAGGAAAGAGTTAACAGAATGTCACGTCTTGGACTCCCCGGACCTGGAGGAAATCCTACAGGAGCGACGCAAGGCCTTGCAGGCGGTGACGGATCTAGGGACCGCTTCGCAGGGGAAAGACATAGACTGTGCCCCCCATCTTTTCTCGTCGGAAGGAGAATAGGATAGTGACGAGACTCAATCTAAAACCGACTCCGTCACCATGCCCCGGGTCACTCCACAAACTGCCGACACTCTGCACTGATGACACACGAGCTGGCGAGCAGAAGTATCCGGTAAGATTGGCGGACATACACTCCCGCGCCCGATGCACCACACCCACGAAATACATCGCAACACTTTTGTTGATTCACCGACCGGATGAAGAAAATTGATCCTACCAATGCCCTATCAAGACTTCGCCTCGCAGGCACGAGCTACCACCCCCATGCATTGATCGTTCACTCTCTAGTTCTGTTTGGACGTATCGGCCTCGCTGATAGGTCCCAGGTATTGGGACAGTTTCCCACCCAGTTTCTGGTTCCACCGACCCGGTTAACTCTTACCCTTTACCCCCCAGGGAATGCCAGTGACAAGCTAGCCGCCACCCTTGGGTGGATGCCACTAACCTCCATGTCTGACGGGCACAGGGCCAGGACACCGCCAGAACTCATAGCACAGCCACTCCTCACCGCCATTAAGGGCGCAGATACCGCTCACCACATACCCAAATGCAGAGCGCAGACGTTGGTATATTGACTTTGAACACAAGGGGCCTCCATACGCCACGCAAACGGTATGCAGTCTACTCCTACATCAAACGTCAACGCTCACAAATAGCGTTTCTCCAAGAGACCCACCTCACAACACCAGAAATTAACAAACTATGGGCCAGATGGCGAGGCACCATATGCGCCACGTCATACTCCGCTTACGCATGAGGTGCGCTGGTCTGGATCGCCCGGGCACCCCATTCCAAGAGCTCCGAAGAGTGGTGGACAAGGAGGGAAGATTTGCACTATTAGAGGGACTCTTAGACGGGCAACCCATTCTATTGGGTAGCATATATGCCCCAAATATCGACCAAGACAAGTTTTGTGAATCCCTTACTGTAGTGTTAACTCAATTCGCAACTATCCCATGGATCCTAGGGGGAGACTACAACTGCGCGCTCAACATTACACTGGACAGATCCCACCCACCACCACCACATTCACCTGCACCGAAGCAGACTGAGCACTTTCAAAGTTGGGTTACACACTGAGCGCTAATAGACGCTTGGAGAACACACCACCCTCTGACACGTCTCTACTCATTCCATTCTATACCACATAACCTACAGGTCCGATTGGATAGATTTTTATGTTCCCCATCACTGATTCCTAAAATACAACACACAGATTATCTAGGACGCGTGATTTCGGATCAAGATGCGCACATCTTGCGTATTCAATGGAGGCCCCCCTCACCCTGCGGTGCCCACTTGGCGCCTTCCGCGCGACTGTTTGATGGACCAAGTGTTCAAACACGACCACGAGCAAGACATACAGGACTACTTTTCCAACAACTCGGGGACGGCCTCCTCCAAACTGGTTGAATGGGACGCATTTAAGATAGTGGCTCGGGGAGCATGCATTACGCAAATAATAGGGGCGAAACGCACACTAGAACGCGCACTCACCACCACAGAACTGAAGTTGGCCACCCTCACTCGACAGGAAGATGCCAATGCTGCAACAGCAGCACAAGTAGCGGCAGCCAAAACACAGCACGCTGCTGCCAAGGCAGACCTACGCAAATACAACTTTAGAGCCTACGCCTCTCGAATGCATAACGAAAGAGATAAAACGGGCACACTCCTAGCTTGGCTAGCAAAACAGGACACGGAAGCAAAACCCATCACCGAAATAATAGACCCTTCCGGTAATCTAGTGCGATCCCAAATGGACATCCTAACTGCATTCCAGCATTATTACACTATAATTTACCGCACCCCGTCACAGCTCAGACAGGAGGCGATCGGCCACTTTCTGGACCCCCTATCTATCCCACACATCTCAGAAACAGAGAAAAACACCCTAGACACCACAATAACATCGACTGACGTCACCCATGCGATTCGTGCGCTAGCGCGGAACAAGGCACCGGGCCCTGACAGTCTGCCACTTGATATTATAGCACCTTCTCCCCCCTACTAGTTCCTTGCCTAACTGAGATGTTTGGGGTCGCTCTAGAGAGGGCAGAACTGCCCAGCTCCCTCCGCAAGTCGGTCATAGTGACGTTCCTTAAACCACATCGAGACCCACAGCAGTTGTCTTCTTTTCGTCCAATCACGCTCCTCTCGGCCGACTGCAAAATACTGGGGAAAATTCTGGCGGAGAGGTACGAACAAATTCTGCGACCCTTAGTCCATCCGGATCAATGTGGGTTTGTACCCGGCAGAAATACGTCACAAAACATACGGTGCTTGTTCCATATTCAGGATCAAGTAGAAAATACACACCCTAACGCGGTCTGCTTAATCTTAGACCTCGAAAAGGCCTATGATACTCTTACTTGGCCATACCTTTTCGCTGTGCGGCAGCGAGTAGGAATAGGCCCAACCCTCCTCGCGTATACAAGGCTTCTCGACACCGCGCTCACATCCCGTATTCGACTGAGCCGCTACATATCATCATCATTCAAGGTGGAAAGGGGGACGAGACAAGGGTGCCCACTATCGCCCCTGATCTTCTCCCTAGCGGTAGAACCGCTGGCAGTCCGACTGCGTGAGGAGAGAACCGAATGGGGCATCCCCATAGCGGACACCGTCCATAGCGTCTCCATGTACGCGGACGACCTCCTAATATATATCCGTGACATCACCACGGACCTCACACCCCTCTGGACAACCCTAACGGAGTTCGCGGAGGCGTCCGGTCTTAAAGTAAACTGGGACAAATCTACACTGTAACCACTACACCCAAACCTCCTGCCGCTGGAGGTGCGAATTGGTACGCAGCGCCTTTCCTGGAGCACACACGCCCCCCGATATCTCGGCATCCGCCTGTACCACTCCCCCACAGACATATATGAGGGCAACCATCGCAAAGTGCTGGCTGGCATTAAATGGGCGGTGGGATTTTGGAAGAATCTCCCGCTGGCCCAGATAGGCTGGGTGGCCATAGCTAAGATGATTGTTGTCCCCAGTCTACTGTACCACTTCACGAATCTACCGGTGATCCCACCTAGGGCCTTTTTTCGAGACCTAGACTCGCTCCTCCGCTCACTCATCTGGGGCACGCACAGACATCGGATAACCCTCACTAAGCTGCAATTGCCCACCACACAAGGGGGCCTAGGCGCCCCCTCCTTCGAATCGTACTTTCTGGCGGCGCAGTTACAATGGCTGTCGTACTGGACGGCGGGTAGGAATACAGGAGAAACTCATACGTCCCAGGGCAGGGTCCCTACCCCGTAACTCTGTTGCCTACTGCTCCCAGGTACTAAACCTCGACGGACATATCCGTTACAGGTGTCGGTGGCCCGCCGATGTATGCAAAGAATCCACCGCATGTCGGCGGGGACCCCACATTACTCCCCACGGCTACCGCTGGTCGGCTGGCCCAAGCGGGAGACATACTTTACGGCAGGATGCTTCGTGCGTGGACGGACTGCGATATAACAGAAGCGGAGGCACTGTTTGCAGAAGGGCAGGTCAGACCTTACGACCAGCTCATGGAGGATTACGATCTACCCGCGGGACAGTTTTTAACCCACCGACAGCTTCTAGAACACTTTCGGCCACACGCTGACCTTTCCACAGGCGAGCCCAAGACCCACCCGGTCATTCACACTATCCTACATATGGGTACAGGTCGGCACTTAGTTACATGGATCTATAAATCCATAAGTGAGCTTACGAATAAACCACTACTTGTTCTCTGAGCCACATGGGAGGACGAACTTGAACGTCAGTTGCACGACAGGTAGTGGGAGAGGGCCCTAGAGTTCCCTAAAAAAGTATCGAGGAATGCACGTTTTAAAAACATACAGTTTTATGTCTTACATAGAGCGTATTTAACACCAGCGCGCCTACAGCGGTTCTACCCGGACACTCGATTTCTATGCCCCAGATGTCACTCGTCAGACGCGCACTTTCACCACACCCTACGGCAGTTCTGGTCAGTAGTCCTCGAGATACTTAAAGAACTTACAGGCTTTCCGGATATTCACACCTGGGAGGCGGTCGCTATCGGAATATTCCAGAGACCAAAAACACTCACAGTGCCCATCCGCTTCGTAACCCTAGCAACGCTACTAGCAAAAAGAAGCATCGCCATGAACTGGCGAGCCCCATTAGGCCCTCCGATTGAGGCATGGGTGGGAGCGGTGTAAAAATGGGCGGCGGAAGAAGAAACACTTCGGGAGGAGGAGGTGAAAGGACTGCGAAAGCATCCCATATCTACAGAATGGGCCATATTATCACACCAGTTCCAGCACTTACAATCGCGTACCGAATCAGGCACATCTCAACATACCACTACAGACTTGGAAGCATGTACCCCGATCGAGAGTACACATAACACCGCCCCCACCTCCCCAACTAATGAGTGAGGCACACAAAACCCCTCGGTGCACTACACGACCTACTGCTGCTGGCTCGGATGTCCTGGCGCCTGCCCACAAACAATGTCCTGACATCTACACACTACAGCTGAACTGACCCGGACGCTATACTCATGGCCTACACCCTGGCTTCCTCCTGCAATGCATCCCCAGTTTTTATTCTCCCCGCTTCCCCCCCCGGCATCACAGTATAGAGAAGATATGTGGACTGTAACGACAGATACCCCCTCTGAGGACAGGATGCACATCTTACAACTGGACAGCACAACTACTGTTGATTAAATAAGTGTAATGAGATGAGCTGTGGCTTTTGTTTGTTGTTAAAATGATAATAAAAATATTTTACAAAAAAAAAATACAGATAAGGTTGAATGTTGCACGTAGTATTAATTAGTTGATGTTTAACCACCATAGGTTTGTTCATCTCAAGAGTCAACCTATTTCCTTCTAAGTGGGTCATGCAAACTTTTTTAAACTCCTTCCGATTGATGAGGTTCATACTGTCGGGCAAGGTAAAATATTCAGGGTGACCAATGTCCTGCATAAAATTTTCAACGTATTTCAACCATAAACTTTTACGGACGTTATCTAATCTCATTGCGTCCTTTATTATTTCCCTGTTAAGGCCCGTGCTGTCTGTGGTCCAAATTCTGTGCCAAATCAATACCGACTGGGCTTTGATTAGATCAGAAATGTATACAACTCCTAACTCAGAGTGACAATTAAAAACCGGTGTACTAGTTGGGACGGCTAGGATAAACCTCAAAAAGGCATTTTCCATATGTTGAATTAATGTACAGTCTTAAAATCCCCAGATACCTGTCCCGTAAACTGCTGTGCTCACACACTTTGCCTGGTAAATCTTTGATAAAATTTCTGGTGGTCTTTTCCCTAGCTTTTTAGAAAAATTTAAAAGAGCTGCGATGGACTTCATAAAAAGTAAGGACCTAGCCTTAACTGCTGAAGCCCAAGAGCCGGTTCTATCTAAAAGGACGCCCAGATAGCTAAAAGAAGTAATAGATTCCACCTTACTCCCCCCACCTGAAAACTTCTATTCTTGTTTTTCGCTCTCCCACATGACATCACGAAACTTTTCTTGGCGTTCAATTTTAAACCAAGCCTATCTATGAATGTAGTATAGAAAGAGAGAGCCCTTTGTAACCCAACCTGGGTGCGGGCCATGAGCACTGCATCATCGGCATAGAGGAGAGATGCTATCAGGCGAGTATTTACAAATGGCGGATCCCTGGTGTGTAGCACCAACTCCTGTTCCAAGGGGTTAGTGTATAGAGAGCACAGGAGTGGTGCCAGAACACAGCCCTGCCTTACGCTTCGTTCTATTTTAAATGGGGCGGTACACTCACCCTCTATACCATAACGGACCTTCGCGGTAGCTCCAGAGTATAACTGTCTTAAAAACTGAATTAAAACAGGGTCAACTTTCAATTCATTTAGAACACCCCACAGCTTATCGTGAGCTACGCAGTCGAAAGCAGCTGTGAGGTCTACGAAGGCCAAATAAAATTTCCCTGCTTTGGCCTGGGTGTATTTACCAATTAAAATATTTAAGTTAAATAATCTGCTCGTTGGTTCCTAAACCAGCTCTAAAACCATATTGGATGTCGCTTAAAATACATTTTCCTCGGTCCATCCCTGTAATCGATCTAGAACAATCCTGCCCGCTATCTTCATCAAAGAATCCAAAAAGGATATTGGACGGTAGCAGGCAGGGATCTCCCGCTCACCTTTTTCAAAATGGGAACTATGATTGATTCGGACCATGTGTTGATAAATCCTTTTTCGCAGCATGCTTGTAGGACCCTAGTTAAAATGGGGCCCCAAATCTCCAGATTTAACTTATAGAGATCAATTGGTACCCCATCAGGGCCGGCGGCCTTGCTACTCTTGCTTGCCTTGAGTGCAACATTTACATCATAGAGCGAGCTATGAAATTTGATAGGTGTGAAGGACTGGTCTGCACTCCCTGTTTCTAGCCTCTGGGCTGCTTCCTCGATAGTCTTCTGTTTGTGTCACACATTTTCCATAAATTCTAAATGTTAGCACTCTAGTTGCTCATTAGATCACTGTAGTAAAGCTACTGCTCACTAGGGAAGTCTGCTGCTGGTATTCAAAGTGCATGTTTCAGTCTGCATGTCAGAATTTATTAATGAAATAGAAGAGGATTTGAGAAGTCAAAATGTGCCCTAATTTTTCTTTCTGCAGCACTAATCATAATTTCTATGGCAAAATGAACCCTCTCATTTTGTTCCTTTGCAAATTAAATGTTTTAAGTGTTACCAGTGTATTCCAATCAAGATGGCTTCAGGTGTGCCATACTTTTGTCATAAGTAAGACTGTTAGCGCTCTAGTTGTTCTTTAGAACACTCTGGGACATTCTGTCATTGGGCTATACTTGGGCTACATCTGGGTGATATTTGTGCTGCATTTGGGCTCTTTTGTCTCTGGTGGCCATTTTGGGAGACTTATTTGTTATGAAGTTTCCTAATTTCCTCATTTACTACAGTCTCCTCAGTAGGAATACTTTCAGTTTTTTACTTTGATTCCATCAAGAAGGCATTCAGATGTCACACATTTGCCATAAATTCAGAATGTTAGCACTCTAGTTGCTCATTAGATCACTGTAGTAAAGCTACTGCTCACCAGGGAAGTCTGCTGCTGGTATTGAAAGTGCATGTTTCAGTCTGCATGTCAGAATCTTTTTATGAAATAGAAAAGGATTTGAGAAGTCACTCAAAATGTGCCCTAATTTTTCTTTCTGCAGCACTAATCATACTTTCTATGGCAAAATGAAACCCCTCGTTTTGTTCCTTTTTATATTAAATGTTTTAAGTGTTACCACTTTATTCCAATCAAGATGGCTTCAGGTGTGCCATACGTTTGTCATAAGTAGGACTGTTAGCGCTCTAGTTGTTCTTTAGGACACTCTGGGAAGCTGCAGTAGAACACAAAGGAATCAACTGACAGTCTCTGCCCTTGTTAGATGTACATGTTTTACTGAGAATGTCAGACTTCATTCTCACATGACTGAGAAAGATAATGTGAATTTATAGAAAATATGCTCTCAGTTTAGCTTATAGATCACCTTCCAAACCTCTGTGGGAAAAGCATGAGAAAATAGTTTTCTCTCAAACATGATTCATGATATCCCAGCAGAAGGCTTTTTCACATGGTAAAATCACCTTAGAACACACCACAATTCCTAAAATGAGTATGTTACCATCAACAAATGATTTATAATGTAACTAAAGTCTTAAAACCCTCTATTAACTGCAATGCTTTTTAATGAGGTGCTATCATGTATTTTGGTCTAAAGCAGCTCTACTGACCTGGTTTCTATGGCTCTACTACAGCTCTGCTGGCCTGGTTCTCTGGCTCTAGATCAGCTCTACTGACCTTGTTCTCTGGCTCTAAAGCAGCTCCGCTGACCTGGTTCTCTGGCTCTAGAGCAGTTTTGCTGACCTGGTTCTCTCCCTCTAAAGCAGCTCTGCTGACCTGGTTCTCTGGCTCTAGAGCAGCCCTGCTGACCTGGTCCTTAGGGTCTAGAGCAGCTCTGCTAACCTGGGTCTCTGGCTCTAGAGCAGTTCTGCTGACCTGGTTCTCTGGCTCTAAAGCAGCTCTGCTGACCTGGTTCTCTCCCTCTAAAGAGCTCTGCTGACCTGGTTCTCTGGCTCCAAAGCAGTTCTGCTGACCTGGTTCTCTGCCTCTAGAGCAGCTCTGCTGACCAGGTTCTATGGCTCTAAAGCAGCTCTGCTGACCTGGTTCTCTGGCTCTAGAGTAGCTCTGCTGACCTGGTTCTTTGGCTCTAAAGCAGTTTTGCTGACCTGGTTCTCTCCCTCTAAAGCAGCTCTGCTGACCTGGTTTCTCTGGCTCTACAGCAGCTCTGCTGTCCTGGTTCTCGGCCTCTAGAGCAGCTCTGCTGACCTGGGTCTCTGGCTCTAGAGCAGCTCTGCTGACCTGGGTCTCTGGCTCTAGAGCAGCTCTGCTGACCTGCTTCTTAGGCTCTAGAGCAGCTCTGCTCACCTGAGTCTCTGCACTCACGATGCATGCACCCTATTTCAAGAAAATATATTTAAAAATAATATAAGTTTATTATAAGTACAAATATATTATTTGTATGAATATCTTCGATAATCTCTTGCCCTAATATGTATATTAAAGACACATGCATATAATTTTGAAACATACATTTTTTTTTGCGGTAGTCGCACACCCGGCGCGCCCCAGCACGTATAGGACGTCACACGGGACCCGCCACCGCGCAAGCATCTCGTACCGTAATGCACATGTGTCGCGAATGCGTGGGAGCAGGAGTCGCGGACTGGTCGCATACCAATCGCGCACATCACGTAACATTAAATGTACATGATGTAACTGAAAAACACGCAGCCTTCGCACACCGAACGTGGATCCTTCACGACTTTTCTAAAATGGCGGCTCGAATCCGCGCACCCACCGTGATGTGTACGCTTTGAGTGCGCGACTCCAAAAAAAAAATGGAAAAATGTTTTTAAAAAAGAAAATAATATAAATATATTACAATAAAAAACAAAAAATGTATCAATATTTCAGTTCTTTTAAATGTTTTTTTCGCAATTTTCAGAAAAATAGATAATGTTATTTCATGAATAAAATATGTATAAATAAACAGTTAAAAAACTGTAGAAAATCAGTACAAAAAAATAGGTATAACTACTATCACACTTAAAAATTAGCGTTTAAAAACGCTTTGAAATTCACTGAAAAAAACATAGATTTCAGAGAGATTATAGTTAGAAATTAGCATTTAAAAAATCTTAGAAATTCACAGAAAAAACCATAGGTTTCAGGGGTGTTATAGTTAGCTGGCCATTTCACTCGTACAAAACCATAGAAATTCCTGCGTTATAGTTAGTTCTACTAACTATAACTTGCGCGCCCGCAATGCACTGCTGATGATGTCACATATTGCATCATTCATGACATGGTCAGTGACATCACTGATGACATCATCCAGTGAATGTGGTTTAGTTTGAAATTTAAATATGTATTAAAGATATATATATATATATGCCACAAGGAATCGCCTCACCAACCGCAGGGCATCTAAGTGCAAGAGACGAACACGGACCCAGAGTGAGTGCTTAGTGGTTTTTATTAAATCAAAAACCCAATAGCTGCCATGACGCGTTTCGGCCAGAGGCCTTGATCACAAATATATATATATATATTCACTTAAAAAACCATAGGTTTCACACATGTTATAGTTAGCTGGACATTTCCCTCGTAAAAAACCAATGAAATTCCTCCGTTATAGTTAGTAAAGGGAACTATAACTCACGCGACCGCAATCCACTGCTGAGGACGTCAGATATTTCATCACTGTATTTATTCACTTATTTACCCATTTTTATTTCCTTTAACCTTTAGCTATACATATTTAATAAATATTTATTTTACAGAAAGACACATATGTCATCAGTGATGTAATATCTGACGTCATCAGCAGTGGATTGCGGTCGCGTGAGTTATAGTTCCCTTTACTAACTATAACGGGGGAATTTCATTGGTTTTTTACGAGGGAAATGTCCAGCTAACTATAACATGTGTGAAACCTATGGTTTTTTAAGTTAATTTGCAAGGTTTTTTAAATGCTAATTCCTAACTATAACATGTGTGAAACCTATGGTTTTTTCAGTGAATTTGTACGTTTTTTTAAATGCTAAGTTATGTATTTATTTAATTTTTTTAAGGTTTTTTACCGTGCGCGTACCGTGTGCCCACAGAGCGCGCACGGTGCGCAAAGCGCACCTTGCGTGCTCTGTGGGCACACGGTGCGCTTCGCGCACCGTGCGCCCACGTTACGCCGTTCGCGTAATTTTCCCGTTTCTACCTTGCGCGCACGGTAAGCGCACTCCGCGATTTTTCGTAAAAATATTAAAAACATTTATGGCCCTTGGGGGTCCTTTGGGGACCCCCTGACAATGGCTAGGGGGTCAGGAACTGTCCACCCTGCCCCCTTTTCATGTTCTCCACCTTTATTTTTCACCTCCCTCGGACTGCGAGAGACAAAATGGCGGCCGACACTTCCTGGTTTCGACCGATTCGAATGTTTACTAAGATCTAACAAGCAATCAGAATTGCGCTCGCGCACGGCAGGGTGCGCTTACCGTACGCGCACGGTGCGCGCCTATAGATATATATATGCTTTTAAATGCTATTTTCTCAGAAAATACTGAACAGATTTACACCAGACCTGCAAAAGGCACATCCCTGACCTGAGGACTACCTCTCTGCCAAATTTCAAGGTTTTCTGTTCAGCCGTTCGGGCTGTAGCGCGGACTAAAGGTCCTATGGGAAAATGCATGGGGAAAACGCGTTTTGGGACCCCCCCTTTTTCTCAGCCCCCGCTTGACGAATTCACCCGAGACTTTCAGGGAAGGAGCGGAGCGGAGCGCCCCACCTATTTTGAACATTTCGCGAGGATTCGTCAATCGACGCAAAAGTTATTCCAAATAGAATGTTGCGGATTTCCTATGGAAACACGGTCCTAACTATAAGTATCTACTGGCGACCGCCAGTAGATTATATATATATATATATATATATATATATACCAATCTGTATTGAAGATTGAGTGGATATATAACTGTCTGGATGGGGGATTTAGTAGCTGTCTGACTGTCTGTCTTTATTAAATCAGCTCACGACCCGGCGGACTTGTGCCTGGGGTGTTGGAACCTATGCGAGGACCCAGGGAGATGTGAGGACTCATTTTACACTGAATACAGCGCGCCCTGCTCTGCAGCACAACGAAGCCAAATGGATTTTTCATCATCAAGTTTCCCCACGCATCACCCGCCCAGAGATGATGCATTCTGGGAGTTGTAGGACTTACCTAACTACATCAGGTGAGCGATCACATGGTGGGGGAGGTGTTTCTCGCCAATCAAGGGAGGACTGCAGTATCATTCAAAAGTGGTGGCGAGAGGTGAATTCAATGTAGCAGTGGCATCTGAGGAAGACACTATGTCGAAATGCATTATGCCAGAACTGCATTCCAATTAAAGATCTTTTCCTGGATTCCCCGTGTGGCCTCTTCCTTCTGCTTGCTGGTGGTTTTGTGTGGTTATTATCGCGTCAGCCAGAGACGCGTTAAGGGGCCCCGTTCTATCAAGTTGGCTGGAGGCATTACTGGTGTCTGCGCAAGCAGTTGTTCGTCGCCCAAGGTATTGGATTGCTCCAGCCCACCTCCTGAGTATGGGTCAAGCAAGGGACTCTCCCAGCTGGCAGCTCGCGACTTCACGAGGAGTACTGATTTATTAAATCAGCTCACGACCCGGCAGACTTGTGCCTGGGGGGTTGGAACGTATGCGGGGACCCAGGGAGGTCTGAGGATTAATTTTACACTGAATACAGCGCGCCCTGCTCTGCAGCACACCGAAGCCACAAGGATTTTTCATCATCAAGTTTCCCCACGCATCACCCGCCCAGAGATGATGCATTCTGGGAGTTGTAGGACTTACCGAACTACATCAGGTGAGCAATCACATGGCGGGGGAGGTGTGTCTCTCCAACCAAGGAAGGACTGCAGTATCATTCAAAAGTGGTGGCAAGAGGTGAATTCAGTGTAGCAGTGGCATCTCTTTGGTGGCCAACTACCCCTCCTGTTATCTCCAGTACGTCCCACACAGTGGGATTGCTAAGAGGTCTTCGGAGGCCACGCCCCCTTTCTCCACCACTCTGCAAACGTTCTCCTGGCACACTACGGGTTGGGGGATGAAGTCCACTTTACTCCTGAGGGACTTTGGGGGCCAAGAAGCCCTCTTGGTACATCCTGTAAGTCCTACACAGAGGAATTCATGAGAGCTGGTCATAGGCCCAGCCTCCTTTCTGCACCACTCTGCAAACACGACTACTACCTTATAGTTAAAAATTAGCATTTAAATAACCTTTGAAATTAATTGAAAAAAATATAGGTTTCAGGGACGATATAGTTAGAAATTAGCATTTAAAAAAACCTTAGAAATTCACTGAAAAAAACACAGGTTTCAGGGACGTTATAGTTAGTTGGACATTTCACTCGTACTAAACCAGAGAAATACGGCCATTATAGTTAGTTGAGCTAACTATAACTCACGCCCCCGCAATGCACTCCTGAAGACGTCACATATTACATCACACATGACATGGTCAGTGACATCACTGATGACATCTTTGAGCCCCCGGGTGTGCCAGGTCCCGGGAGCTATGTGGAAATTATATGCGGGGGACTGCCACCTCCCCGGGGCTTTAAGTAATTAGGGGTGGGGGGGCCTCGCAGGCCTTCCCAAGCCCCGGGGACCACCATCTCCCCGGGGCCATTCACATGTTGGGAGGGGGGGCCGTGGGGCCCCCTCTTGGAGCTCTCCAAGGCCCTGTGGACCACCACCCCCCAGGGTGCAATGTCCCAGAGGTGCCCACCCCCGGGACACTGCCATTTGATATGGCAGGAGCACTGCTCCCACCCTGCCATAGCAAACACTGCTTTGATTCTTAGAAACGAGAGCAGGAAACCTGCTCTTGCTTCCAAGAAGCAAAGCATAATTGCTTTTGGGCAAGAGGAGCTGCATGTCAGCAGCTCCCCTTGTCCAACAATTGTACAGCTTTAGTTTGAAGATGCTTTCCCATCAAGAGATTGGATCCTACGAATGTTTGGATTGGTTGACCTCTGCAAGTTTATATTCAAAGTCAAGAGGAATCATTTGGGTAAGCGTAGGTCTTGCTGCAACACGAAATCGAGTATTGAAATCTCTACAAGAAATTGAATACTTAGTATTGAACGAAACAGAAAGTACAGATATGGTTAAAACTAATATGTTGGATACGTACTATCCCAAAAGGATTCCACATCTGGAAAACATATGTCTCTATGAAGCACTGCAACATTACAGTTTTAACAGAAATGTTACAGAAAATATAAATGAAGAAAAATATGCAGTAATTGGATGTGATGGATGTTTGGTAAAATATGCCAAAGCAAATCTTATTAACCACAGGAAACTCAGTTGTGAAACTCCAGATAATGGGGAATTTTTCTATTTAGCACTTCTGCAACTCTCTTGGAGATTTTGACTGCCATGAAGATTCTTTTAATGCATGTAATGATAGCATTCAATGCACAATTTTTCCAACTTATCTACAAATGTTAAATGATGAGATTGAACAAGAAACTACTATTGCAGCTGAAATAGCTAGAGACAGTTCTCAAGATAGTCAAAGTTCTGCTCCACTACGTCAAGATCCACAAGACAACCAATTTTTGAAAATGAAGACGCAATAGCCATGAATGAAGTAGAAACAGCAATGCAACAAGCACAACAGGATATTATTGAGTTGGGAAACTTTGAACAAAAACTAAACATTGAATAAAAAGAAGCATATCAGCAAGTGACAACAGATATATCAGCAAGTGACAACAGATACAGCATGGTTTACAGCATGAACAAAAATTATCATTGCACATCATTTAAACCTATTCAAATGTACATCAGTGGGCAAGCTGAAACAGGAAAAAGTTACTTAATTAAAGTTTTGACCAGTTATGTACACAAAACCACTGAATCACATGTATCTTGTGTTGTAACCGCTCCAACTGGGTTATCAGCACACAACATTAAAGGGATTACATTACATTGATTACTCATGCTACCAGTTGAACACTAAAATAGGTTGGAATATCACAAGCTATCTGGAGAAGCTTGTAATGAAGTTTCAAGAGTACTCAAGATAATGAAACGTCTAATCATTGATGAGGTGAGCATGGTCTCAAACTTAATACTTGCCTTTGCACATTTAAGAATGCAACAGATTTTAAAAACAGAATATGATGTTCTATTTGGAGGAAAACATGTAATTCTATTCGGCAACCTGCTACAACTTACTCCTGTAAAAGGACAACCTGTTTTTAAAACACTTCTCCATGAAGACACTAAGAAATCTTTGGAAGGTATTAGGAAATGTCAACATTTGGTCTCATTTTGAATATAAAGAACTTATTAAGAATATGTGACAAGCAAGTGATGAACATTATGGAAACATTCTTCAAGATATAAGAATTAGTGTTTTAACAAAACATGGAAAAGAAGCTTTACAAAGTCGGCTTTTAACGAACTTGTTTCC
This sequence comes from Triturus cristatus, assembly GCF_964204655.1. NCBI lineage: Eukaryota > Metazoa > Chordata > Amphibia > Caudata > Salamandridae > Triturus > Triturus cristatus. Next base: position 1,302,527,720 of record NC_140590.1, on the reverse strand, counting down.
AAATGAAAACATTGCACCTGAAATAATATACAAAAAAATTGGAGACAAGAAGGCCATAATTTGCCTAATGTCTACACTGCAAGAGTGTTCTACATGCAATCAAGAACTTTTGAAATTGAAAAAACAACCAATACTGAAAATGGAAGCTATCCATAAAATGGAACACAAAGGAGTTACTATTCTTCTCTCAGAGAAATTACAATCAAAATTGGATTCTTTCGAAAAGTTGGTGTCTAAGACTGCAGGTTTAGAAAATACTTTATATGTATGTGTAAACTGTCGGGTAATTTTATGGCGTAATTTGAATGTAGAAGAAGGTTTAGTAAATGGAGCAATGGGAAAACTTCTTGATTTTGTACATTTTCAGAACAGAGATGGAATTGAATTTTTGAAGATTAAATTTGATCAGATTGAAGAGGTAAAACGGATTGGATGTTGTACTGTTCGTTTTTTGCTTGAAAAAGACTTGAATGTTCGTAGAAAACAGTTTCCTCTTTCTTTAGCATATGCTGTAACCATTCATAAATTTCAAGGTTTAAGTGTAGACAGTGCTTTAGTACATATTGGAAGTACAGTGTTTAAAGAAGGCATGGCATATGGTGCATTGTCTCGAGTAAGAACATTATCTGGTTTGTATTTGATTGATTTTGATGAGAAAAAGATTAGTGGTGATGTAATTTGTGTAAGAGAGTACAATCGGTTAAGAAGACTTTATGCTCCTAACTTAGGTAAATATCCCGTATATAAGAAACCTGTAGTGTGTCCAAAACGGAAATATGACAAATATTCCACTGAGATTAAAAAAAGAAAACAATTCAACAGAATGATGACACTGCAAAGAAAATGAAAACAGACACCGCTGATGATATTGTAGGATACCAGTTAGAAAATAGTTCAGGTATCAACTGCAATGCTAATGTAATTGTGAATGTTGTGTTTTATCTAGAGCTTCCTCATCATTAAATTATGGAAAATCGAAATAAAGATTCTGTTCTTTACTACATTATATTTGTCAAAAGTTGGTAAGTGATAGAACTAAAATCCATACTGCTTCTGGCATTCAGCATCTTTTGGATATATGTACTGGATCATTGAAATTTACATTGAATGTACAAGATGCACAAGAATTTCTTATGTTTATGCTTACAGTATTGGAAGATGAAGGAATAGAAATTGAAAATTTGTTTGGACTAAGTTACAGATGGGATCATAAATGTGAAGAGTGTTCATTTTCTTCTACCACTGAAATAGACACTGAACGATTCATATATTTGACAATACCAGATTGCAAATCAGTGTCTTTTAACAAATTAGTAAAAACAGCTAATCAAGATATGAAATGTTCTCATTGTACGTCAGCGCCAGCCTCTAGCGAGCTAAACTTGTGTGCGGACATGTTGGACCCAGACGATGTCCTGCATCCGTGCTCCTCTGACTGGGCCCCCTCCGAGAAGGTCGCCCAGTATGTGGCCAGTAGGATCTGCCGCCCTCTTGAGCCTACAGCTCGCAGTTGCCTTAAGGCAGAGTGCCCCGTCCTTCCTTGGAGGGGAAGGTAGCCACCACTCCTGAGATTGACCCCAGAATGGCTACCTTTTTACAAAAATTTGTCAAAGACCCCAAGAAAGGCATCGACAGGTCCTGTCAAGACAAACTACTGGATGTCTTGGGGCCCACTACCAAAATCTTAGATATGGCCAAAGAGGCCAAGGTCTCGGGCTCTCTCATATCCCCCGAACACCTCTCTTCCTGGGCCCAGCGTGTAGTGGTGTTCCTTGGGAACGCCAACTGCGCGCTTTCCACAGAATGGCGCAGGTCCCTTCCCATCAAGGTTGACCCCAAGCTTGGGGACCTGGCGGACACTGAAGCGGGCCCAGTCGCACAGGGTGACCTCTTTGGCGAACCCTTTATCAAGGAGCTAGGGAGGTTCGTCAACACCTTTACCTCACTAGATAGAGCGCAGACTTCCATCAGAAAGGTGTTTTGCCCTCGTGTTTTCCGCGGGGCCGGGCGAGGTAGGGGGCGCTCGTCCGGCCGTCCAAATCAGCACAGAGGGCAAGGCTCCAATCAAGAACAATATCAGGATCAAGCCCGCTTTGGAAACTTTTACCCCACCTGTGGACGCCGAGGCAAGAACAGAGGTGGCAGAGGAGAACGCGGCTCCAATTCTTTCGGTGAGTGTTCTCCCTTCTTCCCTTCTAAAAGTGGGGGGGGGGGATGCAGTCTGGCGCATTTTTTCCCAATGTGGACTTCCAACACGGGGGATGCTTGGGTTCTGCAGACAGTAAGGGGCTTTAACATAGAGTTTCAGGGGACTCCTTTGCAGCTCGTCCCTCCCCACCCACTCTGCTTTTCCGAGGCAGACGCCGTTCTGGTCGACCAGGAGGTCCGTTCCCTTCTAGACAAATGGGCGATAGTAGAAACCCTGCTGCACCCCAGAGGTTTCCTCAGCAACCTCTTCCTCGTAGACAAAGTGGATGGGGGTCAGCGTCCGGTCATAAATTTGCGCGAATTCAACGAGTGGCTGGTTTACCGCCACCTCAAGATGGAGGGGATCCATCTTCTTCGCGACATTCTCCATCCGGGCGACTGGATGGCGCGCCTCGACATCAAGGACGCTTATTTAGCGATACCCATCTTTCCCAATCACCACCAGTTCCTGCAGTTCCCTTGGCGCAACAAAACTTACGAGTTCTCCACCCTTCCCTTGGGCCTGTCCTCCACCCCCTGGTGTTTCACTAAGGTTTTGCGGCCGGCGATAGAGCGCTTCCGGGCGTCGGGCATGACACTCATTGTCTACTTAGACGACATTCTGCTAATGGCGCAGGATCCTCGAACCCTTTCTCGTCACCTGCAAACTGCAGTGTATCTTCTTCAGAACCTAGGGTTCGTGATAAACGAAACCAAGTCCACTCTGATTCCGTCCCAAAGGGTAGTTTTTCTCGGTTCCTTAATAGATTCAGTGGAGTCTACTCTCAGCCTTCCAACTCGCAAGATGACGAAAATTCGCCACGAGATTTGGAGGGCTTTATCCCGGACTCGGATTTCCCCCAGACAATTAGCTCGGGTGGTGGGCCTTCTTTAGGGCTTTATCCCAGACTCGGATTTCCCTCAGACAATTAGCTCGGGTGGTGGGTCTTCTTTCGGCCTCCATTCAAGCTATCTTCCCAGGTCCGCTCCACTACAGGGCACTTCAACGACTCAAAGCGGCGCACCTCCGCAAGGGCCGCCCTTACTCCCACAAGGTGGGTCTGACACTGGAAGCCAGGGAAGAGCTTCAGTGGTGGTTCTCCAACATGGAAGCCTGGAATGGTCGGGCCATTTTCGGGTCCGCGCCAGACATCGTTATCGAGTCCACGCGAAGGGTGTGTGGTCTCCGTCGGAGCAACAATTACACATCAACTGTCTGGAGCTTTTGGCAGGATTGTTCGCGATCAAATGCTGGACTAAGGACTCGATTCACTCCTGCGTCCTTCTCAAGATGGATAATATCTTGTCTGTCCGATATATCAATCATCTGGAAGGCACTCGCTCGAGAGCTCTTTCAGACCTGGCTGCGAACTTCTGGCAGTACTGCCTGGACCGTCAGATCTCCGTCACAGCGGAGTACCTGCCCGGGCAGGACAACCAAGTGGCAGACTTTCACTCTCGCCACTTCCACGATCTGAGCCTCTGGAAACTACACCCGGGAGTGTTCGCAGATCTCCAGAGTCTTTGGGGTCCCTTCTCGGTGGACCTTTTTGCCTCTCGCCTGGATCACCAGCTTCCCCAGTTCTACAGCTGGAGGCCGGACCCTCTGGCGGAGCAGACGGACGCGTTCCTCCAGGATTGGCGGACCGAAGCGGGCTATGCCTTTCCCCCGTTCACGATGATAACTCGGGTCTCAGCCCAGGTTCGACGCCAAGAAGCGAGCATTGTGCTCATTTCGCCGATCTAGAGGTCTCAAGTGTGGTTTTCGGTTCTACTGGAACTTTCCTGGAATTCTCCAATCCTACTTCCCCTCTTTCCAGCTCTTCTTCTCAATCCGGACGGGTGTCCTCACCCGTTGATAGAGCAGGGCTCCCTGGCTCTCATGGCATGGCGGATTACAGGGGACGATGGGCGGTCCTAGGCCTTTCGGGAGCGGCTGAGAGTTTCTTGTTCAAGGCCTGGGCAGACAGCCCCCTCAAACGTTATCGATCCACCTGGAGAAGGTGGTGTCGTTGGTGTCTGCGACGGAGTATCAATCCCGTGGCAGCTGATGTGACTGCCATCTTGAATTTTCTGGCCTCCCTAGCAGAAGACTGTCTCGCTTACAGAACCATCAATACCTTCAGATCCGCCATTTCCGCTGGTCACGCTTTAGTTGATGGTTCACCTGTTGGAGAACATCCTTTAGTTTGTCGTCTCCTTCGGGGTATACGTCTCTTGCTTCACCCGGAAGCTCGTTACTCGCAGTTGTGGGATGTCAACAGGGTGTTGAACCTATTCCAATCCTGGCAACCAAATAGATTCCTCTCCAGTAAGGAACGGTCAGCGAAGCTCGCCATGCTACTGTGTCTGATCTCCTGCAGACAGGTTTCGGACGTCAGGGCTCTGAACGTGTCCGGTAGAATGTTCTACCCCGCCGGTGTAACGTTCACCATACGTAGACGCACTAAGTGCGGTACGACTTCGGTCTCCTACCCCGCTTTTCCGGACTCCCCAAAATTATGTGTAGTTGCGTGTCTCAAAGCTTACGAGGAGATGACAGAGGAATTCAGGCCTCCTGGGGAACGCCAGTTGCTCATAGCGCTCAAAAAGCCCCACAAGGCGGTGTCTTCCCCCACGATTCCTGTTGGGTTCGATGGATAATGCAAGAAGCAGGCATCGATTTACGAGCGTTTGGTGCTCATTCTACCAGAGGAGCTATGGCCTCTAAAGCTTTTACCCCGGGAGCTCGTCTGGAGGACATTCTGAATGCTGCGGATTGGTCTTCAGACTCTACCTTTAAACGGTTTTACTTCAAACCGGTGGTTGACATGGCTCATTTGGTTGTGAGCAAGCTTTAAACGAGCATAATCCTCGCCTCCGGTCCTGACATAGAATGAAGAATTTCCTAGCTAACTTAATGGAAAGTTTCAATTCTATTAAGGACTCGGAGGCGAGGATTATCCCACCCAGGGTACAACTTCGTTGACTACTTTCCCTCCCTTGTATTGGAGTAAGTACGTTGTTTTAGTACTGCTGTTTTGATGCGATTTTGCTGTATTGTGATTATATACATGCTTCGACGTTTTTCTCTCCTCAGGGCTAAGCCTTAGCCACTACTGTCGCTCACGCTTTTTTTTTAATTTCCAGGGAACTCAAGCAAACAAGACTCCTGATGCGAATTTACTGGCTGACCGAGCGACGAAAGAGGAAGCATGGTCAGGGACAGAGGACTATCAGCACCCTGGGGACTCCTGATCGGTGCACTGGATGGGACACTCTATCTGTGGACACTCTATTGCTTTGATGTCATTCCCTATGGTTCATGGGAATAGTAGTTGTTTGACTTTAAAGTGGCTGCTATTCAATAAAGTGAAGAAAGAATAGCATAATCCTCGCCTCCGAGTCCTTAATAGAATTGAAACTTTCCATTACGTTAGCTAGGAAATCTTTCATTCTTTACTACTTTTTCTCGACAGGGCGGACTGCATAATTCCATGGACCACCAGTCATATGACCGGATCTGAATGCCTCTGCCAAATAATAAGATTTCAGTTTTTACCTCCATTAAGTTGCAGAACGTTCTGCTTCATCCAAGATGCCACAGCATGCAGACAGACATAGAACCTGGCTCTTGTTTTGACAATATTGGGTGTTATTCGCATACAACCTTTTGAAATATATATTCTAGGAAGGTGTAGCCACTCAACTGCAATACCTTTTTACAGATGAGTTCTGATGTCACAATGCCAAAATAAAAGGCAAGTCACAGAGCATAATTAAAGCTGCATTTGAAAAAATGAAAACAATTCTTGGCTTTTCCTCCTTCCTTGTTTTGCTAGATGAACAGCAATAAACAGAAAGGAGATATTTGAACAACATTTATTATTTCCACGCTTAAGGTAATTATAGGAAAGACTGTCGCTCTGTATGTTTCTTCGCATTCTGAGTTAGTTTTTTGTTTTTTTTGTTTTTTAAATCGAACTTGTATTATACAGATTCCAATATGTTTTATTTCTGCAACAAATACCCAACTGCTTTTTAGTGTGTTTAATTCTCCACTAGCAATTCTAATTGTATTCCTCATGTTCACAAATATCTTATCTCTTTCATGTGAAAGAGCACCACACCAAGGATATAAGATGATTGTGGAACGATTTATGTTGTGACTATGATTTACAGGATTAAAGTTCCCTCCTGCTGTACATTGGGATTTTGCAGTCACCTCGAAGTTCCATGACCTAATAAAGGAACTCCTCTGTAACTTGCAATACCCTTATAATGTATGGCAAGGATTATTTTGTAACATATATGTCTGTAGGGGCACAATGAGCATTATCCCAGTATTTCCACATCAAAAGACCAGCTGCAGCCTAGAAGATGTATTTTAAAACTGGCATCACACAGGCAGGAAAGGAGTGTCTGCTGAACATAGAATGATTTGTGAAAAAATGTAGAGGATTACACTTGCATGCCAATATACGTTTGGAGCTCGTAAGCTTCAACTAAAGTAGTACTCATACCCGATGCAAGCTGCTGACAAACTGTTACTGTAAATCACATTACAGTGAAATAAAGGATTAGGTTACTTTACCTTAAAAGCATCTGTTTGTGGCATGTAGTGCTGTAGATTCATAAACTCTGCATACTTCTGCCATCTAGTGTTGGGTCCAGAGTTGTGCAAGTTGTTTTTCTTCGAAGAAGCCTTTTGAGTCATGCGGTTGAGTGACTTCTCCGCTCGGTGATACTGTGCATGCGTATCGACTCCATTGTTAGATTGTTTTCCCGCAGGCGGGTGAGAAAGGAGTGTAAGAAAGCGATGTCCATGTAAATGTCCACCGTAAATATATAATGTAACTACAATGGCCACAGGCAACTCAGGAGGAGGTAGGACGCATGTGAATCTACAGCACTACATGCCACGAACAGATGCTTGCTGGGTTAGTAACATAATCCGTTCAATGGCATGTGTGACTGTAAATACACTTGCTCTACATCGACTGTAAAGCAGTTCCTTCTTAGAAGCGGTGGCTAGCCTATTAAAGTTGCAGTAGTTTGAAAAAGGGTACGTAGCACTGCCTGACCTACATTGGCTTGTTGGTGTGCTAAGACATCCCCACAGTAGTGTTTAGTGAAGGTGTGTGGTGTAGGCCGTGTAGTTGCCTTACAAATCTCAGCTATGGAAATGTTTCCGCGAAAGGCCATAGTGGCTCCCTTTTTACGAGTGGAGTGTGCTCTTGGCATAACAAGTAAAGGTCTTTTGGCTTTAATGTAGCAATTTTTAATACATTTGACTATCCATCTGTCCATGCCTGATTTTGATATTGGGTTGCCTTTATGGGGTGCAGAAAAGGCTACAAAAAGTTGTTTCGTTTTCCTGAAGGTTTTAGTTCTATCTATATAGAACATCAATGCTCATTTGACATCCAAGGTATGAAGAGCTCTTTCTGCAACTGATCTATTTGTGGCTGTCCCCATACTTGAAAGAAAGGTTGAAGAAGTTGAGGATGAAGTTCCCACTCGTGAATCTGTTGTCTCTGACGACTCAACAGATCCGCAACCTGATTTTGAACTCCTGGTAGATGTTCTGCTAGTAGGTAGATTTTTTGAGGAATGGCCCACCTCCATATGCTCTGCGCCAGCCGGGAGAACTGTAAGGAGTGTGTTCCTCCCTGTTTTTGAATGTAGTACATGGCTGTCATATTGTCTGTGCGGACTAAGACAGCCTTGCCTGATAAAAAAATGGCTATCAACTCCAGATGGTTTATGTGGAGTAGCTTCTGTTGTGGTGTCCACTTGCCCTGTACTGTGTGCTCTGACAAATGAGCTTCCCAGCCGGTGAGGGATGCGTCTGTAGTTAGTACTACCTGAGGATCTGGCTCGAGGAACGGCCGTCCTTTGGAAAGGTTATTGGTGTTCCACCACTGCAGAGAGCAATGTGTCTGGCCGTCGACCACCACCAGATCTGTTAATTGACCTTGAGCCTGGTTCCACTGGCTTGCTAAGCACTCTTGCAGGGGGCGCATCTGGAGTCTTGCGTAGGGTACTACGGAAATGCAAGATGCCATCATTCCAATTAGTTGCATGAACACTCAAGCTGGTAGTGAGTGTTGCGGTTGAAATTTTTGTATAAGAGCTTGCATGCTTTATATTCTTATTGCATCGGGGGATGCAAGTCCTTTGGAGGTGTCTATTGTGGCACCCAGATACTGTTGAGACCGGGATGGTTGGAGGTGCGACTTTGTTTTGTTTATAGTGAAACTGAGTTTGTGTAAGAGGTGAATGGTCTTGTGTGTGTACTAGACACATTGCTGGTATGACTTGGCTTTTATTAACCAGTCGTCCAGATATGGGAAGACATGGATGTTTTCCCTTCTCAAGTGTGCTGCTTCTACCGGGAGACACTTTGTGAAGACTGTGGTGCTGTAGTGACTCCGAAGGGGAGGACTTTGAATTGGTAATGCTGACCGCCCACTACAAACCGAACGTACTTTCTGTGAGCTTGGTGAATGGGAATGTGAAAGTAGGCATCCTTGAGATCTAGGGTAGCAAGGAAATCACCTTGTTTTAGCAGAGGAAGGACCTGCTGTAATGTGACCATATGGAAGTGGTCTGACTGTATGCAAAGGTTCAGGGGTCTCAGGTCCAGTATAGGTCTGAGGGAGCCGTCTTAGTTGGGAATAAGGAAATATAGAGAGTAAACCCCTGTGTTTTGATGGTGTAGTGGAACTAGTTCTATAGCAAGTTTTAGCAGTAGAGTGACAACCTCCTGTTTTAGGAGTGTGAGATGCTCTTGTGACATGGGATACTGTTTGGGTGGTATTGTTGGAGGAGTGGAAGTGAGCTCCAGGCAATAACCTGACTGAATTATTTGTCTCACCCACCTGTCTGTTGTGATGGAGTTCCAGACAGGTAGGAACTGTTGTAATCTCCCCCCGACAGGAGTGGAATGGTCTGGGGGGAGGGAAGGGAAGTCACTGCTTGGGGGCAGAGGCGGTACGGGTGTTGTTACCGCTGCCTCTACCTTTAGTATTGTTGCCTCTGTATCCTCCTCTGTAATAACCTCTATTGGGTGAGGATTGGGTGGGAGTTTTGTAAGAAGAGGAGGCAGTATTGGTAGGAAAAGTTGTTGAGGCACCCCTGTACGAGGAGCGACGAAAGGACGCTCTGGGAGTTAGATTTTGTAAAGCTCCCATGGATTCTGCAGCGTCAGTGTCGTTTTTCATTCTTTCGAGAGAGGTATCAACCGTGGGACCGAACAGATGTTGTTGGTCAAGGGGTTGATTGAGAATACTGGTTTTTACTTCTGGTTTGAAACCAGACATATGCAGCCAGGCATGCCTGCGTAAAAGTATGCCGGTATTTATTGCCCTTGAGGCTGTGTAAGCAGCATCTAGAGCGCAACGGATTGAAGTCTTAGTAATGACCTTCCCTTCCTGTATTAAATCAGTAGCCCTGGTCTTGTATTTGTCTGGTAGATGTTGTATAAGGGCTTCAAGCTCATCGTAGTGAGCCCTATCGTATCTTGCCAACAGAGCTTGGGTGTTGCCGATTCTCCAGACGTTGGCTGCTTGAGATGTCATATGTTTGCCTGAAGCATCTAAGAGTTTGGATTCTTTATCAGGGGGTGGAGCGTCCCCTGTTGTCTGAGAGTTCTCTTTTTCGTGCGTTGGAGACCACTAATGAATCTAATGGTAGTTGGCGCTTGATATAGGCTGGGTCAGTTGGAGCGGCTTTATACTTTTTCTCCAACCTGGGATTGATTGCCCTGGCCCTGACGGGATCTTTAAATACATCTGGTGCGTGTTTTATAACCCCTTTAAGCATTGGTAAGATGGTTGTGGTCTTATGAGAGGGTAATAATGTGTCCATAAGGAAGTCGTCATCCACTGGATCAGTATGGAGATTGACCCCATGAAAGGCTGCTGCTCTGTGAATGAGTTGTGTGAACCCTATGGTGTCATCTGGAGGAGATGGCCTAGAAGGGTATGCTTCATCTTGGGGTTGATCTGGGGCATCTGGTGCATTGTAGTCTTCCCAAGGATCATATGATGGGCCAGTAATATAATCTGGATCATCTAAGGGTTGCTCATCTTCTGCCCCCCCCCCCCCCCCCCAGAATTATCATCCTCATCGTTATCTGCTGGTGCAGGGCTGTGTGGGATGAGTGTTGAGTGTGTGGGGGAAATGTAAGGGTCTGGCACTTCTGGAAGTGGTGAAGGTACTCTTATGGGAGAAGTATGAACATGTTTTTGAGAGGGACTGGAGGTGTGTAAGGATGTTCCAGTTTCCTTTCAGCAGGTGAAGTGATGATATGTCCAGTCTTTGGGTGAATAAGAAGAGTCTTTTGCTTTGGATCTGGACGGAAAAGCTCTTCTATGTGAGAATCCTTTCTCTGAACTGGCTTGTCATGTTTGGGATCGAGCTGTTTGCTGGGTATAGCAATGTTTAGTACAGTCTTAGGAGTAGATTGTGGTTTCGGTTCCTAAGATTTGTGGTCGGAAGCTTTTTTCGATTCAAGTTTTTTCTTCGGATCGGAGACTTTTTTGGGATCCGGAGTTGTTGGTTCCGAAGCGTGTTTCGGGTCGACAGTGTTAGGTGCCGAAGTTTGCTTCGATGCTGGAGTTGGCTTTGGCTCAACAGTTTTAGATGCTGAAGTTTACTTCGGTGCCGGACTTGACTTCAGTTCGACAGTTTTAGGTGCCGAAGTTTTCTTTGGTGCCGGAGTTTGTATAGGTTTCACTTTCGGTTTGAGAACCTTCTGTTTATTCGGGACTGACTGGAGGCTGACTCGAGCCAGAGTCCCCTAGAGGCTTTTAGGAAGTCTTCGTCCCCGGACCCGAAGGCGGGGCATCGGAAGTTTGTGATGGGTGTGCACCTGGGCCCGAAGGTAGAGGTGGAACCGAAGCCTCAACCGGTGTGGGGGTATCAAGAGGGTCGATGTCTGTACTTACGACCCGTTGACCAGCTGGAAGGGGATCGTCATCTTCTGCCTGCTCGTCGGCTCCGGAAGCTGAGGGTGTCTGGTGCCGATGAAAACGATTGTGTCATGACTCTCCGAGCTCGACGTTCTGATTGTCTTTCGACCGGAACAAAGCACAGGCCTGGCAATCTCGGCATTCGTGCACTGGGGACAAGCACAGATTGCACACCTCATGTAGATCAGTGTGGGGGAATTTGTGTCCACACTGAGGGCACTTCTTGAATGGTGTTCTTTCCATGAGCCGAAGGCCCAATGGCGCAGTTGGGCCTGACGGCCCCCGACGTTCACCGGAATCGAGAAGTGAAGGTTGTTGGAGACGCGTGTATAAGGAAGTCTTGATCGAAAACAATACCGACGGTAGGAATCAAGGAATGCGCGTCGAAATGAGATCGGTAACGAAACCGAGCAGGAGTGACATACACATCCGAGCCCGATGGCGGAAAAAAACAATCTGAAGATGGAGTCGATGCCCATGCGCACTATACTCCAGAAGAGGAGTCATCAACCATACAAAGACTCTTCCAGGACAACAACAAAGTGTAATCATCCTGGCCCACCACCAGATGGCGATCTATGCACTAGTGTGTGATCTGCAGCCCATATGCCTCAAACACATGTATTCCACTTTTCTTCCTCTAGGGGGACCCCAAACTGGTTTGATGCCCTAATTTAGTTGTAGAAAGCAAAGTCATCTGGGGGTGATGCTTTCGAAGGATAGTTGCAGATTTCCTCCTCTGGACTCTCGGTGTCAAGATCATTCCATTCGTCCTCAAAGGTTTCTTTGTTTTCCTCCTCCTACGGTACGTTTCTGTATTCCTCAGGGTCTTCGCCTCGAGGTTCCGGCATCGGTGGGGATTTGAGGATACCTTCTTCTTCTCCCTCTGCGTCTTCAGCCTCTTCAGCGTTGACGTTTTCCGGTTCAGCCTCTGGTGTCTTAGGGATTCGAAAAACTTTTAATGATTCGTCGAATTCCTTTTTTCTCTGTAATAGCACAGCCATCTCGTTTTAGGGTCTTCTCTTTTTGACTTCGAGGGCCCTTTCGGCGTCGGAGGCCGGGGAATTCCTTTTCTTTTCGGCATCGAAGTTAGTTTTCGGCGTTGCGCCTTTTTTGCGGGTTCGTCGTCGACCCTTGGCTTTGGAGCTTTGTGCGATTTCCCCTCTTCAGTAACCTTTGGATAGGTCCCGTGGGGTTCTTTTCATCGCGGCTGACCTTTGATCGCCTTTTTGCTCGGTGTCTGGGTTGCCTCGGGCATTTTTGGTTCGTGGTCCATCGGTTTCGACGCATCTTTATGTCTTACCTTCTCAGTCTTCTTTTTCCTCTCCTTCGCCTCCAATTCGGTGCGGCTCTTTTCTGCTTCTTTTTATAGAATTTCGACGTCCGATCCTTCATGTATCGATTCTGCTGGAGCTGCATGCTCCTCTTCGTCGCTGGAGAAACCCATGTCCCTCATAGAAGGTTCTTCGTCGACTGCGACATCGTGGTGTAGTGGGCCTGTCTCTGGCTTCTACGCGTCCTGAGAGAGTCTTCGGCAGGAACGCTGCACAGGCCTCACAGTCTTGTGGATCTCGTGTGTATTTGTGGTGGCACTTTGTGCAGAATTTGAAATGGGTCTTCTCCATGGCCCCTACCTTGCCATTTGTGGCCTGGAGTGGTCCTCTGGTGTTAAAATGGCCGCTCTGCTTCAGTCTACGACATCGTTGCTCGATGTTTCTTCGTTGATATTTAGATGACGATCTAAGTATTTTCGAGAAAAAACTAACTTTTTTCAGAGCTTCCCGTCTTGCTTCCAGACCCAACGGTGGTAAAAAGAATCTGAAGATGGCCACCACGCACGTCGACCTCCAGGATACCGTCGGACGTCACACACGGGACGTACCTGGCACCAAATGGTGGTCGACAGCAACCAAAACAAGAAGAAGAAAAAATAAGACAATTCCGGACCCAAACACTAGATGGCGGAATGTTGCACAGCATGTTAATCCTGAAAAGGATTCACACTGCAAAACCCCCTTTGAAAGTAGGGAAGAAGGACTTATGGGTGAAGTTCCCAGCCGTGGACTTGTTGCTGCATCCTGCTGAGTAGGTCTGCAAAGTCATTGTATGTTCCCGGAAGATATTCTGCTAGAAGGTGAATGTTGCGGCGAAGAGTCCACTTCCCTATAGTCTGAGACAGATGTGATAGTTGTGTAGTCCGTGTCCCCTCTGTTTTTGTGGATAATACATGGCTGTCATATTTACCGTCCGGACTAGGGCAACCTTGTGACACAGGTGAGGAAGGAAGGCTTTAAGTGCCAAGTAAACCACCAAAAGATCCAAGAAGCTGATGTGTAGAGATTGATGTTTGGCATCCCACAGACCTTGTACTGTCAAGTCTTGTAGGTGAGCACCCCAACCTGTCAGTGATGCATCTATGGCGAGAGCGATATGAGGAACAGGGTTCAGAAAGGCGGCCTCTTTAGGATGTTTTTGGTGTTCCACTATTGCAGAGAACAGCTAGTGTGGCGGTTTATCAGCACTAAATCTTTAAGTTGACTCTGTGACTGAGACCACTGGCAAGCTAGACATTGCTGCATAGGACACATGTTTAACCTTGGATGGAGAACTATGACAATGAAAGAAGCCATCGTTCCTAGCAGAAGAATGACAGTTTGTACTGTGTGTGGTTTGGCTGGAATTGGGGAAGCGCTGTCTGAAAGTTCTGAATTAGAGCAGAATTGTGGTAGGCTAGTCCAAACTGTGTATTCAAAATTGCTCCCAAGTAAGGTTGAACTTGTGGTGAAGGTGAGACTTGGCGACATAGATAGTAAATCCTAGTCTGTGAAACAGATCCACTGTCAACTGAGTGTGTTGTTGGCACTGCTGAAGAGTGGTGGCTTTGAAATAAGTGGACACTGTTTCTTTGCAGAAGTGCTGCAACCACTGCCAGAAATTTTATTATAGCTTGAGGTGCGGTAGTCACCCCAAATGGAAGCACTTTGAATTGATAGTGTTTGCCTGCTATGACAAATCGTAGGTATTTGCGCTGAGCAGGGTGTATTGGTATGTGGAATGAGGTGACATCCTGTAGAGTGACCATACGGAAGTGTTCTGATAGGATGCATTGTGTGAGAAGTTGGCCTGGCATATGCTGTCCTCTAGTTATAGGGGACACCTTGCACCAGTCCAATTCGACTCTTATTGATGATAGGTTAAAGACAACCTTTAAAGAAAGCTATCCTAGTGGTAGCTGTGGAGAGCAGCCTTCAGGCTAAGTCTTGAAGGAGTGTTAAGCTTATTGTTTTACCATAGATAACCTCTTGAATGACCAAATGAAAGAGTAGTCCACACAGGTATATATATAAAATATATGTATTTATTCTAAACAGAATCCCACAAGTCTCTTTATGAGGCTAGAGGTAAAGTTACAATTCAAACAAGCATTGATAGATACAATAAATAGCACTGGAATCACAGGGCCCCAGGGGGGGACCAAACCATATATTAAAAAAAGTGGTATAAGAACCACGACAATTCTACAGACAATGCCTAGGGCATTTAGGATCGCTGATCCCTTAAGAATCCACCCAAGGTTATGAGGAAGGGGACCCACGGGAGGCGCGTGCAGTGGAAATAGCTGCTATCGGGATCTCTATTATAGCCTATGGAGAATGTCGCGGTTTGATTTTAAAAGATTAAGGACACTTCTAGCAGGAGTTCAAAGTCAAGGGCTTAGAGTTAAGCCTTTGGGGAGCCCACCACCACGAGAGTACCGAGGTACCACTGTTACCTGCCCCAGGGAAGCCGGGTGCATAGGTCGTTTTCGATGTCGGGTCGCGGGCTGATTTTCAATAGGATAATGTACTAAACTGCTGCTAGCCAAAAGCGTTGATGATGTCGTGAAGAATGAAGTTGTAGATCTTGTAGAGGAGAACC
The DNA here is from genome assembly GCF_964204655.1 of Triturus cristatus. Lineage (NCBI taxonomy): Eukaryota > Metazoa > Chordata > Amphibia > Caudata > Salamandridae > Triturus > Triturus cristatus. The sequence goes on along the minus strand of NC_140590.1, from coordinate 1,302,512,658 downwards.
TGAAAGCAGAGGGGACAGAGTCTGGGTCATGGCACAGTGACCAGGGAGCTCAAAGGAAAGAGCCCTTCAAAGTCGGGTGCTTCAAGTGGAAAGAGGTGTAGCTTGGATCTGCAGCCACGGGCTCCGGGAGGCTTCAAGGAAGGCCAGCTTCTGGAGGGCGACTGTCCCACGAAGGATGAGGGTCGCTGCGGTGTTAGTGTCCGGATTGGATCCACAAAGCCTTGGCAACCGCAACCCACGCAAGATATACAAATCAGCTACAGGTGCAGACCCACGAGGTCTGTGAGAGGTCTCATTTGGGAAACTGTAGAGCAGGCCTGGAGCAACCAGGGGAACTCTTAAAAGTCGAGATTGACCTCCGCTAGGGCCCACAAGTCGAGAGACAAGGGACCGCGGGAGGCAGCAATTTGGAGTGCGTAAAAGGGAGGCCACCGGAGTGGGCTAGGGCGCTGATCTTTGGCACAGTTGCTGCTGAGAGGTTGGCTCAATATTGGGCCAAAACAAAACTACCCCGCTGGTCAGGGTCGTGTGCTATGCAAGAGGTGGCCGGTGTCCTGGGGTATTGGGGATCTCGGCACCCACGCGGTCCACGGTGCTCAGACTTGCTGTGCATACTCACTGGCCTCTGGGATGCTTTGGAAACCCACCTCAAGGTTGCTGGGAGTCGACGAAGTCCGTAGGAGCAGCGAAGTTCCAACCGGGTCACTTGCAGTGTTTCAGGTGCCTGCCAAGCAGGAGGATAACTCCTTTATCCCAAGGGAGATTTCTTCAGTCAGCTGGGCAGCAGCTCGTCGAAGGTCAAGTCTGTAAAGTCCAAGATTAATCTGAGGCTCTGGGGACACAGTATTCACCTTTATCCTAAAGATTAGGGGAGGGTCCAGATCAGAGCCTACCAATGAGAGTTGAGGCGAGGAAAGGGTGGCTACACCCACTCCCCTTTGTGTGTTTCCCGCCTGGGCGATGGGCAGGATGCCCCTGAACCGGTTCCAGGCGGTGTATGCAGAATGTAGGCGCTGTAGCAGCCTACGTGCAACTCTGAAAGGCAACATATGGTGCACCCACCCTGTTCCAATCCACATATCCTGTCTGGGGAGGTGCTGGCACCTCCCTGCCACAGGAGCCCTATTGTCCAGCTGGCGAGGCTGGGATTTTCCCCAGCAACAGCCAGCCAGAGTTGTGTGGGTGGCGGGTAGCATCCATTTTGTAATACGTGTGCACTTTTAAATTGGTGTCTAAATTCTGCCGCTTTTCCCATATCGCCCCTCTAGCAGGGGAGAATCGTGCCCTCATGCCCATGGCTGGACTGGGGGTATGATTCCTACATGTTTGACACCAAACACAATATGGTTCTGTGTAGCCATTCTCAAGTTATCACGCTATCGCAATATACTTATAATGCGGTTAAGAGTACATGGGATGGCTACACTACAAACAACCCAGCAATGATTTTACGAGGGTTGTAGAGGGGCCCTACTCAGGTAGGGGTCCCCCCTCACACATACCTCAGCACCCTGCCTTGTAGGATTACCAAGGCCTGCTATAGGGGTGACCTATGAGAGTATATGTGTTGTAATTAGGTGGGATACAGGGTACCTATATCCCTGTAAGGGGTGCTAGCACCACCTTACCCAGACTATAGTAGTGGTCTGGTGGTAACAGTTTGTATGGCTGTCCCAGGGTGGCACAATAAGTGCTGCAGCCCTGGTAGGCCTACTGAGGGACCCATGCCCTGGGTACCTAGGGTACCATCTACAAGGGACTGGTAGGGTATCCTCAGTATCCAATTGGTTTGTACCTAGGGTACTCACATCATTTAATAGAGGAAGCAGATAGGCTGGGGTCCTGGATAGCAGGGCCACAGCCTGGCTAAGGTCATAAAACAGTCAAAACATCAGCAGAAAGTTGGGGGCAACTATGCAGTCGATGCCACTCTCCTACACATTGGTTTAGAGGTCTGAGATCTAATATTGGTCTTAGAGACCCATCATTTTTGGGGATCAGAGAGTATAGGTATACACGCCTATGAAGAGGAGCCGTTTCTATGGCCCTCTTAAGAAGAAATACCTGGAGCTCTTGTTTGAGAAATGTTAGATGTACATGGGATAACCTGTGAATGAGAGCTGGAATGCTGGTCGGTGTGGTAATGAGCTCCAGAGAATAGCCATGTTGGATAATGGCTAGTACCCATTTGTCTGTAGTGCTGGAATCTCAGCCTGGGTGGAAAAACTGTAGTCTGCCCCCGACAGGTGATGTGTCTTCAGGGAGGGGGGGATTGGGTAGTTCCTGTTTGACAGTCGGTATTGCTCCACATGCTGGGGCACCCCTGCCTCTTCCTTTGATGTTACTTGCTCTGTAGGAACCTCTAAAATAATCCTTGGTGTAGGGGGATGGAGTTGGTCTTTGTTGGGAAGTATCTGTGGGGGTGGATTTATGTGCTCCTCTATAGGCTGGCCAACGAAAGGAGCCTTTAGAAGTGGAGGTTTGTAACGTTCCCATCTCTTTAGCTATATCGGGGTCCTTTTTCATCTTATCAAGGGTAACTTCTACTTGCGGTCCAAAAAGATACTCTTTATGGAAAGGCATATTTAAGCCTGCCTACTGGACCTCTGGTTTGATCCCAGAACACCTAAGCCATGAATGTTGTCTGAGAAGGAGCCTGGTATGAATACCTATGGCTGCTGTATCTGCTGCGTTGCGGGCACAGTGGATAGAGTTGTTTGCAATGGCTTGCCCTTCTGTGACAAGTTGCTGACCCCTCTTGCAATGTTCTTCCGGGAGGTAGTGCAAGAGTTCCTCTATCTCGTCCCAATGGGCTCCATTGTAGCGGATTAGTAAGGCCTGTCCGTTGGCGATACGCCAATGGTTTTAAGCCACATCTATGAGTTTGCTTTCTTCTTCAGGTAGGGAGAATCCCCAGCAGCCTGACTATTTGCCCTTTTGCATGCAGTAGTTAAAACAATGGAGTCAGGTGGTAGTTGACTCCAGATAAACAAGGGGTCTGAAGGCACCGCTTTATATTTTGTGTTCACCCGAGAGTGATGGCCTGGACTCATATCGGCTCCTTGAAAATGTCCTTGGCGTGTCTCATAATGCCAGGAAGCATGGGCAAAAACTGGGTTTTCTTATGTGTATAAGAGAGGGTGTCAAATAGAAAGTCCTTTTCTTGGGATTCTTTGTGCAGTAGAACGTTATGAAAGGCTGCTGCCCTAGAGACAACATGTTGGAAGTAAGTGTCCTCCTCAGGAGGGGAGGGACGAGCTGAATATAGGTCTGGATGGTTGGGGGTAGTGGGATCGGTGTCATACGTATCCAAAGGGACACAATCACCTAATGCCCCCCTGCCCCTCCCCCAGTGTCTGAGGCTGGTGACACCTAAGGTGAAGCATCAAGTGGGTCCTATGTTGGAGACAGTGGTGGTAGAGGGGGCGGATGGGATGGAGTTGGTGGTGGAGGCAGAGGTGGTGTAGGATGAGGATGAAAGGCTGTTTCCTTTGTTTTCCTCCTAGGAGGAAGAGGAATATCAAGTGCAGTCCCAAATGTTAGTCTCAGTTTTGGAGGCGGGGACGCAAGGATTCAACCAGTTCCCTCCTGTATTTGAATTTTCCTGTGAAAAATGTCCATTTTCTCTAGAATGGGTTTGACAGGAGATGTGGAAGCAGATGAAGCTTTTGAGTCTTTCGGCTTCGAAGGTTTCGTACCAAGGTTTTCGGTTTCAAAGTGGAATGCTTGGTTGGTACCAAGAAAGATGGAGTAGGCTACCAAATTTGCACCGAAGATCAGCCCAGTTCCCAAGCATTATCTCAGTCTGACAATGTTGATTCCGTAGGCTTGGCTCTGGCTGGAAATTTTAGCACCATGCCTGAGGACAGGGAGTCAAACAGTTTTTCTGATTAGACCAGGGCCTGAAGGCAGTGGTGGTCCAGTGACCTCTATGAGTGGGAGTGCCAAACGTTTTTTACCCGGCTTGAGTGGAGGAGCAGTGGCTGGCATCAAAGTACTAAGGCACTGACCAGATGGTAGCTCCTGCAACTGCATGTCTATTTCTGTGTAGGATTCAGAACTTTCGTCGATAGAGAAGCCTGCTCCGTTCCAGCAATGGGCTCCTCGAGTGTGTCCTTCACCGAGAAGGTCAGAAGTACCATTTGCGGATTTGTGTGACATTTCTAGACAACTAGCCCTTTGATCCTGAGGGGTTGTCTTGGACCAAAACGCCTTACAGGTGTCGCAGTCGGTTCCGGATTGCTGGGGGAAAGGCACAGGTTGCACACAAGGTGTTGGATAGTGTGCGGATATTTTACGTGGTAACGTGAGTAAAACCTAAAGGATGTAAGTTCCATCAAAAATGCATTTTCAATGAAGTAGGTGATACGCAGGATGGTAGGCCCGAGGCAGGCGGCACCCCGAAGGGCCGGCGGGCAGAGCTCGAACCAACAAAATTCAAAAGTAGAGCAGAAGTGGAAAAGCGCGATTGAGAACAATACTGTTGAGGACAGTTAAGAAACCAAAGAATCGTACAGAAAGGAGTCGAAACACAAAGCTGAGGCACACACGTCCCAACCCGACGGCAGACAAAAAAACAATTGAACAATGGAGTTGATGCCCAGGCCGTGAGGAGGAGTCACTCAACTTGATGACTCAAAAGACTTCTTTAAGTAAATCTTAAAGTAAATCAACTTTCACAAATCCATATACAATACTAGATGGCAGGAGTATGCAGAGCATGTGTATCTATCTACATCCACACATGCCATCGAACCTTTATTTACATCATGTGCCACTTGGACCTATTAATTATTCATGTTAGGAATGTAGCTAAGCTTGAGCATTAGTATCTACATGTGTCACTTAGGAAAAATCGTGAGGGTAGCAGACTGTGACCAACTGTCATGTGTCAGGACTTTTCCCTTGAAACAATGCTGGGGTAATGTTAGATTCTGGAGTACGTTGATGCTTGTGCCAATTCTGCAAATTTTCAGGTACCATTACGGTAGGCCCCTAACTGGGGCTTACACTTGCCGGTCTACAGGAATGTATAGCGATTTCTCTGATGATGGTGAAGTTCAACCTCACATTCAAAAATATTTGATCTACCCCTTTTAGTGCTAACCCCTAATCGCACAAGCAGGTGGAAAATGTAGGGCCATTCGAGGGAGTGGAACGCCTTTGAGGAATTCAGAAATGTAGCTGTGGCCTTAATGCTGGGGTCATTCATGTGAAGGGGGCAAAGAAAATGCCCAAGTCATGTGCTGTAGACTGGCCCCGTACAAAGCCAGACTGATCCAGGCAAGCAATGATCAGCAAAAGAGGGAGGAGGCGCGATGCAATTACCTTGGCTAGGATTTTATTATCAAAATTTATCATGGAGAACGGCCTGTAGGGATCGCAGCGCTTGGGATCGTAAGTGGTTTTTTTTTCAATAGTTAATATAAGGACCTCTTGCTGGGATGGGGAAAGACCTCTAACCTGCAGGGACTCGTCATACATGCCAAGCAGGTGCATGGTGGGCAGGGTCACGCACTCCTTGTAGAAGGAGGCAGTAAGGCCTTATTACCAGGTAACTCCCAATAACCTGGACAATTTCTTCCACCGTAAATGGTTCATTAAGGAACAAGCAATGTCCCTCCTCCGACCACAGCAATTGCATAGAGTCCAGGCAGTGCGTTAATTCAGAAGGAGGGGGGAGGGGGATAGCTGAGTATAAGTGTACAGATCCACGTAGAACCCCGTCATGGTGCACTGTACATCTTCTGCGTCTGTCTGTAGCTCATGGTTATTGTCCAAAAGTTAGACTAGTCACTTGCACAGGGCTTGTGTAGTAATCCACCTTTTGTGTTGCCTGCCCTGTCTCCCTCTCCGTATCACCGAGGGCAGGCTTATCTCCCAAGGTAGAGCGCCTCCCACGATGCCGCCTCCTCAAACACCCCCAATGTGCTACGGATAGACATAACCAGATCCCCATCACGAGTGTCAAAATACTAGAGCTCTACTGCGCGGATATCCGCCTCCAGTCGGGTCAAGTCCTCCGAAAGCGCTTTTAGCACTCTGGCCTGTTTGGTAATGCAGACTCCACAAATGATCGCCTTGAAAGCCTCCCATAGGGTGGACGGGGAAGTGATAGATTGTGTATTGTGCAAAATAAATTTTATGTATTTTTATCTTGCGTTTCCTTTTTTGCCTCTTGATACTATTGTTTCTACTATTGCTTCTTTTTAGTAATTTATATTTTAGTTCTAATATCACACAACTGCGAAGAGAATGGTCTACTCATGCCAATATGCCCCATAGTATTCATACTAGATTATTAGATATGTGGTATCAACAAATGTCAGATATGAGGTCAGAAAGCACTGAGTCGGGTTTCATTTGCTCTTTAATTCCTCATGCAATAGGATAAGATAGGCTACACTCAACAAAAGAAGTACCATAAGCCTAGCTTTATGTCTTTTGCATCTCTACCTATGTAGGATTAAGGCCCAAATGCAGCCAACACATATTGGGGTAGTATAGTTTCTAGTTAATACTACAAAATATGACTCCTTAGCAGAAGTTGTATGTATCCTTAAAGACAGGCAGGACATTAAGGAGTAAATAGCATGAAATACCCACTGGGCATAATAGTTATTTAGTAAATGCCTTACCTCTAGATTGTGTTCTTAGGCCAGGATTTAGGTTATTGATCAGTTTATGCCCATGATCATTGGCATTCGGATTTTGAATTTTCTTGCAGGGCATATCTTTATAGAACGGTACCAATATTAGTCATGATGCAGTAAAAATTGTGCGCAAATATGTGATAATGTGCGCAATACACTTGGATGGACAGTACAGTGAGTCCTCAGACAGTCATGAGGTTAACGTCGGTTTCTTTATATTTCAGAGGAAACTGCATGTTACTATAAAAGAGAATATCAACTACAGTACCACAATAGATAATGATGATATGCAGGGGGGAACCTCCAGTCTCATGGGCTATTATTGACAGTGTGGAAAACTATTGTACACTCAGTTGCCGCTAAACTGGGGAGTCCTCTGGTCACTAGTGACTTTGCACACCCGTTATGGTAATTTCAGGAGTAAACTTGTCAATCTTACATGAACACTATGAGCCATCCAACAGCTTTGTTAAATCATCACAAAAGGAGAAGAGTGGCAGAATAGTATGGCCCTACCACTTGGAATGATGTTCTCCAAGAGTACAGTTTGTATAACAATGCTCAGTTGTTCTTTGGAAGCATTCAGCTGTTTGTTCAGGCATAGGCAACTGCTCAATGGTTACAAATAACTAAATGGGAACTTCTGAAGATGATTAATCCCACTAAAGATGAGTTTAATGCCATAGCTGAAGAGCTGCATGCCATGCGAATGATGATTATGCAGCACTGTTATGTACTTGAACTTATGCCGGCCATGGAAGGAGGGGTATGTGCCTAGATAGGACCTGCTTGCTGTATTTATGTCCCAGCAAATGATGCAGACAATTGAACATTTTGTCAAGAAGCCATACAAACGTTGCATAATCTACAGAAGAAAATGGTTGATGAAGGAAGTGCCCCAGATAATTGGCTTAGTGGGTGGTTTGCTTTACTACCATCCTGGATGTTGGGACTGTTAAAAGCTTTACTGCCAGTTCTTGTGACACTATTATTGATATTTAGAGGCATTCAATTAATTATAGCATGTTGTAGAAGGATCAGCACAAAGGAGGGAGGGATGTTTACAGTTGGGACACCTACACAAGTAGTAGAGGCTCAGGGCAATACGTATCATCTAATACAAAAGTACAGACCCAGGATTACAGCCAGTAGTTGAAATATCAACTAAAGGGGGGAATGTTGAAGAGGAAACGAAATATGAAGAGGTTGCGCTACTGCAGACATCAGCAGAGAGCATCACAGAGTTATATGAGGTGAAAGAGCAGTGCGCGCCTAAAATCCACAATGATGCAATACAGGTAAAGAGTTCACTACAAAATAGAGTGCATGATCAGCGAGGTCTTACTTAAAGGAACACCTGTGTTTGCAAGCCTAAAGGAATTTATGGCCATACAACAACAAGCATGTACTCTGTTTTCTCAGTGATTGAAAACATGACTTGAAGAATAAGGGCAAGAGGCAGAGTTAGCCAAGAGTACACAGAATCTCATAAGTCGTCTTGGGAGCAGAACAATTAAAACCATGCATGTGAAAATAAGAAAGAAATGATTAGTTAAGCATTGTTAGAATTGCAATAAAGAATGTGAATAGAAAAGGTCAGGAGTTGGAAGACACAGGTGATGTGATGTTTTTGTAACAAATGTGATTATTGAGTAACCTATTATTTGACCTCCCTGCCGCAACAGTAAATCTGCTTTTGCCTTGGTAGGAGGAGTCTTGTCTTTTTTATGACAGTTTCCCCGCAACACATAGGATGGGCCAGAGTCTGGGGTGGTTCCAAGATGAGCGTACATGCACAAATCCAACTTGAAAATCATGAATCAATGTCAGTATCACCTAGCGGAGTGTAGTCACCAATATTTTCACACCCTCTATAATTAGGGATATTGCGCGCTAGGTAGCACAATCAAGTGGGTCCATCAACTCCTGGGAAACGAGAGTTATGGTGGCTTTGTTGGCAATGGGGCTTAAGGATCCTGAAGTCTATGCCTCCGAAAAGGCGGCATATAGTTGGAGTGCGAAGAGCAGTTTGCCAGCTCTGTACAATTCTTCTATGAAACAGTCTTCCCCATGGGATTTACAAGTGGGATGGTTGCAAATGGCTTCAGATTCTTCCAGGAATTTCTCATTTTCATGTAGGCTCTGCCCTCATTTAAAAAGGTGGCCAATTAAAGAGTGCACAAGAAAAATACCTCTGATGCCACTGCGTCAGTACATCCAGGGCTGAAAGGCTCCTTGTAAATGGAAGTAAAGGTTTCACTAATGTGGAGGGAGTGTGGCAGAACTGGCATTGTACCTTGTATGGCAGTCATATGCATCTGTGATTTCCTCTGTTGCAAATGTGAAGCTAACAGTCTACTTTCTTTCTTGCTATGTTCATTATGTAAAAGCTTTAATCTGATCAAGGCTGGCTCATCCATATAAGTAAATAACAAGTTAAATACCATATTTGCGGATAGAAAATTAGGTTTGTTGGTTGGGGGGGGGTCGACATTATACTGCACAGTTAGTTGTCCAATTGTTATAATTTCTCTTGTTTATTTATGGATTTCTGCTTAGAGATGATGAGTTCTGCATCATGAGTTCCCTTCAAGTGGCCTTATCCGCCACCAACAGAACCTGTGTTTCACAGGGGTAAAATCCTCATTTTACTCCATACTTTTCCTAATGTGGGGCTTGAAAGTTTTTTTTTATCCTGTGGGACCCTGTACAGTGCATTTCATATGCACCTTAGCGGAGGAGAGAGGAGAGACATGACCTAGATCCATAGTGCACTGTACAAGTGAGTGATCAGGGACGCCTCTCTCTCTTATGTGACAGGCTGCTGCTTCTGGAAAAATTTGGCCCTGGATCAAGAAGTAGTCGATTTGTAAAGACGTGCCATGGGGACCATAAATAAAAGTCTATCCCCTGTCCATCAGGTGGAGCAATCACCAGATATCTAACATATTATTGTCTTTTGACAAGTACCACAATATTGCCCTGTTATGTATGTCTGGGTGGTCTGAATTGTCTAGTATGGAGTAGGGCCATGTTCCAGTCTCCACTCAGTACCTAAGGCACAGAGATGAATTCAGTGAACATCCTGGACACCCTGGAGATAAACAGCAGTTTGTAAATGTTTGTTGCACACTCCCCCACCTAATACTAGGATCCTGCAGAGAAGCTGGAGGTCGTAAACTCATACCACTACCTAGGGAAAATAGTTGCAGGTAACACTGGAAAAAGCACACATTTAACATTGCTCCTCTAAAGCCTCTTCACCTTCTAATGGATAGCGAGCATTCTATAATGCAGTAGGGAGGAGACATTTTATTTATCTGCTCTCAATTTTCAGGGTGAAAGTTCCTCCGACTTTATTATATGCCATCGAACCTATTAGTGTGACAAAGAGGGATTTTCTACAGAAAACTGAATGGCAAACCTTACATAAACGCTAATTTTGATTTGTCGGTTTTGACCCCTGCACTAAGGTTGGAATTTGGTTTCATAAGCTCCTATGTGCAAGGGTTGGCCATTGTGATCCGGTGGGACTTTTAGCTTAAGAATAGTAAAAAGGATTCTAGGAGGGGCTATATGAATCTTGAAGTGTTTGGCTCAGAGCTGGGGAAATATCCATTCTTCCGGGACTTTGACCTGGCGCTAAACCATTTTGAACTGAAGGAGCGGCATTGGCTTCTCTTTCTTCAACAAAATTTAAAAACTTTTTAAAGGATGGCTCAAGCTCTATTAGTTATCGCTCAGACTAGGTTCTGTATGTCGAAGACAAAGCTCAATGTGGTGATTTCCTCTTGTCGCCCTAAGGTAGCCCAGCAGTACTTGACTTGGAACTTGGACCATGGACTTTAGCGTTTATGGTCACTACTTTGTATGCACTCACTTCCCCTAAAAGCACGAACACCAAACTCGTCCTCTTCTAGGGAATCAGGAAAAGAGTGTAACCTGTGTAACTTGGGGATCCAAGATATCAATCACATGCTTTTAGTTTACCCAGCATTGACCCGTAAGCGCCGCCACTTTTTAAGGCCAATGTTTTTAAAGAATAATATTAAATCAGCGGCGGCACAAGAATTCCTGTTTCATCCAAAATAAATAATTTGCACAAAAGTTTGTTAATTTGTTTTAAAGTTTTATGAATTTATATTAATATGCATTCAGGTCTGCTCCCGCGGCATGGGAATTTCTTGGTTCAACCAAAAACCTGAAGTGACTTGCATGAAAGCTTTTAAATTTATGGGATTCATGAACTTACATCGATTTGCAGTCTGGTTGCTGCTACATTAAAAGGTGTTTACAAGTACAAATGTTCCTAACATTACTATTTTTTTTTTTTTAATTTGTAGCCTTAATGTGTTTCACATTTGTTGTCTTGTTTTTAGGTGGACCTCTTTTGAGTTCCAAAAAAACGAATTGAATAAATGAAGACTGAATGTACTAGGATCCTGTCCTGTGGTTTCAGTTTCACAAAAGCAGATCTAAGGTATAGGCCAGAGATTTCCATATCAAAATGGCCGGTTCACATTTTTTAGCAGCTCTGGGTACCGATAGTTACTGATACAGGGGAGATAGTGTGAATGCTTTGATAACAGTGCCCACCTAGCCTCTCTTTGGTTAACATGATTCAGCAATTGACAGTTAAGTGTGGGATAGCAATGTCTGAGCATTTTGTATTCAAGAAGTGAAACACCTTTTTTGTTTCAGGTAATGCAACATTTCATGAACATGCAGCAGGATCAAGTGTTTTGACTTGAGGCGGGCGGCGGTGCAGAACGGGCTGTGGACAAAACCGTCTGTACAGGGACTGTGGTAATCCACATGTAGGCTATGTCACAAGGGCAAGAAACAAGAACAGTAGACACTGAGCGACACAGACCAGGCCGGTGGTGCCCTCTAATCTACTCTACACCACTGCACTCTACGCCAGTGCACTCTAAGCCACTCTGCGCCACAGTAATCTACCCTGCGTCACTCAATACCACTGCACTCTACGCCACTATTCTAAGCAGATGAACTCTAAACCGCCGCACTCTAGGCCACTTTACTCAAAACCAGTACACTCTATTACAGTGCACTCTACACCAATCTACTCTGAACCACTGCACTGTACCCCACCATACTCTGCAACACTCTATTCCACTGTATTCTACACCACTGCACTCTATGTCACTGAACTCTAACACCACTCTATTCTACTCTGTACTACTGTACTCTACGTCACTTTACTCTTCAGCACTCTACACCAATGCACTCTACTCTGCACTACTCTGCTCTTCGCAAATGCACTCTACTATGCACCACAGCACTTATCGCCACTAAACTCTACATGACTCCAGTCTATGCCACTCCACTCTACTCTACACCACGCTATACTGCATCTCTGCACTCTACCCTGCACCTCTTCACTCTACTCTGAAACAATCTACTCTACACCACTATACTCTATTCTACTCTGTGCAACTACAATCTACTCTGGGCTATTCTACTCCCCTCTATGCCAATGCACTCTACACCTTTTTTCTCACAACCAATGCAATCTACGCCACTGCACTCTACACTGCATCACTGTACTTTACGCCACTGCTCTCTACGCCACTCTACTCTGCACCGCTGCACTCTACAAGACTGCACTCTACGCCAGTGAACTCTACGTCACTCTACTCTGCATCACTGCACTCTATTACTGCACTCTAATCTATGCCACTCCACTTTACTATACACCCCTGCACTCTATGACAATCTACTCTGCAACACTGCACTCTGCGCCACTGAACTAGATGCTGCTGTGCACCACTCTATGCCAATGCACTGTACGCCACTAGTCTGCATCGCTCCACTCTATGCCACTCCACTCTACAACACTCTACTTTGAAACAATCTACTCCACGCCACTCTATTCTACTCTGCACCACTGTAATCTACACCAATGCTTTCTACGCCACTATAGTCAGCACCACTTCACACCAATGCACTCTACTCGGCACCACCATAATCCACTGCACTCTACAATACTGCACTCAAAGACACTCTACTTTGTAACACTGCATTCCCCACCACTATGCTCTCTGCCATTGGACTCTATGCAACTGCACTCTACTCTGCATAATTCTACACCACTCTAACCTACTGTGCACCACTGCAATCTATGGTACTGCAGTCTATAGTTCTATACTCTACACCACTGTACTCACTGTCAGGTACACTCTAATCAACTCTACTATGCACCACTGCACTCTATGCCAATGCACTCTACTCTGTAGCACACCAAACCAGTGCCCTCTACGCCACTACTCTATGCCACTGCACTCTATGCACGCCACTGCAATCTAATTTGCACCACTCTATCCACGCAAGTGCGCTTTACACCACTCTACTCTAAACCACTGCACTCTAAGGCAATGCACTTTACACCACATTACTCAAAACCAATGCACTCTGTACCACTTTACCCTACGTTACTGCTCTCTACAACTCTACTCTGCAAGACTGTACTCTCAGCCACTCTACTCTGCACCCCTGCACTCTATGCCAATTCACTCTACTCCACACCACTGCACTCTAACCTGCTGTGCCACTCCACTCTACACTAATGCACTCTATACCACTTTACTCAAAACCAATATTTTGTACGCCACCGTCCTCTATGCCAGTCTACACAGTACTTAATGGCACTTCACTCTAGTCCAGTCTACTACACTCTACAACACTCCACTCTATGATGCTCTAATCCATTAAACTACTCTAGGACACTACTTCACTCTATGCCACTCGATGCCACTTTCTCCACTCTGTTCTACGACACACTACTACATTCTACTCCACAACTCCACTCCACTCTATGACACTCTACAACACTCAATGCCACTCCAATCAAAACCACTCCATGCCTCTCGATGCCACGCCACCACTCTCTTTGCCATTTCAGAACATGCTACTCTACTCCACGACACCCCTTTTTATGACACTCCACGCCATTGTCCTTTACCCCACTAACTTTTAGCCACATTGGTGTACAGCATGGTTAAAACATATTGGCAAAGCCAATAGTTCTTGCATACGTGAGGCTATTGGCTTTGCCAATGCTTGTTATGGTGTACCAGTACTACACAAATTGAATAGTCCTTTGATATACAAATAGTTTAACATTTGGGACCCTAATGTGGACAGAATCTCAAATGCAGTTTTGAAGGGATCTAAAATATCTTCCACATGGGCAGAGAGTTTTCCAATTTATTAACAAGCTATGGCATAGCCAATAGGTCTCGCCTTTGGGACCTTATAAGTATTTAGTTATGCAGCACAATATCATTGGTACAACAGCATCAGCTGTTGCATAGCTAAACACTTAAAAGGTCCCAAAGGCGAGGCCTATTGGCTATGCCAATGCTTGTTTTGTTATGGGGGGGCATAAATAACAGGAGGGTGAAGGTCAGTCAGTCAGTCAGTGAGAGTGAGTCATCAGTCAGTGAGAGAGTCAGTCAGTCAGTGAGAGAGAGAGAGTCAGTCAGTCAGTGAGAGAGTGAGAGTCAGTCAGTGAGAGAATGAGAGTCAGTCAGTGAGAGGGTCAGTCATCAGTGAGCGTGAGAGAGTCAGTCAGTGAGAGGGAGAGTCAGTGAGAGTGAATGAGAGTGAGAGAGCGAGTCAGTTAGTGAGTGAAAGAGAGTCAGTGGGATAGTCAGTCAGTGAGAGTGAGTCAGTCTTTTAGCGAAAGAGTCAGTCTTTTAGCAAGAGTCAGTCAAACTTTTAGTGAGAGTCAGTGAGAGTCAGTCAGTGAGAGTCAGTCAGTGAGAGAGTCAGTCAGTAAGAGAGTCAGTCAGTGAGAGAGTCAGTCAGTCAGTCAGTCAGAGAGTCAGTCAGTCAGTGAGAGAGTCAGTCAGTCAGTGAGAGAGTCAGTCAGTCAGTCAGTGAGAGAGTCAGTCAGTCAGTCAGTGAGAGAGTCAGTCAGTCAGTGAGAGAGTCAGTCAGTCAGTGAGAGAGTCAGTCAGTCAGTGAGAGAGTCAGTCAGTGAGAGAGTCAGTCAGTCAGTGAGAGAGTCAGTCAGTCAGTGAGAGAGTCAGTCAGTCAGTGAGAGAGTCAGTCAGTGAGAGAGTGGGAGAGTCAGTCAGTGAGAGAGTGGGAGAGTCAGTCAGTGAGAGAGTCTGTCAGTGAGAGTGAGTCAGTCAATCAGTGAGAGTGAGTCAGTCAGTGAGAGAGAGTGAGTGAGTCAGTGAGTGAGTCGGTCAGTCAGTGAGAGTGAGTCTGTCAGTCAGAGTATCAGTTAGAGTGAGTGAGTCAGTCAGTGAGAGTGGGAGAGTCTGTCAGTCCGTGAGTCAGTGAGAGTGAGTCAGTCAGTGAGAGAGAGTCTGTCAGTCAGTGAGAGTCAGTGGGAGAGAGTGGGTGAGTCTGTCAGTGAGTGTCAGTCAAACTTTTAGTGAGAGTCAGTCAGTGAGAGAGTCAGTCAGTGAGAGAGTCAGTCAGTGAGAGAGTCAGTCAGTGAGAGAGTCAGTCAGTGAGAGAGTCAGTCAGAGAGTCGGTCAGTGAGATAGTCAGTCAGTCAGTCAGTCAGTGAGAGAGTCAGTCAGTCAGTGAGAGAGTCAGTCAGTCAGTGAGTCAGTCAGTGAGAGTGAGTCAGTCAGTGAGAGAGAGTGGGAGAGTCCGTCAGTCAGTGAGAGAGTCAGTCAGTGAGAGTGAGAGTCAGTGAGAGTGAGAGTCAGTGAGAGTGAGAGTCAGTGAGAGTGAGAGTCAGTCAGAGTGAGTCAGTCAGAGTGAGTCAGTCAGAGCGAGTCAGTCAGAGCGAGTCAGTCAGAGCGAGTCAGTCAGAGCGAGTGGGAGAGTCAGTCAGTGAGTCAGTCAGTCAGTCAGTCATTGAGAGTGAGTCAGTCAGTCAGTGAGAGAGAGTGGGAGAGTCCGTCAGTCAGTGAGAGAGTCAGTCAGTGAGAGTCAGTGAGAGTGAGAGTCAGTGAGAGTGAGAGTCAGTCAGAGTCAGTCAGAGCGAGTCAGTCAGAGCGAGTCATTCAGAGCGAGTCAGTCAGAGCGAGTCAGTGAGAGAGAGTGGGAGAGTCAGTCAGTGAGAGAGTGAGTCAAGGAGAGTGAGTCAAGGAGAGTCTGTCAGAAAGAGTCTGTCAGAAAGAGTGAGTGAGTCAGTCAGTGAGAATGAATGAGAGCGGGAGAGAGAGAGTCAGTTAGTCAGTCAGTGAAAGAGAGTGAGTCAGTGGGATAGTCAGTCAGTGAGAGTGAGTCAGTCTTTTAGCAAGAGTGAGTCAGTCTTTTAGCGAGTCAGTCAGTCTTTTAGCGAGAGTCAGTCAAACTTTTAGTGAGAGTCAGTCATGAGAGTCAGTGAGAGAGAGTCAGTCAGTGAGAGAGAGTCAGTCAGTGAGAGAGAGTGAGTCGGTCAGTGGGTGAGAGTCGGTCAGTGAGTGAGAGTGAGTCGGTCAGTGAGTGAGAGTGAGTCGGTTCAGTGAGTGAGAGATCACAGCCGACCAGCTCGCGACTTCCCTGAGCAAGAACCCACCCACCAGCGCAACGAACCCCAGCCAACCGGCCACCAACCTCACGAAGTGGATCAGCGACTGCGCAGACGACCTCGCCCCCCTGAGGACCCCGCCTAGCAGACGCGGCAGCAAGAAAGCCCCATGGTTCACCGACGAACTCAAGAGCTCCAAGAAGAACTGCCGAGCCCTCGAGAGAACCTGGCGCAGAGACCCTACACCGGACAACATGACTGCCCTCAAGCTCGCCCGAAAACACCACCAACTTATCCACGCCACCAAGAAAACTGCATTCAAGGAACGACTGGACAACAACGCACACAACAGCAAGGAACTCTTCAACATTGTTAAAGAGCTCTCCAACCCCAACGCCGGAAACAACGACACCACCCCTTCGCAAGACCTCTGCAACTCCCTCGCCTCCTACTTCCACAACAAGATCGCGGACATACACAACAGCTTCAGCACTCAACCGACGCACGCCACGACCGAACCACCGCCCCCCACCACCACCCTCCGCGCCTGGACCCCGATCACAGCACCGAAGACACCGTCCGCACGATGAACTCCATCCACTCCGGATCTCCGACCGACCCCTGCCCTCACCACGTCTTCAACAAGGCCGACACTGTCATCGCACCCCACCTGCGGGACATCATCAACACCTCCTTCGACACCGCTACCTTCCCAGAGAGCTGGAAGCACGCCGAACTCAGCGCTCTACTAAAGAAGCCATCAGCCGACCCCACCGACCTCAAGAACTACCGCCCCATCTCGCTGCTCCCGTTCCCTGCAAAAGTCATCGAGAAGACCATCAACAAGCAGCTGGCCGCCTTCCTCGAGACGAACGGATCCCTCGACCTCTCGCAGTCTGGCTTCCGGGCCAACCACAGCACCGAGACCGCCCTGATAGCAGCCACCGATGACATCCGAGCCCTGCTTGACAACGGAGAAACAGCTGCCCTCATCCTCCTAGACCTCTCCGCGGCCTTCGACACTGTCTGCCACCGTACACTAGTGCAGCGACTCAGCAACGTCGGAATCCAGGAGAAGGCACTGGAGTGGATCATCTCCTTCCTCGCCGGAAGGACACAGAGAGTCCGCCTCCCCCCGTTCAGATCTGAAGCCACCGAAGTCATCTGCGGCGTTCCTCAAGGCTCCTCGCTCAGTCCAATCCTCTTCAACGTCTACATGAGCCCCCTCGCAGACATCGCACGCCAGCACAACCTCAACATCATCTCCTACGCCGACGACACCCAGCTGATCCTCTCCCTCACCAACGACCCCGCCACCGCCAGAGCCAACCTTCACGAAGGGATGAAGAACAGCCGCCTGAAACTGAACTCGGACAAGACGTAAGTCCTCATCCTGGGATCCTCACCCTCCGCCTGGGACGACTCCTGGTGGCCCCCCGCCCTAGGCAGTGCACCCAAACCAACAGACCACGCACGCAACCTGGGCTTCATCCTGGACTCCTCCCTCTCCATGACCAGACAAGTCAACGCCGTCTCCTCGTCATGCTTCAACATCCTGCGCATGCTACGCAAGATCTTCCGGTGGATCCCCACCGAGACCAGGAAGACGGTCACCCAGGCCCTCGTCACCAGCCGTCTGGACTATGGCAACTCCCTCTACGCCGGAACCACCGCCAAACTCCAGAAGAGACTCCAGCGGATCCAGAACGCCTCAGCACGACTCATCCTGGACATCCCCCGTTGCAGCCACATCTCCGGACACCTGAGAGACCTGCACTGGCTCCCGGTCAACAAGAGAAACCAAGGCCCAGGATACCTCAACAGCCGCCTCAACTTCTACGCCCCCAAACGCCAGCTTCGATCGACCGGCCACGCCCTCGCCGCCGTCCCCCGCATCCGAAGAGCCACCACAGGGGGACGGTCCTTCTCCTACCTCGCCGCCAAGACATGGAACTCCCTCCCGACCCACCTCCGCCTGACCCAGGACCACCTCGCCTTCAGGAAGCAACTCAAGACCTGGCTGTTCGAGCAGTAGCAGACCCCCCTCCCCTAGCGCCTTGAGACCCTCTGGGTGAGTAGTGCGCTATATAAATGCTTTGATTGATTGAATGATTGAGTGAGTCTGTCAGTCAGTGAGACTGTCAGTCAGAGTGAGTGAGTCAGTCAGAGAGAGAGTGGGAGAGTCCGTCATTGAGTCTGTCAGTCAATGAGAGAGAGAGTGAGTCAGTGAGAGAGAGTGGGAGAGTGTTAGTCCGTGAGAGACTGTCAGTGAGAGTGAGTCAGTCAGTCTGTCAGTGAGAGTGAGTGAGTCAGAGTGAGTCTGTCAGTCAGTGAGAGAGAGTGGGAGAGTGTCAGTGATAGTCTGAGAGTCTGTCAGTGAGAGTGAGTCAGTGAGAGTCAGCGAGAGTGAGTCAGTCAGTGAGTAAGAGTGAGTCTGTCAGTCAGTGAGAGTGAGTCAGTCAGTCAGTGAGAAAGAGTGGAAGAGTCCATCAATGAGAGTCTGTGAGTCAGTGCGAGTGAGTCAGTCAATCAGTGAGAGTCTGTTAGTGAGAGTGAGAGTGAGTGAGTCAGTGAGTGAGTGAGTCGGTCAGTCAGTCAGAGTGAGTCGGTCAGTCGGTCAGTCAGTGAGAGTGAGTGTCAGTCAGAGTGTCAGTTAGAGTGAGTGAGTCAGTCAGTGAGAGTGGGAGAGTCTGTCAGTCAGTGAGAGTCAGCCAGTGAGAGAGAGTGGGTGAGTCTGTCAGTGAGAGTGTTAGTCAGTGAGAGTGAGTCAGTCAGTGAGAGTCAGTGAGAGTGAGTGAGTCAGTGAGAGTGATTCAGTCAGTGAGAGTCTGTAAGTGTGAGTGAGTTAGTCAGTCAGTGGGCGAGTCAGTCAGTGAGAGTCTGTCAGTGAGAGTGAGTCAGTCAGTGAGAGTGGGAGAGTCTGTGAGTCAGTGAGAGTGAGTCAGTCAGTGAGAGAGAGTCTGTCAGTCAGTGAGAGTCAGTCAGTGAGAGAGAGTGGGTGAGTGTTAGTGAGAGTGTCAGTGAGAGTGAGTCAGTGAGTGAGAGTCTGTTAGTGAGAGTGAGTCAGTCAGTGAGAGTGAGTCAGCGAGAGAGAGTGAGAGAGTCAGTGAGTGAGTCAGTCAGTGAGAGTGAGTGAGTCAGTCAGTCAGTGAGAGAGTCAGTGAGAGTGTCAGTGAGAGTGAGTGAGTGGGAGAGTCAGTGAGTGAGAGTGAGTGAGTGGGAGAGTGTCAGTGAGAGTGAGTCAGTCAGTGAGAGTCTGTTAGTGAGAGTGAGTCAGTCAGTGAGTCAGTCAGTCAGTCAGTGAGAGTGGGTGAGTGTCAGTGAGAGTGTCAGTGAGAGTGAGTCAATCAGTGAGAGTCTGTTAGTGAGAGTGAGTCAGTCAGTGAGAGTGAGTCAGCGAGAGAGAGTGAGTCAGCGAGAGAGAGTGAGAGAGTCAGTCAGTGAGCATGAGTGAGTCAGTCAGTGAGAGAGTCTGTCAGTGAGAGTCTGTCAGTGAGTGAGAGTGGGAGAGTGTCAGTGAGAGTGAGTCAGTCAGTGAGAGTCTGTTAGTGAGAGTGAGTCAGTCAGTGAGAGTCTGTCAGTCAGTGAGAGTGAGTGAGTCAGTCCGAGAGAGAGAGAGTCAGTCAGTGAGAGTGTCAGTGAGAGAGAGTGAGTGGGAGAGTCAGTCAGTGAGTGAGAGTGAGTGAGTGGGAGAGTGTCAGTGAGAGTGAGTCAGTCAGTGAGAGTCTGTTGGTGAGAGTGAGTCAGTTAGTGAGAGTGAGTGAGTCAGTCAGAGAGAGAGAGAGAGTCAGTCAGTGAGAGTGTCAGTGAGAGTGAGTGAGTGGGAGAGTCAGTCAGTGAGTGAGAGTGAGTGAGAGGGAGAGTGTCAGTGAGAGTGAGTCAGTGAGAGTGAGTGAAAGTGGGAGAGTCTGTCAGTGATAGTCTGTCAGTGAGAGTGAGTCAGTCAGTGAGAAAGTGAGAGTGAGTCAGTCAGTGAGAGAGAGTTTTGAGAGTCAGTTAGTGAGAGAGTGGGAGAGTCAGTCAGTGAGAGAGAGTGAGTCAGTCAGTGAGAGAGGGTGAGAGAGGGGGAGAGTCAGTGAGAGTCTGTCAGTGAGAGTGAGTGTGAGTGAGACAGTCCGTGAGTGAGAGCCAATGAGTGAGTGGGAGAGTCAGTCAGTGAGAGAGAGAGTGGGAGAGTCAGTGAGAGAGAGAGTGGGAGAGTGTCAGTGAGTCTATCAGTGAGAGTCTGTCAGTGAGAGTCTGTCAGTCAGTGAGAGTGAGTGAGTCAGTCAGTCAGAGAGAGAGAGAGAGAGAGAGAGTCAGTCAGTGAGAGTGTCAGTGTGTCAAGAATTCCTGTCATACAAGGGAAACACGCCCTTATGTAAACAGGAGAGCTGTTACATAACTCAAGGAAAACACGCCCTTATGTAAACAGGAGAGCTGTTACATAACTCAAGGGAAACACGCCCTTATGTAAACAGGAGAGCTGTTACATAACTCAAGGGAAACACGCCCTTATGTAAACAGGAGAGCTGTTACATAACTCAAGGAAACACGCCCTTATGTAAACAGGAGAGCTGTTACATAACTCAAGGAAAACACGCCCTATAAAGGGAGGAACCGGGAGGTACAACGCTGTCGGATATTGTGTTCACACCGACGTACCTGCTTCGTGAAGAGCAGTGTTCCGGAGTGGTGCTCCAGTAAGGCAAGAACGGAGGTAGGTCGAGTCGTTACTCCCTGGGCCGTGTCTTGCCCCATCGTCACCTGTGAAGGACCCGGAAGCTCTACCGGTCAACCATTGAGCTTCGCTTTTTGACTCGGCTGAGTCCAAGCGCAGTGGCGCTTTTGCTGGTTGGAGTCGTAACTCCCAGCCCGACCAGAGACACAGGGACTGCCAGCTGTAACGCACACCAGGAGGTGTTTGCCGCGTTACAGACTCGGAAGTCCACAGGATCGATCGAGCGGCTGCTCTCGGTTCAGTCTTCTTGCTTGTGATTGGGGTATCGGTGACGCATCACCAGGAGGTGACTCCGCGTCCCGGTGCAGTCTGAGGAAGAGGTTGAGCGGCTGCTCCCTTCAGGTAGAGACCCCGGCTGGGTGTTTCCCTGACTCCTCGATTCTCCCCAACACTCTTCGTGCCCCTCACAGCCTACCGATTGGCATTGTCGGCCATTTCATTTCTGCCCTCTGTTGGCATACGCCGGGACCGGCGTATATGCAGAGGACGGTTAGGACCATCCGTGCTGTGGGCTGGTAACGTACTTAGCCTGGAGGATTCCAGTGACTATAACTTTTGTTTATTCTTTGTATTATATTTGCCTTCATTAAAACA
The DNA here is from genome assembly GCF_964204655.1 of Triturus cristatus. NCBI lineage: Eukaryota > Metazoa > Chordata > Amphibia > Caudata > Salamandridae > Triturus > Triturus cristatus. The sequence goes on along the minus strand of NC_140590.1, from coordinate 1,302,491,252 downwards.
ACTAACCCTTCACTAGTGGTTGCGTCCTCATTGTCGTGTCTGTTAAACGATCCTGAGACGTTCAGGGCGTTACAAAATATCCGACCTTAATAACACTAACTGTCTCCCGGTCGATAACAGACATGGCAACACTTGATGATGTGCTGGCTGCTTTAGCGGCCATGCAAGTTGAAGTGGCTGCCTCTAGGCAAGAAACAGCCGATGTAAAAGCCAGACTGGATGCTATCCAATTGGACCCGCTCACGCCCAGCACCTCCCTCACGAATCAGACCCCTGCGGTAGTAGTGGAAATGCCGGTAGCCATCCCCTTGGCGACACCAGAGAGGTACAGTGGGGATCCTAACACAGTGCAGGTATTCCTCACACAAGTGGCGCTACATTTATCGTGCAAACCAAAGGCGTTCCCCACGAGTCAGGCTCGTGTGGCTTTCCTTATATCCTATTTGGCTGGAAACGCGGCACAATGGGCCGTACCTCTGGTGAGCAGGGACGACCCCATCTTATGTGATTGGGGTGCTTTTCGCGAGGAATTCCTGAAGGTATTCGACAGAAGGGCTGACTCGTACACGGCGGACCGTGAAATGCTTGAGTTGAGACAGGGATCCAACGACCTGGTGCAGTATCTCAACGCGTTCCGAAGGCTGGTTGCGGAAACCAAGTGGCCTGTTGCTAAACAGACGGCGCTCTTCCATCAAGGGCTGTGCGATGAGCTCAAGGACGCCGTGGCTCATATTGACCCTCAACCCAAGACATGTGAGGGCCTTATCAACCTGGTATTACGGCTGGAACATAGGCTAAGTGAAAGAAAGGGGGATCATGGGAGAAAAGGAAAATCCCTTCCATCCTATGTGACGGTGGGAAGTCCTGAAACTTCCACCGCATCCAAGGGAGAACCCATGGACATCGGCGCAATACGAGCGAGCCTCACAGCCACGGAGAAAGAGTCACGCCGTAAACAAGGATTGTGCCTATATTGTGGCAAAAAAGGCCACTACGTACGTGAATGCCCTGCCAAACCGAAGACGTCACGTTATCGGGCCAACCGGTCGGTAACAGCCGTAGTGGACATACCGGCGGAAAACTGGAGGACTCCAAGACCAGAGAAGGGGCATCTCGGAGTCACTCATCCATCCCTTCACTTTCCAACTCGGTCACTAAGGGACAACGACACCTGTTTATCACGGTGCACGTGGGAGTGCATGACCAGTGGATACCCGTTGTGGCCATGGTGGATTCAGGGGCCACTGGCATGTTTATGGACCACAACGAGGCATGCAGGCTAGGGCTAGTGCTTCTTCCCAAAGCTGTACCCGAAGACGTCTATGCTGTAGACGGAAGGCGATTGGTGACGGGGCCCATCGGGCAGCACACGGGGGTCCTTCCGATGAGATATGGGTGGAACCATTTGGAACAAATCGATTTTAACATCATCCGAGCGCCCCAATATGGCGTCATATTGGGATTGCCGTGGCTACAGAAACACAACCCCTTTGTGGATTGGCCAACACATCGCATCGAAATGACGTCACCGTATTGCATCCTGCATTGTGGAATAAGAACGGAATCCCTTGACGCAGATGAGAGCGGGAGTCAGACGGTGGCTACAGCGGCAGAAAAAGATGTGGCTCTCCCCCAGGCTTATCACAGTTTTGAGGATGTATTTGATGAGGTGAAGGCGGAAGTGCTACCACCACATAGACAGTTTGACTGCCAGATCGACCTGGTGCCAGGGGCCAGCGTTCCCAGCGGCAGGCTGTATGCCCTGACGGAGCCTGAAAACGTGCATCTCCGGGGGTACCTGGATAAACTCCTCAAGCTAGGATTCATCCGCCCGTCCAAGTCTCCGGCCGCCTCGCCACTCTTCTTCATCCCGAAGGCTAATGGGGAGCTGAGAGCCTGTGTGGACTTTAGGGCATTGAATGCGATAACCATAAAAAATCGGTACCCCTTGCCTCTCATCAGTGTACTTCTGGAACAGGTCAAGAAAGCTCGTATCTACACCAAGTTGGATTTGAAAGGGGCATACCATCTGGTGCGCATGAGGGACGGAGACGAGTGGAAGACCGCCTTTAAGACCAGGTTCGGCCTTTTTGAGTACCTCGTCATGCCGTTCGGTCTGTGCAACGCCCCGGCAGCCTTTCAGTACTTTTTGAATGAGGTATTCAGAGAGGAGTTGGATATCTACGTGGTCGTATATATCGACGACATCCTCATCTATTCGTCCAGTGTGGAGGAGCACGTACACCACGTCAAAGCTGTGCTCCAAAAGCTGAGGGAAAACATGCTGTTTTGTAAACTCAGCAAGTGTGACTTCCACGTCACATCCGTGGAATTCCTCGGAGTGATGCTGAGTCCAGAGGGACAGGAGATGGCAGAACGAAAGATCAAGGCGGTGAAAGAATGGCCGGTGCCCCAAAGCGTGAAGGACGTCCAAAGTTTCATTGGCTTCGCCAACTTTTACAGGCGGTTCATTGATGGATTTTCAGGAGTGGTGGCCCCAATCACACAGCTACTGAGGAAGTCCAAGGAGTTTGTCTGGTCCTCTGAAGCGAACAAAGCCTTTGAGGCCCTGAAAAGCGCCTTTGGTAAGGCGCCGGTGTTGGCTCACCCCGATCCGGATCTCCCCTACGTGGTGGAAGCGGACGCGTCGGATGTGGCGCTGGGGGCTATCTTGTCCCAACGCAACCACGACACAGGGGTGCTTCATCCCGTTGCGTACATGTCCCGCAAACTCAACGACGCCGAACGCAACTACCATATTGCGGAGAAGGAGCTTCTCGCAATCAAGGACGCCTTCACCGAATGGAGGCATTGGTTGATGGGGGCAAGACATGTGGTATCGGTGTACACGGACCATCGGAACCTAAAGTTCATGACGGCCACTAGACACCTTTCTCCCAGGCAGCTGCGGTGGATGATCTTCTTTGCGGGGTTCAACTTCCGCATCACATATCGGCCGGGGACGGAAAACCGAAAGGCGGACGCCCTGTCCCGTCAATCTGCAGTTAAGGAACCATTGCCTGCGACCGAGCGTTCCATCATTTCCCCGAGGATGGTATTGGGGGTTATCCAACCGGATACTTTCCTGAGGGGAATAAAGAGAGGGATCAGGTCATTCGCATGGCGGAGGTGGCTCCTCAGTCACAGAGAATGGCAGCTGAAGGACGGGATACCCCTGAAGGGCAGGTGCCTATTGATACCCACGCCTAGGCTAAGGAAACAAGCATTCATCTGGTGCCATGACTCTCCATGCGCAGGTCATTTGGGCTTTGAAAAAACGGTGGCTAGCATGGGACGGCATTTCTGGTGGCCAACCATGAGAGTGGATGTCAGGAGGTGGGGACAGGAGTGTCCTACGTGTGCTACCATGAAGGCCGACCATGGCCGAACCCAAGGGCTCTTACATCCACTTCCAACCCCGGATAGACCATGGGATAGCATATCACTGGACTTCGTGGTGGGCCTACCGGTAGACCAGGGGATGACGGCAATACTGGTGGTGGTGGATTACTTGACGAAAATGGGGCACTTCATCCCCTGCAAGAGAGTCCCTACGGCCGGGGAATTGGCGTCACTACTCCTAAAGAATGTGGTACGACTGCATGGATTACCTGGGGTGATCGTGTCGGACCGGGGGTCGCAGTTTACTGCGCAATTCTGGAAGACTTGGTGCACTGCGCTGCATGTTAAGACCGCCCTGTCCACCAGCTACCACCCTCAAACGGACGGCCAAACCGAGCGCCTGAACCAAACGCTCAAACAGTATCTGCGATGTTTTGTGGACCAGGGCAGGGAAGAATGGGTAGACTTGCTATGGGTTGCAGAGATAGCCTATAACAACGCCACTCACAGCTCCACGCAGTCATCTCCGTTCTATAGCAACTATGGCCAACATCCCAGGTTCTTGCCATTTCTACATCCGTTCAGAGAGGACAGGATTCCCGCCACAGCGGACAGGGTGGCACACATAAAAGACACATTGATGTGCTCAAGGGCTGTCCTAATAGAGGCCAAGAGAAGATACAAGGCTGCGGCAGATAGGAAGAGAAGGCCCGGGCCACTGTACCGCACTGGAGACTACGTCTGGATATCCACAAGAAACATGAGGTTTCGAAAGAACAGTGTGTTCCATCCCAAGTACATGGGCCCCTATCGAATTACCAAGTGTATGGGTCCCGTGAACGTGAAGGTGTGCTTGCCCCAGTCATTGCGGATACACCCTGTCTTTCATGTATCATTGCTCAAACCAGCACCCTCCAAGCCGTCTGGGACACCTCGGCCGGTATGCGTGGAGTCGGAGGTGGAGTATGAAGTGTCGGGCATACGGGCGTCCAAATGGCGCAGGGGGAAGCTGTGGTACCTGGTTGCGTGGAAAGGCTATGGCCCGGAGGAGCATTCATGGGAACCGGCTGAAGGGGTTCATGCTCCGCGCTTGGTCTCCTTGTTCCATCGGCGTTTTCCTGCCAGCGCTGGACCCGTGGGGAGCCGCTGAGAGGGAGGATGTACTGTCAAGAATTCCTGTCATACAAGGGAAACACGCCCTTATGTAAACAGGAGAGCTGTTACATAACTCAAGGAAAACACGCCCTTATGTAAACAGGAGAGCTGTTACATAACTCAAGGGAAACACGCCCTTATGTAAACAGGAGAGCTGTTACATAACTCAAGGAAACACGCCCTTATGTAAACAGGAGAGCTGTTACATAACTCAAGGAAAACACGCCCTATAAAGGGAGGAACCGGGAAGTACAACGCTGTCGGATATTGTGTTCACACCGACGTACCTGCTTCGTGAAGAGCAGTGTTCCGGAGTGGTGCTCCAGTAAGGCAAGAACGGAGGTAGGTCGAGTCGTTACTCCCTGGGCCGTGTCTTGCCCCATCGTCACCTGTGAAGGACCCGGAAGCTCTACCGGTCAACCATTGAGCTTCGCTTTTTGACTCGGCTGAGTCCAAGCGCAGTGGCGCTTTTGCTGGTTGGAGTCGTAACTCCCAGCCCGACCAGAGACACAGGGACTGCCAGCTGTAACGCACACCAGGAGGTGTTTGCCGCGTTACAGACTCGGAAGTCCACAGGATCGATCGAGCGGCTGCTCTCGGTTCAGTCTTCTTGCTTGTGATTGGGGTATCGGTGACGCATCACCAGGAGGTGACTCCGCGTCCCGGTGCAGTCTGAGGAAGAGGTTGAGCGGCTGCTCCCTTCAGGTAGAGACCCCGGCTGGGTGTTTCCCTGACTCCTCGATTCTCCCCAACACTCTTCGTGCCCCTCACAGCCTACCGATTGGCATTGTCGGCCATTTCATTTCTGCCCTCTGTTGGCATACGCCGGGACCGGCGTATATGCAGAGGACGGTTAGGACCATCCGTGCTGTGGGCTGGTAACGTACTTAGCCTGGAGGATTCCAGTGACTATAACTTTTGTTTATTCTTTGTATTATATTTGCCTTCATTAAAACAACTAACCCTTCACTAGTGGTTGCGTCCTCATTGTCGTGTCTGTTAAACGATCCTGAGACGTTCAGGGCGTTACACAGTGAGAGAGAGAGTGGGAGAGTGTCAGTGAGTCTATCAGTGAGAGTCTGTCAGTGAGAGTCTGTCAGTGAGAGTCTGTCAGTCAGTCAGTCAGTGAGAGAGTGGGAGAGTCAGTCAGTGAGTGTGAGTGAGAGTGAGTGAGAGTCTGTCAGTGAGAGTGAGTGAGTCAGTCTGTCAGTGAGTGTCAGTGAGAGTGAGAGTGAGTGTAAGAGTGAGTGTGAGTGTCAGAGAGTGTCAGTGATAGTGTCAGTGAGAGTGAGAGTGTCAGTGAGAGTGAGTGAGAGTGAGTGTAAGTGAGAGTCAGTGAGTCAGTGAGTGAGAGAGTCCGTGTGAGTGAGAGTGTCAGTGAGAGTGTCAGTGTGAGTGTCAGTGAGAGTGTGAGAGAGTGAGTGTCAGTGAGAGTGTGAGAGTCTGTGAGAGTGAGTCAGACATTAATGCAAGGCATTTGCAGTTAGGGTGAGTACACCAAAGCTCAACTTTCATTGTGACAATGGTTCGAATATAAAACCCAAACATGTTTGCAGAGTTCAACGATTTGTGGCTATTTCTAATGCTCTGAGGATACTACATTATTATATGCAAATAAATACATGCAGATCAAATAAAAGAAACAATTATAGTGAAGACTTGATCCACATGTTCAGAAAACCTCTAATTTCCCATCTTTCAAAAGAGCACAAGCAGCAGCTGTTTTAAAGCACTCGTGCTTGTGCTCGTCATTGCTAATTTATATTAATCGATTTCATTTGAAAGTAATTCAATTAAGATAGACAGCACATCGGGTAAGGATTACAACGCACCTGAGAAAACACGTTAAACTCTTATCTTAGCAAGCCCGGGAGTGGTGCGTGCGTGCGCATGCGCTCAGTCTTCACTTTTTCAAGCACTGCACTCGTGCTTGTGGCGCGCTGCTGCGCACTCCCGCAAGGTGGATGCCGCCACAAGCACGAGTGCAGTGCTTGAAAAAGTGAAGAACGACGGCTAAAGGCCCTCCTATGCAGCGCATGCGTGCTGCGTAGGCGAGACCTAAAAAGGACCTTAGGGATAACCCAAGCAAGTATTGACTGATTAGTCTTATAGACAGTCTCCACAAGATTTTTTTGTAGAGCTCTCAAACGAATTCCAAGCCTGGATGGACGAGTATGATATTCTCTCACATCTACAAGCCTGTTTTAGGAAATAAAAACATCAGCACAATAGACTATGCGTTTAGGTTCATGCAGATATAGTGGAAAACAGTCATACTTGGGAGGGGACGCCTCTATGTTGTTTTTGTGGATATTAGGTCTGTTTGTTGACATGATCCCATGGACAAACTTTAGTGAGTTTCAAAAGAGACGGGAGTCTCTGAAAAGATCTGGTGTATCATAACAAGACTGCACGATTAAGCCTATGCACAAGTTAGAAGGGGGATCCAAGGTGAATTGATAGAACACAACACTATTCAGAAACTGGTTCGGCAGGGGTGTGTTCTGCCACTAAAACTATTTTCATTATTTATAAATGGGGTTGTGGATTTTCTCAGCTCACGTGTGAATAATTCTCCAGAACTACTCGGTCACAAGATTTTAGCCCTCCTGTTTGCAGACAAAACACCATTGATCTCAAAGTCACCTGTGGGCCTTCAGGTCCTATTAGACCGTTTTATGGACTTCTGCAGACAAAAAGAGCTCGAAGTGAATACTGGTAATAAACACTTATGGTATTCAACCTGCATAAGACCTCCCGGGGCACTCTCAAACAAAGAGTTAAGGTCTTAGAATAGTTTCGTTTCAACCTAGATATTCAGTCTTTGGACTTGCAGATAAACAAAAGCACAGTTAAATTGCAACAACAGATAGAATTACTGAGAACACTTATAAAGACCATGACAAAATCGTTTTCTACCGCACAGCAGCTATAGGATGTACATACATTGGGAGGGGCATTATGTGGTGTAGAGCTGTGGGAGCACTAAAAGCTGTCAAATTTGGGAAAAGTGCTTCCTTAGCTCCTTGCTTAATTTGCCCCAGAGTACTCCACCCTTACCCCTCCAGGTGGTTATGATAGTCAAGAGCATTTTACAGAAAATTAAAATCAGACCACTGCTCTACTGAAGGCAGATTTGGTACACAGATGAACTGATTTTCTATAGAATGGCACTTTGGGAGGTCATTCCAGCTGACCCCACATTTAAAAGTCTGTGGCTGACATTTATTAAATCATATTTAAGCACCTTAGAACTGGGAGCGCCATGGTAAACCCCAAAGGAGACCAGGCAGATAAAAGATTATATAAAAGAGAAGCATTGGCTGTATGCCACAGATAATGACCTTGTTCACTGATGACATGATGGACTCACCACCACCTTCCGAGACATTAAATCAACATTACATTTTGAGCCATTCCTAGATTTGGATACTCCCCTTTTAGCCAAACAACTATAGGTGTAGAATTCTTCCCCAGAGGAGTTTTGTAGTAAATTATCTACAAAAGAGCCAACTAGCGATAAATGTAAAGTTTGCAAAAACGTAGTTGATTCTGTGGAACATGTGCTGCTTTTGCTGCACTGCCTACTGCAATTCCTGCTTAAAATGGCTTGTCCCTACTACTGGACAGATTGGAGCGACACATTATGTAACCGTTTGAACAATCCTGAGATGACACACAGGATGAACTATTGTTTACAGTATGTCTAGATTGAACACATCTATGAGGCACCTAAGCAGGACATTTTGCAACAGCATCTGCAATCAAGTTTTATCCCCCGCATGTCCTTTTTAAATAATATGGATTCTAATATACTAGGTCATTATGTAATGTTATAAGTGTTTTATTTAAATTGAACTATGAGATCTGATTCTTGAAAACGTACTATTTGCTTACGATTGTCTTATTTAAGCAGCACTTTAACAGGGAACTTTGTAATAGCAATAGTACATGAATTTTCATGTAGTTTTTTGTACATCATGTTTTATTAACAGTTTTTATGTGTTTTATGTGATTGTTTGATGGGGTTGAACCCGAAAAAGCATCTTTTAGACCGATATAAATCTACACATAATAATCTAAAAAGACGCATAACGGATCCATTTCGTGACTACCTAGAAAAATAATTTACTTAATAATACAATAATCTATTCTAACCTTGCAGGTCTTCATTTACATTGGTCCCTTTATTATATCATTGAATTAAAACTGTATGTCCTGCCGGGGATGTCGATTTGTCCCTAGGGATTACACACTGTCTGTACTGTCTTCTTGTACTAAAATAAAGAATGTCTGTTATAAAAAAACAAAAAACCTTGCAGGTCACTAGCCAAAAATATTCACCAGCATACTTTATGAAATACTGCCAAATGAGTTACCAATTGACCACTTTCCCTTCTCTCAATAAGAGTCCAAGAATAACAAAGGGTGGCCATGTTCAGAAATGGCTACAAGACTATATAAATTGTAGAAAATCACAATACCAAAGCATGCAAGATAACTAATTTCTTAAGATCTTATTTTTTTCTTGCCATCACAAAAATACTCTAAGTTAGTTTAGCAAGACCTAGCATATCAAAATCCCTGGTGGTTTGGATCTCTTTAGCAGTATAACAACATGCGTTTTGATAAAGCCAATATATCCACCATTTTTCTTAAAGCATTCATCCAGAAAGATCAAAAAGGAATCCAAAATTGTGTCCTGGACACAGACTTTCACTTTAATGCCCAATATTTCCATTATTGTGTGCCCTACCTTCCCCTGTTCACAAGGTACAGACTGGTACTAGACGGTGCTTACTTCCTCAGAAGTGCAGAGATCAGTAGAAAAAATCTGTACCTAGCTTTCTTATATTTTCTGCCATTCCACTGTATGCTTTGAAATCAACATGACAAGACTGGATACATTATGTTGTGTTTACCTTGACATCCTGCTCAAGACTGTGTATGAGTTCTCCATCCACATGACCTGTCTGGGCCACTCTTAAGCTTCTTCTCTCAGCCTTCCTGAGGCGGTACTGCAGGATGTGACAGGTCTTGTTAGCATGATCTAGCTGCTGCCGCAGCTCCTGAAATTGATAAACATCCTCCTCTGTGTAGACATCCCTCATCTCCAGCATTTCAAAGCGCAACTCCTCGATTTCGTCCTGTAAGATAATTAAGGGACACCGCCAATGAAGTATACTGTATTACATAAGAGTTATACAGATAGTAAATGAATAAAAAATACACACAAAGCAAATGACCTCAAATTTACCACTCTGCTCTGCAGAACTCTCAGGTGGGAAAATCAAGAAGGGATTAAAAAAACAGCTGTAAACCTCTGGAGAAGAAACCTCAACTTATTTCATAATAAGTTTGAGAAGCTCACCTATCCTCATTTTCTTTGCATTCTGGCACTATGGAAAATCAAAGCTGCAGCACTAGACTGCAAAAACAGTAGAGGCAAAGCCAACAGATTCGGCTTCTAATTGCAAGGGTTGGTTGATTCTATGCATAGACGTTCATCCATCCATCTCTGCACTTAATTGCTCACCACCAAGCACTCGGTCACTTTTCCCTACGCTACACTCCTACATCTTTCGTCTACCCTTTGACTCATTGTTATGCTAAATTATATTATGTGTATTTGTAAAGCGCAGTATCCCAATCCTAAGGGAATCCTGGCACTTATTTCTGCATCCACCCTTCCAAAACACCACAAATTCACCAATTGATGGAGCATTTTTAGTTATCATCCAGGCCTGCCAGCTTTGCTGGGTGATTGCAAGGGGCGGGCTGTGTAAGGGCTTCCAGTATTGTGTGACTACTAGCCTGAGATGGGTGACACTAAAGTATACAAAAAAACTGCTGGATGGAACGCTTGAATTATTCTCAGCCACTAGAAAATACGAACGGCCACATCCCAGTCCATCGTTATTTTGCACACCATCAAGCAATCAATCAGACTTTGTATAGCGCGCTAATGACCCTGAAGAGTATCCAAGCACTAGCATGAAGTGAGTCTATTCCAACAGCCAGGTCTTGTGTCCGCCCCTGAACTCAGGGAGGGATGTTGATGTTTGTAGGTGGATGGGGAGGACGTTCCAGGCTTTGGCTGAGAAGTGGGAGAAGGAGCGACCTTGGTTCGGATAGAATGGATGCATGGAACGGTGGCGAGGGCCGGGGTGGCAGACAGCAGGTGACTGGTGGGCCAGTGGAAGGTCTGATATGGGCCTGTTTGGTAAGGTCCAGGATGATTCTCGTAGCTACCTTCTGGATGGTTTGGAGGCAATTAAGAAGGTGGGTGGTGGTTCCGGCATAGAGGGCGTTCCCATAGTCGAGTTGACTGGTGAGGAGGGCGTGGGTGACAATTTTCCTGGTTGATGGTAGGGATCCATCCGAAGCCTTTCCGGAGCATTCCGAGAGTGTTGAAACAGGTGGAGGCATTCAAGTTGATTTGGAGTCTCATGCAGTGTTCGCTGTCGATGATGATTCCGAGACTTCATGTGTGGGTGGTTGGGTTGGGTGAGGGTGCAAGGGCGGAGGGCCATGAGGAGTCATTCCACAGTGAGGGGGGTCTTCCGAAGAGGAGAACTTTCGTTTTGTCAGTGTTAAGTTAGAGGCAGTTGGCTATAACTGGCTAATTTCCTTGGTTCCCACAAACGAAATCCACTAATCGTTGGTTTCTTTCGAGCCCCAAGATGTGGGACTGCAGGACAAAAATTTGGCCTGTAAAAAATCGGAAAGACTCAAGTGCAAACTGAGCCAAACATAAAATAAAAAGGGCACAGCACTGGGGTTGAGTGGTGGCAGGCATTATTCACGGGTGGCGAGGCGGGTGGGGGAATGCAGAGGGGGAAATGGTAAAAAAAAAAAAAAAAGCAAAACTTACCTTGTCACGCCGGTCCCGGGTCTGTGCTCCTGCTGTCCTCGTCAGACCAAGGCACAGGAAGCAAAGAAAAGGCTCCACTGACCAATCACAACGCTGCATTGCAGTGTTGATTGTTTTTGAGCGTCCTGTTGCGACGCTTACCAGGGAATGGGGGCCTGTGCATGTTCTCCATGCAGGCTGTAATGGAGCCTGCATGGAGAATGGGGAAAGTGCACGACTGATTTGGACCGCCCAAGAGGGCCGACCAAACAATCATTGCGCACATAGGAGTGGGCAAACCACTTCTGCCATGCTCCGTGAGCAGAGCAGCCTCGCCCACCCACAAAGGAAACAAAATGATAATAACTTAAAATTATTAGCATTTTATATTTCCTTTACTTTACTGCTCAAAAGCAGTAGTGCAACGCTCCTCCGCGATAGCGGACGAGCCGCCCCTGCTGGGGTGGGAAAAACCTATGCAGCTAAAGGGTTAACAGCTGGCCTTGCTGAAGACACATTGTGTATTTATTTAATGATGGAAAATATTTCACTTGAATCAACGCTGCAGCAGGAGTTAAACATTAAACCAAAACCCCCCAAAAACTAGAGTGAGCATTAATGACTCAGTATTTTTATTAACATTTGAGAACCCTTACCTAGTGACCAGTGGCATGCCACCCAGTTTCCACCTCCTCCCCATGTCCACATCAAAGACCGCCACATCAAGTGCACAACCAGTTGTAGTTAATGGTGCCAGCAGCCCCTTAGTATTTGCAGGCACTGACTGTCTGCTACATGATTCTGCCTCTAGCCCCAAATAAACAGCTCTGCTTTAGTTTCTAGCAATGTCTCTTCATGGCTAGTTCCAGTTCCAGTGCACCAACCAAATACCCCTCCGCCATCCTCCTGCTGCACTCAAGCATAAGAGAGCACATGTGCAGCAAAGTGCCATTCATGTGCAGAGTGCCCATGGGGGTACAGTAAACGTGACCAGTGGAGTTGGTTTGCCAAGAGACATGATAACTATACTGTGAATGTGCATATACTCATGCATGCACCAAAATGTCATACTCAAACACTAGATAAACCAGCATAGTGCAGCACAGCCCCCACACACCCATCAATGCCCACAGGGATGGAGAGAGGGAAGTCTGATGCAGGTTTACTGCAACACCCATCACAGTCCTCACCCATCAGCCCACTACATACTGTGCCACTTGCCACTTCATATGTTTCCACACAAGGAGAGCAGACTATTCACAATGAATTATGTTGTGCTGCACCAGCCCTTAAATCTCTGAAAGAAAGGGGGGAACCCAAATTAATAACCCTCCGGCATCTGGGTATATAAACAGTAATAAAGAAAAATAATGCCTCGGGACCAATAGTGTAACATATATTTTTAGGTAATGGGATAGATAAATGATCTCCTCCTTTGAGTTATATTTTTTCTCAAGACAAACTTTGTTATTCTATTTTACATGAACGTCAAAGGCAATTTCAACCTAAAGACAAATATTTTTAAACTTTTTTAAAATTGTGTGAGTGTAAGTAGTTTTTATTTTATACTTAACATCTTTCTCACAATTATATACAGATTGATTTTTTAGATCTATATACATAAACATTTACAAAATGTATAATACTTACATACAAAACATACAAAAACTGAACATATACATATCAAAACAGCCCTATTATTCAGTTAGGATGCCTATAAGATTATTTTACTAGAACATTCCTTTCTATGGAAGATCACTCCTAAAGAGACACTTAGAGATCTTGTAATTATAATCTCCACCTTAGTGAAGTACTCTTTTCTATTTACTCAAAATAACACCAAATCAAATGAGTGTCTTCAAAATCGTTGTCGACGCGTTTCAGCCAAATCAATCTTAAGGCCTCATCAGGACTAGGGCACCTTAACGTATAATTTCATAAAGTTCAACCTAATGGAACAAATTAAATATTCCTTTTTATCCGTTAATACATTAATCTTTGTTTTTACATAGGATTTTATATACACTATATACACATAGGAACATAACACACAAAAGTGAGTTTCATTTTATTACAGACGCTGAAGTGGCGGGCTGCAACCAAATCATAAAAGATATAAAGTAAAAAACACCCAATTGTGTACTTCCGCCATTATATACGTGTTCTACCTTATCATAAAAGTGGAGTGGATCCAGAGAGAGCCCTTGAGAAAATTCATTCTAGACCTTTCAAAAAACGTGTGGTACAATGCCAAAGGCCACATATATTACCTCTTTTCATCAAACGATTTCTTAAGGTAAACGGATGTGTTTCCTTTATTCTAAATTCACTTGAGTACTGTCCATTGAGGGCTTGTGATCTGCTATAGTGTTAACGTTACCCGGGCTATGACAAGGGTCCAGCTAAGTTTTGGACATCCCTCTTACTGTTTCACTGTTTCAAGAGGAGAGAGGCACGTTGTACTTGTTCATTGTGTGTTTTTGCAATATGTTTTTTTTTCCCTTTCCTTTCTGTATAGATGTTACAATTTCCCTTTGATTTATGTATAAAAACTATATCTGACTGTTAAGCGCTCTGATACCCGCAAGGGTCTTGTTCGCGCTCTATAAAACTTTTCAAATAAATAAATAAATATCTAAGAGCGCTAGAGACAAATAAGTGCCACATTAGATGAGTATCTTCATAGTTAAATATAATGATACCAAGCACCTCTATTAGATTTATTCAACTTACTGTTAAACGTTTACCTTAAGAAATCGTTGGATGAAAAGAGGTAATATATGTGGTCTTTGGCATTGTACCACACGTTTTTTGAAAGGTCTAGAATGAATTTTCTCAAGGGCTCTCTCTGGATTCACTCCACTTTTATGATAAGGTAGAACACGTATATAATGGTGGAAGTACACAATTGGGTGTTTTTTACTGTATATCTTTTATAATTTGGTTGCAGCCCGCTACTTCAGCGTCTGTAATAAAATGAAACTCACTTGTGTGTGTTATGTTCCTATGTGTATATAGTGTATATAAAATCATATGTAAAAACAAAGATTAATGTATTAACGGATAAAAAGGAATATTTAATTTGTTCCATTAGGTTGAACTTTATGAAATTATACGTTCAGGTGCCCTAGTCCTGATGAGGCCTTAAGATTGATTTGGCTGAAACGCGTCGACAACGATTTTGAAGACACTCGTTTGATTTGGTGTTATTTTTAGTAAATAGAAAAGAGTACTTCAATAAGGTGGAGATTATAATTACAAGATCTCTAAGTGTCTCTTTAGGAGTGATCTTCCATAGAAAGGAATGTTCTAGTAAAATAAGCTTATAGGCATCCTAACTAAATAATAGGGCTGTTTTGATATGTATATGTTCAGTTTTTGCATGTTTTGTATGTAAGTATTATACATTTTGTAAATGTTTATGTATATAGATCTAAAAATCAATCTGTATATAATTGTGAGAAAGATGTTAAGTATAAAATAAAAACTACTTACACTCACACAATTTAAAAAAAAGTTTAAAAATATTTGTCTTTAGGTTGGAATTGCCTTTGACGTTCATGTAAAATAGAATAACAAAGTTTGTCTTGAGAAAAAATATAACTCAAAGGAGGAGATAATTTATCTATCCCCTTACCTAAAAATATATGTTACACTATTGGTCCCGAGGCATTATTTTTCTTTATTACTGCACCAGCCCTTAAAGGCACATGCAGGGCATCAAAAAACAAAGTGATGGATGAAATGCTTGGATTAATCTCAGCTACTGGCAATTGCTCAGGGTAGCATCCCAATCCATCGTTTTTTTGCTTACCATACTAGCTCAGTTTGGATCCAGCCATATGCTAATCAGTCTTGCCTTTGCTCCAATAACTACAGTCCAGCCCGAACTGCAAGCCCAGGTACTCCTTGAACAGAAACAAACGCAACCCAGGACCGGTTTTGCACTTATTAGGGCTCATCAGCAAGGTATAGCTTGATTTCAGTGCCACAGTGAGCACAGGACCCACGTCTGAGCATACTCATCACACTTAGGGCATCAAAAAACCAAAGTGATGCATGGAATGCTTGAACTAATCTCAGTTACTGGCGATCTCTGGGGCTGCATCTCAATAAATCTTTTTTGCCCAGCAAGCCACCTCAGTTTTGACCCCAGACATATGCAAATCAGTCTTGACTATGATTCAAAGGGAACAGTCCAGGCCGAACTGCCAAGTCATGGTTTGGCAGTTTGGCTTAGACTGATCCCATTGGAGCTAAGTCAAGACTGACGTGCATATGGTCGGATCCAAAATGAGTTGGCATGCTATGCAAATTAATGATGGGCTGGGATGCGGCCCGAGTAATTATCAGTGGCTGAGATTAATTCAAGCATTCCATCCATCACTTTTTTGTATACTTTAGTTAATGACACATGTGGCATGGCACTTTTCATGGGCAACTAGCGCTGCAGCAGTTGGAACTTGCTGTACCACAGCAAATGCTTTTGTAGTGATGGAGAGTAGTAGTTGTGGTTTCTTCTGAGGTAGTAGGCAATATCAAACCTTCAATGGGAATGTGAGAACCGGATCAGGGGCAAAGATCAGGTTAATCAAGGGTTACCAGACTCCAATTCTAGCAATTCGAGTCTCACTAGGGAGGAGCGGTGTTATGGGGTCGAAACTCACAACTTGACCAACCACACAAGAACAACAAAAAAAGAAGAAAAGGAAATCAATGTCCAATCAGTGGTTTTTCTTTTTTGTTTTTTTAAACTACTTTTATTCACACACAATTAAATACTGAACATAAAATTAGAAACCTCCAGAATGAAAATGGAGCTCTCTAGCCCATCCTGAATGCCGTGTAAGACGCCCTCCCTGTAATAAACAATATGTAAAGCCCTTTCCTACGGTGTTTATCACAGATTTCACAATGTAAAAAGCCCTTACTGTTGCATTTGTCGGAGAGTTCACATTGAAAAACTTCTTACTCCAGTTATACCATACGTAAGCCCCTTTCAACTGAATCTTACACAGGGTCTGTGTTAACAGGTTTTGTCTGTTTTAAGCAAGAGAACTACTTCATTAGCAGCAAAACACATTGGCTATCCATCAAATACTCATGAAGATCATCAACAACGAGGTACAGCCAATGCCCCTGTCTAAACTATTTGTAATCCTCTTATATTTCCCTCATGGCTGAGGGAACAATAAGAGAAACTGAAAACAGGAAAGCCTAGATATATGGTATACACATATCTTAGACGTTACAAGATAGGAACTGCCTTCCTCCAGGAGACTCACTTAATGGACATAGAGGCACACAAACTGAAGGAAAAACAAGCATTTGCAATGTAATAGGTCTCGCATTCGCGAGGGTTTCAGCTATTGGCATTGTAAATGACAATGCCTTTTATTTGTATTGGTTTTTTAAAACAGATAAATTAAAGGCATTGTTATTTACCATGCCAATAGTTTAAAGTCTTGCAAATGTGAGACCTTATAAGCAAAGTGTAACTGGATTTTTGCCCCATGCAGCCTGCAATGTTGCACGACCATGGAACCAGTGAAAGTTAGGAGAAAATAAAATATAGTTATAAACACTGCTACAATTTAGTCGTTAGTTCTGAACTTCCTAATTATAGCAGTGCATAATCATGTTTTTATTAACCTACCCCTCTCTCTCTCACATGCTGCAATGGTGCTGAGAGGAAATCCGCCGGGGGAAGGGGTAGACAGGAATGATTTTACAACATAACCGGGTGAGTAAGTTTGTGTATATTTAGGCAGCCGCGCATAACAAAAGAATTAAGCGGCTGCCGTTCTCGAACCTGCAGTAGGACAACATAATTCAAGAAAATAGTGCTCATGTACTAAATAAACATACTGTGCAACTACACAAGTAAAAAGTCCAGTCCTCATGGGAGGTTAGAAATGCAGACATGGAGTTGCTAAGGAGGGACTAACAAGCCTATTAACCAATCTAAAGCACTCATTTAGAAGGGACTACAGCCAATTGAAAAGATGAGCAGCGAGTGGGCGGAGCTTCAAGGCCATACCCGAGTACAGCATGCCTCACAGAGCAGCGCATGTGCTGCCCAGGCTCCACTTAAAAAGTTAAAAACTTTTAAACAGTAAGTACCAAGGATGACTTTCGATGCTGTATTTCAGGTTTTCTCAGCGCCGAGATGTCAGGGCATTTGTGTGCTTAGAAATATATGTTTGTATAAGATATATACCTTCTCTACAATTAGCGACTGAGTGGCCTTGTCAGAGTATGTAGAAGATAGTGTATGAATAAGTAGGCATCTGCCTAGGAGGCAACACAAACTAAATTAACTCCAGTTGCCAGACCCGTGACAAGAGGGAAAGACAGCAGAGCATTACCTGAAGGTAAACAATAAAGCCTAAGCTACATTGTTACGAGGACTGACAGGACAGTGTCCCATAAGGAAACGGGTTTCATTGGAGACCCGGAGAACAAACGGTCTCAAATATGGATCTGTGGCAGAATTCAAGAAAGACTGAAGGGCAGGGCTTACACCTTTCCAAGGAAATTAGTTGGCTACTGGTTGCAAACTTATTAAGCTTCCTGCGAGACTCACTTGTGGACTAAAATAATGTGGCCTGGCAGGTTGTGGCTAATTAATGTGCACTCAGGTGAGAACAAACAACAGTTTGGCTTTCTTAAGGCATGTAAATAAAACCTCTGGAAAAATGTAAAGTCTTTTGAAGCCAAAAGATGTATTGTTGCACTCCCGAAAAAGAATATTTTTAGCATGATGGGATTCTGAGCAGAGAACAACACTCGTGATTTAGCCGGATTCGAGGCAGGCAGAAAGGCCTAATAAAATAGGATAATTTGACATATGTGCAAGTGTGGCTAAAGAAATCTAGGATTGTCAGTAAAGGGAGATGCCATCATGCCAAGGCTGTGTCAAGGATGGGGATGAGCACACTAGATAAGGTCGCCAGGGACAATATAAAAAAGTGTGCCTGCCAATATTATGTCCAAGCGCAAAATCAGGATTTTGGGCATGTTACCATGAAACTCAACTAAAAACACAGCAACAAGCATTCAAACATGACAATAGGTTAACATTTAGGCATAATTAGAGTTTATGCATTACAAAGTTTGACACAAGAAAATCTATCAAGAACAGAACACTGCAAATATTAATGGTGTGCAGGCTGTAAGGATCTCTAAAATACTCGGTGATTGCTTGCCAGATACCAGCATAACTGTAGACAAACAAAACAAGATGGCTCCGTGAGTTAAACTCTCATAGCAGGCCATGAACAAGATGGCTCAGTGAGTTAAGCTATCATAGCAGGCCATAAACAATTTGGTTCAGTGAGTTAAGCTCTGATAGCAGGTCATAAACAAGATGGCTCAGAGAGTTAAGCTCTCACAGGAGGTCATAAATTGAAATCCCACCACGGATGGTTTAGCTCCTCATCCTTCCTAGGTCAGTAAATAAAGAAAAATGTAATTGGGTAACAGCAGCTTCTATAAGTAACAGTGCGACTGAACAGCAGAAATCTGGTATGCTGAAGGTACTGGCTACCCGCATAGGAGTACAGTATATTTGACTTGACCCAGATTTCTGTTTGGATTACTAAATGGGGGCACTAGAGCACCTTCGATAGGACTCAAGAAGTCTGCAGTTAAAGAAATGTGTAATGAATTGTGTTTTTTGGCTTTTGGATATATAAATGTTTCACAATCAAATGGAATAACCAGGAGCCTCAGACTCCTTGAACTAATGTCATAGAGGGGGATATGTGAATTTATAAATGTCAAACCTTAAGAACAGACAAGTTCAATAACTCATGCAAATTGGTAGGAGGGAGAGAATACATTGAAACAGTGGCCGGTTCGTGCTCTGTTTTCAGGGCAGCCCTGGATCATACTCACTTCTTTAATCAGAACGGGCCATAAAACAGGCACAGAACAGCCAGAGCAAAAAAAAGCATTGGCATAGCCAATAGGTCTCGCCTTTGGGACCTTATAAGTATTTAGTTATGCAGCACAATATCCTTACTGCAACAAAATTAACTATTGCATGGCTAAACACTTATAAGTTCCCAAAGGCGAGACCTATTGGCTATGCCAATGCTGGTTTGATTGTAGGTTTATATGTAACTGTGTACAGTACGTATGTACTCGCACCTTTGCTGCTATCATGGCTGCTGGATCTTATCGTTATCATTTTCAGGCCTGTTAACTTTCAGATACATTTCACTGTGAGAGGAGGTGGGGAATTAAAAGGGTGGTGTCTGTAGAGGGGCCGTAAGCATTGCATTTACAAGGCATGTGGAGGGGTCATGGAGAGGAGACAATGTTTTGTGCCGAGAATTGACTCCAAACCCCAATTTAAAGGCTTTCAAGGCTGCGTGCAGAACTCTTCCATGAACTCAACCTTCAAAAAGGAGCTGGAAAACCACTCTGCACAGGGGTTTCCAACTCATGTTCTCTTCCACTATGTGATATCGCCTCCTCACCGGGAGGCCATGTGTGTTGGCAGGTGTGCATTTTACAAAACGCATTAAACATTTTAAAGATGGAAGGAGTTCAAAAATAAATACTCCAGCTGAAGGCCTCATCTGGTTTCTAGCGAGCATACTAGCCGCTACGCACACCCTAAATCGCACCGTTTGCCATGTTCAAAACAACAATTTGGTGACGCCGTAGAAACAAAAAACAGAGCTAACAGCATAACAAGGAGACTGGTGCAAGCTATAATGTGTGTGCATTAGTAACTATAACCGGCGAATTGCCTTGATTTTGAGGATTTCAGCCAGAACCAAAATTCATTTATTAACTGTGTTTTTCTAAAATGTTATTTACAAAACACACAAACGCAAGCATGCGTATGTGGTCCTTTGTAATGCCCATTTAGAAACCCACTGCATCTAGTTAAAATTAAACACTACTGAACTCTTCCACTGTAAAAAGGCACCTTCATGAAAATATAGGATTTCCCAGCATGGTCTTGTGCTGAAAGGTATGAGTGCAATAGTATGAGTGGAATATTGAATGAGTCTATGATGTTTGGGCTTATAGCCGAGGCTGGTCTCGGCTTCCAACTAAGTGCAAGTCGCCCTCTCCCTGGTATCTGTTGATCAGCTGAACCGATCACAGTGAGGGACTTTGGCATAACTCATCTGATTTGCAATGAGTGTTATTGAGTGGGGTGGCTATCTGTTCACATTTTATATCTTTATAGCAGTTAGTGGGAAAGGCAAGATGCAGAGTTTTGATCATAAAGCTGTTGTCAGCTTCAATAAACAACAAGCCGCGAGTGGTGCGCGAGAGCGTGCGCGCTTGTGTGAGGGAGCAGGCCATCTGTTTTGCATTATGGCGCACGAGTCTGGGCACAGTAATGCAAAACAGATGTCGGCCGTGCAGGTAACAGACACCAATAGGCCATGGGCGGGGCAAATGCGGGACATGCGCCTGCATTTGCCCAATTGCGTGCTGTCTTTGTTAGAAAGACGCACGCAACACCCAATAGCCTGTAACAATAACAAATATCAGTTTCCAGAAGCCCCTACAAGAAGTCTCGCACTACACGAGCAGTGCTACGCACTGCAACACTAGGCGTGAGACCTAAAAATGGATATGGAGGAGGCAGTTCTATTCCCCTACCTATTCCTACTAAGAGAGGAGGGTGGCGATATGGATGGCACTGGGTACTCCTTTCCAATTCTGTGGAGCACATGCTGACGTGGAAGGCAGATATCTTCTGATGTATGGGTTACTGGACTGGTGCGAGACATACCTGTTCAATGTTTACACCCCTAATCAAGACAATAAGCAGTTTTATCTGACCATATTAGATCTAATGATGCCATACCTGGGGATACCATTGATATGGGCTGGGGACTTCATTTGCGCAGTGGATGGGAATTTAGACAGACCACCTCTTCGGCTTTCTAATAATGTAGGGATGACCGAAACACTGGTTAAAGTGATGGCCTGAGTGGAATGTGTAGGCCATTGGAGGGAACAGCATTCCCTCTCCGAAGGAATTCACATTTCATTCACAGGTCCACCGCACATACAACAGGTTGGAAAGGATCCTGATCACAAGCTCGCTGGCCGCCAGGGTGTCATCGGTATCTCATCTGGGTACATTTCTCTGATCACGCGCCAGTGCTACTTGTATACACCTGGGCCACGAGCAGGACCCCTATTCCCACCTGGCAGCTCAGCCTGGAGGCACTGGGAGACATGGTGTTTAGGAAGGACAAGAAGGACACAAAGGGCTACAACCGAGTTGAGAGCTACAGAATGGGATGCACTGAAAGTGGTCGTCCGGGTGACTCAATAACATTTATGGTATAAAGCGTCACCTGCAAAGAGATTTGCACAGCCAGGAAGTCATGCTGGCACACATACAGCGCGCGGGACAGAGCACACCCCAAGTAGAGGTTTACACACTAAAGGTGCAGTGGTACATAAGGGAAATTTAAGGCAGGTTGTACAGACTAATCTTCAAGGAATATATGAAGCATCTCCATAGGGAGCAAGATATCCTGGGACAGTTGCTGGCATGCTTCCTGAAGCTGGAGACTCTGGTATCCCTGATTTTGTCATTGAAGGACAGGAGGGGTGACTCCATGGCATCTCAGGCTGTAATGCCACCCCACGAGATGAGCTAACAGAGCTTTACGGGTGGCTGCTGAGACATGGGGATGAGGGGGGCGGGGATGTCTGGTTTTCTTGGCAGTGCTGGCTCTTCCTCGATTGCAGGGAGATCTGGTGGATGTCCTAGATGCAGAGCTGACCAGAAATGAGCTAAAGCTTGCTATTAAGGACAAGTCCAGCATTACATCTTCGGGGACCGATAGTCTCCCACTAGAGTTTTATCAGATATAGGGCGATATGCTTGTGGACCGGCTGCTGGAGGTCGTTCGGGAGGCAAATACCAAGCGCACCCTGCCACAGTCAATGAGAGCGGCAGTGGATGTGATGTTCCCAAAGCCAAACAGAACTTCACCCTGTTTGGCCCTTATCGCCCACTGTCCATGATGAACGTGGCTAGTAAAGTGCTGTCCAAAGTGCTTGCCATTAATTGTGAAGGGTGGTCAGAGCACTGGTCCAAGACGAACAGTTTGGCTTCATAGCCACTAGGAGCACCACTATGCACATCTGAAGGTTCACACGCATCATGAACTTGTGAAGGTTTCTGATGGAGGCAGTAATGGTCCCCTTGTATACTGAAAATGCATTTGATACTATAAGCTGTAAATATATGCAAGTGGTGCTCTGGACAAGGAGGCTTGGGCCCAAGTTTAGTGGGGGGCCCAGGTTCGATCTGGGGGTACATCTCAGAAAGATGGAATATTGTGTGTGGTACCATGTGGGGCTGCCCTCTCTCCCACTCCTATTCACTCTGGCAGTAAGAGCAGATGGCTATACACATAAGGGAGGTGCTGGGGCAGTAGGGTATCCGGGTGGGAGATACAGAGCATGTCATCTCACTATATTCAGATGATGCACTGCTGTATTTACGAGAACCAGAGGCATCAGTCCCCCCGCTTCCTGGAGAAGATGCAGATTTTGAGCTGTCTTTAAAATTATATCCTCTAGCTCCTCCTCCTCCCCCCCCCCCCCCCCCAATCAGCAGCTGCTACAGCTCTAGATACAGAGAAAGCCTTCAATAAGGTTTCCTGGCCGTATCTAGAAGTCAACTTATCCAGATATAACCTAGGTGACGCCATCAGAATGACCATGGTATTTGATTCTGATTCCTCAACTAGAATTAAATTCCACGGTGCCCTGTCACACCCCTTTGCCTTACAACAGGATACTCGCAAAGGCTGCCCAGCATCCCCCTTACGATTTATCCTAGCTAATCGATCCCATCCTATTAATGTTAAATGAATCCACAGAAATTGCAGAGACACAATTTAATGACGGGATCTACAAAACAGCTGCGTATACAGACAAGCTATTAATGTTCAGGGCAATGAGGAAAGGTCCAGAGATCCTGATTCTGGATATTAATACCTAAAATGCTGGAGGAACTTTGCTCGAGGCTCTGGACACCTTTAGCCTCGTATTGACAAATATGAACAGGGATGTGAGCGTATGTTCCTCCCTTCCAGGGAATCTATTTTAGCCAAATGGATAATTCATTTTTATAATTCAGAACAGTAGTCCAAATTGATTTGTTCAACATGAGCCACACAGGTTTTTTGATGGCCTCAACTTAAAACAACTGCACTCCTTATGCTGCCAATAATGCTGCTTGGTAATTGCCCCAGTTCGGGAAGTTGGCTCCACCATCCTTGAAGTTGGCCCTTATTTGTTATGGCTGACTCTATTCTATTCGATTTCTTGCTCCATAGCAATTCTGAGATCATTTTTCATTTTTCGACGACAGTACTATAAATATATTGGATACTAGCCTTTGCCAGCACCATATATCTTTCCCCTTCCTTCTTATATCTTTTCCCTTCCTTCCTGTTCACACATGTTTTCCCCCCTTTTCTATGCCTTTTGGACTATTCTTTCCACAACCTTTCACACATTCTGTATCAAAGCAGCATTCCTGCTTTTTAAAAATAGTTACAAATAAAATATAGAATATTAAACTCTTATTCATTTTCTTATTTTTTATCCTTTTATCCTTTCACCTGAGCAATAGCCGATGTTTTTTCCCTGGTGGCTCATCGCCTTGTTATACCTAGTACTTACTGCATTTTTTCTTTCACAGCCTTGAGAAAGCCCTGGCTAAACTTGCCACATAGGGCGAAACACGTGTCGGCTGTTCTTCTTTTCTTAAGTATTACACTCTAAAAAAGAGCTATAAAAGTGTGAAACTATGTACAATGGATCTACAAAGCGGTGAATTCAAATAAAACGACTATCTCCATTTAAATCAATCTGGACTACTGTTCTGAATTATAAAAAGGAATTATCCATTTGGCTAAAATAGATTCCCTGGATGGGAGGAACATACGCTCACTTCCCTGTTCAGACAAGCTATTAATATTTATGAAACCCCGGCATTCCTAAATAATTCTCTGGATACTCTGAACAAATATAAAACACCAGTCTTGCCATTGAACGTTCAATATAAACTTCCTGTGTCAGTAATTCCATCTCACAATGGGAGCCTACATTTGTCAAATATCTTGGTACCTGGTTTTGCAAGGACCTCTCGGAATCAGTAGCTCTCAATGAATTAAAAATAATTAAAAAAATTAGACACTAACTGGCTCCTTGGACCCCTAAACAGATCTCATGGTGGGGCAGGCTAAAAACTGAAATGACTGTGTCCCCACTAATCACTGACTTGACTAGCATGCTCCTCATTCAGCTGTCCAAGGATTTTTCTCAAATATTGATACACTGATCTCAGAATGGCTACGGAGCAAGGAAACAGCTAGAATTAGCCATAACAAATAAGGGCCAACTTCAAGGATGGTGGAGCCAACTTCCCGAACTGGGTCAATTACCAAGCAGCATTCTTGGCAGCATAAGGAGTGCAGTCGTTTTAAGTTGAGGCCATCAAAAAAGCTGTGTGGCTCATGTTGAACAAACTATCAGCCACCCCTTCTCATTTCAAGCAAACTCGACAATGTCTCACCACTCTTATCCACACTCCAACAAGATTCTTAGAGACACAATCTCAGCTTTATAATAAGCAGATAAAGCCGTTTCATCCAACGTAAACAAATCCTACTCCATAAAAATATAGAACAATTAGAGACTCACGTTGTCAATTCCCCAAACATCGGCCCAAAATGGGTTAGCAAGGGTGGATCTATAATAGCAGGTATTTATACAGACTCCGAACGATTATCCTTTGCGGCTCTCCAAACGAAACATTGACTCTCCAACTTCGATTTCTACGATTTCTTACAAATCAAAGGGAAACTCTCCAAGTTAGGTCCACTTCGTAAATCAACTCTTCTACTCACTATTCAACTTCTTTAAGCAGGGGGGGACATGTTGCATCAAAGATTTACTAAGTACTAAATAAAACCACCCCTAACGAAACCCCATTCTACAAACCAAATGGCCACCATACTTCCCCACTAAAGTTTCACCAACCCTTGCTGCAGAAACCTGGTTAAAAATTTGCCCTTGGCTGTTTCAAATCCCCTCTCAGAAACAAACGAAGTTCTTTGCATCTAACTTCCTTTATTGGACTCCTACTAAAACTCTTTAAACTAAAACTAATAGATTCTGACACTTGCTGATCATGTAAGTCATCACCTGGTGACATTGAGCATATGTTCTTCTAATGCCCCTGCCTATCCTCCTTTTGGCTGGATATCAATTAGCTACAGAAAAAGACCTTCGAAATACACATATAGCCTATCCGGATGACTGGGGCAACCCAGTTACATTGTAACGCATAGGGGAGACACCACACATTTTCCTTCCCAATTTGTAGCACCAGGAAGAGATTCAATCCTGCTACACCGACATAGGACTCACATTCTGCTTTGATCCTGTCAGACTACTAACTAGTTCACATGGCTCTTCCTCCTTTTCTCCCAGTATTCCCCCTCTCTTAGCATCTTTCTACATTCTTTTTGCAATCTCTCTATCTCTGTTTTTTGTGTCGATCATGTCCCCAGATAGGGAGTACCCCAACTGGTGTTTTTTCAGAATGATGTTAATCATAGACAAGTCTACACAATGACCGTATATTGTGCAACAAGTAGTTTAGGCTTTGGAGATTACAGTGAAGGTCTTGTTCTGCAAACCTACTTTTGCGCATCAACTCCCCCCTATGGTGGCTGCAACCTTTTATACAAATCAGTGTCCACATGTACATGGCCAGGTGGAGGGTGGGTGTGTGTGAAGTGCTGGGAGATTTGTACAAGAGTGGCACCTGCATCACATTCCACTAGGCCTGGGATAGAAACTAGGTGGAACTGGGAAAGCTTCTCCAATTTGCCAAGCTGACTACAAATCTGAGGGAAATATAGATGGACTTCCCAGAGTCCCCGCAGGAAACAGCTACACTTGGGGTTCTCCTGGACACAAGGGTACGTCACAGGTTGATCTCCTGGCTGTACGGGACCCTAAAGGCAGACTGGGCATGCCTACCATGTCTGCCAGACCCAAATGAGCAAGGGATATGCCGGATCCCATGTCAGATGGGGCTGGCCCAGGCATTTCCACAGGTTCAGGTGGTGTCTAGAAATTCCCGATTGAAATGAACCCACTGCTTCACAATGCATCGTACCTACCCGACGACGTACCAGAGCAGAACTCACCCAGCAAGGATGGTCGTATGTCCAAGATGTGGCACTGCGGGAGCTGACTTCCTGCACACAGGATATGGGGATGCACTAACTTGGTGCCATATTGGAAGACCATGGTGTAGCGTCTGAAGGAGGGATCTGGCGATTTAGTGGAGGTCTCCTTAAAGCTCTGTCTTCTGGGGGTGATCCCACCCCTGACCAATAGCAATCTATGAAACAAATTTGAACGCTTATGGCTGGCATTGGTGAAACAGCGGGTGGCTATCAGATAGATGGCACAGGTGAGTCTGATAATACAGTCTTGGGCACGAGACATGGCTGAATGGCCTTTGGTGTAAGTTGAGGAGGTCTGCTTTGACTGTGCTGGGATGCTACAGGACATATTAGCTTAGGAAGCAGCCCAAACTTAACAGAGAGCATCGGAACACATGGTTAATGGCTGAACATACAGGGGAGTTCGGGCATGGCAAATGAGACACACACACGAGGGAGTGTGATGCCAAGTCCTGGAGGAGTTAATAAATGCAAACCTATCACAGAGATGGGAGGGAGTCACCAGGGGATGATACGGGGAAGGTCCCTGCCGGGTGTGTCTCATAGAGTAGGGGTGGGAGGGGGGAGTGATTCTAGACGTAACCCTAGCACTTAAAGAAAGAAAATGTAGTGGTGTCTAATCCTTACATTGCTTCGTAATGCTGCATATAAAATGCCAATTGTTTTGCTTTGTTCAGACGGGCTGTGGTAATTGTTCAGCTGATACCGTGCAATTGTTTAATGTCATGATTAAAAGATACAAAAATAAAGATTTATATAAAAAAAACTCATACCTGAAACTGGCGCTTTGGATTGAACCATTGCCACGGTTCTCCTGCGGCAGCAAAACATGGCGGCTTGGAACATCCAATTTTCTTACTAGCCCAAATTTTGTCTGATTCTGAAAATAAATATTTAGTCCTGGAAAGGGAACTTCTGGCCAAGAAGATGGTCTGTTCTGAACAGAGACACTTTTTGATAGCGCTCAGGAGCCTTTTGAAATCTGCACAGACCACGTACCTTACAGTGCATTCGAAATATGCAATGCAGAAAAAGCAGACAAGCCCGTTTTCTTTATCTGCATTCCTGGTGCTGACAACATTTTAGCTAAAGTCCTCTCACGTTGCTACACCGATTCACCACCAACATTTGGTCAACATATCCTCCCCTCCACAGAAGATAGTAGAAGTAATACAATCCCTTCTAAATAAATTTCACACTAGTTATTTCAGGGATCCCAGAAAGGAATGAGTAGCCTTTCAGTGACTTAAAAAGCCTTATTCATCCCTTCCAAGGAGCTAAAGTCCTTGTCATGATTCTCAAGTGACTGGTCATAAAGGGGTAAACTCATTCTCCGCTTATTCTGGTTGCCATCCGTTCAAGGTGTTACTGAGTTTTACGTTAGTTCTTGCCCAGTTTGTGCTCAGCCCAAGACTTCCCACTCTCGACCCACAGGTCTCTTGCAACCTTAACCAGTACCTCCAGAACCGTGGCACACTATCTCTACTGATTTCATGGTAGCATTGCCCCAGTTAGAAGGAAATCAGGTAATAATGGTCACTATTGACTCGGACCTTAAAGGATGACCCTCTGCTAAGACTTTATGCACATCTTTAAAAAAGAAAAGAAATCCATTTAGATGTTTTCCCCAAGATTATTGTTTGAGATTGAGGACTTCTGTTTAGTTCCGGTTTTTGAAGATATTTTTGTAAATATCTCCAGAATAATGTGGCACTGGCCTCTGGTTTTCATCTTCAGACTAAAGGCCATACGAAACAAATTAACTAGGTGCTGGACAATACCTTTGATGCTTCTGTAATTGTACTCAAAGCAACTGGTCCTCGTTTATGGCCCTGGCAGAGTTCTCTTATAACAACTCCATTTATAAAGCCAGTCATTCTTTACCCCTTTTTTGCCATTATCTTCTCAATCCTAGAGCTTTTCCATCTGGCCGTCAGGGTTCATGCAGCTACTACCTTTCTTGACAGATACAAATCACTAGATGCAAGAATTTGTTAAATGTCCAACAATCTAAGAAAAGAATGACGTTCTATGATGGCGCCCGTCCTAATAGGGCCCCGGATTATAAAGTGGTTGTTGGTTGTTCCCTAAATTTCTGCCTCATCATCTCTCCCTAAAATAAAAACCCTGACTTTATGGGCCTTTTAAGATTACCCAAATCATCAATCCTGTTGCCTTTAAGATTCAATTGCAGCTGAACTGGAAAATTAATATTGTATTCTATTCCTCCCAATTAAAAACATGCCTCCATTTCTTCTTGTGAACAATGAACGTGAATTTGAAATACAAGAAATGTGGCTCGCATATTTTTAGAGGAAGAATACAGCTTTGATTCATTCGAAGGGATAGCCACCCTGTGAAAGGTATTGGGCAGATACTTCCTCAGTCCACACCTCAGTATTAGTACGGCGTTTTACACAATTTCCAGACAAGCCTGGAGCTTCAAGAGGATCAAATTGTTGTGCTACTGGCGCAACTCAAACCACCCTGGGCCCAGTTCCAGAGTCTTATATGGGGGAGTAGGACGCATCTTCAGCGGGCGCAGGAGGGGCCAGCAGCCACTGCAATCAAAACTTACGATATGGTGGCTAGTCTGCTGGTACAATGCTCTCCATAGGGGAATAGATAGCAGAGATGCTGGCAGCGTCTCCATCATGGATATCCTCCTTCCTGTCCAAAGGCATTCTGGGAATTAAAGAATGACCTATTCCACAAAGACTACAGCTTTTAATTTACTGGAATGGATATTTACCCTGTGCAATGTTTTGGAAGGATGCTTCCTCAGTCCACACCCCTGTACTGGTACAGTATTTCTTTAGACAATTCCCAGACAAGCCCGTCATTTTGAGAAAGGGGCATACTGTTGCACTCTGGTCGCATTCCCAAGTCTTAAACGGGAGGGTGGGAGGCATCTGCAGCGGGAGGTGCCAGCAGGCAGCTGCAATCAAAGCTTACCATATGGCAGCTGGCCCGCTGGTACAATGTCACTCCTCTCCATGGGGAGACAGCCTGCAGAGACACCAGCAGCATCTCCATCATGGATCTCTTCCTTCCTGTCTCAAGGCATTCTGGGAATTAAGAATTACCTGTGCCACAATGGGCACCATGTAATTCATTCTTATGGCCCTTTTCTCAACCCACAATGGCAGCACTTATTCTCAATATAACTTCCTGGTTTTCCCCCTATATCCTATATGAGAATGAAGTCCATCTGCTCCTTGCGTCGCAACGCTTCGAGTAGTTGACTTAGTCATGTTCCTCGCTTTTTTCCTAGTGTTATTCTCCTGAATCGTGCCAGTTTCTTCCTTATTTTTTCCTACATGCACAGCTTATGGATTCCTGTGCCTCCTTTCTTGTTTTCAAGTCTTCACTAGTAATGAGCCAAGTCCTGGGCCTGGTTCTTCTTTTCAAAGGTGCTATTGGTTTCCTTGTCCTTGCATTTCAAGCATCCATAAGCTAGTCTCCACAAACTACAGGGTATTTTTTGTCTCCATGGCTTTTTCCTCCTTAGGGCTCCTGCCTGAAGGCATTACCTGCTTGACGTACACTTGATGGTGGCACTGTGGCTACTGGAACGGGCTGCCCTTACCTAGAGCAGACCTAGTCTGTGAAGATCAGACCACCCAGAACTGAAGGCAGTACCTAGAATTCATCCAATTAGGTTGTGAAAAGCTTGCAGTGCTGCCATCAGTTTCAGTAGATTGATGAGCTGATGAGGCAGAGGTAATTGGCCCTAAATTGTGAGCTGGTCCGTGTGTGCTCCCCAACCTTTGAGTGAGGAATCTGTAGATGGTCACTTGTAGCTGGACCTTAAGGAAAAGCCTGCCCAGTAACAATGTTTTATTATTCCACCATTGCAGTATTTGCTAAACGCTGGGCTCCACTAATACTAGAACTCTGAGTGACCAGTAGCTAGTAAGCACGGTTTCGCAAGGCACTCTTGTGGGAGGAACATTTGCAATAGCACATTTGGGACTAGTTAATGCAAGAGGGCACCATTCCCAACAGTTTCATTATCATTGTGACTGCAAAGGGTGCAACAACTGAGAAAGTGGAAGCAGACTTGAAATGCCATCACTCTTGATTCTGGGGTAGGCTTTCTCACTTATTGTATTGCTATGATGACCAAGAACAGTTGCATTTGTTAGGGGCAAATTTGAGGGCATTTTGGCGATACCTCAATGTATGGAGGAATGAGATAGCTAGTTGAGTTTGAGTGAGGCACTGCGCTTGGCTGCTGCTCTTTACCAGCCAGTCATCTAGAGATGGAAAGAAATAACGTTGTTACACTCCCACAACTGTGAAGCTCTTAGTAAACAGTTGAGGCACTGTTGTGCCCCCCCCCCCCACATACAGGGTAGATTTAGAAATGATAATGAAGTGACAAACTTTAGGGACTGGCAACTAGTCGGTGGATGAGGATATAAAAGTAAGCATCCTTGAAACTGAAGTTTGCTGTGTAGTCCCTGATGTTTAACAAATTTGTTATTTTGAAGCTCTTTTGCATGATGTACTGATTGCGGCCAATACTTGACCTTTGACTGCTTAATCTACTGTCTTTCTCAGGGGATTAGGAAAAAAAAGAAATAAAGTGCTGGTCCTCACTGGTGTGGATGGACAGGTTTGAAAGCTCCTCGTTCGTGTAGTGCCTGGACTTCTTTCAAAGTATACAAAAACGTGATGGGTGGAATGCCTGAATTAATAAACATATTTTCAAGCACTCCTTTTTCGTAAAGGTTATATAATTTAACCACCGTTTAGTGTTCAGGCTGGGTATCACCTCCTGATCATGGGTGTATTTCGTTTTAATGGGTCAGCACCTTTTCTTTGCTGGGGCAGCGTCTCTCCCCTGCACTATTGTCGTTACCAATGGGGCTCCTCCTTACATTGATCCAATTTTCATATAGTTATTTTCGAGTTTTTCTCCGAGATTGATTGAAATAGGCTTCATATCAAATGAATTGGTTACAACTTAAAAATAAATCCTTAACAAGATTTCTTCACAGTTGTTCATTTATTCAAATTCATAGCATATCAATATAATATTCCTTTCGGGTTACATCTGTATATTAGTATGGAATCTAATAGCTCCAATATTCAGATGACCCTGGTATCTTTTTTAATGAGCAGCCACTATGTGCTTTTCAGATGTGCCGCTAAGGCTTAAAACTACATTTTGGTTCTGTCAACATGAATAAAAAAATCAATTGCACAAATGTTCAGTCAATCGTAATCCAAAATGACATCAGTTTGTGTGGGATATAATTTGTTTAACCATGCTATCGTTTAAAAAATACAAATGGTTTGCGCCATTCTGGCACGCTCTTGTAACCTGAACTCCGCTAGAGATCCTTACTACAGAAATTAACTGTCAAGCCCACAAAATAAACCATGCTGTGCTTAAATATTTTCTCGAATTTTAAATCTATACATTAACAATGGTTGGGCTGCAATGGACAGATTTATCGGCGTACAAAACCGCCACCATGTAGTTCCCTGGTTTATAACTTAGGTGCATGGGTCATCAAAAGAAGACTTGCTGTCTCCGAAAAACAGCTTATTCCCAAGAATCGATGTGTACAATGTAGTACACACCAACTAATATATTTATTAAATGTGTATTAAATTATCATACCTGTGTGGTTTGATGATAAAAAAAGAAAAATGAAAATTATGAAACGTGTTGTACAGTAAATAAACAATAGGTTTAAAAAAAGTGCCATCTTGGAATGGTCCCATACTGCATATATATCTGTGTAAAAGTATCCAAGTGGCATTCGAGGAAGTCATTTGACACATCCAAGGAGTATATTAACGTATGATTCTGTGTAGTTAAACCTCAAAACACTTGTCCCAACCTGTGTTTTTAAAAAAAAATAAGAATATTTCTAAGTGTAACACATTCAATAAAAGTTAGTATGGTATAAATACGAATACAAAAAGATCACATTCACATAACCATCAACACAATTGTTCCAATCGGAGGCATACACGAAAAGACATAAGAAAACTGTAAATAAATATTAAGAATCATATTACTAATTTCAAAGTTCTTAATGTAATAAATGGATGTGAATTCCACTGGTTTAAGTTGTGTCGTAGTGACTTTCATGAAGATGGTAAATTATGTGTTCTATCTTTTCATGAGTGGTTTACAAAAAACAGCTATACTCCATCCGTTCATTTATCCCTTTTGGTGCCAATGTGTCCAGTCTTAATCCAGTAGATCTCTTTACGTAACAATTCTTTTACGTTATCCATGTCACTTTGAATTTTCACCATTTCCAATATCGTGAAATGTAGCTGGCTGACGTTATGGCCATGGGTGTTAAAATAGACCTCTACAGTTGACTATTCATTCTTAGTTCGGATTTTGCTCTTGTGTTCCGTTATTCAGATTTTTCCTTCCATCTTGCCTACGTATGCCAACTCACACGGGCATTTCAGCAGATAAATTAAATGTTTGGACTCAAGTGATACGGGTTCTTAATTTAATTTTAGTACCTTTGGAAGAGTTATTTCGGTGCCCTTGATGATGTTATTGCAATTGCTGCAGTTCAGACACGGATTTGTGCCTTTGTATTGGACTTCAGAGCCCTGTTGTAGAGCTACCGTTGTCTTGAAATGTACTAGCTCTTTCAGGTTTTTTGATAGTTCATAAACAATGGAGGTAGCTCGAAAGTTCCTCAGAAATTTGGTTCTATTTGTGGCATTGACCAATGTTTCAAGATAACGGTCTTTATTTTACAACTTCTGGTAGAGTATTTACATACAAAGGCTACTCTCGATGAATCTCCTCTGTGTTTGTTTTCTAACAATAGGTGTGGTCTGTTTTTACTGTTCACCTTTGTGACTGTCTCCTCAATGACTGTTTCAGGATATTTTCATGTTCTAAATTTATTGCACCTCCTACTTCTCCCTAGTTCAAATTTCTCTGTGTCCGAGACAATTCTTTTTATGCGCAATAGCTGTGAATAGGGAATGTGTTTTATAAAGGCATTTTGAGGGAAGCTGTCCGAGTGTAGCAAATTATTACGATAAGTGGGTTTCAAATGAATGTTTGCGTTTACATTGTTTAAAGTGATTTCTACATCCAGAAATGTTATTTGACTTTCACTGGTTTCATGTGCAAATTCTATCGGATTGTTCACAAAATTAAAAATGGTAATGACTTCTGTTGGCTCTTCATTGATACCTTTCCATAACAGGAATAGGTCATCAATATACCTCCAGTAAGCTACGGGATTATATTTTCAGTACTCTAAGGATAAGATGTGATCCTGTTCAAATTTCTTTATGAACAGTTTAGCGTATCATGGAGCTGCTCAATTGCCTTTAGAAATTCCAGTGAGTTGAAGAGAACATTTATCATGCCACTGGAAATAACTATGTTATAATATAGCTAGGTCTCCCGGTTTTATGGTATTTATTTTTTTGCCATTTCCGTCTGTATATATCCGTATTTATTTTTGAGGCATTTTATCTGTATTTATCCACATTTATTTTTGCCACAAGCAAAAGTTGACGCCGCAGCTAGTATTTTTCCACATCTATTTAAATTGACAATGCACACATGCACTCGGTTGTTATTGGCCAACACACTACATTCATCTGAAAAATTTGCAGAATGTCCCAAATACGCTTAAAAGTGCTATCACAAGCCATATGTCTCAGAGCCTTGCAGTTTCTGTCATCAGTAAAGTACCACATCCTCTCACTCACTGGACACCATACTGCCCCACTGAGAAAAACACACTGCCTTCAGCTACAACCCAATTGTGCCCCGCTATAAACAACTGGAAGCAACTCAATTCAAATTATGCACAAAACTAGAGTAATATGCTGCCTGAAAAAAAAGTAACAACGTACTGGAAAAAGGCAAACACTCACAGGGAATACACCATAATGCTTTTACACTCATTATTCAGAAATCAATGAGTGTATTTGCTTGAAAAGCTAACGACATGAAAAGAAAAGTAGCGCTTCACTGGCAAACTCTGAAAGGAGGCGCTAATGTGTTTCGGTGTAAATAAAACTAAACTTGCCACTTTGCGACTACTCTGTCTTGTTTTATTTAGTTATGTATTTATTGTTTGCATCGTAAAAACGTTTTTCTCTCCTCCTGAGGCTGCATTTTGGTGTAGAAAAATGTCAGACAAAGACATTTGCAGCAAACGTGTTTCTCCTTTTTTGGATCCATTTCACTGGGGAACGAATGACGGAAAGGAGAGGAAAGAACAATCACGGTTTTCTACGAGTGAGGAGGAGCGCAACTGAAAGAGATGGAAGAAGAGGAAGTAAAAGGTGGCGGGGCCGCAGAAGTGGACACTGTTGTCTTGTCCAGTAAAAAAGGAAGAGACCACAACGGTTATGGGCTAGGCAGTTCAGCCACAAACTCGGCAAACACTCCAGTCAGTGGCATAGAAAGGCTTTGAGTTTCTGGGCTGATTGTTCTTGCAGCCACACATACACAGTGTACTGCTCTACAGTCCGGCAACAAACTCGGCAACACTCCACTGACGTAGCTAGGCTTTGGCACCCCAGGGGGTGCTGGCATTCAATTCCTGTTTTGCCGCCCCCAAAACTGCATACGCCACTGACTCCAGCCCCACCCCCTCCCCTCTTCCCCGGGGGCACTTACTTTTGTTTACAAATGGCTGGTGCAGAGCTCACTCCGGGGCGGAGCGGAGCCCCGGAAATGGCTGGGGCATCAACAAAAAAGTTTCATGTTACTGTAGGCAGGCACAGCTCTGGAATCCGGAAGAGGGCTTGGCGATGCAACTCTGCTGGAGCATGGCAGTAGTATTTTCCCGTTTTTACATATAAATACAGACAAAGGAAAACTTGTTTTCCGTCTGTATTTATATGTAAAAATCAGTTTAAACGGAAAACCGGGAACCCTAAATATAGCCTTATAGCCCGCCGTAGGGGGCTATACCGGCTATTAAAGGCCCGCTCCAGCCTTAAAGGGCCCGATAGAAATCCCCTCGGGCTCCAGAGGCCTTTGTTAAAAAAACATTGGAATGTTGCTCTGAGGGCCTTTACCGGCCCGTAAAAGCACGGAGCACTCCATTGTAGTCAATGGAGTTCTCCACATTCCAATGTTCTAATGTGAATTGCATGAGTTCCCCTAAAAACACCTTTAAGTCTTCCTACAGGTCAGTCATTTTAGTATCTCTTCCATGGCACAAATTTCAAAGTCATGAGGAATAGATGTGTATGCAGATATTACATCTATGGTACAAAGAATGATCTTTCCATGTGTGTGTGTGTGTTTTTTTTTTTTAACAGATTTTATTGGCATTTGGTACATATAACATTCGCTGAAGCGGTTCACATATCCAGTATCAAACATCTCTTTCAGAATATACATTACGTTACTCTTCTCTTCTTCTTATGTCAGTGTCGGTTCAGAGTCGATTATTCAACAAGTTCAAACATTTCTAACTCCCGATCCCCTCCTTCGCTCCCCCCAAAACGAGTTGTTTCATTTTCAGTTGTATGTGTCAGCAGTGTGCTACTTCTGCATCGATCGGTGCGGTCTTACTTAGGGTGATGCGTGGTACGTGGGTGGGAGAGGGGGAGAGCGGGGGTGTTTACAAATCTCTCCGTGCCTTAGGTCCTCTGCACCCCTTGTCTCTCTTGTGTCTCCATTGCAGTGTCCCTGTCTTGCGGTGGCGAATTCGGCTGGTCACCTACTGGGTCATCTAAGTCTGGTGCTCGCAGGTCATTCACTTGGTTCCCCCAGGCTCTCGCTATTTCTAGATTCCCAATGCCTCTGTTCTCTGCGCCCAGTAAGAGTATGTTCTGCAGCTGCCCACTTCTCCATGTCCCTTCCTCAGCTCCCTATCTGGGGCCCTCTTACTGATTTCCAATTCTTCGCGATTTCCCTTTTCGCAAGCACAAATGCTAAGTCTTGAAATCTCCCAGTAACCTCTGTCTTGGCCGTGCACGGGAACCAGTGGAGTATACAGCGATTTGGTGTGCGCGCAATTTCCTTATCTATTACGCTCTAAACAGCTGCAAGTACCTCCTCCCAAAATTCCCTCAAGCTGGGCAGTCCCACAACATATGAAGAATGTGTGCCTCCCTGTTCCCGCATTGTGGGCATGTCGCTTCCTCTGTTTGGAAGTAGCGCCTGATTCTGGCCGGTGTGAGGTACTCCCTATGAAGTACATAGTAGTTTATGAGCTTGAACCTAGCTTTTCGGGAGATCTTCAGGGTGTGTTCCACAATGGAGTCCCAGTCTTTTGCCACGACTGGTACCCCTAAACCCTCTTCCCATTGTGCCCTCAGAAGCTCCATGGGCCTCTGAACGTCCCGTCTGATGGCTCCATATATGCTGGAGACCGTTTTTATTCTACCTGCAGAGAGGACTACATATTTACAGCAATCTAACGCTCTAGGTTCTGTCACCCCCGTAGCCCAGTGCTTTCGGAATGCCGCTGTAACAGCTCTATGTATTAGGAAATCTCCCTGCAGGAGGTTAAACTCCTCTCGTAAGACTCAAATGGAAGCATTTGGGTTTCTTTAAAAAGGTCCGCTACTACTTGTAGCCCTGTTTCCTTACAGTCATCTAGCCCAGCCCAGTTCCCTCCATGCGCTAACTGTCGGAGGGTGTCAATGGGTATGTCTGGAGAGTAGGGGACCCTGCAGCCCGTCCTTTGTAGCCATCTCGTCCAGCACCTCGTGATTACAGTCTCCTCTTCCGTCTTCCTATGTGGTCCCTGCCTCAGCCTTAGTAATATTCTCGTTAGGACTTGGGGTTCTGGGACAAAAGGTGATTGTACCCTGTCTGGGTCTCTACTGTCAGCCAACTACCTTACACACCATTGCAGCTGTGCTGCCAGGTAATAAGCCTTGAGGTCAGGGACTGCCTGCCCTCCCGTGGTTGTAGAGCGCTGCATGGAGCTCAAGGCCACTCTTCTGCGCCCCGTCCCCTATAGGAAAGTTGTGATCTGTGAGTTTAGCTTGCAGAATGTCGCACAAGGGATCCAAATCTGTATAGCAGACGCTGTAGCGCCACCATTTTCAGGAGGGCCACCCTACCCGCTACCGACAGCGGGAGGGACCTCCAAAAGTCCATGGAGGTGCCGAGAGCTCGCATCCCCCTGCCCACATTGCCCTACACTAGGCCCATCGTATCATGATATATGGTCACCCTCAAATATTCTAGGCATGTGGATTCCCATTGCAAGTTCCCAAGTCCTTCTGGAGGTCGTCTATTGTGCGTCACAGGAAATACCGTAGATTTCTGCAAGCTTACTCGCAACCCCAAGAGAGTGCCAAATTCTTCCAACATAATCTTAGCCCCCTGCAAATCTCCGCCTGTATTTTGTAAGAAGAGGAGTAAGTTGTCATCATAGAGTGCTATGCAATGATAAATGCTGTTGATCGACAGACCCGCATAATCTCGGCCCGTTCTGGCCCGGCATGCCTTCGGTTCCATGGCCGTGCGAATAACAGAGGGAAGAGAGGGCATCCCTGCCTAGTCCCCCCTCTCTAGCCTCAAGTTCTGGGAAATCACTTTCGCCGGCTGCACCCTTGCCCTGGCTTCCGCTTATAGCAGTTTCACCCATTCCGCAAATCCCGCGCCTAGGCCCATCACTTCTAAAACTCTATAGAGGTATTGCCATTCTAGGCTGTCGAATGCTTTTTCTATATCCACTGCAAACATTGCAGCCTCAACTTTGGCATAGTCCTCTGCCCTCTTTAAGGCCATGAGGCGCCTGATATTAATGGCAGTATTCCTTTGGGGTATGAATCCTGTTTGGTGCACGTGCACGAGTTGGGGCATGTGGGGAAGCAATTGGCTCGCTATAATTTTGCTTAATATTTTATAGTCCATGTTCAGCATGGACAGTGGTCTATACGCAGTTCTGTCGTGGGGCGGTTTTCTGGGCTTAAAGTACAGGGATTATTAGGGCTTCTCTTGAGGTGTCGGGTAGGAGGTGCATCTCCCTTGCTGTCTGATACAACGCAACCAGCTTAGGAGCTAGCTCCTCAACTTATGTCATGTAGAACTCTGCCGGAAGTCCATCTGTTCCCGGCGTTTTGTTGCGCACCATATGCTTAATGGCTGCTCTCACCTCCTGTAGAGAGATGTCCGCCCCCAAATCCTCTGCTTCCTGAGGGTCTAGCCGAGGGAGCGCCAGTTCACCGAGGTAGTCTCCTAGTGTCTCACCTCTGCTCCTCATAGTACTGCTGTACAATTTGGTGTAGTATTTGGCATAGATGTCATTAACACCGTCTTGTGTATACTGTCTGCACCCAGCTTTGTCCTCCAGTTCCACTGTGGCTGCCCCCCGTTGTGTGGATTGGCGAGCAACGCTAGCAATGAGCCCGATTTGTCGCTTTCCACATGTGTGCGGTCCAGATATTGATTGTAGTCGAAGGCCCGTAGTCTCTCTGTCTATCGCGCCACAGATTTGCTCGCTTCTAGGAGTGCATCCTGCAAGTCAGGGTGCTCCAGTCTGTCCCGCTCTGTCCTAGCTCCTTTCCAGCAATTATAACTTTCGCCGTCAATGTACATCTGACTCCTGTTACCTCTGCTATACAATGACCTCGGATACTTGCCGTAAAGGCATCCCATTCCGGGAGCGGAGAGGAAGCCGTCCCTTCATTGTCATGGAAATATTGTGTGATTCCTTCTCTGGTGCCTTCCTTGAAGACCTGGTCTTCCAGTGTCTCGGGGCGCAGTCGCCAAGTACCTGTTAATTTCTTTTCACCTGTCCATGCATGTCTGGTGTGCACAGAAATGTGTCCAGTCGTATATGCACCTCTTGCGTAGACGAAAAGAATGAGTAGTCTTTGTCCTGGAGTGCAGAGTTCTCCATGAGTCTATCAGTCCCCAATGTCCCTGCCAGTCTCGAAACGCCCACGCATGACGGACTGTTGGGGAGTCTGGCAATGGTGGGTGTGACCTGTTTAAGCCCACATCGGCAATGGCATTAAAGTCCCCACCCATGAGCACTGCAGTCGTCAGATATGGGGCCAACTGCCGGGATAGTCGCATTAAAAATTGTGGTTGGTCCATGTTTGGGGCGTACGCACTTATAATGCTCACTTCCCTACCCTCTAGTCTCCCTCTCAATGCTACATACCGGCCCTCTGGGTCTATTAGCTTATTTGTGACCTGAAATGGGACTCCCGCCCTCAACCAGATCATGGCGCCTCTGGCAAGGGCAGAATGTGTAGTGTAGAATGTTTGTCCCCGCCATCTCTTCTGCAGGGCTTGACTCTCCTTTGCCATGAGGTGTGTCTCCTTGAGGAGCGCTATATGTACCCCCCGTCTGTTGAGGTAAGAGAAGACTTTATACCGTTTGGTCATCATGTG
Source organism: Triturus cristatus (assembly GCF_964204655.1). Taxonomy (NCBI): domain Eukaryota; kingdom Metazoa; phylum Chordata; class Amphibia; order Caudata; family Salamandridae; genus Triturus; species Triturus cristatus. Next base: position 1,302,451,294 of record NC_140590.1, on the reverse strand, counting down.
CATTCACCGTATATTTCAGGTTAGGCACTTATACTTCAATTCATTTGCCATATCCAAGTTCCCTCTTTCGTTGTCCACCCCTCTGCCCCCATCTCCCCTTCCGCATCGACACTATGTGCCATCCCACAACTACTAAAATGAGTAGATGGTGCAAGTCATGTTTCCCTTCTCAACAATTCAACAACATTATAACAAGTTCCCCAATGCAGCCCCCCCAGGACAAGCAGGTAGAACCCTCCCATCCAACCTAAGAATTCAGCTTCCTGGACTGTCGTCCACATAGTTAGGGAGAGAGTCATGGGCGCTTTTGGCGCGTCCTCCCACCAGCCCGCCGTCCAGCACAAGTATTGCATCAGTTCGATGGGGTGCTAGGTGGCGCGCGACCAAGATGGCCGCACACCAGTAAGGCTCCCACCCGACCGGACGAGATAATATCCTTCAAGTGCATCCTCTGCTGCGGTTAAGCTCCGCAAACCGACCTGTGCGGTGTCGGAACCATTGCGGCTCAAAACGTGAGGCATCCCGAGCTTCTTGTGCAGATTGAACTGCTCCTGGTGACCGGAGAGGGCTCCTGCAGCTGGGCGTCCCTCTGACCCCTGGGTGGAGGGCAGCCTCCGCGGCTACGTGAGGCTGGTGCTGTGCGGGCCCTGCGAGTGGCGGTGGCGGCCCAGCTCGGGAGTTTGCGGTGTTGGCGCGGACGCGCTGAATATCGGAGCGCTGTGAGGGCCGTGCTCATCTTTGACTGGTGCTCTCAGTGATCCCGACTTGTGAGCAGCTTGCAAAGGGCCCGTCATCCAGCGGCCGATCGAGAGCACGGCCCGGGAGTATTTGGCAGGCGGTGCATCCCTGCAGCGCCGGACACCTGGGTGTGTGGTGGGCCCCCCTGCTGAAGATTCGCTTTGAAGGCTGGCGCAGGAGCCCTTTATGCTGGCGGGGCGCCCCAGACAAGGTCATAATTGGAGTCCTGACCCGATTGGTCTTAGCCGCCATTTTGTGTGCCGGGAGGTGAGTCCACTTCCGCTACAAACTGTCTGCCTGCCCCTCACCATAAGACTGGATGTTGCCCAGGGGGGCATGGTGACACACAGTGAATCCTCTCCTGGCGGCTATACGACGAAGGCCTGGGTGAAAGCTGCCTTGATCCCCCGACCAGCGCATTGTGCGGCGGCCATTTTGCAAGGCCACGGGGTCATTTGATGGTGCGAATGACTGTTTCCTGGGCCCAACATACTATGGTACTCCCCTGATACCTTGGGTGAGCAGGAGAACACCTTTTACAGTGCACGCACTCTGTGGGGATCTACTGCTCTGTGGTGCCACCGAGGTGGGAGTGTCGGTCTGCTGTGGAGTTGTGAGGCCCTGAGACACCGGCTATGAGACCCTGTCGGTCTGAAGAGGCTCAAGGGGACTCCTCCCTCTGCGCTTAGTGTTGCCCGGGGTGTGTCGCGGGCCGATTCAGATTGACCCTATAACTGGGGTGGGCCGTCGCGACCTCAACATGGGCCACACTGACGCCAAGCAGGCGAAATTGCCCTTCGAAGCGCGCAAACTAACCAAGTCCACCTCAGCTGACCAAGCAGACACCGACAAAATGGACACCCAGGAGGAGGATTGGAAGTCGCTGCTGCTGGGTATGAAACAGAGTCTCACAACAATTGTAGAGAAAATAGACACTATGAATGCACGCATGGAGTCTGTTAACAAGCTAGATCATCATGAGCAACGGATCACGGAAGCAGAAACTAGGGTATCTGATCTAGAGGACGGAGCTACAGCTCATAAGGTGCAACTCTCGGAGATGGATCGGCTGCTCAAAGTAATCGCAGACAAAAATGAGGAGTTGGAAGTCCGCTCCCGAAGGAACAATGTGCGCATCCTGGGTTTGGTGGAGTCGGCCAATACAGGGCACATGGAGGACTTCGTCGAAAAGTTGGTGGTGGATTTGTTTGGCTGTGACTCCTTCTCGGCTCACCTCACGGTGGAGCGCGCGCACAGATCCTTGGCGGCTCACCCGCCCCCAGGAGCACCGCCTCGTCCAATGATCGCAAGCTTCCTTAACTACCGGGATAGGGATGCGGTGCTACATCTTGCTCGAGAAAAGAAGCGGGTGCACTACGAAAACACCACGCTGTCCTTTTTTCCGGACTTTACACAATCAGTGCAGGATGCGAGGTGCAAATTTGTGGCCTTAAAGAAGAAGTTACATGCGGAATCGATTCCCTACGCCATGCTGTACCCAGCAAAACTGACAATCACGCACCAGGGACGGCAATTTTTTTTTCAGAATCCTCAACAAGTTGAAGACTTCCTAAAGAATCATCGTATTAGCACAACATCAGGAGCGGGAGCACGATCGCGGTCCGGATCGCGGTCTCCTATGTCAAACCCGGATTGAACTGAACACCTGCGGCAACACGAACATGGACACTTGGTGACCGGCTTTCACAGCACTGTCGGATTTTGGTGATGTACTCAGATTTATATAGCATGCATACTGTTCTCGTCTGGACTCACCTCCCTCCTTCCGCAGCTGCCCGCGTTTATAGCGGAGTAGTGGGTGGGTGCAACAGTGGAGGAGAGTGGGTGTTCCCCCAAACCTCCTACTAGGAGGAACAGCGTTAGACGGGTTGATGTTCTTTCAGGGGGGGGGGGGGTGCTAGTACCCGGCGTGTTGGGGGTGTCGGAGTGGGGTGTTTTTGGTGCACAGTAAAGTTACTCACCCAGTTGGTCAGCAGGAAGCAGATAGCATTTCAGTCCACATATATTTGCCGTACATATGGTAGAGGGCACACAGGACATTAACAGCCTGAAAGCTCTATCTTGGAATGTCCGGGGTCTGAATAACCCTAGGAAAAAGCGGCAGGTACTTCACTATCTCGACAGGCACCAGGTAGCCATTGCTATGTTGCAGGAAACACTTGCATGCGGACGCTGCTCCCCCTTTCGCAGCGAAATGGGCCTCACAACGTTACTTCGCGTCCTATTCTGGATACTCTAGAGGCGTGGCCATACTTATTAAACGTGGGGTGGGGTTTGTACCAGATGGGTCGGAGGTGGACAATGGCGGGAGGTTCTGCCTGGTGTGGGGGAGGCTTAACTCACATGTGGTGACTTTGGCAACTTTTTATGGCCCTAACTCGGATGATCCACAACCCTTACTCTCATTATGGGACAAAATTCAGGCATCGGGCGCTACATATATCATTTGGGGGGGGACTTCAACACGGTGCTGCAGCCCCAGGTGGACCGATCTCGTGCCGCGCCTGCGCATTACACGCACACACAACAAGCATTCAAGGAGGTGCTGGATACCAGCTTCCATCTTGACGCGTGGCGGTACACACATCCGACACAGCGAGAAGGCACGCATTACTCTGCGGTGCATGCGTCCTGGGCCCGACTGGACTACCTCCTTGTATCGGTGGGGATGGCGCATTGGATCTCGGATGTTGTTCATCTAGCGCGCACCTACTCTGATCACACTCCCGTGATGATGACCATGCAGCCCCCGACTCAACATAATCTGTATCGCACTTGGCGTCTTAATCCCTTGCATCTCCAAGACACAGTCTTCCGCAACGAACTAGAGCAAGATATTAAAGAATTGTTTGAGCGCAATGTGCACTCTGTCTCTAGTCTCACTACTGTTTGGGAGGCATTTAAAGTTACGGCCAGAGGCTGGTGCATTTCCAAAGGAGGGGGTGTCCTCAAAGCACTACGAAGAGACATTAATAGGCTAGAGGGCGAACTTAAAACAATGGAAGCAACACTCCAGGCATCTCCGGACGATGGGGCAAGTCGAGCCAGACTGAGGGAAACACTCAGAGTATGAGGAAGCAGCGAGCAGAGAGAGTAGATTCAGGGGGAAACCATACCTGGCTAGAGCTTACGGGGAAGGGGACCGCCCTGGGAAAGTATTAGCGCAGTTGACTAGGCCCCTGAATTTTCCAATTATGTCACGGAGGTGGTGGATCTCCAGGGTAATGTGCAATGTAACCTCTCTGACCAACTGGAGGTGTTCCGAAGCTACTATAACGCACTCTATACCTCGCATAGGGGGGGACCCGCTGGATCTGCCGTTATATTTTGAGGACACAGCTCTGGCATGGCTGGGACTCACACAACCAAAATTTTTACATTTGGAATTAGAAGTGGACGAGATTGTCGAGGCCATAATGACTATGAAATCAGGGAGGGCTCCGGGTTCTGATGGCCTACCAATAGAATTTTACAAAGCATACGTGCCAATTTTAGCACCGATCTTGAAAGGCGTGTTTTATGTGGCACTAGAGGAAGGAACGCTGCCGACAACTATGTAGGAGGCCCAAATTATCTCGCTGTTAAAACCTGGCAAGTCCCCAATACATTGTGAGTCCTATCGGCCCTTATCCCTACTGAACTGCGACACTAAAATCCTCGCAAACGTTTTAGCAGTTCGCCTCAGTCTCCTAATGGAGCACCTGGTGCGGCCAGACCAGGCGGGCTTTATTCCAAATCGCGCCACGGCTCACAACCTTCATACTCTATTTGCAGTCCTACAGGACATAGACCCCAAGTGCTCAGCGGTGGCAGTCTTCCTTGATGCCACTAAACCGTTTGATTCGGTGGAGGGGGATTATTTGATGGGTACTCTGAAATATGTGGGGATAACGTTTTCCCTCCTGAATTGGATTAAACTGCTGTACACGCAGCCGATGGCGACGGTACTGCTGAATGGCGCACGCTCCACTCCCTTTCTTGTCTCTAGAGGCACGAGGAAGGGATGCCTGCTCTCCCCAATCTTATTTGCTTTAGCCATTGAACCCTTGGCTGCGAAGCTTCGACAACACCACAAGGAGCGCTCTTTGGTCTACCCCGCCAGGCAATTGCTAATCTCATTATATGCGGACGATATGACCCTGTATATTAAAAAACCTATTTAGAATCTCAACCCAGTGTTGCGAGAAATTACCAAATTTGGCACCATATCGGGAATCCAAATAAATTGGGCTAAGTCTGCGGTGTTCCCCCTCACGGCTAATACCCAACAGTTCCCAATGGACTATCCCTTAGTCTGGGAGAATGAGGAGTTAAAATACCTGGGGGTGCAGATAACTAGGGACAGGGATGCATTGATGTGTGCCAATTATGGGGTGGCTCTAGAGGGGGTTAGCGACAAGATTGCCAGGTGGATCCGCCTTCCACTGTCAATGGCAGGGAGGATCTCCCTTATTAAGATGGTCCTACTCCCTAAACTTCTGCATCTCTTTGTCAACATCCCCTACCATCCTGGACGATACGTTTTTTAATGCGTTAAATTCACAACTTACACGACTTATATGGGGAGGGAACAGGCGTTAGCCTAGTCATGCTGATGTTACCGTATCAGCAAGGGGGATATGATGTTCCCAATTTTGAATGCTATTACTATTGCGCACAGGCACATTTCGCAGTTTACTGGCTCCATCCGCCTCCCTTCATGCCGCACTTAGCAGTGGAAGATGGCTATATGTCCCCGACGCCCCCAGAGGGTTACCTCTTAACCAGGGTGACGGGGCGAGAGCGCGACCCTTCCACGGTCGATTGTACGATTGCTGTGTGGGGCCATACTGCGCGTAGGCTGGGAGCCTCCATGATGTATTACCCCAAAATACGTCTGCTGCGTAACCCCTTACTACAGGTCACTTATGAAGGGATATGCCGCAAATTACTGGACAGTTTGTATTACACCACCTGGGGAGATCTCTATGTAGGGGGGCAATTCCGATCTCAGGCTCAATTTTTTGATGGCCGAGAGCCTACCACGATGGACCGTTTCATGTACACCAGGCTCCAACAAAGTGTGAAGGCAGTTACCCCAGCGTTTCCGGATGAACCCGACATGTTCGCTCCCCTTCATGACTTGCTACGGGAGGAAGCCCCACGGCACGTCGTGTCAACCCTGTATAAACACATCCGTAAAGGGACTCCCTCATGCCATCCAAAGGCCAGATGGGACTGGTATAAGGATCTAGATGCTCCACTGACGGACAATCAATGGGAGCTAGGTTGCAGGCAGACAGAGGAGGTTACCGGTAACAGTAGGCTTCGCCTCATACACTTTAAGTATTTGCATAGATTATATCATACCCCTATCAAACTACACAAATTACTATTGAGGAAGCATGATCATTGTACACGATGTGGGCAGCAAGGTGCGGACTTTCCACATTTAGCATGGCGCTGCCCTCAAGTGGCCACGTATTGGGTACAAGTATTTGAAGGGCTATCCACTATGATCGGAGTACATATAGTCCCGGAACCGCTCATAGATCTATTGGGCCTTATTCAGGGCATAAAAACAGTACATAAGAAATACCTAGCTATGGCACTGTTCTTGGCAAAACGGCAAGTAGCTTGTAAGTGGGGACGGGGCAGAGCCCCAAAATTCAAGGATTGGATAAATGAGATGGCTACGTGGCAAGGTCACCTGCATGATTTCGCTGAATTGTTACCTGTGAACTCTCGCCCGAAGGATATATGGGGACCATTAACTGCCTATCTTTGGGAATTTGGAGCATCCCAAGGAGCAGCCTTGGTGGGAAAGGAGGCGGGATCCGTACAGGAGGGGGGACGCGGGTATCCAATTGAGAACCCCCTGAATGGGCGATGAGTATTTGGGGAGCTGCAATGCTGAGTCTGTACATGGCTGTTGAGGACAACGGGGCTGGCGGGGGGGCCTTGCCTGGTACCTGCCACAGGTGCGGGAGATCACAATCATCTGACTGCTGTCACCTGTACAGAAATGATCTGCATTGTGATGACTTTGGATGACCCGTTTTTTTTAGGGACCGTGTTGCTCTTTATGCACTGTATTTCTGTGTTGCCCTATGACCAGTGGGTGGACTGTTACACAAGCGGGGATGAGGGGGGGGGATGTTGTTTATATGTAGAGAATCTGCGCGGGAAGGTGTAAGTTACTGATGTAATAATTCAGCAATACCATGCTTGATTGTCATTACGCTGATGTACTGTGCAGATTATCAATAAAGTTGCTTTGAAACTCAAAAAAAAAAAAGTATTTCATCAGTTCGTCCTTGTGCCCCAATGTCCCTCTCTTGCCTTCCCCCTCACTGCAGCTCTCCTACTTTCATCGTAAGATGATCTTGTCTGCTGTGGCAGGTGTCACGATGGGAAGTTCATTGCTCAGCGCCTCTGAGATGTTGGGGTCCCATTCAGAGCCAGAGTCCGTACCTGATCCGCCCACTTCTGAGCTGTATCGGGTAGGTTCCTTTCCGCTGATCAGTGCTACCACCAAAGCCTTTCGCCATTCCAGTTGCGACTCTGTGTGTGTCAGTGCCAATGCGCCTCTCCTGGCTTCCCTGCTGTGAGATGTTCTGCATAGGTCTCCCTGGCATCCGAGGTCTTCTGGTGGGGATATTCCTCGATGCTGCTCGAGCCATGTCCATGCCTCCTGTGGAGAGGTGAAGAATTCCGTTCCGTCTGGGGTGGACACCAGTAGTTTCGCTAGGTATTGCACTGCGTATTTGTATTCTACTTGGCGAAGTTTGGCTTTGACACTCATGAAGGAGCTCCTTTGTTTGACATCGCTCAAAAAGTCTGGAAAGAGGCGCACTCCACATTTTTGACTTTTATTTCACCTTTCCGTCGAGCTTGTGTGAATATATGGTCCCTGTCACGATAATGTAGTAGTCTCGCTATCACTGCTCGCTGCAGCGCCGGCGGCCGCGCCAGCACTCGTGCTTTCTGAGGCATAAATGGCAAGAAGCCTTCTGGTGCCACCGCTGTGCGAAGCCACCTCTCAAGGTACCCTACCATGTCCGTTCCTTCTATGTTCTCAGGGAGACCCATTATTCACACGTTGTTTCTTCTAGAGCAGTTTTCTGCATCTTCTGCCCTTAGTTCAAGCACTCTCACCTTTGATTCTAGCCCCGCAAGTTGCTCTTTCATTTCTGCGAGTGTCAGAGAGTTGTCGTTCATTGATCTTGACTCTTTCGGAGAGGCGTCAGTGATCATCTCGCAGCAACCCCAAATCCGCCCGATGAAGTCAATTTTGGTCTCAAGCCTCTCACTCGAGGAATTAATGGCCTGCAGGATATCGTGCAGAGTCGGGCTCTCAGGCGCCTTCGGCGTTGGGGGTTGTGTTGCACCCTCCTCCGGAGGAATGTCCGTCTGTGCATCCTCCTCCTCCTTCCTCTTAATCTGTTTCCCCATTCTCTGTTTGTTATGTCCATGAGTGCCCTGGTACTCTGAGGTGGGGGTGAAATCTATTAATCTCCTTTAGGGGGCCCAATGCCATGCTCTCGTCACCTGCTCTGTGTCTCAGGCCTCTGACTAAGTGCATCCAGCATAGCAAGGGCCTCGGTGGTCTGTACCGTGCTCCAAACTGGCGGCTTCTGTGTGCTGCGATCTGGCGCCCGCATGTAAGTTCAGTGGGTAAGCACCTCACTCGGATTGTGCCCGCCGCAGCCTCGTCCGTGTTGCAGTTCTGGGAGTGGGGCACTTGCCGCAGCTCACCCGCTTATGTGGTCTGGCACGTGGCACTCAGGATGTGGAGTAGAGAGGGTGGGAGGGGCTACAACGCTGCCAGTGTATTATTTGGTCATGCTCAGCTTACTGCGGGCACGTCCCCATCTCTCCGTTCTGCTCTTTTCCCCCAGTTTCTTGCCTATGTCTTCCAGTTCTGGGACAGGGGGGGGGTTCTTCTTTTGGCAGCGGCGGCGCTCTCCTTAGGTCTTTGGTCGCTTACGGCGATCAGTTCTTTGTAGTGCTGGTCCCCCGCTGCTGCTCATCAGGCTGCGGTCTGTCTCACGTCCCCAGTTCTTTTTTTTCCCTGTTTCTACCACAGCTATCTGTGCGGGAACTTCCCTCAATTATTAGGCGCTCCTACCGCCGGTCGGCGGCGGCGCCGCCATATCGTCCCCGCGCACTCTTCTGATTCTCTGTGCATTTTCTGGGGAGCCATCAGGGCACTCATTGCGCTATGGACACAGCTATAGACCCTGCGCTGCTGATGCCTCTTTGTATGTTGCGGCAGGCATTCTGTTATGTGGGTCGAGCCCCCCCTAGCTCTCCTGCTGAGCAGGCACCGTTAACGGTACCTCTCTCACAGCGCACCACTTCTCCTCATCGGGCGATTCGCTAGCGCTTCAGCCCCTCCGCCGCTTACCCGCTATTCAAGTGTGGGATGTCCTCAGCCCACTTAGATCGTCACGCCTTCTCGATGCCGGATTATCTATGGCGCTCTGCTGGCACGCCCGTCTCAGCTTCAGGCTTTTTAGCACCGGTAGGCGCTGCCATTTTGAGTTCTCGCCGCCTCCGCAGCGTTTTCTTCTGCGCCGTTCTCCGCGCGGCACTGCCTCTCAGGGTCACACCAGGGGGTGTGGGGCTACCAGTAATGTTGTTTTTATACCCCGTGGGCTGTCAGGATGGGTCCGAACGGCAGCACGGAGCTCACAAGCTCTGGCGCCTACTCCATCAGCGTCCAGGCCACGCCCCCATCTTTCCATGTGTGTTTATGCTGACTTTGGGTAATTTCTTAAGAGAGTCAGTTGTATCCTTAAGATAAGAATTCATGGCAAGCTCTGCAGCCTACTCCATCAGCGTCCAGGCCACGCCCCCATCTTTCCATGTGTGTTTATGCTGACTTTGGGTAATTTCTTAAGAAAGTCAGTTGTATCCTTAAGATAAGAATTCATGGCTTGAACACAAGATGGAAAATATTGATACAAGTATTTTCCCACTGGATAGAGTTTCTTCTCCCAAGATGTTAGAAAATTCTTTAGTAGGATTTTCATCAATTCTCATGTATGTGGCTCCATCAGCCACATATGCATTCACACTTAATATATAGCTATCTCTTACCAGAACTACCAGTGCACCTCCTTTATCAGCTTTATAAAAGGTAATAGTGGGATCTTTTGCCATTTGTCAAGACTACTTATTTTCTTTATGGTTAGAAGGCATGACGTTTCCTATGTTTGAATAGACTTCTCGCCTCCGTTTTCATTACAGTTTCCAAGGAATCCAATATTTTATGACTTACAGGAGCCATAAATGTACTGTTTGGGCTTAAATCTTTTGAAGTCCTCTTCTCTTTACTTATCCGTTCCTCAGTTATACTGTCAAAGAAATGTCTTAATCCTAATGTATACACAAATGTTAACAAGCTAACTTCAAGTTCCGATTGACTGGAATGTTAAGTTGATACAAACCGTGTTCCTTTTGAAGAATGGTGGTTTGAATAGAGGTTAATCTTTGTTGTGAAATATTAAACATCAAACTTTCCATGCTTAATACTTTCTGACTACTGGTTTGTACCCCAAATCTTTTGGAACAGCATCCTCTTCTGGTCTTTCTCTTGCAGCTGGGCTAAAGTGTAAAAAAAGATACACCAGATTTGTTTGTTGGACCTGTGCCAAAAGTTGAAGCTTTGTATCCATTGTTAGTACCTGTGGATATGGTCTTCCCTTCTTTATTCTGTTATCAAAATCCTCATCATAAATTGATATTGCTCCTCCAGAAGGAGGCCTGCTTTGTCCCTTCTTTATATTAAGTTTGGCTCAGTTGTACACCTCTCCTAGTTATTTTTTGATCTTTAATATCAATGGAGTACCTGTCTAGTTCTATGTTAATGTCATTGATCTTTAATATCAATGGAGTACCTGTCTAGTTCTATGTTAATGTCATTTTAAATTCTCTCACGGTCCTCTTTTGGGGCTTTGTTGCTGATTTTATGTTTAAGCAGAATGATTTCCCCTGATAATTCATCCAACATTTTAGACAATTCTTCAACTATCAACAGTATTAGATCCAAATAACATTTGTTTAATATGGTATACCAACGTTCAGTACACCTTTGGTTGTTCTTGCAGGAAGGAGTTTGGTTTTAGGTAAATTCTTAATCCTCTGGGTATTCTTTGTACCTTATGCTACTTAATGAGAGTTGATGCATGTAGTTGCTGATTGATTTCTCTTTTCATAAGGTAGAACAGTTGTTTAGTGTTGCTTTATATTTTTCCTAAACTTATACCAGTGTTTTTTGATTCTCCCGTTAATGTGTATAGACTTAGAGCTCCCTCGGTTGTGAATCCAAAGGTATTAGCTTCTTTATCTGTAATATATGGTATTCATTTTCGTTTTGGGTGCTACAGAGGATGTTCAGTGGCAATTGACAAAAATTATTTTCAAGTATCAGTGCAGTCCTTTTTCGTCAAGGTTATCTAGTGTAACCAATGAGTGTGCAGTTTGGCTATTGTCTCCTGATCATGGGTATATTTCATTTTTAATGGGTCATCCATGTTCCTTTGTTGGTGCAGCATCTCCCCCTGCACTACTGTCGCAGATACCTTCATGAAATAATGAACACATAATTTACCATCTTCAAGAAAGTCACCAAGACAACTTAAACCCCTGTAATTCACATACATGTATGACTTTAAGAAGAACTTTCAGGTTAGTATCATGATTCGGATTATATTTATTTACCGTTTTCTTATTTGTCTTTTTGTGTATACTTCCAATTAGAACGATTATGATGATGGTTATGCAAATGTTACAGTTGTGTATCTATACTATCCTAACGTTTTGGGTGTTTTAAACTTAGAACAGGGTTGTGGAACTCCTATAGCCCAACGCCCAGGACATATTGTTCGGAGTCAAGGACAACAAGTTTTCATGTTTATTTTGTCGCCGACTTAAGACTTAAAAGTAGTACACTGATCAGGTTTAGAGCAGACACTTGTATCGTCCGTGCACAGGTCAGCTAGTCTCACAGGGCGGGCCGTTTGAGGCCGTTAGAGGACGGGAGAGGCCGGGCCTGGGCCACCCCCCCTCGACCCCCCCTGGAATTCTGCCGGACTTAGAGGGCTACCACCGGTCCTTCCCTGCAGAGATGTCGGCAAGAGAAACAAGGAGTAAAAGTGCCACGGCTGTTGCGACTACATCAAAGGGAACATTGGATAACTACTTCGTGAAAGCCGGGTCACTGTTAATCGAGGACATTACGCTCCTTGAGAGGCGAATATCCCAAGAGCTGGACTGGGTGCGGAGATCGTCTATGGGCCCTTTGGGTCAGGCAAAATCTCCTGTGGTAAGCCCAGAACTTATTGTGTTGGACACAGGGGTGGATGGCATGAATGATCTCTCTGGGTCGTTGAATATATCAAATTGTATTTCTCAGTTAAGTAGGAAGGATCCCAGTGATTCTGTAGATTTTAGCATGCTAACTCTTCCGCCCGCTCAACCCCGCCCCATATCTACTATAAATCCCACGTCAGACCCTGACAATGTCAACTCTACAGGCCCCAAAGCGAACAAGCGAAAGGGGATTAGAGAAGGAGCTATCCCGAAAAAGAGCGGAGGGCCTAAGCCCAAGGGTGTGCGAAAGCCAAATACTTCAGAACCCTCCATGAACCCGATATTAAAAAGTTCCTGCTCAATTACTAGGGAAAAACCGCAAATAGACAGAGCTGAGGTTATGTGTTCTAATTCATTAAGGGAGACAAGCAACCAACCTGAATTAAATTTACTTGAACACACTGAGGAGGATGTTACCCTTGCGGATATAGGTGTCCTCATAAGAAACCTTTTAAGCCCACTGGAAGAAAGGCTAATGAAAATGGAAGCTAGGCTAGTGGTCATAGAAAAATCGACAGTCCAACTAGCCGACAGTTTGAAAATAGCCAATAACGGTGGAATAAAGGTTCCCGATAGGGCAACAAAAAGGGGACCCTCCCAACTTATAAATCGGGCTAAAAGTGCCACACATATAGTGCAGCAGGCAACATCCATCTTGCCTACAAGTTCTAACACTCATTCGATGACAGATGCTCCAAAAAATCATGTAGATCAGTTTAATCATCCACCTTCCCCTCCAATTAGGGCAGTTCAAACTGGGGAAAGCGATTCTGTCCCTATCAATACATTGAATAATGTGAAACCAACGATGGAGGGTGCGAGTAAGAGGCTAAATCCTGGACCAATACACCTCCCCCCAGAGGCAGCCCCATATACTGTTGTCTTGGTAGGGGTACCAGAACTGAACGCTACCTCTAAAGAATCCACTGCCTCCCTTAAGAATAAGGTGATAAATTGGCTATGTACATACAGACCGCTCCCGGAAGGTATACTGAGCCCAGTTCTCATGGTACGAAGGGTCCCGTGGTTGGGTAGTCTAATTAAATCTATAAACGGTGACTGTGTCATAGTCAATTTTAAAGACCACAGGACCGTCCTGCATATATGTGGATGGACCACTGAGGAAGAGGGGACCACTATTCAATCTCTACCCCTCTCCTTTTTTTACCCTCCTCTAGCATATGATAGAGAGGATGAGACCTGGGGGGCTCAGATACAAAGACCGGTCGGGTGGGGAGATTAAAAAAAAAGGGGAGTCACTTACCACCCCAGAAGCCAATACCTAGGGAACCCTGAAATTAAGATACATCACACACATTTCGAGAGACCGGGTGGGGGGTTGTCAAGAGGATGGAGAGTATTACCCAACTCTCGAAGACAGGAGTTAGCCCACTATACCTCCAATATGGCTGACGAGGGATGGGAAATTTGCCATGGGAGAGGTGGCAATTGGGGCGTAGGCGAGCAAAATTATCACCTCCGGAGACCCCCTCAGCAATTTTATCTTCCAACTCAGAATAGATACAGCCAATTAGACATGGTAGATTGACTGCCTATATACACAAGCGGGAAGTCTAACTCTGTAGCATGGGAGACTGTGGATGAAACCAGTCAAGAAATAAAGCCGCCCAATCCCCTAGAACACCATGGGGCTTCGAACAATTCCATTGGTAAAGTATGTCATAATGTGGGGGAAGAAATAAGCATCCCCCTAACACATATAGAGACCATGCCCAGTGATAATGGGAACGTTTGCACCCACACCACTATTCTGAGTGATAGGCCCCTCTCACTAAAAATATTGTCATGGAATGTGGCGGGTTTGGGAAATAAGTCCGATTGCCAGGATTGGATTGAATATATTAACTCCAAGGACTTATGCATGTTTCAGGAAACCTGGGAGAGAGAGGAACATGCGAGGCAGGGCTTTGCAGTATTCTCCACCCCTGCGAAATGGGGGGGAAGGGGGCGTCCATCGGGTGGACTTGAAACCTGGGTCGCAGTTCATTTGGGATGCAAGGCCACGCGTTTCCCAGTGGCATCAGAAGACATACTTGTGGTACTACTGGAATGGTCCCATTGTTGTAGATTGGCGGTGGTAAATGTCTATTCGAGGCCGGTCACCATCTCACAGGAGTCCCCTACCATCGACAAACTAGCGGATCTTCTGGCCGAACTCCCCAAAGGGTTCCCTTTTGTAGTGGGTGGGGACTTGAACTCACATTATGAACCCCTACCAGGTCTTTTAGATGGGGCCTGTCTAGAGGAAGAGGCAAGATGGCGAGTACCATCGATAGTATCCATCCCGCCAAAAGCTTGGAGCCCATTGGCAGTGCAGATTACTGCCCTAACTTTGAGATATGGGGTTAGGGCTTGTAACGGGCGAGTCAAATCTGATATCCCGAGTAAACCCACATTTAATCGGAAAGGCAGGGAATCAAGACTAGACTATATTCTAGTGCAACTATCTTCCTGGTCGTATGTCGCTGATTTTAGGGTCATCGACAGAGAAGATAGCGACCATAATGCCCTGGAATTGGACTTTCTCCTCCCTGGTTGGGTCTGCGGGGAAGCAGAATTGTCTAAGACAAACCCCGATCTAGTTCTTGAAAGTAATAGGAGAAGAATTAAGTGGGAAAAAATAGCAGCAAGTACAGCCATGCTCCCCCGGTTTTATAACAACCTTATTCCCACTTTGGAGAATATGGCGTTTTTAAGTGATAAACCCAGTACAGGGGCTAATAACAAACAAATTTGGCTGTATCATGAAGAACTCGTAACGACTCTATCTGTAGATCTATTTAATAATGGTCCAAGGAGGGGGGGTGGAAGGAACCAGTGCACTTGGTATAATGCGGAGTGCCGCAGTGCAAGGAGGGATCTCTTGAAGGACTGGGTTTTTCTAAGACCCAGCGGTGCCAGGGAACAACACCTGAAACCTTCGCGGGTTACCTGTTCTGGCGTACCAAACACAGAGACACGGGACACTTCCAGCGACGTCAGAGATCAGCGTTTATTTACTGCAGGGATACAGAGGTCACAAGAAGTACACAGCGTGTAGGTTCTCGGAGACTGCTTCAATTTGCAAAAGTGGGTCGCTCCTTTTATACACGTTTTTCCCATAGAACAGTATAGTGAACAAAGATTACAACCCGGTTCCCATAATAAACTTCAAAAGGGTCGCGTTCATGTTTCAGGAGGCCGGAACATAATCACCACAGTACTGCCGGTTCCCAACTGTAAAAACATATCTTCTCTACAATAAAACACATTCCATCCTGATCGTAAACACATTAGGAGAAGGGACAAGAACAGATGCAAAGAAAGGACAAGGATGCACAACAGATTAGAGAAGAGTGTCAGGAGTAATAAAGGGAACTTGATAACGGGATCAGAGACACCGTGTCTAATGTATGCATGGCTGAAACAATAGACCGGCACGGCAAGATGAGCCTTGAGAGGGGCCATCTGCCTTCGTCGTGTCGTTTCCCTCGTCATAAAAGTAATACTCCAAAGAACACGTGTCCCTCATGTAAGCTTGGGCGTCCCAGGGTCACGAAGCGGACAAAGTCCGTTCGCTGGCTACTTGAGGGCAAGAAACAAAATGGATGCCGTATCTAAAATGGAACCCGAGGGGTCAGATGAACAAACCCAAAAATCAGACGAACCATACGTGGTTGCGTAGCGAAACTGCGTACACCCACTATACTCGTCATTTGCGGTTCATAGATACCCAACTCACCCATATTCGTCACCACCCAAAAAGTGTCGTTCCGTCCCACACGGAACCTCAGACGCTCCTTTTGCCCTCATGTAGGCAAGCACTAGTCAAGATCGGAATCTATTTCAATATTCATCAGATCGTTCAGTTTCTGCTGGAACATTATTCTATTCATCAACGTCTCCTTGGTAACAGATGGCCGTCTTATACACGTTGTAGCACATAGGCCACATAAGGCAGGACCACACTGTACACAAAGACAACACGTGAACAGAAACGTCACAACAACCCCTACGATCATCAAAATCTTCCAACCCCAAGTTGACATCAGGCCCCAAAACCATCCTAGTAGCGTCCAATTACCTTCGTCCACGTGTATGGACTCGGAGATTTTGTGCAACTTCGAGATGGCTTGGTAGACAGTTGGAGCATTGTCAGGAATAAAAATGCAACAACTCGAATGGATAACTTTACACACGCCACCTCTATCTGCGAGAACAACATCTAGAACCATACGGTTCTGTAACGTCATGAGTCTATCCGCCTGAAGTTCAGCTGTGAGATTACCAAGGGCACTTGCAGTAATATTAGCAGTCGACTCTACTACACGTGTCAGCTGTCTTAGGTTCCTACTATTAACCATAGGTCCCCAAAACGGCAAGAAACCCTTAAAGAAGTCTCCTGCTTCTTGACCGGCAGTATCCTCCTTGCTAATAACGCCTCTCACAACTCTAGTCTTGTGATAATCTGAGGCAACTGTGAAAGTCGGTGGTAAAAGATTCGCAATATAACATGTACCCGAAAAATCACGGGGTAACCATGTATAGGCGCGTTCATAACATACAAAATAAGTGCCCTTAGCGGTCAGAAAAACAGGGGAAGAGAGCATCGGCAGAACATACGTGTCAGTGCAAGCACTGTTCCCAAGTTGTGCTCTCGGATTTCGACCCAGACCTTTCAAGCAGAAATTACCGAGGTGTGGTATAATCCATATTGGGGACGAGCTCTTAAGCTATCACCCACTGACGTACTATACTCAGCCTCGCTCAGATCCTTATAAGCCTGTACCTCTTCATTTGGGATAAGTGATGCATCAAGAACATCTCTATCTAAATCCGCTATCGCTATCGCCAAAGGTTTGTGATACGGCCCAGTACCAAAATTGGCAGAACGCGGCTCTCGACTGGGGTAGGAATCTAGTGCACTACGGAACATAGTTTGGAATGCTCGAGCCGAACCCTGGGAACTGTAAGGTAGAACCAAATATGGAATACCCCTATCCATGGTATGTGGCATTAACCCACACACCCAACAATTGGTAGTATTCATCACCAACTGATGCTGATGTAGAAGTTGAACGAAGGAGTTATTCATAAATTCCGCACGCCTAACCTGTTCATGTTGAGGCAGGGGATGAAAAGAATGTGGGGAAACAGTGGTGAGGGAGCTCAGTTTAGGAGCAGAGGTAGGTGAAACAGAAGGCAATAACAACTGTACTCCAAAATACACTCCACCCACCAATAACATAGATACGATCAGGAACAATAGGAACACCTGAAACAAAAAGCATTTTGTACATACAACTCTTCTTAATTCTGATCTCTGCGCCGACATCCTTTCTACTTCCAACAGCTTAGAGAATGCCATCCTCTACAAACCGTCCGTGACGTATTTGACGCACTTCGTTCTGAGTAGCGATTATCAATCCCCAGGAGTTCCCAGGAATCGACAAAAGTAACCGACCTAGCGTCAGAAACCTGCTAAACAGAAAGGAGTACCCGCACGGCCCTACGGTGACCCGGATGGAGAGGTTCCCTCAAAAAGTTCAGATTACAAATCTCTAAGCCGTGGGAAAGCACATAAAAACTCAAAAAGGAACGATATAATTGTCCATAATGTTCATAACATCAAAAGCAAATATACAACTAATTTTCATTAGTCCTTGAACGAAGAAAGTATCGACTTCTTCCAGGTCGAGTTTGCTCTACAAACAATTGTTCGGCTGGCGCAACAGTATTTGATAAAATGGACAACGAGTCAAACCTTGGGCTTTCTGCTACCGGTAACTCCACATGTGGGTTTGGCAGTGACAAATCATTCCCCACAGGTTTAGCGTCGCTAAACGGCACAAAGTGCAAAGGAGTCTCAGTTTCTGTTGTCGAAATCCCAGTCCTCACCCAACCATCCGTCGGTAAGGGAATCGGTACCCTTTTCGTATGGCTGGCGTGCACCCAATTCTTCCGGCCCTCCAGTCGAACCGCAGTCCTCGTCGTCAATAAGACTTGAAAGGGGCCTACAAATCTTGGCTCCAAGTTGCGCTTTCGACCAAAATTCCGGGTAACAACCCAGTCTCCTGGCCGGAGCTGGTGTCCAGGGCCCTCTGTCTGCGCCGGTAGAGCTTCAAAGACCTGTTGATGGATTAACCGTAGTTTAGTGGTCAAATCATGCAGATAATCAATTAACATTGGGTACTCAAGACTATTAAAAGCCCTTGGTCTCGGGACCCCCCAAATATTCGCAGGGCGGCCGAACACAATCTCATATGGGCTAAGCCCTACTCGAGAGTGTACGGTCGCTCTGGTCGATAGGAGAGCCAGAGGCAAGGCATCAGGCCATGATAGACCAGTCGTAGCCTGAATCTTGGCGAGTTTTAGTTTTAGGGTACCATTGTACCCTTCAACCAAACCCGCTGCCTGTGGATGATTAGCGCTATGGAACTTTTGGCGAATTCCAAGACCCTTGCACACACTCTGCATTACACTTCCCACAAACTCACTTCCATTATCCGACCATACAATCCGTGGCATTCCGTACCGAGGAAAGTATTCCTTCAGCAGGATTTTTGCTGTGGACAGGGCAGTGTTATCCTTAAGAGGATAGGCCTCAATCCATCTGGAGAATGCACAAACCACAACCAAAACATACTTTAGGTTATTGCATCTCTCCATATGGATAAAGTCCAGCTGGATAACCTCAAAGGGACAAACAGGAGGAGCAAAATGACCAGGTGGAGTGGGAGTGCCCTTGCCGGGATTGTGCATTAAACACACCATACAGTTCTTAACCACCCTCTCGGCACACTTAGCAATACCCTCATTTCTCCATACAGGTGACAAAAACCTACATATTCCTTTTGCACTAATATGTGCCAACCCATGAGCCATCGTCACAACAGCTAGTACGTACGCATCTGGTAACATCCACCTCTGACATTCCGTCAGATCAACCCAACATCCATGCATGTCCAACTTTCCCATACTTTCTTTCCACTTAATCTTTTTGGCTTTAGTAGCTTCGTTCTGAATTGCTTTCACACTCTCAATAGTATTTTCACACATACCAGTCTCCATCGGCCACCTCACTGAACTCGTGACATACATTCGGGTCGCAAGATCCTTAGCCGTTTCCTTAGCAATCTCATCCGCGAACGCATTACCACAACCAACATCATCCGTCACCTTCCGATGTGCACTACATTTAACAATCGCCACTTGTTTAGGCAGTGTAAGTGCATCCAGAAGGTCATTCACAAGCTGCCCATGCTGAATCTTCGTACCATGTGATGTCATAAATCCTCTTTCTCTCCACAATCTTCCAAAGTTATGCGCAACACCAAATGCATACTGACTGTCGGTAAACACATTCACTCGCTTTCCTTTAGACAAGACACAAGCTCTTGTCAATGCAATCAACTCTGCAGCTTGCGCTGAATTCTGATTCAATCTCGCAGTTTCCACAACCGTACTCAACGTCACTACAGCATACGCAGTCGTCACATCGCCATTCGGCAATTTAAAACATGACCCATCCACATACAAAGTACCATCAGGATCTGTCAAGGGAGTGTTTTTTAGGTCCACACGACCTTTTGTTTCTTCCTCAGTTCGTAAATAACAATCATGTGGTGGCACATCATCTGATTCCATATTAATCGGCAACAATGTCGCCGGATTCAGTACATTACAACGTTTGATCTGTATATGACTTGCCAAAAGGGTCAGCTCGTACCCAGACAACCTTGCACTCGTCAGATGTTGAGTCTTTGTCCGATTCAAAAGAGTATCAACTGCATGCGGAACCATCACCATGAGCATATTATCCATCACAAGACCTGCGGACTGCCGAATAGACGCCGCTGCTGCCGCTGTCGCCCTCAAGCAACTTGGCAACGCTCTCGCTACCGGGTCTAAGGTCGAGGAAAAATATGCACACGGGCGCTGCTTGTCACCAAATTGTTGCGTTAAAACACTCAACGCACAACCTTCCCTCTCGTGAACGTATAATGTGAATGGCTTGCTGTAATCAGGAGTACCTAACACAGGAGCCGAACACAGTGCGTCACGTAGTTCAGAAAAACTCTTCTGACATTCCTCCGTCCATGGCAAAGGAGTCGAAACATCCTTGCACGTGAGAGCTATCAATGGCTTCGCTAACAGTGAAAAATTCGGAATCCACTGTCTGCAGTATGACGTGATACCTAAAAAGGCACGCACATCTCTCTGGGTCGTTGGCACAGTCATTCGAGCAATTGCTGCGATTCTTTCAGGGGTCAACCTTCTTCCCGCCTTTGACAATAAGTGACCTAAGTAGGTAACTTCTTGACAACAATATTGTAACTTAGAAGGTGACACTTTGTGGTGTAAGTCACAGAGATGCTGCAATAATGACACAGTAGCAGTCCGGCAAACTTGTTCAGTATCTGCAGCTACCAACAGATCGTCAACGTACTGAATCAAAGCCGCGCCAGTTGGCAGCACAAATGCATCTAGTTGACTTTTAAGAGCTTGGCTGTAGATCGATGGGCTCTCACAGTAGCCTTGAGGTGCGCGTTTGAACCGGAAACTGCGACCTCCTAACGAAAATCCGAACAAATCACGGCTTTCCTCAGCAATCGGAATGCTAAAGAACGCATTCTTCAGATCGATCACCGAGAACCACGATGCAGAGGCTGGAATCAGAGTCAGTAAAGCTGTAATGTCTGGAACCACAGGAAACTGCGGGACAACAATTTTATTTACTTCCCGCAAGTCAATAACTAGACGGTACACGGGAGGCTTGGACGGATCAGTTCGTTTCAAAATAGGCAACATGGGACTATTACACACGTTACCTCGTGTCTCCTCGATAACGTCCTTACCGATCAGATCATAGATGATCGCTAATAGTGCCCGTTCACCATCAAGGGAAATACGATACTGTGGTATGCGTGGTAAGCGCGCATCAGCTTTCAATTGAACAACATAAGGTGGGATGCTCAGTAGGCCCACATCATTGGGACCTGTTGCCCACAAAGCAACCGGAAGAGAACTCAATTCCGGCGGGAGCTTATCGATCGACAGGTACATAGGGGAGATCACATTCTCACCCAAAGTAAGCTCCACACCCGCAGGAGAGCAGTACAAAGTCGCATGTAACCTCTTCAGCAAATCCAAGCCCAAAAGATTCTCACCACAACCAGTAGTCAAAATCAAAGGAGCTTCTAACTCGTGAGACCCAATCGTAAGGGACAAGGGGCTAGAAACTGGATTGCTAACGGGGGCGCCAGAGAATCCAACGGAAACATTCGTTAAGCCAGACAAAGGCGCGCCAGGGAGTTTCGAATGCATAATGGAACTTTTTGCTGCACCAGTGTCCAACAGAAAAGGCTCAACGACGCCCAATGTGGCTACTGCAACATAAGGCCCTCTCTGATCAACAGGAACTGATACTTCTCCCTTCCTTTGTCTATGGCTGTCCTAGTAGATACCATCCGTATCAACATCATGCTCAACGTAATGGTCATCCACATGATACTGCGCAGATCTACCGGACGATGGTTCACGTCGATCGAAACAATTCTGCGAGTCTGAGGAAGTGGCAAAACGCTCGGCCTGATCCTGAGTAACTCCACGACCTCTACCACGTGAAGCTTGTTGAGGACCACCACGACCTCCTCGAGCTGACACACCATTATTCCTAGCACGGAGAACCGGACAATTAAACTTCAAATGGCCCTCCCCTCGACAGTACGCACATTGATTATATCCCAACACAAAACGAGGTGCGGGAGAGTCATTCCGTGTCTGCGATCTAGAGAACTGTGATTGCGATCTATTTGGCTGGTGCAAGTCATTGAAATTTGAGCGCGGAGGATACGCTTGCTGCAATAGGACCTTAGTTTTAAGATCCTTCGTTTTCTTATCTGCACGTTCACTTTCCTCCTTTTCCCTATTTTCGTAATATTGGGCCGTAGCCAATATTTGAGCAGTGGTAGAAACTGCCCATGAACTCTCGGAATTTTTCAACTTATTGCTAAGTTCGGGCAACAAGTTCGATACAAACTTATCAACGAACAACCGCTGACCACCTTCTGAACCCACGTCCTGGCCACTATGATCGACAAATGCTTCTTCAAATCTCGTAAAGAAGTCGGATACGCTTTCATCCCTCTTTTGCTTGCACGCGGACAACTTGTCCCAATTGACGCGCATCGCTGGCATAAGCGTTTTCATGAGTGTAATTATCCTCTGGGGCAATGCCACAATAAGCTGCTCAGGCTTAGCCCCACCAACTTGCTGAGCGTCTGCCGCCGTAAGGGCAGCCCAATCACCGCCCAACTCGGCCGCGTGATTCTCGTGACGAATTTTCGCCCAAATCGGCTGAGGCACTACATTGCCAAACAACATATCAATATCAGCAAGGTTCATAACAGTAGCATCCACCAATTGAGACAACTCCTTATAATAACCCGCTGGATTTTTACGGGGATCAGGCAAAGTTTGCTTCACCTGCAAGACTTCCGATCGTTTCCAAGGGAGGTGTATCCACACTCTCTGAAAACGGCCTGGGACAGCGGGGTTAGCATTAGGATCACCTGGCATCCATACTGGGGGAACTTCCCGCATCGGATATTGACCAGGTTGTGCCATCCACGCTGCAGTCTCTTCCTTAAACAATGCTCGAGGTTGCACTGTACATCGAAATGATAACAGACGTTCTAGAGCTTCTCGAACCTTTTCACCTACGATCACACCAGTGGTGAACCGATGCTGGAGATCAGAAACCTCTGACGGTACATTATCTACCACATCGTAATCCCACTCCTCTTTCAACGATTTACACAATTCCTCGAACACGAATCGTTGAGTGGGCGCATTAAACTGAGAAAATGTGTCAAACACTACACGTGAAGAGTATTTAACGGGATTACGTATCCATTTACGTGCCATTTTTACCAGCGATTCACGTTCCCTATCATCAGGAAGCTGACTACGCCGCTGAGCGGCATCAGAAAGAGTTGAGCCGAGTATTGGACCAAAAAGCGGAGAATAAAGAGTAGCAACAGCAGTCAGGAGACGACTACGAACAGAAGGAGAAGAGGAAGAAGATGCAGGCGCAGCAACAGTATGGGTAGAGGCAATAGAAGTTGACGCGGCACCAGGAGTAGTAGGAACGACAGACTGAGGAGGGACTTGAAGGGGTGCAGTAGGAAGAGAAGCCGGTAAGAGAGGAGGGACTATTTGTGGCACAAGGGGTTGCGGGGGAGCGGGAGGAACAACGGGCTGACCAGCGGCCGCCAAAACAGCAGGTGGAGGAAGAGGTAGAATCACCGGACCCAGAGTATCAGGAGCATAGGGAGGTGGTGATTTCAACAGATAAGACAATAGCGAATCCTCTACCGCTTCTTCACCTGACTTATCGTCATTAGACGGTAGCACCGGATAACATTTATCCATCGCCATATGATGAAGTCGAGCCCTAACTTCCTGCTCTTTCTCAGTTTTGTCTCGCTGATACTGTTCAGCATCTTGCATCACCGCAATAACGCCTTCTCTTTTATTTTTCTTACTCTGTTTGATTTCTTTCTGCTTGGCCTCTTTCCGCCACAACCGGAAGGAATCAAACATGGCCGGCCTAGCCTTCTTTTTAAACAATTTAGCTTCCAAATTATCTAAAACGGCAGTTTCGAAACTACCATGAGATGGCCAACTAAGAACCCCATCATTTTTAGTGTAGCGGACCCAATAGTCAATATACACGATAGGACCCACGCCATGGCGACTATAGAGCTCGTAAATTGGAGTTCCAACCGGAGGTATCGGACATGAATCCTCCAGCCGGGAATCCATTCTGCAACATTTGAGAAACCTGAACAAAGGACTACGGCTAGGCATCGATCACACTAACCGAGTTTACAAACTTCAAGGGCTATCAAATTTATGATATCCTCGCAAAAAGTTTGCGAGACCCTCGGTTTTTGGCAATTGCAATCGTCAAATAAAACCCAACAACTAAGAACCACTAATGCTATGGTACCATGCAAACAGCAACGGAACACTGGGAGTGACCCACAAATACTTAACTGAAAGAACAATGGCGTCACCAGGAAGGCCCGTCTATCGTCTCGCCGTACAAAGGACTACGCCAGGCGCCAAAACAGGTCGACAGTCAGGGCATCAGTCCGTCGCAGCCGTCAGGAGGCGGGGATCTTCGCGGGAAAAGACGTCGGGCCACTTATTTCGACAACTGGATCGATGAAGCGGGGTGCACCTTCCCTCGGAGATTTCACACGAAGTTCCTCACGATCGTCGGGCTTTGGACCGGTACCGCTGATGTCGCCCCACGTTGGGCGCCAACTGAAGGACTGGGTTTTTCTAAGACCCAGCGGTGCCAGGGAACAACACCTGAAACCTTCGCGGGTTACCTGTTCTGGCGTACCAAACACAGAGACACGGGACACTTCCAGCGACGTCAGAGATCAGCGTTTATTTACTGCAGGGATACAGAGGTCACAAGAAGTACACAGCGTGTAGGTTCTCGGAGACTGCTTCAATTTGCAAAAGTGAGTCGCTCCTTTTATACACGTTTTTCCCATAGAACAGTATAGTGAACAAAGATTACAACCCGGTTCCCATAATAAACTTCAAAAGGGTCGCGTTCATGTTTCAGGAGGCCGGAACATAATCACCACAGTACTGCCGGTTCCCAACTGTAAAAACATATCTTCTCTACAATAAAACATATTCCATCCTGATCGTAAACACATTAGGAGAAGGGACAAGAACAGATGCAAAGAAAGGACAAGGATGCACAACAGATTAGAGAAGAGTGTCAGGAGTAATAAAGGGAACTTGATAACGGGATCAGAGACACCGTGTCTAATGTATGCATGGCTGAAACAATAGACGGGCACGGCAAGATGAGCCTTGAGAGGGGCCATCTGCCTTCGTCGTGTCGTTTCCCTCGTCATAAAAGTCATACTCCAAAGAACACGTGTCCCTCATGTAAGCTTGGGCGTCCCAGGGTCACGAAGCGGACAAAGTCCGTTCGCTGGCTACTTGAGGGCAAGAAACAAAATGGATGCCGTATCTAAAATGGAACCCGAGGGGTCAGATGAACAAACCCAAAAATCAGACGAACCATACGTGGTTGCGTAGCGAAACTGCGTACACCCACTATACTCGTCATTTGCGGTTCATAGATACCCAACTCACCCATATTCGTCACCACCCAAAAAGTGTCGTTCCGTCCCACACGGAACCTCACTCTTGCTGAGTATTAAGAACCGCAAAAGCAGGTCGGAGATCCAAATCAGGAGACGCGAATATAAGAAGCTGATTGCTAATGCCAAGATTGACTGGGACCAGAATAAATGGGAAGAACTTGTTAGTTCCCTAGCCTCCATGGACTCAAGGAAGTTTTGGCGAATTGTCAGTTCAGGTTCTGGGGAACTTGTCTCGGCAATAGAGCCAAATATTTCTTCCAAGACCTGGCAGGAGCACTTTCAGTCTCTGTACACAGAGGCCCCAGGCCGTGGGGGCTGTATTGTCCATCCGTCAGTCTATAATTGCATGGAAGGGGATCTATTCACCATAAGGGAGGTCCGGGCTGCCATAACAGGTTTGTCAACCGGAAAGGCACCCGGCTTGGATGGTCTACCTGGTGATCTTTTTAAACAGGAGCCAGATATATGGGCCCCTTATTTCCTGGTGCTATTCAATGCGATTCTAAAGGGTATGGAGGTGCCCTGTACTTGGCTGGGCGCAGAGGTGGTTCCGATTTTCAAGAAAGGCTCGCCCCTGCTCCCATCCAACTACAGGCCCATCAGCCTAATAGATGTGCCGCAAAAACTCTTTGGAAGGCTCATTTTAGACCGTTTACAGAACTGGATAGAGGAGACCGCCACTATGAGCCCCTACCAGGCCGGGTTCAGAAGGGGGGTATCCACTATGGACCAAATTTTTCGCCTTAATCTTATTTATTGGAGGACGGCACATGTGGAGGGGGGCAGCCTGTACACGGTATTCGTGGATTTGCGGGCCGCCTTCGACCTGGTGCCTAGATCTAAACTTTGGAGTGTCCTGGGCGACTTGGGAGTCCCGCCAGACATCCTGCCTATTCTGATTAAATTACATCAGGATAATTTCGCGCAGGTCAGGTGCGGCCGGATGGGGGGCTTAACTGAAAGATTCCCCGTTGACAGGGGGGTGAGGCAGGGATGTGTGCTTGCACCCACCCTGTTCTGCCTCTTTGTCAACGGGGTAATCGCCCACCTGTCCAGGATAGAAGACATTGACGCTCCTACATTGAATGGCAGCAGGGTGCCTGCCATAATGTTTGCAGATGACACCCTGCTGCTCTCCAAATCCCCCATGGGAATTCAACGGATAGTGGACGGGTTCCTGGAGTTTTGTACTGAGAGAGGTCTTGAAATCAATGCCTCCAAGACAAAATTTATGATCCTGAACCCTACCCCCTCCACACGTCCCAACCCTTTGCTAGGTACGGTGCGACTGGAGAGGGTTTCCACATTCGAATATTTAGGGGTAACCCTGAATGAGAAAATGACATGGGGGACACATACGATCAAGGCAAATTTGAAACTATCGCAGAAGGCGGGGGGGAATTCTAAGAATGGCGGGCAAATCTATTTATCGCCCACTGGGCCCTATGATACAGATCTACAAATCCCAAGCACGGGGCTCAGTTGTATATGGGGCGGAACTTTGGGGCCATGTTTCTGTAAAAACTTTAACAACCACAGAAAATAAATTTCTTAGGCAGCTAGTGGCCCTCCCCTCGAGTACCCCACTGCTTCCCCTCAGATTGGATCTGGGTCTAAGGCCAATTGCTGAGGAGTTAGGTTTAAAGCCCCTAGCCTTTTGGCGATGAATATGGAGCAGCCAGGATCTTGGGGATTATAGAAGTGAGCTCCGAGAGTTTTTGGCTTTACCAAATACCAGTAACATCCCCTGGCTAAAATACATAAGGAGCATATGCGAAAGCTTAGGTCTCCCGGAACTATGGACCGACCCTGCTAATTCAAGTAGGAGGACCTCTCGAAAGGCACTTTCTCAACTCTATTATCAGTTGAAGTTGACTACTGATATAGGTAATACACGGGTGGGATCATTGACTCACACATTTTTACAACTGAAAGACTCCTATCAAATGGAAAGTGTATTAGATGGCATGGGTCCTGTGCTGGCAAGAAAATTATATCTACAGTGGAGATATGGCTCTCTACCTTTGAGGGCCTTTACTAGCTCTTGGTCCCAGCCCCCAACAGTAGAGCAGTGTCCAGCCTGCACACATTCCCATGAGAGTGACCAACATGTGGTCCTTTTCTGTAAAGCCTACCAAAGAGCGAGGAGGTATTGGCTCCTACCTATTCTTAAAAATATGGGCTTCAGGAAATATCTGCCCGCGTTTAGAATCCTTAAAACTGATTTGTCACCACCGATTGTTTTTGCTGTAGCAAAGTATTTAATGGCTATGTGGCATGTTCGATCTCGCATTTTAAAAGAGGGGGACA
This sequence comes from Triturus cristatus, assembly GCF_964204655.1. NCBI lineage: Eukaryota > Metazoa > Chordata > Amphibia > Caudata > Salamandridae > Triturus > Triturus cristatus. The sequence goes on along the minus strand of NC_140590.1, from coordinate 1,302,423,662 downwards.
TTGTATAAAGTTATAAGACATTGGTTTATCTTTTTTATGACTTTTAATGTTTGAATCATGCAATTTTTGAAAGTTACTGTGTAACAGAATTTGTTTAAAACATTGTAAACTCTAAATTTTAAAAAAAATGTCATGTATTTACATCTTTGATGGTCTAAATGACCGAGAATAAAGATTATTGAATTGTTTATTTTTCCCTTGGGACAAGTAGGCGCAGCCGCCGGCAGCACAAACCCTTTGGCTGCCAGATTACAGTACCAAATTATGGATCAGGCAAGGGCATTGTCAAACAGTTAAGGTAGAATTTTTGTCCATAAGTTAATGCTGTGCGAACTTATATTTGTGGTTCTTTAACACAAAGACTTTATTATTAGGATAAGCGCTCTAAGGAAATGTTGGATGTTCAGACTGTACTACTGACATTGTTTCCAGTACAAAAAAAGTGTGCAGACATGGGCAAAGTTTAACAATATGACGCTACTTACAATGCTCCCAGGATGCTCTCCGATTAGATGCACATATATGCAAAAGCTTGAAAGTAAGTTTGACGATTCTTTGCTTTCAAAATATTTTTTTTTTTTAAACAATGCAACTAAGAAAAAAACATTTTACTAAACTACTGTGAAATTATAGGTACTATGTCTTTGAAGCATCCTTTAGTAAAATGTTTTGATGCATGCTAGTATTTTCCAAAAATATTCATAATGGAAAATCAGTGTAACCAGTTTCAACAAAAATATAGGAAACTCTGCGAGCGGGTGCTGCAGCCACGCTCCATTCCCAATATCCAGGGTCCCGATGGCATGATACTATCCAATCCAGCTGGAATCGCTGTATGTTTTGCCGACTATTATGCAGAACTCTATGCTCCCAAAGAAATCCTAGAAATGACCACAATCCATCGGTTCCTAGATGATCTGCTACCCAAAGCTCTCTCGGACGAGGTGAGGGACGAACTTGACGCTCCATTATCAGTTGACGAAATTTCGTCCGCACTGAGTGAGATATGCTCTGGTTAAGCACCTGGGCCCAACGGCTTCCCTAGTAAATTTTTCAAGGCATTCCAGGTCTAGCTCCTCGCCACCACCTGGAAGGGATTCATGCCGCTATAGAAACAGGATGTCTTCCACAGGACTAGAGACATGCGGAGGTGGTCATCTTTTTAAAACCGGGCAGGCCCTCCGAACATCACTCATCATATCGCCCTATCTCCTTATTAAATGTTGAGGTTAAGCTGAGGGCTAAAGCCATTACAAACCGTTTTTTGCCCCACATCTCCAATATCATCCACCGAGACCAGGCGGGCTTTATGCCCGGCCGCGCTACGAGGCATAATATCTGTCGGGCCCATTATGCCATCGCGGCCGGCAGACATCGATAAAGCGTTTGATTAGTTTAGTTGGACTTACCTCTTTGCTCTGCTCAGTAAAATGAATTTTGGTCCTCGGCTGCTGGCTTATATACAACTTTTATATACGGATATCACGGCGTCGGTGTGCGTGGCAGATGCTACCTCCGAGACAGTCTCTATTGGACGAGGGACTCATCAGGGGTGCCCCCTCTCCCCATATCTGTTCGTGCTCGCTATGGAGGCTATGGAGGCGCTTGCAGCATGGGTCAGAATAGATGCTCAACTCCAAGGCTTTGAATGGGTCAGGGGCATCTCGGACCGCATAGCGCTATATGTAGACGATGTATTGTTTTTCCTCACTGACCTTAACTGGTCAGGGCTTAGGATACTTTGCATCATGCAGATTTTCGGTGAAACATCTGGCTTCTATATGAATGCCCGTAAATCGTTCCTCTGGCCTTTAAAGGGAGAGACAAAACTGGGCACCTAGGTCAGGGAGGTAACGGTGGTCGCGGAGGGGTTAAAATACCTTGGGGTGTTCCTAGTTTCATCCCAGTCGGACTCATGTGACAGAAATTTGACCCCACTGATGATGCAGACTAAATCACAGCTCAAGATCTGTCGTATATGTTAGAACGCTGGCTAATGATGTAGACAACACTACACACAATTCTTTATTTAAGAGCGACGCTGCGAGCCCTCCTGCCGGCGACAAGAATCATTTTCACACTATGGAGGCAGGTCCTGCGCCGCTTGGGATGGTGGGGGCGACTGACCGGGGAAACCCTCCTGTGCCGTAATGGTCTTCAGCAGGAAAAATACTAACTTTTCCCCAAGAACTAAGGAGGTATTGGTGATTCATCCAAAATGTAAATATTGTTGTCCCAAAAACAAATAATATCAAATTTTTATTTATCAAAAGTTATAAAAATGTTAAGTACAAATAATTATTTAAAGAATATTTTTTTTCTCTTTTTTAACAAGCATCAAAATACATTCAAATAAATATAAACAGAAGACAACACTAGGCCCACTAACAATGGTAATCCAACTCTGACATGGTAAAGCAAAAATAAATACAATGCAATACAAACAACTAAATCATACACATGTTTTACAGTAGACAGCAAAAACAGACCACCACATTTACAATTAAGTGGTACAATAGTGTTATTATACATAAAAAACAGAAACAATAGGAAAAAACGCTGATGCGCGTTTCGGAACAAAACCACATAAAAAGTTCCTTCTTCAGGGCGTTAATCTTGTAATACATTAAAAAATGAAGGGCCATCTGTAAGTAGTGAGGACCACCGAATATGTGGTACAGGTGCTCCCTCGGAGCATATGTTATATTGTGAAATAACAGAGGCTTGAAGGAAAGATGAATGTTCGTACCCTTATAGACACCTAGAATCCACAACAGGCGGTTAAGAAGCCATCATATGTTGCTGAAGGAGTGAGTGTCTAGAGAGACCCAAATGGGTCTAGTGATGATGTGAACATCTCTGAAAGTCCGATGCAGGAGGAGAGGTACTAAGCGAATACAGGCATAACCTTATAGACCAGCTATCCTAGTGGTAGCATGGACAAGAGCAGTCTTAGGCTAAACTCTGTATGGCATGTGAAGCCAGCTGTTATACCATTTGCAATCCCTTGAATACCAAATGAAAGGACACCACAACAGATATATAAAAATAGGATGTATTTATTCTAGTCAAAATACCCTCAGCACTCTTTATGAGATTCGAGGTAAGTACAACACAGTCTTATTTAAGCATACATAAGTCACACAGGTAAGTAATACAGTTAGGCCCTAGGGGCCACGCAAACCATATACTAAGTAAGTGGTATAAGGACCACTGTCACGAACACAGGTTAGGCCTAGGCCTAGGCAATCGCTGGGGCTACACTATTCTACTAGTTACTAGGCAGTGGGAGGCCCACGGGATTCAGGTGCAGAGTGGAAACACTCACGCGTAATGCGTTAAAGTCGATATAGTAATGTTTAGAAATAAAGAGTTTTAGGACACTTCGGAAGGAGCTAGGAGTTGGAGACTTGGAAACTAGACCCTTGGATAGTCAATACCCTTGTGAGCACCGGAGTACTCAGTTTACCTAGCCCACAGGCTGCGGGTGCATAGGTGTGAACTTGCGTCGGGTTTCGTCGTCGACTCCTATGGATGCCTGAAGAAAAGATGCTGACAGGCATTCAGTGAAGAGTGTGCGGTGGATCCCAAGATTGGATCCAAGAAGGAAGGTACCTGCAAGCAGAGAGGACAGAGTCTAGGTCACCAGCCAGGAGCCGGGAACAGAACCAGGAAGGAACCAGGCGATGTCGTGAAGATGCAGGTGAAGAGGTGAAGCTTGTCGCAGCAGCCACGGGTACCAGGAGGTGTCGAGGACGACCAAAACCAGGAGGCGAGCTGTCCCACGAGGGCTCTTGCTGTTGGCGGCGTCGATGTCGAGTTTGGACCCAACAAGCCTTGGCAAGCGCAACCCACGCAGGATGAAGGATTCGCTTCTGTTGTAGACCAGGAAGGCCTGAGGTGCTTCTCTTTCACAGGGAAGCAGGGGCCAGTCTGGAGGAGCCAAACCAGCGGTGAAAAGTTAAGGGTTCTTCGTCACAGAGGCTACTAGCCAACAGGCAAGTAACCGGACAGACGCGTCGAGCAGGAAAATGCAGAAGGGCACCACGCAGAACTTGTGGAGTGTGGAGGGCTGATCTTCGGTGCAGATGGTGCTCGGGGTTGGGGCTTCTCAATCCCCAGAGCACAACTTCGAGGATGCCTCAGAAGCTGCGCTGGAAGCTAGTAGCCAATTTTCCCAGGTAGCCGGTCCCACGTCTCTCGTCGCCTCCACGGATCTCAGCTTTGCTGTGGATGTGGGTCATGGTCGGAGAAGTCTGGAAGTCAAGGCGCTGGTCGAGCTCTGCAGTCGGTTCCTCGTAGAACTTAGGCAAAGTAAACGGCAGGTCGCTTGATGGTGCCTGTTTGCACAGGGTGGCCACTCCTTGGCCACAAGGGAGATTCTTCAGTCTTCTTCCGTAGTCGAATGACGAAGGTCCAGAGTTTCTGTTCAAGTTGCAGTTCAGGATAATCCAAAGTCCTAGGGACTCAGCTCCCACTCTTATACTAATCTGGGGGGCTGGGTTACCTGCTAGGTCCCTCCTATGGGTGGGACCAGGGAGGGAGGTGGTTACACCCCCTTCCCTTTGACCAGTTTCGCGCCAGGACTGGGGCTGGAGTGCCCCAGCACCGGTTTGAACTGGACTATGCATGGGACATCTTGTGTGCCACAGGCAGTGTCTCGTTTCTTTCATCCCTCCCTGCCCCAATACACTAAGTCCTGTCTAGGGTAGTGCTAGCACCTCCCAAGGCAGGAAACCTATTGTCCAAGCCTCCCTCGCTGGAAGGACTCCCAGCAGCAGGAGGTCAGACTTGTGTCTGTGGCAGCAGCATCCATTTTGTGATGCTGGGGCTCTGGTTAACTTTAACCGGGTAGTAGGTCTTCAACATGTCTTCTCCCTCTAGAAGGGGGAATACTATCCTCATCGCCAGAAATGGTGTGGGGGTAGTATTCCAAAGTGTTAGACACCTTACACGACATGGTTTGATAAAGCCAAACCATAGTTACCATAACCGGGAGGATTATAAGGCACTTTAAGAGTATATGGTAGGCGATATCATAGAACAGCTATAAGGACATGGTTCCGAAAGCTGCAGACAGGCTCAGCTCATGCTAGAGCACCATCTCACATGTTACCAAGCACTCTGCCTCCAGGATTGTTAAGGTCTGCCATAGGAGTGACTGAAAGGTACCCATGTGTCTATATATAAGGCAGGTATAGGGATACTATACCTAAGCAAGGGGTGGTTACACGACCTTGCCCCAGCTGAGTGATCAGCCAGTTGTGTCATGATGGAAGGCCAGCCAGGGTTGGCATAATACATGCTGCAGCCCCTGGTAGGCCTAGGGTACACCCATGCCCTGGGTACCTAAGGTACACTGTACAGGGCCCTAGAGGGTGATCCTTACCAATTGGGTTATGTACCTAGAGTACATAGTGTGAATTTAGAGAGAGAACATCTGGGCTGTGGGTCTGATTAGCAGGCCCACAGCCACATCTAAGTCGAAAACCAGTGTAGCAAAAGCAAAAAGTGGGGGTGACCATAGGAAGCAGACCCTACTCTCCTACAACGGGAAATGCGGGGTAAAACTCAAGTAAAAAGACAGAGAACGATAGGTCTCAGTCCAGTATTGGCGGAAAGGAAATTACAGGTAATGCGGGATAAAACTCAAGTGTACAAAATGCCTCGACACAAATCTGGATTAACGGTCATTTGCCAAGAATATGTGTAGAGCAACACCGATCCCGTAACTTCTTTTCTGCCGATACTTTGGTAAAATTGCATTTCCTATTAAAATATTACGCCCCTTAGATAACTTTTGACCAGCTTTCATAACATAGGTTTTACTTATATTAATTAATAACCCCAGATTCTCCATAAAATGTACAAAATTATCTAAGAAGTGCTGCAAAGCCATGGGAGTGCGGGCCATAAGCACCACAATCCACATGTAGCAAAACTGGTACGGGCCGATGACCGATTTGGGGCAGATCGCTACGCGAGTTCATGAGGGTGCTGCCCAGGCTGTTGATGTATAAATTAAATAAGAACGGGACGAGTGCGCACCCTTGACAGACTTCCTTTTTGATGTCAACGGATCGTGTACATTTACCTCTTGTATCAAAGCAAATCTTTGCAGAGCTAGTTGAATACAGGTATTTAAAGAAATTAACAATGGCGCAATCGATACCCATTGAGATCATAATAGACCAAAGCTTGTCGTGAACAACACAATCAAATGCGGAGGTCAGGTCCACGAACACCAGGAATACATTTTCCCCTTTTATATGCATATATTGGCTCACCAATAAATCCAAATGGATGGCCAGCTCTGTAGTCCCAATTCCCTGGCGGAAGCCATATTGAAAGTTGGACATAATGTTATTACAGTCTGCCCACTCCTGTAATCTGTCTAAAACTATACGAGCCACCACTTTAACTAGAGAATCCAGCAAAGAGATGGGTCAGTAGTGCGCATGACAATGTGGGAGTCAGACCAGGAGTTTGGGAATCCCGCATTCCAGCAGGATTTAAAAACCAGAGTCATGAGAGGACCCCAAAGATCAGTATTATTTTTAAAAATATCGATCGGGATCCCATCCGGGCCTGCTGCTTTATCTCCCTTACTTGATCCCAGGGCCCGATTCACCTCCTCCAATGTAAAGTTGAAATCAAAATACTTTGACAAAAATGTAGATCCAGGAGGCATCTTCCAACACAGACGCTGAGCTAATTTGACCGTTTTCGGTTCGACCCGTATATAGTCTTGTAAAGTGAGCTAACCAATCTTCTTCCGTAATGGCCCCCTCATTCTGGGCTTATCGTCATCGCTAAAGAAGGGGGAGTTTATGACACACCAGAATGCCCTTGTGTCTTTATTAAGGTTGGCCTCATGCAGGTTTTCCCACGCCTCCTCTTTGAGGCCCTTTTTTCGTTTTTTTAATGCTAGCCTATAGGCCTGCCTACAGTTCTGTACTTCTATGGGGTTCCTAGGTGTCTCTTTCAAGGCCCCCCTTTAAGTTTTTGTGGGCCTGGGTACAGGCATGGTCAAACCACCCTTGGGTTTTCCTAGCCCCTCTCTTCTGGTTAGTGGTCAGGCCAGCCTTAATTCCCTCACTGATTTGGTAAAAGGTCTCAATAACCATACTAGCTTTGGCTGTCTCATTCAGACAAACTTCAAACGCCCTTCACTGCTGGCTAATTAATTGTTCTAAAAAACTAGACAGGTCAACTATAGACCAGAGCAGGGTAAAGCCATTCAAGCGGGAGAGAGCTATATTCTCCAAAGATAGGGTATGATGCCCCATCCCTTGCTTAATTACGGCCATCAAATGTACAGGATACTTCAACAGGGCTGCCTCCAAATTCATTACTAAAACCTAGGTCATATTTAAAATGTAGCTCATTAAGTTGCTCTCCATACCCTGAAAGAAAAAAGTGAGTAACATCGTCCCCAGTAGGGGAAATAATGCAACATACTTTGTTAGCTAACAGTTGACAAGGTTGGATATTAAAATCACCCCCCATGTCAAAATTTTATAAATTGGTCCCTTATCCATTATGGATCCAGCTTCTCATCGAGGCGACATGAGATTTCCAATATGTCTAATTTACAACCATTTTTATAAAAGTTAACTAGAACCAAGGAAAGGGAGGCTGAAGAGTCAACTTGAACAATATTTGAGAATAAGAATTTAGTTACATTAGTGGAGACTAGTTCATTAGATATGTAAATGCTGAGGCCACCCTTTGGTCTACCATGTCTCGATGGGATAGCAAGAGTGTGGAAAGTCTTGGAACCATTAAAATGTATGGGTTCGATGGCCTATATTTCTTGTAGCATCATGATGTTAAAGCCAGCCATAAATTCTAACCATTCTGGTATATTTTGTTTACTACGGAGCCCCGCAACGTTCCAGCATAAAACAGCAAAGTTACTCCCAGAGGATATAATGGAGTCCTTACTGTTCTCATTTCTCTAGGGAGTCTGCATCACTAATATTTGCGGGTTTGGTTAGTCCTCGTCTATCAGATGGAGACTATTGTTAACAGATGTTGTTGTAGTATGCTTGTTTACTTTGTTTCTTATTGAAACAGGTCTCGCCACCTTGGAGGAATTAACTAGTTTGTCTGCTATTTCCTGACAGTTCTCAAAGGACGGTGTTGTGGTAGCGGGACAGGTGTATTGTGATTAACCCAGATTGACACATCAACTCCCAGTCATTCCACCCCAGTGAGGTCAGAAAGACAGTCAAACCTATTGGACAGAGCAATAGGATGTACAAGTGGGCGAGCGTGCTCTACATTACAGATTGTCGGTTGAAGTAGAGGTTGTGGATAGGAAAAGGATTGTGTAGATTCATTCGGGTAGTACGAGAACCTTAGGGGTGGTTGGTAAAAGAAACCCAGAGGTAAAACTGAAATTTGATTTAGGTTCAAAAGTGCTGGGCTAAGCTTGCTAATTAGATCTTTTACCAATAGTGGAGATTTAAAAGAAAGCACCACACAATCACTCTTCAATACTTTGGGGCCTCTGCCAACCCACACAATGCGCCTGGCCATCTTAACATCTGCAAAAGTGCACACCCCATGCCACCCATACCCACTTTAATGTTTAGCCAATTGAGTGATTTATTTTTTAGCGAGTCCCAAAGTTCTTCGGTAGATGCACCTATCGTCGGGACGTTTTCTAGAATAACCACATAGGGAATGGCAGCTGGCGGGAGATCTAATCTATGATCGTTAGTTCTTAAAGGAGCGGAGTTGACATAATTTTTTTTTTTTTAAACAAATTTTATTGAGTTTTACAGACCTGTACAAAGAATCTACGAAAAGATTCATATTAAGATACATAAAGTGGGATGAGAATGACGCTACTGAGGGTGATACAAATATAACAACTAATCCGTACATAGAATTGCCCTCTGCCTCCAACATCCCAAAATCCGGCCCTGTACTATAATCGTTTGGCACATAGGTCGTTAGTGTCACATCTCATATCAGTTCTAGCCCCCCCCCCCCCCCCCAACTACCCCCCACCCAGCCCTCCCACCAGGCATGTCACATACAATCAGTGTTGTAAGCTGCATATTGGGTCTGCTAGAATTGAGGTTTATTAATGCACCAAGATTAAGACTTTGATATCTATTCCGCACTGGAGGCGGGGTCACGCCGCACATAGTATCTAGGACTGCCACGACATACGATGTACGGGGGAAGGTGAACTAGTCTGCTTCTCCAGGAGTTGCAATCATGGAAGTATTGTCGCCATCACTGTCTGGGTTCTTTAGGAGCACCACCAATGCTTCCCATGCCCTTGCTGCTTCTACTGCCCTCTCACTTCCTGCTCTTTTTGCTAATTGCAGCCTAACTATTCCATCACATTCCGCCCACTTAATTAATTCCTTCTTCTATCTATTTATATCAGGGTCCCTCTGTGCCTTCCAATACATGGTAATTTCTCGTTTAGCCAGTAGGAGACCCATATCCAGAAATGTGCTTGTAATTTTGTTTTGGGCCGTGAGGGGGAACCAATGCAAGAGACAGGGCCCTATAAGTCAACCACGTCAACCCAACAGGTATCTAGTTGCGAGCAATCCCAAAACATATGGCAAAAGTCTGCTCCCTCCCTGTTACAGCGCGGACACGCTGCCGTACAGGTGTCGAAGTATTTATTAATCTTCGCCGGGGTGAGGTAGGCTCTGTGTAAGATGTAAAAGTGCACTAACTGAAATTGAGCATTTCTAGAACTCTTCCTCGCCCGTTCCACAAAATCAGCCCAGGCCTTTTCTGAAATCTCCTCCCCCATATATTCCTCCCTATTGAGCTGCCGTGCAGTCAGGGGTACTAATATTTCCTGGGTCATAGATATATAGACATGTGACCGCTTTAAAAGTTCCTGCCGCCGTCACTATGTATTGACACGCCATGGACGTCTTCGGTTCTATGAGTCCCTCCTTCCAGTGTTTAGGGACAGCTGCAGTGAGGGCAGAATGTAGTAAAAAGTCTCCCCAGGGCAAGTCATAACGGTTCTGTACGTCTTCAAAGGGGAGCATAGAGCCATTGTCATATAAATCCCCTATAGTGGTCAGGCCCTTCTCTTTCCAACTTGCCAGTCCCCTCCAGGTCCCCTCACACATGGACAGAGGGATATCTGGCGCATATGGGACTGCAATCTGTGCTAGTTTCAAACTCCTATTCCAGCATTGTCTCGCTATTCTGAGGTTCCCCGGGAGAGCAGGACAATTTGGGATTGTACTCGCAGTGATGGAGCTCTATCCCTTACCTCTTCCGTCCCTCGAAGTCTAGCCGGAGTGGAGTTGACATTCATGCTCTATTTATGAGGCAGGATACTAGGAAGGCCCCTATACTCGATCTGCCTTTTTTCTGTTACTATTACTTTTTGGGGCAGGGTCATTGAATTTGACACAGCAAGTAGGTGCCTTAAAACCCCTTAAGGCTGGCTGTCCTTCACATTGATTTGCTACCACATGATTAAAATGTTGGCCATTACTGATGTGTTCCACTGTACCAGCCAAATTAGCTAGGCCCAGGCGTTCTACGCAAATTTGCACAGCACTTTCAATGGCCTTATGTCTATCGGTGATGGAACAAAAATTAGTATTGACAAGTTTAGTTAAGGCTTGGACAGATGCAGCCATTGAAGTATAGTTCAAAGGTGCCACTAGCGAAACAGTGTCCCCCCTGTTCTTACAAGTTTGGTATTGTCTATCCGCCTCTGTGCTGGGACCTTCTTTTTAGTCTTATTTGATCCTTCAGTTGAGGTCACGATATCGTCCATGCTACATTTCTTTAAAATTTTGGGGCGTTTGAGGGGCGGGTGGGAGTCAGAGGGAATGAGGGTCTTGTCATTATTCAATGCAACTGGACCACCTTCTTGTAAGTGGTCTGGTTGTACAGCCCGGTGCTCAGCAATTGATTGGGCTGGGCACAGGCCTGATTGCCCGGGGCCATCCTCAGTATACGTAGTCCACGCTTAGAATCTGCTTCTCAATGGCCCCCATAGTCCCTGTGATGTAGGTCATGATCGACTGGCGGGATCTTGGGGGGGGACTTAGTTAATGCAGAACTAGGGTGTTTCCTTCCCCCCGTAGATTATGTAACACTATATCCCCAACAAGCAAATAACAATAAATGCTACAGGACTTACAGTCTTGTCGAAACGGGGTTTTGCTGGTCGCCAGGAACTCACTGCCAAGAGGGGGGGCCCTGTCCTGCATCTTCCTGGCGCCTCCTGGCGCGAAGCCTGCTGGGGATAGAGTCCCCGAAGTAAAGTGCGGCGTGCAGGTAGCTAGAAACGGGCTCCCGCGCTGGGCTGATTTTATGCACCTTCAGGCGCGGCTGAATCACATTGGTGTTGAGTAGCTGGAAACGGGCCCCTGCGTTGCGGTTTCCTGTGAGCCGGCACAGCTCGCGGCAACACTCAGGCTGACCCCCCACAGCTGAAGGAAACAAGAGTCCTGCAGCACAGCAACACCACTGCCGCACTTTCTGCTGGCACAACAACTGACTCACAGGTGAGACAACCACTCCAGCAGCGGGATAATACTGCCAGCTGGATCTATATGTGGCAGAGGACCTCCTGCTGGGTATTTTGCTGCTGGACTGCCGTCCTTTTACTTCATCCCGGCTGTCCTGCAGCCTGCTGATCGGGAAAGGTGGGGAAAAAAAGAACATTTTCCCCCACAGTGTTGCACCGGGTTGCAACGAGCACCAGAGTCTAGAGGCTCCCGCTCCCAGAATGATCTGCTGCCATTACGGCCATGCACGCAGCGTTCCCACGGCGTCTCTGCGTCCTGGAAATGGACGGGGGTGTGGCGAGTCAGGATTGAGGGCTATATATATAGGCCCAAAATGTTGGAAGAGTGGGGCATAAACAATATGCAATGTTCCAGAACAATGATGCAAATATTTATCAAATATGTGAAATAAAGATCTAGATGATACTCACAAGACAATTAACAGCATTGAGGCACAGATTCAGACTCAGTGCTGTAACTTCTGTTCCTAACAAACAACTAATTTTGGTTCAGTCAATGCATGCCTTGTTTTGACATGGTTTCTGTAAAAATTTATTGTTATGGAAGCTACAGGACTCTCATCATTGTAACAAACACTGGCAAAAGCAAAAAATATTTTTGGTCTCATAAACCACACATTGCCACAGTAGTTCCCGTCACTGAACAAAACAATTTTGCGTGCCAATATGCTTCTTGTGAAAGAGTAGAATGCCGTCACACACAGTGAAGTCAGCCGGGAGGGGGAAGAAAGAGAGACTTTTAATAAAAACAAAAGGTCTTGGTTAACGCCAAACCTAAATAGGGGCCCAATTCTTAAAGAAAGTCACAAAAGTGCACCAATGGTATATGTCCTTGCATTAGTGCACATTTACGGCATTCATTGATTCACAAACATTTACAGAAGTAGGACACGAGATCGTACTCCTAGAAAATATTTTTGAACTGCATTTTAGCACAAGGAAATATGCATGTGTAGATTTGCTCATGTGAAAATCTGTTGAACGGTAACAAGTTCATTTTCCCACCAACCACTTTTTTCCCACCAACCCTGGAAGAAGTTTTACTTCTGCCCTTGTAAGGAGTAAAATGCCAACATTGCTCTGTATGTTAAAATATAAGAGACGATGCTAATGAAAACCCACAAAAGATGCAAGTTAGTAGGTTTGTACAGACTCAAAACGGCATTTCAACAATGGGGAACTATTGCTTACAGCTACTACCAGCTCCAGTATGTAGATATGCGGAAAGGTAGCAAAATAAGGGAATTGCTGGTATTCAAACCATATTAGAGCTCTGGCATAATCAGAGAGGCTATTATCAGAGCTCTTATATAATGCAGGCCTCAAAAAATTTACTCGCCCACTCACACATTTTTAGCATTTACTCCAACTTTTGGGCGAGTTAATTTAAACTGGAAGGAACAGGTGTTCTGTTCATTCAGAAAGTGAATGAGCAATAAAGAGGCCTTTAAATCTTGTTTTCATCTCAACACATTTGCTGTCCCTTCAAGGACAGAGGTCAAATGTCAGGTTGTCTTTTTACTAATTGTTGCTTATATGTTCCTGGAAAATGTTTTTTACTTTTCTTTCCCTTATTATAGTTAGTGCTTTTTGTCAAGTGAATTATCCTGACAGTAATTGTCAAACAAAAGGCTGTAAAATGACAGGTTTTAGTTTTTAACCCAATATTTAAACAGCTTGAAAATAAATAGTATTTTTTTCAAAATACATCAGGAATTATGAAAGAACTTTTTTTTTTTTTTTTAGAAATTCAGACGTGTGATGCAAACAAAGATTTACATAGGCGCAAAACAAATCATGTGAAGTGCAAATGACCAATATTTGCAGAAACCAGACACTGTACACCATATAGTTGTACAACCATGTCAGTGGGAAATTCTTTGGGCATTTCAATGTAAAATCTGCTGACTGCAAATGACAGTGTGCTGCTACTTTATGCTTTAGTTATATATTTATTAAAAGTGACCGTTTTTAAACATGATTTGAGAAACATTCCTGCCCCATGCTGATGACAATGCGTTTAATGAGCGGAGGCAAATCAGTGGTCAGGTGTATCCTATATGTGGCAAGACTTGTATTTTTTTTATATTTCTTTTTGTTGGGTTTCAGAATAGTCAAATACCAAAACTGCCACGCAGGGCAGCGTTGCATTAAAAAAAAAAACATAAATAAAAAAACATCTGTGATTGGACATTTCATACAATGTTAGCATTTGTATCCACTCAATACAAGGTCAGCTCGTGCTCCGAGGAAGACCTCAATAGACCCTTACTCATGGACGTCAATTCTGCGTGGTGTCGTTTTGGACTTGGAGTGATAGATATTGTCTTAGGGGTTCCCAAATGTATTTAGGTTTGGACTTCGTTAGTAATTCCTCTGCATATAACTCCAAATTTTCTCTGCAGCATGTTAGATCTTTGACCCAACTCTCAACCCGCGGTGGTGATTTACTCTCCCATGTCAACACTATGCGTCTATTTGCTAGTAACAAAGCGATCCTCACACATTTCTCTATTGCGCCCTTTACCTGTGGTACATATCCAAGCAAGCATACCATGGGAGTACATTGTAGAGAGGTTTCCATCATGTCGTGTATGTATTTTAACACGGCTTCCCAGTATGATAATACCAGCCTGCAACTCCATGCTAGGTGATAAAAATCAGCGCTTATCTGACCACAACGTGTACATTTGCTTGAATCTCGGAGACCTATTTTATAAAGTTTGAGAGGGGTGTGATATGTTTGGTGAATGAATTTGAAGTGAATGATTCAGAGGTTGCCATTGGGCGTGAGTTTACCAGTTAATGTGCATATTTGTTCCCATTCAGGCCGTGTTAATTGGGGGTCTAGTATTGCATTCCATCGCTCTAAACCTTTATCTGCTGGTATGATAATTTCGTCCTTCACTGTTTTGTATAGTTTGGTAATTAGCGGTCTGTTCGGGACTACTAATAACAGCTGTAGAGAGTTGAGAGGAGGGGTTCCTCAGGAAATGACGTGTAGTGATCTCCGATAGCCATTTTTAAGCGGTGGCATGTAAATTGAAAAAGCGCAGTGGGGTTAGTGATGTATGTTAGATCGTTTTGAGTGATAAAATGTCTTTGTGGGTATATATCTTGCATATGAACGAACCCAACCTCTGTAAGAGAACGTAAGGGACCTGCTTCCTGTGTAACGGATAAAGCTGCATGGTGCGCCAGAGGCAGAGCCGGGGCATATATAGGGAGTTTATCTGAAATCTTGCCAATAGCCTGCCAGGCCGCAATTGTAGTATCTATGGCATTAATTTCCCCTTTAGGTGTGCCCCTGTGGGTATGTGTTAATACACCAGCAAGCGGGATAGGAGATGCATCCCCGTCTTCCACTGCAATGTGTGGAGTAAATTCATGATGGCGATACCAATAATATGCGTATTGTGCTTGTGCACAAAGATAAAACACATAAAAGTCTGGCGCACAAAAGCCCCCCCTTGCGTAGGTCAGTGTTAAAGTGTTCAAACTTATTCTGACTTGTTTGCCCTCCCATATAAATCTGAGCAGTTGAGTTCGTAAGGTCGTAAAAAAGTGTTTTGTAAGTTTTATGGGGATGTTGCAGAGTAAATATAAAAAGCGTGGGAGCATTAACATTTTTATTACAGCGATGCGGTCAGCTAAGGACAGCGGAAGATGTAGCCATTTGTCCACTTGGTTTTCGAGGGCAGTATATGCTCGGCCATAGTTCTCCCTAACCACAACCTCCGGATCTCGGTGCACCCATACCCGAGGTATTTTACTGGGTCAGTTGTCCATATCAATGGGTATTCTATATGTGGGGGAACGGTGACAGTTGTCAGAGGGATCATAACCGATTTATCCCACTTAATCGTTAAG
This sequence comes from Triturus cristatus, assembly GCF_964204655.1. Lineage (NCBI taxonomy): Eukaryota > Metazoa > Chordata > Amphibia > Caudata > Salamandridae > Triturus > Triturus cristatus. The sequence goes on along the minus strand of NC_140590.1, from coordinate 1,302,408,250 downwards.
CCGGAGAAAAGGCCGAATCGGATATATTCCCATAGAATAGGGGAGAGGTGATGGTGCGGTTCGCGAATAAAGAGGACCATGTTGTCTGCATATAGAGAAATGCCGACGGGTCTGTGGTTGAAATGGAGTGCTGATTCCCTATGCCGCTGTCTAATTATACATGCCAATGGCTCTAGCATGAGAGCAAACAACAGCGGCGATAGGGGGCATCCCTGCTTGGTGCCTCTTTCTATGTGAAAAGAGTCCGAGGTGAGACCTCCCACACGCACGCGTGCTAAAGAGTCTGTATACAAGACTTGCACCCATCGTAATAAGACCTTCGGGAATCCCATCCGGTTTAGAATGTGGAACATATGACACCACTCAATGGAGTCAAAGGCTTTGGCCGCGTCCAGCATAATTGCTGCCGCCTGCAGTGTAGGGTTCAGAACATGAAACATGGCAAATATGGTCCTGGAATTATGGGAGGTGGAGCGCTCTGGTATAAAGCCGGATTGGTCAGGGAGTACCAGGCGAGGCATTAAAGGTTGAATTTTAGTAGCGAGAATTTTTGCCAATATTTTCGCATCTAGGTTGATCAATGAGTGGGCGATATGACTCGCACAAGTAAGGGGTTTTATCTCTTTTAAGAAGTGTGATAATTAAGGCCTGCCTGAGGGAAGGAGGTAGTATGCCCGATTCATGGGCCTCTGCATACATTTCCAGTATGTAAGGGGTGAGGAGATTCACATACATCTTGGAAAATTCCACCGTAAGACCGTCCGGTCCCGGGGCTTTGTTGTTGGGGAGAGAGAGTATTGCCGCTTTAATATCGGCTTCTTCTATTGGGTGGCTAAGATATTCGTGGTGTCCGTCCGACAGCCACACGCAGGCTATATCAGATAGGTAATCATTTAAGGCGCTGTCATCCATGCTCCCTCGCGAAGCGTACATCTCTGTATAGTAATCCCGAAACCGGTCAAATATTTCTTGGGGTGTGAAATGTTCCTTCCTGTGAGCATCGACAATCTTAGTGATTTGATGATGATCAGTTCTGAACTTTAGTCGAGATGCTAAATATCTACCTGGGCGCGCACCCTCTCCACACCCTGGCAACGTGTCGACGTGATATGTAACGTGTTTCGGATTCTACTAAAGTGTCATAATCCGCAAGGAGCTCATGAGTGCGAGCAAGAATAGAGGCCGAAGGGAAATTAGAGTATTTCTTTTCGAGATCCCTTAACTCTGTTTCGGTCTTGGAAAGCTGGCCCCTGATATCTCGTAATATGCCCGCTGATGTACTTATGCAAAACCCCCTCACTGTAACTTTAAAAGCTTCCCAAAGCGTGGCCGCGCTGTCCACCGATCCCACATTGAGTTTGAAGTATTGCATAATTGCCTGTCTAATAGTGTCAACATATGCGGAATCCAGTAGAGCTTCAGAGCGGAAGCGCCATGTGAAGGGGTGATGTAGGCCTGTAGGAATGTGAAGATCCAAGGGTATAGGGTTATGATCAGATAGGGTGCGTGATAAATTGTGAACGTGTGTAACCCATCCGTTGGCTTCTTCATTTAGCAACCAGTAATCGAGTCGAGACCAACTATTATATGCTGGGGTGACGTGTGTACCTTCTTTAGTGTTAGCCTTCCGCACGCGCCATACATCCACCAACCCCATCTATGACATAGCGTCCCTGATGCACTGGGCTACCATAATAGTGTGTGCGCCAAGTGGATTTGATTTGTCCATATTAGGGTCCAAATGTGTATTAAAGTCTCCCCCGCATATGATGGCTGCGTCTGGCCAAGTACGCAGGATGTTAAGCATTTGTATAAAGGTATGTGGGTCATCTACTATCGGGGGAAATTCCTTCACCAGTGGAAGGTGTATCCCAGTATGCACTCCGTTGATCACTATGACCGAGCGACGGGTTTAATCAGGGAGTATCCCCTGACGAAGGGAAGACCCCGAAATGCATTGGGATTTAACCCTGTAACCCAAATACTCATATGGAAAAATTGAAGTTCATGTATATGAAAAAATGAAAAAATTCAAAATGTGAAGATTATCGAGTTTCGTCGACGCAATATAAAGAATTGAAGACTGTGAGATTAAACAGTTTTTTGAATACAGACATTTGTGAAAAATTCATTAAAGTTTGAAGCTTCAACGGAGTGCATACTGGGATACACCTTCCACTGGTGAAGGAATTTCTCTTTATTCATACGCGACATCCCTCTTGATCTAGGGATAAGATCCCACAGCACCCAAGACACGTTTAAAGGAATACATTTGTGTTTAAAGTTGAATGCGGAGTGCGACCGATCCATATTTTTATTCATCTACTATCGGCCCATAAATATTGATAATTGTTACCATCGACATCCCTAATTTCCCATGGACCATGGCCCAACGTCCCTCTCCATCAGTGCAAGCGTCAAGGGGTGTGAAGGGTATACCATAAGATGAGAATCCCCCTGGCGTAGTTGGAAAATGACGAAGCTATTTTGTACCCAGCCCATTTACGTGCTATTTTAGCTTCTGTGAGTGGAGTCAGGTGGGTCTCTTACAAAAGAGCTATATTGACCCCATGTCTACCTAAATAGGCAAATATCTGGCGGATTTTGTTTTGAGTATTCAGACCACGAATGTTCCAGGTTAAACAGGTATATCTATCCCCCATTTCCATCATGACAAGAACACATATGATCACGTCTTGAGTTAAAACACCAACATTTTCATAGATGTTTAAGCAGTGCAGCTGAAATGATAGTCCAATCACCATGAACAAACTTTTAAGAAACAGAAAGGAACCCCCACCCACTTCGACAACCCCAATTTGCCAAAGCCATATCTCAACAGTTTAAACTTCCTCATGAAGTTACAAGATCTGCAATTAACGGTATGGGGAACACCCATTGGGGGACGCAGCGGCGTAATCCACTCCTGATTGAGACAGGGAGGGGGCCGCCATATAAAGTCTCGACCGCTCGTGGAGTAACATCGACAATTGGAAACTCAGGTCGTGTAGTGAAGTAGGCCCTAGCACATCAGAACTATATCCTGTTCTCCGCAGCTACAACAACTTACCACCTGGTTACCTCACAGCCAATACAGTACCCACAGTGAGACATTCTAGGCAACCAGCATTTGCGGAACTATTAACCTGTGAAAACATAGCGACTGTTGCAAGTGTTCACAATTTTGAAATACAAGATAATACCAATGTCTACAATTAACTTGGAGAGCACATATGAAGAGTTTAGCTAAGATTTTTCAATCACCAATATCTGATGTGTCAGGAGGGGCTTGCTTTTTACGGCATAGAGATTTAGCAAAGTCCATAGCTAGTTTGGGATTGGTGAAAATTTTTGCCTGATCATTCGTGCCGATCCGAAGGCGGGCCGGATAGAGCATGGCGTACGGAATTTGTTCAGCAAGTAGCAATTTTTTTAACATTTTGGAATTCTTTCCGTGCCGCCTGGACAGTGGGTGTAAAATCCGGATAAAAGGACAGTACATTACCCTGGAAGTTGATAGTGCCTTTGTCGCGAGTAATGTGTAGCACTGCATCTCTATCTCTAAAATTGAGGAGGCGCGCAATTATGGGCCTCGGTGTGGTACCAGGGGGAGGTCAGGCCGCTAGGAATCTGTGGGCCCACTCTACAATCAACCTAGCTGACAGATTATCCGCGCCACATATGTCACGGAGCACAGACTCAACATAAGTTTCCAAGCGGCCCACATTTGTAGATTCCGGCAGGCCAAGAATGGGTATATTGTTGCACCTTGAGCGCGCCTCCAAGTTCTCATTCTTGGCCTGGATGACCGCCAGTATTTTTCCGATATCATTGGTCTTAGCTGTGACTTGGTGCAGACTGTCTTCATTGGCAGAGATGCGTTGCTCCGCCTCGTCTAGACGTACAGACTGATTATCTAATTTGGATGACATATGGTCCATACGATCGTTTATAGCTTTAATGTTGCCATCAATAGATTGGAGGCTAGCTTGAATGGCCGTGAGAGTTTTTTCCAATGTCGTGAGGGGGGGGGCGAGGAGGCCGAGTCTAGTTCAGAGTCGGAGACCGCAGTCTGCGATGATTTGGCAGACTTGCGTGTCTCAAAATTGAGACGCGATTGATTTTTTTCAGGCTTGCCCATGTTGAACGAGAAGCAAGATAATCGGGAGGCAGAACAAACAACGTACACCAAGGCCCAACTATTGTAACGCTGTCATGAGGAACTTTCTAATACTCTCAAGATAGATGCAAGCACATGGCAGCATTGCGTGCAGTGTCATGCAGTCACAAGAGCATATATTCAGACATCGCCCGCATGCACACAGAATGGCGAGACACAACCACTGTTTTAAACAACCTCTGCCACAGTAGTGGGTCTTGTGGCAATGCAGTGGTATTTCCCCGCACCCTATGGTGACAGTACAGGCAATGCAGCAGCAGCGCATTAAATTATGAAAGCACCACTAAAGTGAAGAAGCAATCCGAAATGTCCATCAGCGTAGTCACAGTAGAAACCCAGGGTCTCAGGGCATCACAGTGCAGGCGAACATCAGATAGCAGGTCACAAGCCCACCAGTTCGTCAAATCCAGCAACAGCGTCAGCACTCAGGCCCCTCCATAGACCACAGCGCGAGGCCCGTGCAATGTTCTCACTGTGGTGAAGGACAGGCCGACGTGAAGCCAGAGTGCCGCTTCCTCCAGTGTCCTCGCTTACGCAGCTGCCCAGTTGAAACTCCGGCCGTGATCAGGTCCGGGTGGGGGGGGCTCGTGAGTCTTCCAGCACCCCTGGGGCAGTACAGAGCGCGTCGTCCTCTGATCACCCAGCCCGGAGCAGACTAAGTACCTGGTGCAGTTAGCTATGACGCCACAAGGAGCGAGACAGGTGCCCGCCGGGCCCCAGATCAGTCCGACGGCGGGAACCAGCACTCCGCGAAGAGGCGCCGCAGGCCAGCCCCGGCCCCCGGACTCCGCCCACACAAAGACGGGTCAGCGGGCACCCACTACATGCGGTCAGGAATTCCAGATGGGGCGCAGAAGGCAGCGGCCCAGCACCGTCAATATCTTCAGCGCCGGGAGAGCAGCGGCAGGTATGCCATGCATTCGGCATCACAGGGGTTCCAACAGCCACCAAAGCGCACCAGCGCGATGTCCCATGCGCAGGCACACACCACCAGTGTTAAATTGGCGTCGATGGCTCCCAGAGAGATAGGATGGTAACAGGATAATAACGGCGGCCGGCAGAGCTGCACTACAGTGCAGCCATCTTGCCGCGCAACAAGCCACGCCCCGAGATTTGTAATATATGGAGCAAGAGTTTAGTCTATTAAACCAAACAAGAGTTTTCTGTACAGCAGACATGCTGAACTCACATATTTGAAGGTCTTTTCATGTGTGGTAAAGAAGAAAATAGCCTCTCAGTGAAATAAAATACTTGCCCAGGATCACAAAATTTGAAACCACTTTATGAGTCAAGAGCATTAAAATGAGGTTGAGTAGATTATTTAAGTCACTAGTCCTGCAGGTCTTGTAACATTTTTAGGATTTTTCGAGGCCTGTAATGAGATTGCTGCCATAATTTGTCACCACACTACATGGCCCCAAATGGACAAGTGAATTTTGTTATAGGACAAATAGATTTATGAAGCAACCTCATCCATGGACAAGTAGATATTTTATTAAATTCCACACTTGTTAGAGATAGTCTAATGGCTTTTGGAAAACACAGGTCGTCACCAACGTTTTGGGGGTTAACTGCACAGACACATACACTAATATATTCTTTGGTTGTGTGAATTCATTTCTTCGAATGGCACTCAGATTCTTTACACAGATGTATAAGCAGTATGGGACTATTCCAAGATGCCGCTTTTTTTGACCCATTGTTTATTTACTGTATAACGCGTTTCATTTATTTCATTTTTCTTTTTTTATTATCAAACCACACTGATTCGATAATTTAATACATATTTACTAGCTGGTGTGCTTGACATTGTACACACTGATACTTGGGAACAGTGTTCTCTATATGCGGCGCTTGCTACTTCCAGCGCCCAGACTGTCAGGGAGTGCGCTTGTCATTCTAATGCCTAATACACATGAAAGGGAGGTGTAACAAGCATTTACAATGCAATGGTCTCGGCATTGGTAAAGTTAGAGCTATTGGCATTGCTCATGACATTATTGTTGTTTATGTTTTTCAAACATTTAAAGAAACGGCATTGTCATGAGCAATGCCAATAGCTCTAACTTTACCAATGCCGAGACCGTTGCATTGTAAATGCTTGTTTATTCTTCTAATGTTGTTAAAAAGAGTGCGTTTGGGCAGATATACATTTTTGTCAGTAAAGCCAACCCCCAACCACTGAAGTTTTCTTAAATCCTGAGTTTGTGCTACTCCAGACCAAATCCTCTTAAAATATACTGCCCACCAGTATGGATGGAATGTGATTCCTACACTTTGTAATCCTCGTCGGCTTATGCAACATTCCCTATACAATTATTTACATACGTATATGATTCATTGTCTCTGTATAATGTGTGTGTGATGTAAAGTACTGTGAGTCTGTACACTGATACAAGTAGTGCTATACAACAAAAGTAATGCATATGAGAGAGAGCCAAATTTCGGGGGGGGGGGGCTGAAAAAGATTTCGGGGGGGGGGGGGCTAAGTCTTCCAGCCATAGGCAGAGTGGCTGTAAGAAGGTGCGAAAACGCAACAAAAGCCTCATTAACAAGTCTTTTAAAGACCTGTGAAGTACCCGGGTCCGTCTGCAATTAGACGGACGCCAGCCCGCGAGGCTGTCTCAGCCGGGCTGACACACATGACGGGGGGGGGGGCTGAAGCCCGGTGAGCCCAATGGGTGTTGTGCGCCTGCTATGAACACAGAAGTGTCGGGCAGCGTGTGGCAATCCACGGAAGGCCAAATGTCTAAACGAACAATCACGGTCGCCAAGCCCACTCTCAAAAGCAAAGGTAGTCTCGGTAGGGATCGAAAGTATTTACACAAGGCTCCCGTTTATGAGCGTCTCTCACGAGCTGCAAAATGTTATACATAAAACAAGTTATACAGTGGAACGAAATCACTGAAGAGTAAAGTAAAATAAACACTCTCTCACAAGGGATTTCTGATATCAGTCTTCCCCCCTCTCTCTGCCCTCCCGTACCCAGCAGTGTCTCTCAGATCTACCCATTCCTCTCCAACGTGCAGCGTACCACTCACTCCCAGCTCTCCGCCCTCTCTCCTCTCTCTGCCTTCATTCTCCCCTCCCGTACCCTGCAGTCTCTGTCGCCGGTCTCCAGTCTCCTCCTCCCCACAGCGCCCCGCCCTCCCCGTCAGCCGGTTGGTGGAGGAGGCGGGCCCGGCATGTTCGAGGGATGATGCTGGGCTCCGGACAGCAGCAGGTTCCCGCTGCATCACCTGGTCTGGAGGAACCGACCCCTGGAGCTGGAGAAAGAGCTCAGCGCGCGGCAGGTGGGTGAGCGCGAGGGGAGGGCGGGGCGCGGCCATAAGGCATGTGTGTGTGGGGGGGGGGTGGGGTGGAGACGGGGAAAAACTTGGGAGGGTGAGTGAAAGCAAATCTGGAGCCGCAGCCTGGGCTAGGGATGGGGGCGGCGCTGCGTCTCTCCTCCCCTTGTTCCCGATGGGGGGGGTTGGGGACCTCACACACCGGGATGCCGAATCCTTTCGGAGGCTTGCACCCACCTTGTACAACGGGAGTAAAACATACAGGAACAAATAAATACAAAAAATGCTACTTTGTAACCAGCCTCAGCTTGAATGTAAAAAGTTTCTTGGAGTCTCCACAAACTTTTTCCTCGGTCACGTCCTGGGCCCCTGTGACGCTTAGAAGGAGGAGTTTAGCGCGGTTTGCGGGGAGGGGCGCCGCTGGGGCTGGGAAAGCAGGGAATGCTCCGAGTGGGGGTTGGGGGTGGTTTGTCCGGAGTAGGTGCTCCAAGTGCCCGATGAATGGCGGCTGTGTTGTTTGGAGCTGGAGTTAGGAGACTGTGGTACGGTCTGGTCCGGTGTGACCAAAACCGGCGGCGCGCGGTTTGAAGAGGCCTCTGGTGGATCGTCCCACAGCCTGCAACCCAGGAGATTAGTTTAAACTAGTCTTAAAAGGTCAAGGGAGGGCCCGGGGGAGGCCAGAACAAGCACACCGCTGCCTTTCTCCGAGGCAGGCAGAGCAGAAATGCCTCGGAGAAACGCAGCGTCGTTTTCGGATTCGGGGGCGTGTTTTGCTGTTGTCTCCTCCCTGAGACTTTTCGCAAAAAACACGCCCCGATCCGAAAAGGACGGGGCATGATTGGAGTGACGGGACCTCGTCTCCAATGGCTGGCCAGCATTTACTAGGCCAGCCAATGGAGAACAGGGTAGAAGAGGGGCGGGTTCAATCCCCTCTTCTCCCAAGTCATTGTCTCTCGCGAGCGAGACTGCGCAAGCGCAGCCATCGCTAGCCGAGACCTAAAAACGTTCCTTTTCTCTTTTTTGTGGCGTGCAGCACACCAGGAGGCCCAGCAAATACATCAGTGAAAAAAGGGTCAGTTTCTTGGATTTAAGCTTGGAGTGTTTTATGAGGCCAGCAGCAGGCCGAGTGAAATAAACATGAGTGATTGTGTTTCAAACGGTATTGGGACAATGAGTATTTGGAATTATTGCCAGAGGGGCTGACTTTGCAACTGAGAAAACAGGTTCCAGTCTCCATGCTCAGTTAAAACGCGTCAATACTTACCGGTCGAGTTTGCTACATAAAGCTGCAAAAAATTTAAACTTTCAGGAAGTTTCTTAGTTCAGTTTAAAAACACACTTTTCACAAATCCTTCGCAAATTATCTAATGTACTAAGGTCAGGGCCAATGGAATTATGTTGCAAGGGAGCACCAAATTATGCGGGAGAATTGACTAAATTATGCAGCAAGAAATGGCGAAATGTGCAGCACAATGTTGTACATGTTTTTATTAGTATTACTTCATTGTTTTGTCATTTTTACACATGTGCAAAGATTTCACCTCATTACTACCAGTTTACAACCAAATGCAGAAATAAGCAAGTGGAAGATGACAAATTAGCATTTGTGAAGGGCCTCCCATTGCGAGCAAACACCTGCAGCCACATTTTTAGTAACTTGTGATCATTTCGAGCTAGAAACAATTTTTTGGGGCAAAATCTGCAGATTCTGAAGCAGATGATGGATTTTGTGGCACGTACAGCACAGCTGCAGAAGCGAATAATGAAAAATGTCCTAGTAATCATGACGGAAAGTTTCACATCTATTACGGACGCGGATGCGAGGATTATGCTCAACTTTCTTTATTAATTACACTCCAGCAGCTTCATCTTACATGCAAAAACTTCAAGTCCCATGATCCTTCAGTCCAGGGACACCCGTAGTCCACCAATCAGCTGTTCCCACTGGGCTACGAGAGCGTGCTGCTGCCAACACCATTCCTCTTTCTTGACTGCGACCTTGTAAGTTAAAGAGGCCTGTTACTTCGTCTTGGAGCCTTCAGACCCTAGGAGAAACAAAACATAACACCAATGACTCTATTCTCCGCAAATAGCGTTAACCAACTATGCAAGGCATCACAGTCACTAAGCGAAGTATCGAGTAACCTATGTTTGAGAAAAAAGGACTCAGTCAGACAACGAATTCGTTACTTATACGTTACGTTACGATGGAAAATGAAGAGACCGGACGAGATTCCATGCTCTTGTTCTGCGGGAGGGATTAGGTCTCAAGGAGCCTTGGGTGTGAATAATCCTCGCCCCCGCAAGCTTAATAGAATTGCAACTTTCCGTCATGATTACTAGGAAATTTTTCATTCTATGTCAGGACCGGAGGCGAGGATTATACTCGTTCAAAGCTTGTCAACACCAATGACGCTATATGTACAACTGGTTTAAAATTGAATCTTTTAAACATAGAATCCGAGGACCAGTCCGCAGCATTCAGGATGTCCTCCAAAATGGCTCCAAGTGCAAAGGCCTTAGAAGCCATTGCACCCCTCACCGAGTGTGCACCAAACTGCGAGGTGTTTATCCCCGCTTCCTGCATCACCCATCTAACCCAACGGGCTATGGTAGGTGGTGACACCGCTTTGAAAGGCTTTCTTAAGGAAATCAACAACTGTCGCTCTCCCGGAGTCTCCTCAGTCATATCTTCATATTCTTTTAGACAGCGAACCACGCACAGTTTCGGGCACGTATCAAACGCCGGGTAAGATACCAGTCTCAAATCCGACTTCGTTCATCGTGCAATATGGAAAGTGACCCGTTCGGGAGTAAAAATTTGACCTGTAATGTCCAGAACTCTACCATGGGCAATCTGCGGCAGGATACCAAGCACAAAAGCATAGCCAGTTTTGCCATAAGCTCCTTACATGAAAGATACCTATTGGGCTGCCAAGACAGGAAAAGGTGCAACACCTTAATAACATCCCACAGGGAGGAATATCGGGATTCTGGTTGAAGTGAAAGGTGTATCCACCGCAACAATTTGCAAACCACAGGGTGCTCCCCCACCGGGGCCCCCCAAATCAGGAGGTGACCGGCTGAAATTGCTGAGCTGTAGGAATTGATTGTTCTATATGCCAATCATTGTGCTGCCAGGGTGGCCAAAAAATGTATAATAGTTACCACTTGGCACCCCATGGGATCCTGATCGTTTCGAAGACACCAACCAACCCATCTGGTTCATGCCGATTTATAGCGTTTGTTGGTGCCAGCGGCCCAAGCTGCTCCCAGTAGCTTTGGAGCGTCCGTCGATAGGCCTGAGACTCACCAGCGATGCCCGAAATCCGCCAAGCTACCAAGGGCATCCGTCCTTGCTGGATGAGGGACCCCCTGAGGATCGCTCAGGAGAAAAGGATCGCGGGGTAGAAGGATTGGAGAATCCCAAGAAAGTTCCAGAAGAACTGGAAACCACACTTGAGACCTCCAATACGGGGTGATCAAAACCACCCTCGCCCGTGGTCGTCGAACCTGCGCCGTGAGCCGTATGATCATGGCGAACAGGGGAAAAGCGTACCCATCTCTTTGGACCAGTCCTGGAGGAAAGCGTCCGTTGCTGTCGCCAGAGGGTCCGGCTTCCAGCTAAAAACCGTGGTAGGTGGTGATCCAACCTGGATGCAAACAGATCCACGGAAAACGGGCCCCACAGGTTGTGGAGCTTCTGAAACAGCGGTGGGTGGAGTTGACAAAGGCTCATGTCCTCCCAACTCCTGGAGCACCAATCTGCTGTGACGTTGGAGGCTCCCGGAAGATATTCCGCCGTTACCGAGATGTTGTGGGCTAGACAGAAGGTCCAAACATCCTTGGCCAGGTCCGCCAAGGCTTTGGATTTCGTCCCTCCTAGGTGGTTTAAGTATCGGACTGCCGAGACATTGTCCATCTTGAGGAGTACAGAATAAGAAGCCTTTTCCTTTGTCCAACATCGAATCGCGAAGGAGCCCGCCATTAGTCTAGGCAATTGATGTGCAGTTGGCATTCGTCGGCTGACCACTTTCCTCCGGTAAAGGAGTCCACGCACCGAGCTCCCCAACTGGATTTGCTAGCGTCAGACTCTATGACAAAGTCCGGTTCGCAATCGAAAATGGCCCTGCCGTTCCAGGCATCCGTGTGGTCCAGCCACCATTGCATTTCCATGCGCACTTCCTCCATCAGGGTAACCTGATCGGAGTATTGAAGTCCCCTGCGGAGATGGGAGGCTTTCATGCGTTGTAGGACCCTGTAATGGAGTGGCCCCGGGAATATCGCCTGGATCGAGGAGGCTAGGAGAACCACCAGGCGGGCAATCTGACGCAAGGAGGTTGAAGAACGGGCTAAGATTCGTCTCAATTCCCTGCGGATCTTGGTCATATTTAGGGCCGGGAGGCTCAAAGTCTGAGAAACGGAGTCCACCACGAAACCCAGGAAGGTCATTTGTTTGGAGGGCACTAGCACCGACTTCTTGGCGTTGACTATAAACCCCAAGCTTTGGAGAAGGTCTACTGCAACATGTACCTGCTGGGAGAGGCGGTAGAGACATTAATCCAACAGGAGAATGTCGTCCAGGTATTTGATAAGGGGTAACCCTATGCCCTCAATGTTTCCACTACTGGCTTGAGGAGTTTTGTGAAACACCAGGGCGCCGAGGACAGCCCGAAAGGGAGTGAGACGACCTCGTACACCTAGTCCCTCTACAGAAAATGTAGGAAGCGGCAATGTGGCGGAAATATGGGAACCACTAAGTACGCATCCTTTAGATCCAATCTGGCCATCCAATCGTCTGGTTGGAGGAGGTCCCTGAGATGGTGAATGCCTTCCATTTTGAAGTGGCGATAGATGAGCCATTGATTGAACTCTTTTAGATTTATGACTGGACGTTGCCCCCCGTCTGTCTTGTCCACCAGGAAGATATTGCTGGGAAATCCCCTGGGATGAAGGTGAGTGGGTATCACTGCTCCCTTTTGCAACAGATTCGCTACCTCCTGATCTATGAGGTGTGCTTGATTCTGTGCAAAAACCAGAAGGCGAGGGCGAGTAACCTGTACCGGGGAACCGTAAAACTATGTGGAAAACCTCTACGGTTTGGAGTACCCAAGCATCTGAAGTAATTAACCGCCAGTTGTGAGCGAAAACTGCCAGTCTGCCACCCACCATATGGTTTTGGGAATGGGAAAGACTCACTTGAGTTAAAACCGGATTGGCCTCTGGACGCTCCTCTGCCACCGCGGCTTCTGAATCATCCGCAGGATTGGAAAAACTCCTGGCGGCCTTGGTCCTGAGTCTTCTTGCCCGTGCCTCTTTGAGGGACTTGCATGTAAAAACGGCCGGTCTGTCGCCCTCTTCCGCGTCCGGCCCTAACAAAAACTCTGGGGGGAAAGATCTTCTTAATATTGGACTGAGCTTTGTCCAAAGAAGTGAACGTCGTAACAAGCTTTGTGAGCTCTTTTATAAGTGGCTCGCCAAAAAAGCCGCCTTGCGCTATGGAGCCTGCTTCGGAAGAGGACAGCTCTCCCAACTTGGGCTCGACCTTCAAGAGGAAGGAGCGCCTCCTTTCGGTAGAAAGGGCGCAATTGGCGTTGCCAAGAAAGACTAACGCTTGCTGGGCCCAATTTGGCACCCTTTCTGGGGAGAGAGGAGTACCCGCTTGCTTACCTTCTTCTGCCAATTCTAATACTTTAGTGAAGGGACCTGCGATATCCAGGAGCTTATCCTGGCACAATTTCCAGGATCGGTCAATCCCTTTTTTCGAATCCCGAATATATTTTTGGAGAAATGTAGCCATTTTTGGGTCAACTTCCGGAGTTAGCGCCACTTATCCGGTAGGGCCGGTCTTGGGCACGCCGCCCTAAGGCAAGCCCACTCCTTATCTAAGGGCTTCCGCAAGCGTCCGGCTACAAACGCCGCCACCTTAGGCGAGGGAGTCCACTCAGATGAGCGGGGGTGGATCAGGTCTTCAGGGACCAACATGTCTGACTCACTTTCCTTAGGAACGTCCGGGGATGGGGTCTTCGCCGGATGCCACGGTCTAGAGGGGCCTGCTTCGTCTGCAGACTCTTCCGCAGATTCCTCCTCGTTATCCTCTATGAAAGAGGGCCCTGGGCTCTCAAGGCGAACGCTCTGGGAATCCCCATCTGGTCTGGCCAGAAACGCCTTCTTAAGGCGCTCAAATGCGCCGAGGTCCATGTCAGACCAACTCTTCCTCTTCAAGGGGCGTTGAGTTTGGATAGCTTAGGCGTATTGCATAATACGGCGTTCAAACGGCCCCATAGCAGCTGAGACTGCCTGGTGGATGGAGGCATCCACCGCGTCACAAAATTCATCATCTAGAGGTAGCACCTGGATAGACTCCTCTTCAGTGTACTCCTCCATGATGGGCACTATCGGGATTATATCCAGCCAATAATCAGAGCCCCAAGCGCTCTAGGCGCTAGTGAAAATCACTGTGTGGGGAAAAGCCGGCGTGTGTCGAGGCACTACAAGTTTTGGGCACCCCAAAGTGTGCTAGCAATGGTCCTATATGGCATGAAGGGGCGACTCACCCTGCACTAAAAACGGGTGTCACAATGACTCGGGGCCCGCCCCTGGAAGAGTGCCCCCTGCCGCAATTGCAAACCCGAAAAGAAATATATCCCCAAGATCGCCTTACGGCATTGGTTACAGATCTGCAATCTGCAGGCGTAAGGGAGCCAGCAGTACGGACCTGTTTGAACAGGCGTCAGGGCTTCCACGAGTATGAGGTGGCGCGGAGGCGAAGAGGGCCGTTGAGTGAGTCTCGTTGGTTCCGCCACCTCAGATCACGACGAGAACCAACAAGACGGCACGCGCAACCTAGCCGGCTTTGGCGCGCACCGCGCAAAGCACCTCAGATGGGGCCGCGAGTGGAGCAAAGAGCTCCCGCGGCCCCGAAATGATGAAAAAACAAAGGCTAAAAGATAAGATTAAATATGGCACAATATATAGGAAGCATACAAACGACGGCATCAACTACCAACAAGGAAAACCAATTAATTAGCACGGTCACGCAGAACAGCATGAAAGAAATGGATTAATTAATTAGCGCGCTCTTGCATACTGTAAAATAGCGCTACACAATGAGAAAACCAATTTAAACGTAATTATCCAGCGCCCTGACGAGCGAGGGAAAATGCCGCTGACCGCGGCCCCCGCAGGGGGCCACTCGGCGGTCGGCGCCTTAGTGGCCCCGGGGCCCCGGTCACCCCTCCCCACTCCCTCCTTCGGGGGGGGCGGGGGCAGGGATCCTGATTGTTGCCCCCCTTCGTGTCGGGGGCCGGAAGTGACGCGCAATGCGCATCACTTCCGGGCCCAGGTGTGAGGGGAAGGCTATTTAGCCTTCCCCCACCCTCACTGGCGACCTCTTTGTCGCCCACCTCGCAGCGAGTTAGTGGCTAGGTCCAAGGTCGACTTTTCAGGGGATGCGCTGGCAATTTCAGATGTGTCCATTTCCGGGTCACTGACCATACATTTACGCAAGTCCAAGACCGACCAGGCGGGGCGGGGGATCAGGGTGGTTCTTCAGCCCCTAGGTGACCCCAGGTTCTGCCCAGTACAATGGGTAAAGGCGTTGTTGGAGTACAGACCGCCCGGCCCTGGTTATCTTCTGTTGCATGCAAATGGTACCCCCGTAACTAGATACCAGTTCGAGCAGGTAATCAGGGCCAGCTTAGCCAAGGCGGGGCTCGCCCGGCCGGACAGAAGGTATTCCAGCCACTCCTTCCGCATTGGCGCTGCCACCGCCGCTCACCTGGCGGGATTAGAGGCCGCTCAGGTGAAGAAATTGGGGCGTTGGGAATCCGATTGCTATAAGATATATGTTCGCCCGTGAGGCAGCTTTTAGTAATGTGTTTGTGATTTTATAGTGTGTATCGTTGAAACCACCCTTTCTGATTAAATAACTTGTGTGTACACCATGTCTCCTCTTTATTAGGACGAGTGGTGTGGGTGATCGGGCATTCATTTGTCGCCCAGGCGGCCCAATGGGCATCGCACCGGAATTGGATGCGACACTTCCCTCAGACTGAAGTGGAATGGATGGGGGTGCCGGGGATGAGATGGTTCGAACTCAGGAATAAGATCGAGCAGAGACTAAGAGCACACGGGTCCACCTTGCCCCACCTGTTGGTGATACACCTGGGTGGTAACGACCTTGTTACCCTAGGGAGACGATTGCTGTTATTAGCCACGAAAAGAGACTTAGGGGAAATCTGCAAGCGTCTGGGCGAGTGTGAGATCGTGTGGTCGGAGATCATCCCCCGCAGGTCCTGGCGGGGAGCTAAATCCTTAGAAGCGGTAGAGCACTCCAGGAGGCGCATTAATGGAGCAATGCGTAAGTTCACAGCCCAAAGGGGTTTGGGCTTTATTCGCCATGAGATGATTCGGGGGAATGTAAAGGGGTACTTCGACTTGGATGGAGTACACCTCTCCCAAATAGGCATGGACCTGTTTTTATTGGATTTAAGCGAAGCATTGGTGAATAGAGGGTGCAGGTAAAGAGCTAGGTTGGTGGGGGGCCCTGGCTGCGACGGTTAGCCGCCTCCAGGGCTGTGGCGGAGTTACAGGGCGATCTGGAAGCAGGCCGGTACAAAGGGTACCTCTGCGCGGCACCACGTGGTGCCTGAGCCAAAACGAGGAGCCTCCAGAGAGGTCCCGGAAGCCGGTCGGCGCCCCGCTAGGCCTGCGGGCGGTTGTGGGCCTGTACAACCGGGGGCTTGCTATGCGACGCTCCGCCCCGAGAGGGGGGGTGTGAGTAGAATTTCAACGGCACGTGATCGAAAAAAGAATCACTTGGGGGGCAGCACTTGCGGGTCGTTCCCGTGCTGCCCGGCTCATCAGGCGGGGCAGGTGAAGTAGATGGCCGCCTGCCCTTGGATCGCCCGTAAGATAACCCACCTATTACATATCCTGGAATTATGTAATAAATCCTGCAGCATTTGTTACCCACTTACAACTGTTTCTTGTGTCTTCTTTGGGTAACCTAATTTGGGGGAGGGGGGAAAGCGGGGTGCCCCTGGGGGTACTATGCCGCTGACCGCGAACCCCGCAGGGGTCACTCGGCGGTCGGCGCCTTAGTGGCCCCGGGGCCCCGGTCACCCCTCCCCACTCCCTCCTTCGGGGGGGGCGGGGGCAGGGATCCTGATTGTTGCCCCCCTTCGTGTCGGGGGCCGGAAGTGACGCGCAATGCGCGTCACTTCCGGGCCCAGGTGTGAGGGGAAGGCTATTTAGCCTTCCCCCACCCTCACTGGCGACCTCTTTGTCGCCCACCTCGCCTTTTTACCCTCCCTACCGCTTACCCGGCGTGGTGTGGTGGGGTGGGGTTTTTTGCTGAACGTTTTAATGTTTTCCTTTTCGTTGCAGGCGGAGTTACAGGGCGATCTGGAAGCAGGCCGGTACAAAGGGTACCTCTGCGCGGCACCACGTGGTGCCTGAGCCAAAACGAGGAGCCTCCAGAGAGGTCCCGGAAGCCGGTCGGCGCCCCGCTAGGCCTGCGGGCGGTTGTGGGCCTGTACAACCGGGGGCTTGCTATGCGACGCTCCGCCCCGAGAGGGGGGGTGTGAGTAGAATTTCAACAGCACGTGATCGAAAAAAGAATCACTTGGGGGCAGCACTTGCGGGTCGTTCCCGTGCTGCCCGGCTCATCAGGCGGGGCAGGTGAAGTAGATGGCCGCCTGCCCTTGGATCGCCCGTAAGATAACCCACCTATTACATATCCTGGAATTATGTAATAAATCCTGCAGCATTTGTTACCCACTTACAACTGTTTCTTGTGTCTTCTTTGGGTAACCTAATTTGGGGAAGGGGGGAAAGCGGGGTGCCCCTGGGGGTACTAAGCACTTAACTCTGTCGGAGAGCAGGAAAAGAAAGAGGAATGATGTTGGCAGCAGCACGCTCTCGTAGCCCATTGGGAACAGCTGAATGGTGAACTACGGGTGTACCTGGACTGAAGGATCATGGGATTTGAAGTTTTTTGCATATAAGTTGAAGCTTCTGGAGTGTAGTTAATAAAGAAAGTTGAGCATAATCCTCGCCTCTGTTCCCGACATAGAATTCTAGTGGCCCTGACGAAGGTTCTATCAGCCAGCCACGCACCGTGCCTTTCTTGCACTCCCACATCCACCGGAGCAGGAATGGCTACGTTGGCTACGCTCCTTCTCCTACCACGCAGCGACGACATGGAATGAGCTCCAGCTACAGCTCTGGACCTCCCCATCTCTAGCATAATTCTGAAAAACGCTGAAGACCCGTCTTTCTACTCAATTCCCCAGCCCTGCTTGTACCTGGATACCCTCTATGGTAAAAAGTAGAGCTTTACAAATTCACTGATTGATTGATTACAGCTTAGATGCTAGATCTTCTTGAAAGGGCATCTGTGACTGACATGACTGAAGTTGTGCTATGACTGCTATTTGTGCTACAACTCTTGTCTGCTGGTGACAAAACCCCAACATGGATGGTTGGTTTTGGAAAGCAAACATTTAATACAATAAAAACAGAGAGGGAGGAACAACATGATAATTCATCTTGAGTAGGGTCAGGAAGCGAATGTTAGCCCACCGCAAGCCTAGTAAAATGTTCCAACCCTCCTTAAGATAGCAGCACTTAAGATTAAAAATATAAGCGAAAAGTGCGTGTGCATAGTATATAATTTTAGAAAATAGAAAAAAAAAAAAAAAGAAGATCAGGCATGGAGCCCTGCAACGGTTGCATATCAACATGGTTCAGCAGAGTGCTATACTATTCCTGTCAAGAACTTCTGTCTGATGAGCCATGTGTGACCGAGAAACTTTACCACTCAGCGTGCAAAAAAAGGTCTGGGATCAGACCTAAGAATGCGCAGGGCAACCCGATAGTCCAGCGTACCCAGTTGCCGGCACAGTGGTTTTAGCCACTTAGCCCTCGGAATGTTATATGCTGTGTAAGCAAACAATACGAGGGCAACACTTTCTAACAGGGCCCTGCAACATGGGCAATGCTTTGGTGTTTGATTGTGTGTGTGCCATTTCGCTGTTGTTTCACAGACGGGAAGTGTGCCTAACCTAAATTGAATGTATAACATCCTATCCCATGGGGCCTGAACAGTATCTAAAAAGGGCTCTTAATGTCTGGTCTGTTTATGAAGATATAATTCGGCCATTAAACTACCTAAGATTGGTTTACAAATTGATTTGCGTTCCATCCATTCCCAATTAAAACGAGCTCTTCTTTGGTAGGTGGTGCCTGCCTGTCCCAATGCACTTGGAGCGCCAAGGCTGACATCATTTTCCCAACAATGGAAATCCAGCCTATTTTGAAGCCAGTGTCTAATCGTATCACCTCAGTAAGGGCTTCTGCATAAGGGAGGAGCTCTGGAGAAGCGGGCGCAACCTTGCTATGTCGCCAATCGATCGCCTGCCCATGTCAAGCATTAGAGGGGCGAGGGGACATATTGGGGCAACATCACCAGGTCCCAGAGAAACTTGTGCTCGGATCTACAGAGATCATGGGCACTCAAATCCCCATAGTTCAGCTCCGTACAATGCTGCACTAACCACTTTAGCATCATAGACCTGGAGAGCTGGGGCAACCGGTCTACTGTGTGAAACGATGTACCCTCCCGAGTGCTCCAACTACACGTTTGTGCCCCGACAACATCTTCACTAGGTGTCAGAGAGTAGAACACCAAGATAGTCATAGGTGCCCACCCTTTCCAAAGGTGTCCCGCCTAGTAGAGGGTTGCTTTGTAAGACCTGTGGGGGTTGAAGGACAACATGTTGGTTTTGAGAGTGTTGATAACCAACCCCTTTTCGTCACAAAAGAGTTGGAACCTGCAGAGCAGTCGCTGCAGCCCTACGGGTGTCTTGGATATCAGCAGGGTGTCGTCAGCAAACAGGAGGGTCGGTACCTTGTCACCCCCCAGGGTTGGTGCATCTGCAGGATCTTCTTGCAGAAAACTAACCATCCCATTTAAATAAAGAGAGAACAGGGTGGTGGCCAAGACACAACCCTGCCATATTCCCCTGTTGACTGGGATGCGTTCGGTCAGTTGTCCTTGCAACCCCCATCTGACCTGGGCGTAATTTCCTTCATGCAGTCGGACCAACAGGTTACGGATAAATGGGGGATGCCTATATCTTTAAGCGTTAGCCACAATTTGCTCCTGGGGACCAGATCAAAGGCAGTCTTTAACTGAATGAATGCCAGGTAGAGACTGCCCTTGCTGATCACCACTACTTTCGAGTAGATAAGTAACAAGCGATACTGGTCAATTGTTCCAGTCCTAGGCCTAAAACCGGCCTGATACTGTGAGGTTGACATCATCGTCTGCCCATAGCAGGACTCTGACAAAAACCTTCTGCAGAGCATCAATCAGACTAATGGGCCTGTAGTTTAAGGGGTCATTGTGAGAAAGTAGCTCTGTATATACTGTTCCCAAATAGGTACAGTGTGCACAGAGTCCACAGTCCCCAGAGGTTTGGCACAGGCTAAAGTTAGATATAACCTTACTCTCTAAAGTGGTAGCTTGGTCGAGCAGTAAGGCAGTATCAGAGGACAGTGTCCACCGAGATCAAAATGGGTTTGTCCCCGGCCACAATACTTCCCTGAACCTACGCCCCTTCTTTCAAGTATAAGTCTGGGTGCTCCCTTGTGTCTGGACAAAGTTATACCTCTCTGAAGAGCTCTAATTAGAGCGAAACACTGTGTCAGGGGTTGCTTTTACTCATTTCAGGTTGGCTTGATTGGTATTTAACCAAATCAAAGATGTAATACTGTGCCTGGAGTGGTAATTGGCTTTTGTCATTTTACAGCTTGGCAAGGACAGCACTGTGCTAGTCCTATACTTAAAGACATTGCTGTACAAATGGCAAAAGACTTTGTCCTTTTCTATCTCGGCGTGGATGGCACTGTGCTAATCCTATGCTTAAAGATTTTGATAGAAAAACAGACATTTGAGGTGAGCAGATCTAGAGTGTCGCTGGTGTTGAGAGTGCTCCATACAGGAGCTGCTTTCCACCTAAACTTGAGAACTACCCAGAGTTCTCTGCTTCTTTTTTGCATATTTTATTCGTCAATCTATACCTGAAAGGGTATTTCTTTGATTGATTGATATATATATATATATATATCAATCAAAAAGGTCGCTTCCCACGTAGCCCCGGAAAGCAACAGCCCAATGCCAGTAAAAGGCGTCCGCCACCTTGCAAAACGACACGTGATCGCCGGTAGGAATCATAACTGGCGGTTCGTGTCATCGTGGAGCTCCACGTTTCAAAGGGCCTGTCTTGACCAGCTATTTTGGGTCTACGACGGGGCCAACTGGATTTTGGCATGATTATTATTATATTTTTTTACATGGACCTTCATGTTACGCCCATTGGGGCTTTGATTGTTTTTGGAACTACTCGGCCCAGGATGCAATTGTTTCCATTGAGCAATTTGATTGGAGAACTATATAATGAACTTACCTGTGGCAGTCCGAGTGGCCATCTTTGCCGCTGGAACCCTTGACAAAGGCTGTATGCTGAAACGCGTTGGGGAGGCAGTGTGTCCATTTTGCCACGATGAAATAAAGATTACTGTTTTCCAGTTGGAGTGCCGCCTTTGCTTCCCGGGGCTACGTGGGGAGCGACCTTTTTGATGTAATATACGGCACAGCCCAATGCCGGTAAAAGGCGTCCGCCACCTTGCAAAACGACACGTGATCGCCGGTAGGAATCATAACTGGCGGTTCGTGTCATCGTGGAGCTCCACGTTTCAAAGGGCCTGTCTTGACCAGCTATTTTGGGTCTACGACGGGGCTAACTGGATTCATTAATTTTGGCATGATTATTATTTTTTTACATGGACCTTCATGTTACGCCCATTGGGGCTTTGATTGTTTTTGGAACTACTCGGCCCAGGATGCAATTGTTTCCATTGAGCAATTTGATTGGAGAACTATATAATCAACTTACCTGTGGCAGTCCGAGTGGCCATCTTTGCCGCTGGAACCCTTGACAAAGGCTGTATGCTGAAACGCGTTGGGGAGGCAGTGTGTCCATGTTGCCACGATGAAATAAAGATTACTGTTTTCCAGTTGGAGTGCCGCCTTTGCTTCCCGGAGCTACGTGCGGAGCGACCTTTTTGAGATATATATATATATATATATATATATATATATACACACACACACACATGTACTCTTTGACTGCTGGCCATTAATTAAAACAACTTTTGATACCCGCTTTCTCGACTGGAGTGCTATAATACGGCATGATTTTCATTTGGAATAGTTAAGCGGTGACGTCGCTAGGAAGCCCTGGCCCACCTGGAAGGGCTCCTTTTCTCGTCATGATTCATACGGATATGTATATATATAATTCTTTTCTTTTTATTAGGTTTGGCATTATTATGATAGACTTACCAAATCTTCTATGTCTATGACAAACAGATGGTTGCTGGGACAACCAGTCCAATCAGTGCTCTGACGATGTGAATATAATCTGTATGATTTAGAGATGCCTGATGTAGTGAGCAAGCGGTAAGACCGCCGAAACGCGTCTAGGTCATCATAATGGAATAAACACTTTTTCTTTGATTAACTTACCCACGGAGTCAGCGCCTGCTTTATATTGTGATCAGGACTGGTACAATATACGAAGATCCTCCGGAATCTTTCACTTTGACGCTCCTCGATTTGGAGCTTCCTGCTGCTGGAACCCGAGTGGAAGTGTCTTTGCAAAAAAGGAAAACGAAGAGCCCCCCGAAGTCGACATCCAGGGATATGATTGCTGATCATACTGCACGGAAGCAGGCGCCCTTATCCTCGAGGTCGCTGGAGGGCAATCAGAGTTTCAGGTAAGCCCGTTTGTGTGGCGTGTTGGTAGTCTGTAATCCCCCCAGGTGGCTGATGGGAGAGGTAGTCCCGTAATTCGTAAGTACGGGCAGTGGGTGTCAAAGAAGAATTACAATTCCCACAGATGGCAGAGGACTGGGTTAAGGAGCGGGAAGAGACGGCTTTAGACATATTCTGCGACGCTGACAAAAGCGCATCCATACCATCTACTAGCAATGAATTACGAGCGATACCGGCAGGTAGTGATTTTAAGAGACTAACAAACGAGCTAGAAAAATTATGCAAGAATGAGGTATCGAAGTGGTGGGAATGCAAATCATTGCAGAGATATCTAGACGTGGGCCGTATCCCCAGAGGCCTGAGGATACTCGTGGCACCCACATACGAGAACCCAGACCCTGCAATGTTACAGATGTGGGCAGATAACAGCGCGCACTCATCGAAAAACATGCTACAGATACTGATCAAATTCGCCACGAGTGACTGTGAAAAGTTATTGGTCAGGATAAATGAAATTTGTAAAGAACTTGAGAAATTAGAAAACCAAGACGACGTAAAGAAAAGTATGGCGGAAATAAACACAAGAGTGACGAAACATGAGCAGATAATTAAAGACAGAAAAGCCATAAAATTCCAAAGAGACAGAAATGATTATAATGGAAGAATCTATACCTTTTCAAACAAATTCGAAAACATTCGCCACCAGCAATTATCCTCCTCAGCAGCGAACCCCTACAGACCAAGTGACCCAAGTGAATCGGAATGGAGCTCTGAAATAGAATCAGACCCAGAAGGGTCAGGAAGTGGTAACATGAATTGCATAGCACCGACACCAATCCAAGAGTTCGTTTTTTTACGACTAGAACGTATTATGAGCCTGAGACCACGACCGACACGCCAACAACAACCCAAGACCAAAACGGCAAACCAAAGAGAAGGAGAAGGAAGGACCGAAGATGGGGAAAGCACAACGCAAAAAGCGGCAAAGACGAAATACAGAAAAAACAGACGGACATGATTGCACACAACAAAACTGACAACACAGTAATTAACCCATCAACTATGGATTTAACGCCAGAAGAGAAAATAATTTTATCTTTAGGATGGTCATACTGTAACAACACCATCTTACACTCAAACCAGGATAGATGTACACCAGTTCACATTCAAGCTCAAACTGCGCAAACATTGCTTCAATACAACAAGGAATGCATAAGAAAATGAGATACAAACTACAAACGCTGCTGTCCCTGGTACCCTTTGTGTGGCAGATGTGAGCCTCCTGCAAAATCTGGCAGAATTAGACTGATGATACACCAAGCCAAATATCTCCTATGAAAGTGGCGATTAGATCACAATTAGACATATATGGAACTATACACACACACCATTCAGACCGAAATCTATTTTTTCTCCTATGATGCCCAAAGACGGAATAGACATGTTCTCTGACAAGGTAACCAAAGACCTCAAAGAGTTAGCTCTAATAAAAAACATAACCAAAGGACTGAGTATACGAACTTAGTTCCGAAAATCAAACAAAGATCGGACATTGTGGTACGATGGTCGGACAAAGGGGGAAATGTAGTCCTATGGCCACTAGAGATGTATAACAAGGAAGCCATGATGCAGTTACAACATAGAAACTGCTACAACCGTATCAGTGCCACAAACATAGAAGGAGTGAAAGAGAAATTCCATACGGCACTATACGAATGGAGAGGTGTAGGACTTATTTCAAATTAAGAACTAGACTTTTTGAAAAATGATTATCCTGTAACACCTCAACTACACCTTATTCCCAAGATTCCCAAGGATACCCTCTGCCCCCCCAGAAGACCAATTATCTCTGCTATTGGGGGTCTTTGAGAATACCAGCAGATTTATGGATTTCTTTCTCCAGCCACATGTACGCGAACTGCCTGCTTATATCAAAAACACGGGTGACTTTTTAACAAAGATCTATGACCATGCATGGAATGAAAACTATGTATTTGTGACACTAGATGTACAGAGTCTGTATACTAGCATTCGACACAGGGATGGCTTGAATGCAATGAAACACTATCTAGAAAAGAGAGCCATAGAACTACACCAACATACTAAGATGATACTACAAATGGATGAATGGTGTTTGGAAAACAACATAGTCATCTTTGATAGACTGTTTTATAAACAAACACAAGGCACAACAATGGGTACTTGCTTCGCCCCCAGCTATACTAATTTGCAAATGGGCTGGTGGGAGGAGCAAGTACTCATGACCACATACCATGCACCTATGTCTGAAAATGTGATGTTATACACCAAGTATATAGACGATATCTTTATTCTATGGTGAGGTACTGAAATAAGTGCTAAGAACTTTGCAAAAGAAATCAACAACTTAACTTTAACAAGTACAACCAGTAAGGAGTCCATCAAATTCCTAGACCTCGAACTTTACATAGAACATGACCGAATACAATCTAGGACCTTTAGAAAACCCACATCAGGCAATGCAATCCTGCATGCTAGCAGCTTCCCCCCCACTAACCTAAAAGAGAGCATACCATATGCAGAATGCCTAAGGGTGAAGCGAAACTGTAGTACACAAGCAGGTCTAAGAGAATCCACAAAAGGTCTCTTCAAGAGACTTAGCAGTAGGGACTATGACCCAAAAATGTTGTACAATGCAGAGAAGAAGTGTGCCAACATAAAGAGGGAGGATCTCCTGCTCTCCAAAACTAAAAACAGCAAACTGAGTAAAGAACATGACATTAGTACAACACCTAGATTTATCACAGGGTACAATACCTACCATACTAACTTGCGTAAGATACTGCACAAACATTGGCCATTGGTTCGAAGCGACCCCGTTATAGGCGGCACCTGCACCAAATTCCCACAAATTACATTCAGAAAGGCAAACTCGATGCGCCAAGAGTTAGTCTGCAACGCACCAACACTTGACAAAGGAGTCGGCTGTCTCAAACCACAGAGAGGTTTTCATAAGTGCTTTAAATGTAAAGCGTGTAAGCATGGTGTGAATACCAGAACTATCCCCCTACCACTTAGACAAACCCCCTTTGAAATTCGGGGTAGTTACTCGTGCAAAACAGACTTTGCAGTATATGTCCTGCGATGCACTTTTAACAAAAGCCCTGGTGCATCTCCTGTAAACAGTTGAAAGAAATCGTTTTTATTACACAGGCGATTTTTAAGGAATATTTGTATGTTTCAAAAATCGACAGAAGAATTTCTGGCAAAAACCAGACAATGTTATCCTATGGAGGAAAGTTTGGTTATCGGAAAATTGCAGTTGTAATCACTTTTCAGGGTTAGTGCTGGGCACCAAGAACCAGCACTGGGATCTCTCCTGATAACAGCTGAGTAATTTCGTTTATCGGGTGATTTTTAGTGAATATTGTAACGTTTCAAAACTCGACACTTAGAAGAATTTCCAAGAGAAAACCAGTCAATGTTACCCTATGGAGAAAATGTAGGTTATCGGCTTTCAGGTAAGTACTCAACTGGCAGAGTTAAGGTTCTGGGCATAGACTCGGGGGTCTCCCAGGGTCAGGTAGGTACAGTTGTTACACCCTCAACGGCACAGGGGCAGCCGGGTGCAGAGAGACTAGGCCCAATGTTAGCCTATGGCGGACAGGGGGCCTTTGGTTGGTGGCTGCTAGCAGGCAGGCCACGCGGTTGTGGGAGCTGGGCTCCTGGTCACTTACACAGGGCAAGTGGGGAAGTAGGATAGGATAGATGCTGCACTTTCAGGGGCACTCGGGCGGCTGGGTGCAGGGTACTTTTGAGCCGTCGGGCGCTCAATGGATTTGAATGGGACAGCTGCAAGACGAACATGGGCTACATACTCTGAGACGGAGATTCTTCAGGTGCGACCACCACTTCGAGAGGTAAGTTGGGAAGCTGTAGGTTAGGTAGGCACCAAGGAGCTGGGCACAGGAGGCCGCAGGGTGCAGGGGTGTCTTTTGGCATCGGGAAATCTTACCTTCTGCTGGTCACGGTTGGAGGGGTCCCTGGTATTTAGGCTGCAAGCGTCGTCAGGAGCATCGAGGAGGGCCCTTGGGTGCTGGATTCTGGGTCACAGTCGCCGGGGGGACGTCCTCGTGGTCTTTGTTCACTCAGGCACAGGCCGGGCTCGGCGGGTGCAGAGTGAGCTGGATTCGCGGTTCCTGGCTGGACCAGGGGTGGTTGCTGTTTGAGCAGAACCACTGCTCGTGGGAGTCCCGGTCTTTAGATGAGCAAGGCAGCCAGGTCCCCCAGGATTTTCGAGGTTGCTGACCACTGGAGACGCCAGGTTTGAGCAGGAGCAGGTTCGAGGATCGACAGGCCTGTAGGGCTGGGGCCAAGTCAGTTGGTGTCGTCCTCTTGTTAGCAGCTGCACGGCAGGTCTTCGTTCTTCTTGTTTCAGAATCGGGATCTGAGGAAGGAAGGTTCAGGGTGCCCCTAAATACTAACTTTAGGGGCGTTACAGGTAGGTAAAAGGCAGGGACCAATAGGTCCCTTGCCTGGGGTGGGTACACCCCCTATCCTGCCACTCTCCAGTGGGAGAGGGGCAGTAGCCTAGTCCTGATTGGGCAGGTCTCCCCATCCTCAAGATGGCGAGAGCCCGGAGTTGTGCTTCGACTCGCTTCCCCCACCTGAGGGTGGCAGAAGCTGGCACACCCCCTTTCCTCACTTGGGCTTTCCCGCCTGTCTTCCCGCCAGAGTGGGGGCCAGAACCGGTGGGGACCAGTTGCTGAGTACAGCAAGTGGTCTGGGGAGACTCACAAAGGCGGCATGCCTTTGAAGCCTCCTCTGCCCATCCTGGGGGAGGAGACCTAGCACCTCACCCAGTATGTGCATTATTGCCGGCCCAGGAGAGCAGATGGCTCTCTACCCAGGGGTCCAGCAACATGTCTGCTGGGTGGCAGCCTAGGCAGCCTCTCAGGAAGGACGTGGGTTGTGGGTTAGGTTCAGGGGGCAACTCTAAGTTGCCCTCTGTTGTGCACTTTACATTAAATCCCACACTGGCATCAGTGTGGGTTTAATGTGCTGAGAAGTTTGATACCAAACTTCTCAGTCTTCAGTGTACCCATCATGGTGCTGTAGAGTTCGTGATGACGGCCTCCCAGCACCATATACTGTTAATGGCAGCACTGCACTTACAGTGCCCAGGAATGGACCTGGGTACTGTAGGGGTACAGCGCTCATGCACCTGTACCCACACCACTGGCATTGGGCACCCAGCTAGAGGGGTGACTGAGGTATGCCAGGGCAGTGTGTTTGTGGGCATGGCACAGAGGGATGTGTGCCATGTCGACTCTCTGTTTTGTTCTGCACCAAGACACTCCGCCTGCAAAGGCAGCGTGTGGGTGTCAGGGTACAGGGCCTCTAAGGGTGGCACAATAAGTGTTTCAGCCGTTAGGGGTCTTTTCTGGTCACAGTGCCCTGGGTACCTAGGGTACCATTTACAAGGGGCTGACATGTGGCTAGAGATGCCAATTGGGTTTTGGTTTCAATACAGTTTTAGGGAAGGAACACCGGCCCTGGGCACCTGATTGGCAGGAGCCCAAGGCACACTCAGTCAAAGTACATCAGCAATTCATCAAAAAGTGGGGGAATACCATGCAAGAAAGATGGCACTTTCTCACAATGGACCATAAAGCGGTTGGTGCCGTGACGTGGCTTTATGGCTCACCTTCAGAAGGCTTGGCTTCAATATTTTTATACTTTGATAAGTATTTGTGCTTTGAAGCCAGTGTTTCTGGAGGTGCTAAAACCAACCAGTGTAAGTGGTGGATGAGCTTTATCAAATTAGTGTTAGATATATAATTCTGGCGGTTTCATGGCCTTTTGGAATATTTTTTTTTTTTGTCAAAATGGGTAGCAGGGGACTTTCTGCCCTAGCTCAGTCGTCACCTAGGCAAACCTTCACATTTTGGAGTAGTAGACAAAGGGGGAAGTACAAGGGTGAATGACTTGCTTGGCTCTCACTGCTTTCCCCCCCCCAACATACCCTGCTAGCCTCACATTAAGTTGAAAAAACCTCTTTGTCCACACATTTTTGTGTGGGAAAGTTGTGGGATCACTGGGCAGACACGAATTTCCTACCATCTAGCGTTCCCCCAGGTCTCCCGATAAAAGTGGAGCCTCACTCGTGCGGGAGGCCCAAGTACCAGCGACAGGCTAGGGCCCAAAACGTATTGAGGAGACATCAAAATTGCCTATCACAAAACAACCTGGTTTTATAAGGGGGTCACCTCGGTTTTTGGCCCCGTGCTCGGCGGCCAGCTAAGGAGACCTATCAAACCCACATATTTCTGAAAACTAGACACCCTGGGGGTTCCAAGGAGGTATGGCTTGTGTGGATCCCCCAACGTTTTCTTACCCAGAATCCCTTGCAAACCTCAAATTTAGCTGGAAAAAAACACGCCGAGCGCGGGGCCAAAAACCGAGGTGACCCCACTTGCAAAACCAGGTAGTTTTGTGATAGGCAATTTTGATGTCCCCTCAATACGTTTTGGACCCTAGCCTGTCGCGGGTACTTGGGCCTCCCACACAAGTGAGTTACCATTTTTCTCGGAAGACTTTGGGGAACGCGGGGTGGGTGGAATTTTGTGGATCCATGCAGATTCCAGAACTTTCCACCACAGAAATGTGAGAAAAATTTGTTTTTTTGGACAATTTTTTAGGTTTGCAAGGGATTCTGGGTAATAGAACCTGGTGAGAGCCAGCCAAGTCACCCCATCCTGGATTCCCCTGGGTCTAGTTTTCAAAAATGTATCGGTTTGCTAGGTTTCCCTAGGTGCCCGCAGAGCTAGGGTTCAAAAACTACAGCTAGGCACTTTGCCAAAAGACGGTCATTTTTCACTGTGAAATTGAGGTGTGTCCACATTGCGTTTTGCGCCGTTCCCTGTCGTGGGCACTAGGCCTACCCACACAAGTGAGGTACCATTTTTCTCGGAAGACTTTGGGGAACGCGGGGTGGGTGGAAATTTGTGGATCCACGCAGATTCCAGAACATTCCACCACAGAAATGTGAGAAAAATTTGGTTTTTCTAACATGTTTTTAGGTTTGCAAGAGATTCTGGGTAACAAAACCTGGTGAGAGGCCAGTCAAGTCACCCCATCCTGGATTCCCCTGGGTGTCTAATTTTAAAAAATGTATAGGTTTGCTAGGTTTCCCTAGGTGCTGGCAGAGCTAGGGTTCAAAAACTATAGCTAGGCACTTTGTAAACAAAGGGTAATTTTTCATTGTGAAAATGTGGTGTGTTCACGTTGCGTTTTGAGCCGTTTCCTGTCGTGGGCACTATGCCTACCCACACAAGTGAGGTACCATTTTTATTGGGAGACATAGGGTAATTCAGGTTTGTAAAGCAACTGTTATTACCTATTGACTTTCGATGCATTTCTGCCTTCCAAATGAAAGAATGTGTAAAAAAGAAGTCATTTTGAAAATGACTGATAATTCTCATGCTAGTATGAGTATTCCCAATTTCAGAAATGTGCAAATATCTGTTTCTAAACTCTATATTTTGTTCCCATTTCAGAAATACATAGGAGTCTTTCATACCGAATTTTCCATGTATACATTTTCCAGAATAATTGCTATATACACGGTACATAATAAAAAACTATTGCAAGACGCTGCTCAGTTTTTGGCTCTGGGTTCGTCGGGTTCTTGGTCAACCTACAAGTCCTATATATCCCCACAATCAGTAAGGTCCAATGGATGTAACGGTATATTGCTTTCAAAGAGCTGTCATATTTAGAAGAAGTTACAGGTGAAAACGTTGACACAAAAGGCTGTTTTTTTCAACTAATTTTCCATTTGTCCTGTATTTAACTGTTAGTTTCTATAAAGAAACCTTGATGGATTTACACAAATGACCCCTTGCTGAATTCAGCATTTTGTCTACCTTTCTAAAATGTATAGCTTTCCCGGAACCATTATTGCTTTCATACCCATTTCTACCATTAACTGGAAGGACAAAAAAATAGCAAAAATAGGCTATGTCGCAGAAAAATGCCAAAACTGTGCAAACATTTTTGGTTTTCTGACAAAAGTCTGTCATTCCCTAAAAGCTGGGAAAATGGTGATTTCAGCCCCACAAACCCTTTTTTGATATCATTTGCAGGGAAAACCCCAGACGCTTTCATTTGCAGCACTTTTTTCCCCATTTTCCCCAAAAGAACTAAATTTAGCTGTATTTTGGCTAATTTATGGGACCTCTCCAGGGGAATCCACAAACCCCGGCGTACCTTTAGAATCCCCATGATGTTGGAAGAAAAGGACGCACATTTGGCGTGGATACCTTATGTGGTCAAAAAGTTAGAGAGGCCTAATCGCGAACTATTACAAATAGCCAAAAAAGGGCACAGCACTGGGGGGGGGGGGGGGGGGGGGGGGGGGTAGCAGTTAAGGGGTTAATGGGGAAATCTTGACTGAGCATGCGTCAACTGCATCTACGCAGTATGACAGACTAATGCTTGGAGGGAAATTCTTGCACATAAGCAGAAAGCACTAAAATGGCGTCTTAAAGACTCGCGTGCATGGCATCTGCTTTGCTGAAAAGAAAAACGAGCTATTTTACTAATGCTAATGCGGGGAAAGTATTAATAAGCAAAGGGGAATAGAGTAGAGACGGGTGGTATACAGTGAAACTATTTATTTTTTAAAGTAACATTTGTCTTTCTGACTTTATCACTAGTGCGCATTTGGGCCTCTTGTGTATGACTGAAGTAAGCTGAGCCATGTGATGACTGCACATGACTACTGAGAGTGAACCTGGAAGGATGACACAGGGTTTAAATAAAAGTCAAGGGCGCCAAGTGTCCCAGCCTGAGAAAGAACGGTGAAAAGTTCAACTGAGTGGACATGTTTGATTTTTAACAAATGTTGCAGATGAAATGAGAATGTGGGTGGGAAAATAAAGCATGGATAAAAATTAAGGGGATGGGTTTGTGAACAAGGGACTAACTGAATAAAGTGACATGTAAGCATGGTGTGTTGATCTCCCCCCCCCCCCCCTTGCCTGACCGATTAGATTTCACATTTTTACTATATTGAAACTTTAGTGGGTGGTACATGATGAACAAAAGGTATAATTGAGATAGGTTTAGTTAAGTTAGTCAGACGAAGTTTTGCTGAATGCTGCTGATGGGAGAGATGCTGTGAGATGCGAATGCAATGAGCCTTCTAGCCTAATTTAATTGGGTTAGATCAGAAGATCGAGGTAGAATCTCGAGGAGGAGGAGAGTGTCAGAGAGGGGTGCGGCGCAATCGTCGGTTCTAGAGAGGTCAACTATCCTATCCTGAATCCTGTCCTGAAGTCTTTGTCACCTGAACTATCCCGGGGGACCCTTACCAGCCCTTTGGCCAGGGGGTTGGCCTTCACACCATTCTTGGTAAATATAATTGCATGCATTTGCAGATGTTCTTTTCTCTCTGCCCTCTCCCTTTCTGAGCATAAGTCATTGCAAGAGTTTGAAGTATGTGTTTGATGAATAATTTTATTGAATTTTCTCTCCTACGAATGATAGTGTTTGTACTGTGTTTTTGAAGTGGTTCACATGCATTTAATTTAGATAAAGGTTTTAAAACTTCCTGAGTCTGTGGTTATTTACTTTGAATAAATAAGATAGAGCTAGTGTTAATCTTCACCTTCAACTAATGGTCCATCGACCAGAGGAAATAACTTTTTGATCAGTGAAAGGTTAGTTAAGACTGAGGAATAACTAATCTTAAATTGTGAAAAATCATGAACTTTGACTCCAGCGGTTTACTCAATTGTGAGTGTTTATGGGCCCAGTGAGTATATGGTATTGGAGTATCTGTTGTTGGTACGCCGCTGGATCACAGCCACATCCCCCCTAGTTGGAACCTGCCCACTATTCTGCACATGAGCGCGGTTGCCTGACTCACTATTGTTGGGAGTTGCGGATTATGCTATCATACATGCCTCCGCAACACTAAACACATGCTTCCCTATGTGTCAGGGTTGGTACCACTTACTAGGAATGGCAGGCCCACAATACCTGAGCTGACAACATGGCATGCTGCAGGCCTGCACATGCTGGGGGACCTATATAGTGAAGGTACCTTGGCAACTTACAAGAAGTTGATGGAGGAGGATAGCATACCCCAGGCCAATTTTTACTTCACAACTCCCTTATTGCCACACCAAGGAACCACTGGGAAGACATGATCAGCGAACTAATCATTCATCTCACAATCCAATATTCACATGTGATGGGCAGGGGTAGATACCTCATACGATGGTTGACTGATTCACTCTGCTCTCACACTACTCCACAGCTTCTCACTATACGACAACGCTTCGAAGCAGACTTAACATGTCCTTGCACTTATAAGGAATGGGCAGCCTTGCTGGAGGAGGCAAGACATGTGCCGCGAAATACCAGGTTTTAGCTTATTCAGTTTTCTATAGTACACAGAGCGTATCTCACACCTGCCAATGTGAATTGGTAAAATCACAGAGAGGCCGTGGCTTGCCCGCATTGTACTTAAATAGATGCTGACTTGCTATACATATTTTGGCCTACCCTACTTCCATAACTACTGGACCAGTATTACATCAAGTTTATCCGCATGCACTAAGCGCCCGGACCTGCACAAATGGGAAATATGCCTCCTGGGATGTATCGCAGGCACAAGAAACACAGGGTAAATACCCACTTTCTAGACTTGGGTTTTATAGTGGCCAAGCGCATTATTACCCGCAGAAAAACTTCTGAACCCCCACAGTTCGCAGCTTGGGCGCGCTCGAGGTTTAATTGGGCACAAGCCAAAAGTGTAGCCCTGCAAACAGAAGACACACTTGGGATGAGGAGGTATACCATTGCCACTTACTGGGATACTACTTTATCTGTCTTGCAGTCTGATAACTCACACGAGACAGATGACAACGCCAGTGGTGGCTGGCAACTACTGGGGGAGTGGGGGGGGCATTCAAGCGCAAATACAATGTAAAAATAATAATAAAATGAAATACTTACTGAGCGAGTACTCCGCAATAGACCTCTTCTTTCTTGAACTGCAGCCCATCCACCAGGTAACTCCCGTTGACCAATCCGGATGCTGCTCTCAAGCAGCATGAAAGCAGCACCCTGATTGGAGGGAGTGGTTTCACTCAGCGCTCCACAGCGCTATGGTGGCCTGCACTTGCTCTAACCCAGCTGTCTTAAGACAGCTGGGTTAGAGATGCATAAAGTGCACGTGTGGCTGGTTGACGCAAGACAGCCGGCCAAAAAGACATGTGCACTTTAAACAGTGCACTGATCACCTACCCTCCTCCCTGCTGCTGTAACTTAACAGGCCTCGCGCCGTCCTGATACTCTGTTCGGGACGTGGGATGAAAAATAAAATGGTAATGACTTACCATTTTATTTTTCATCTCTGGGGCTTTGGGGTAATTTAAGTGGGGTAACACTCCTCCGCATCACCGGACAAGCTGCCCCTGGATAGTGTTGATACCCAGGGTATGTATGCTAGGGTTACTGGCTGATGCTAATCATTTTGTTCATCATGACGCCCCTCCCTCGCACACTTCCCGTGATTCTTAGCAGTGGATAACTTATACAGCAACTGTTAGAGATGGAGTGTGAGAGAAGCGGTGGTGGGTCACCAGGTTGTGTGGGCTTCTAAGTTGTCCCGTTAAGGTTATGGTTATATTTCAATCAAAATGTATGAATCTGTTCCCAATGTCACTGGTGATTAGCCTGGTGTTCCGTCTCTGCTGCTTTTTATTGCAGGGGTTTCCATATAGATATCTCAATATACACAAAGAAATGTACTATTTGGACATGTGTCCTAATTCAGAGCTAAGATCTAGTGTTTATCCTCTTGTAAGGGTTTACCCACTATTGCATCCCAACTGTATTACTAACATGACGTTTTTATGACAATATCTTGCCAGAATTATAAGTCATTTTGTCTTTCAATACATGCTATATTATCAGTCTCTTGCATTATCATTGTATCATATAAATGAAAAACATCAATAAACAGATTCAAACAAGAAATTAGAGGGAGCTCTGGAAAGACTTTGCTACTGACTGGTCACTGCCACATCTGCAATTAGAGAGATCTCTCGAAAGAACTGGTTACTGACCGGTCTTTCTCGACTGGACAAGGAGACTAAAAGTACACATCTTGTTTATCTGTTCAGCCTTACCCATAATGAGAATCAAGTTACTGACCTTCGGCAACGTCTTTCTGATAGAGACTATATCTAGCCTCAGATTCCTTACCTTTGAATTTCCCAGGCATCAGACTGGATTCTGAAGATTTTTTGTGAGCAGCATCCCTGCGCGCTGGTAGGTGGCCTCAATCAGATCTGCTTGGGTCATTAGAAGTGGCGCCCGTGGCACATATATAGGTGCCACCTAGGCATGCTGACGTCAGTTTCTTTTCACGACTTTCCACGCCAGAAGCACGGAGTCATGAACACTGACCGCTGCTGCGGAAAACTAGGGCCCTGAAAGGGGTCAGCCCTGTCGCTAGAAATCCATTAGCAGAGCGGGGAGGATGGGTGGGTTGATAAGGAATCTGCTGCTATAGTCTTTACCAGATACTGCATTCCAGAAGGTAAGTAACTTGTTCACCTGATAGAGACTTCTAGCCAAGGATTCCTTCCCTTTGAATAGAAACCCAAACAGTACCTTTCCGGAGGTGCGTCTGCGGACCAATTTCACACAAGGAAGTCCTGCAAGACCAAATGGGCGAAGTGCCCATCTCTAGGGACCTTACTGTGCAAACAGTAAAGTTTGGTGAATGTGTTTACAGAATCCCACTTTGCTGCCTGGCAGATGTCCAGGACCCGAACTCCGCGTACTAAAGCAGTGGTCACCAGCTTTAACGCTGGTGGAATTAGCTTGCATGCCTTAAGAAGGATGCTTTTAGGCCAATGTGTAGCAGATTTTGATGCAGAGCAGAACCCATCTAGAGAAGTTTGCTTCTGCTTTGCTCGACCTTTTTTCACACCAATATACCCCATGAAGAGTTGGTTGTCCACCCGGAACTCTTGTGTGCGGTCAAGGTAGAAAGAAAAGGCTCTGTTTAGGTCCAGACAGTGGGGTCACCCCTCTTCTTTGGAGGGATGTGAAGGAGTTTTAAAAAGGTGGGCAGGGTGATAGATTGGCCCACATGAAATGGGGTTATCACTTTCAGTAACAAGCATTGGCATAACCAACAGGTCTTGCCTTTGGGACCTTATAAGTGTTTAGCCATGCAACAGTTGGTGTTGTTGCACCAAGGATATTGTGCTGGATAACTAAACACTTATAAGTTCCCTAAGGCGAGACCTATTGGCTATCTTTATTAGAGTGCCTTACTTCAAGAAAGGCACTTGAGATCCTTAAGCAATGAAGTGATCCAGTGCTTACATCTAGTGCCAGTCATTAGATGCATAACTGCATTTATGGTCACTTTTAGTGTAGTCTTACGATATATCAGGACAATTCATAGTGCTTTAACCTTCATCATTACCTCCTTGCTCGCTCCCCTTTCCCTTCCGCATTAGTTCTATCTCACCCACTAAGCCTTTGCTCCCCATCCCTCGTGGTTCTAAAAATAAAATATATATTTTTCAATATTTTGGAGGGCTTAGCAGATGCCATTTGGTGCCAGGCCACTCAGATTTCAAAAAAACTTTTGTGCAAGTAAAACATTTTTTTTTGTAATTTACCACTCCAAGTAGCATCCATCATCTTGTAATATTATTTATTTATTTTTTAAAATGGTGCAAGTGTTGTCACTTAGGTCGGCAGCAAAAACGTTGTGTTGGGTGAAATGTACGAAAATGAAACACAAAGCTTTACAAAAAAATCATATATGTGCACATAAGCACAATATTACATGTTCATTTGCATCATTGTTTTTTTCAAATGGTGAACATCACCTAAAAGCATTTCTTATTACCGATGCTGCACAACATTGCGAAAAAGCATCAGTAAGGTCGATAACTTGACAAGCATTGGCCTATCCGATAGGTCTCGTCTTTGGGACCTTATAAGTGTTTAGCCATGCAATAGTAATGTTGGTGCACCAAGGATATTGTGCTGCATAACTTAATACTTATAAGGTCCCAAAAGCGAGACCTATTGGCTATGCCTAAGCTTGTTCCTAAGAGCATTTCTTAGTTTCACCTCTTCTACTGATCCATGTGTGGCTCTGCTTCCTGAAACTGTTACACAGAGGAAAAATGCGATATTGTATAGTATAATATCAAATGAAATTGTGATAATGCAGTAAAAAACTGCACTGGAAAATGACATCCGAAATTTCTCTAATATACTACACTGCTTTCATACTTCAGACTTCACTTATGGAATCTGCATACAAGTCTGTTATATATCGCAGTTTATACGCACTAAGGTACCAGGTACAAGTGAGACGGTAAATTCTGATTCATGCACAAACTTGTGTTTGCACATATTAATTGCAATGATGAGTACTGGTATAAACATTGCTTCACTTGCAATTTCCTGCTAGTAAAATTGGCAGATCAAACCTGAGTTACCAATGTGCGTTAACTTGTGAAAGCCTTCTTTTTGTACGTTATTCCAACTTTCCCAGACGAATTCTTGCCATAGTATGTTTTTACCACACCTGGGGGCATATTATCAAGACAGGCGATAAAATTATCGCCGCTTTAGCGGCAGTGGCGATAATGGGCTTGATAATATGCTCTATGGAATTCCAATTGAAGCTCAGGTTAGATGTCCTTCACATCTAACATGGGCTTCAATTGGAATTCCATAGAGCATATTATCAAGCCCATTATCGCCGTTTTAGCGGCAGTTTCCTGCACCTAAAGCGGCGATAATTTTGTCGTCTGTCTTGATAATATGCCCCCTGGTAATTAGAGCACCAACACCCAGGAAATACAGCACCTCATGGTATCATTCCCAGAGGATGTGGCCAAATGGCTGACCTCGAAGCTGGAGAACGTGTTGAAGTCTCGGCAGGGACGCTCAACATCCTGTGATTCTGGGAAAATCACAATCTCCCAGTGCATACCAAAATTGAACGTGTCCGTCTGTAATTCAACTGGTAAGCGCTTTGATACCTTTGGATCGAGTTCGCGCTATATAAAACTCTTTAAAAAAATTATATGGATATTGCAATGTGATGCAATTATTTTTCCATTCTCAGTTTTAAAACATTTTACTACCAGTCTCAATAGTGGAAATATATTTGTGAAGAAATTGCAGGACCCCTGACACAGTGTTACATGCTGCTGTAACTTTAAGCCACAGCTAATGTGTAGTCATCAGATAATGCGTCACTGATTCCAATGAGTGGCGAGTCGGACATAAGCGGCGCGGGACAGGAAGTGACAGGCAATTAGTGAGGCCGGCAAAAGCAATCAGGATAAGAAACAGGCACATGAGGTGTTCTGCAGAGTGTGAGGGGAAGGCTTACAGTTGAAGAGAACACAAACATGAGACACAACTTTAGGAGAAAACAGACATGAAAACGGCAGAGGTAGAGTACGGGAGAAACGGGCAGCCAACAAAGATCCTCATAGACAGACAAGCACTGGCGGCGCCAATAGGTCAAAGGGTCTCTTCATTGAATGGTGAGTTAGTCTGCCTGATATTGAGCATGAGCAAGTTGGTGAGAGCAGGAATGGTTTAATGGGTGGATGAATGGATGCAAGTGTGCATGGCTGACCGAAGGCATAATGACGTGTAAACCCTCCAATGCAAGTATGCGAACCCACTTACACAGAGGCTTTTTTATATTATTTTCTTTGCCCGTACGGTGCCCTGAATGTAGGCAGACTTAGAATTATCTATTCACGTCGATTAAAACTTCACAAATAAATACAAAGTGGGAGAATGCACACAGTTTTAAAAGGCACACTTTATTCAACACCTTTATCTCTTATATCTCCAGATTTCAAACCAGAACTATCGAGGCCATCTCTCCTTACATTCTGCCCAATACAAATATTGCTGTGCTACGCAGATGTTTTGTCAGAGGTCATGTTAGCATGCGCTCACCAGGTGAGTTGCGTCTGAAATGATTCCAGTATGGCAAAGCTCTGTCAAAAACTCTTCAGCCTGCAGTCAAAAGTGAGCGGGTGGGCGCCTTCAAGCGTTGTTCCCCACCTTGCTGCTGCAGAGAGGGGGGGGGGGGGCTTCCATCTATATGTTCTGCACCCGTGCTATGTCGGTTGATTACGGTGTCTATCGTCGCGCATTGCGCTGCTCGGAATTGGGGGATAAAGCGATACCAAAGGGGATGATGGACGGAACGCTTGAGCAAATCAAACACTCACCCCCAGTCAACTGATTTGGGTTTAATCCATCATCATTCTTTAGCTAACTCCACCACCCCAGTTCAGACATGGCCATATGCAAATCAGTCTGACCCTGTGCTTCATGGGAACAGTCCAGCCCGAACTGCCAAGCCATGTCTTCCCTGAACCGGAAACAAGCATCCTGGGACCGGTTTCGGGTTCATAACCCTCATCAGCCAGGCTTTCTTGAATCCAGTGGCAAAGTGAGCAAGGGACCCACGTCTGGGCATACCCTGCCAACTTAGGGCAAACAAAGCGATACCAAAGGGGATGATGGACAGAGCGCTTGAGCAAATCAAACACTCACCCCCAGTCAACTGATCTGGGTTTAATCCATCATCATTCTTTAGCTCACTCCACCACCCCAGTTCAGACATGGCCATATGCAAATCAGTCTGACCCTGTGCCTATGCAAATCAGTCTGACCCTGTGCCTGTTCTGCATTCTGTCCATCAACTGTTGTTTTTGGGGAATTGGGGGATAGGCCCGCCTTCTGCATGACGGCACACTCTTTTCTGCGGTAACAAGGTGGCCATCATTACTGAGCCCTAAGGTGAGCGCAGGTGCAACTTCTGAAAGCAATTTAAAATAAATGTGTAAAAATATGTGTAGATTTTTAGAGCACCTCAAATATATGTACATCACATTTGTTGCAGACGGTTTATTTCCATTTGAGACTTTTCCAAGTGTCAAAACCCATGAAAAAACGCTCCATTCCACATGCGACTCCAAGTGACTACTCGTGATTTGGTAGACAGTAGCTAAAATTGTAAAAGTTACAGGAAAAACGTGATATTTTACGTTCAAAGTAACTTTAGTGCTGCAATCCGCGGTATAAATTAGGTATCAGACCACAGTCGCAGTCTGACGGCTACTTTAACACAAGCGCGGCCCGTCATGGGACGGACAGAAGATGTGTACGCGGGGACTGCCTTTACTGGTGGCGGGAAAAAAACTCCCCAGTGTATCACGCCGCCAGTAAAGCATCCAATCCCCGCGTGCACATCTGTCGCTTCTGTATCCCCGCGTGCACGCTTTGGAATCTATCGATTCCAAAAGGCCCTCGTCTTGGCGAGAGCAGTGCATGTGCACTGCTAACGTCAGACGAGGCCTAAAAAGGCAAGACATATTGGCTTTGATTAAACCGAGAGGGAGAAACCTAGTGAACATTAACAGACTCAGGTAAAGGTACCAAGACCCGAGCAGGACCTGTTACATATGAAGTCTCGAAAACCTAGTGTTGTGGAAACCAAGCATTTGTCCTTTCCTAGCCCTGCTTTAGAATGCAGATGTAATCGCAGTTCAAATCTATATTGCTTCTTAAAATATAACCTCTCCAGTTTTCTCCATTAACGCCCAGCTCATGAAGTCATGACAAGGACTATTTCAATTTATTACGGACGAGCTGGTTCAGAAAGATGGCAATGATTCAAGAGCTTGGCTGCGTTTCAGAGGTGACTGCATCACGAGCTGTCTAGAATTCAAATGTCCGCTTCAGAACCCGGGATGTCACAGGTAGAGACGACAGTCTGCGGAATAGGACTTCACCATGATTGTGCCCCTGAAACCCAAGTGCAAC
This sequence comes from Triturus cristatus, assembly GCF_964204655.1. Taxonomy (NCBI): domain Eukaryota; kingdom Metazoa; phylum Chordata; class Amphibia; order Caudata; family Salamandridae; genus Triturus; species Triturus cristatus. Next base: position 1,302,368,040 of record NC_140590.1, on the reverse strand, counting down.
AGAGCGCTTTTGTTCAATTTTTTTCACATTGGAAAATAAACGGAAAATGCACGCCTTCGGAGGGAAGATGGGAGAGCAACCCGGAAAGGGGAGTCTGCGATAAACATGAACTAAGGTTTTGCTAAAGATGACACCTGTACGTCATCTGCAGAAAGCAGTCAACCAGGTCAAAGGTGAAAATCAACAGCAGCCGGGACATGGCAACAGTTGGGCTGTCCTACATACCCTATCACCTTAAACCCATATCAAATTAGATCGCATCAAGATGTGTCGTTGCCGAGATTCCCATTTGTCCTACAGACTGTAATTGGTTCTCAAGTACTGACGCTCTTAGTCATGTCTGACCTTAAAGCAATAGTGACAAACTAGGAGTCTGCCTTTTAAAGTAAATCTATTCATTCTCTGCTGAGCTCTCTACTGGGTATATGGTGGCGTCACGTCATTTATTAAGAATAACTCGTTTTCTTTCTCATAATACCGTAGTTTTTGCCAATAAAGAACTGGTGACGTAACACAATATGAAAGTTTTCAAGTTATCGTTCTTGGGAACATGCAAGTCTTATTCGGCCTTTCTCCACTCAGTCTTGTAACCTGCAGCACACACCACATTTCAGCAGTGGACAGAATATCTTGTTGAGATATTGTGCGGGCTAACATATTCGCAGGTGTTATTGTTATGTATTGGGAATATTATTTTTAAAGGTGTATCCGCTACTGAGTTTTGATTCTATGGGAATAGGTTTGTTTTTTCAGGACAGCAAAAGGTTTGGACTGAAGCATAAGCAGTGCCAAAGCCAATATGCCCCGCCCTTGTAAACCTATGCCAATGTTTTTAACCATGCTCATCCCCGATGCTATGCAGCACGACTATAGGAGAGAAAAAGCATCCGATGCGGCCGATTGCCTCATTTTGTAGGTGCATGCCTACAAAATGACACGGGGGGTGTGGTGGAGAGAGATGGAAGCAACAGAATGTGTGGCTGGGGGAAGCAACACAGAAAGCCAGCGGGGTGGGGAGGGTGGAAACGGCCGGTAGTGCAGTGGGGTAGGAGAGAAGCACAAAGGTGAGAGAGCAATGAGGAGATGGGAGGGAGAAGCACACAGGTTATTAAGCAATGTGGGGGGGAATACTTGGGGGAGCGCATCACAAAGGGGGCGGGGGAGAAGCACACTGTTGAGTGTTGCGAGAGGCATGTGAGAGAGACAGGTGAAAAATGAATGCTCTCTCATGGAGTGCTTTAGCAAAAAGAACAAGCGCTGGTCACACGCAGTCCCGACACCCCGAGCACGGCAGCGCGGCGAACGCGCGAATTAACAATCGCACGCAGGATGCCATCTGTTTCGAATTAGCGTGGTGAAAGCGACCACGTTAATTGGAAACAGATGGCACCCTGCGTGCTCTCGGAGCAGGCAAGTGTAAACCGCTCTTTTCAAGCACTCGTGCTTGTGCTGGCATCCACCTTGTAATGACAAACTTTAGATCTCCCCTGGACCAAGGAATGTACCGTCACTTTCCCAGGGAGAGAATATCAGTTCCAAACTTATGGACTATAACATATACACAGCACTTCCTAAGGTGGGCAAACTTTCAACACTCCCCCAAAGGCAAGGCAAGAAAACAATATATACACAGACTTTGCACATCACTTGCCAGGATTAGCACCAACTTCCTATAACACAATTACCTGCTAGAAGGGAATTCACCCATCCTTCTACAGAATACTTGGCCAAGAAGAGTCCACACCTCCTGCTACAAGGAAAAGACGAATTGGTATATCTGGGATGTATTTATTTGTAAATAGCACCACACAGTAAGCCAAATGCACCTAACATAGCAGACTCTAACATATCAATAGTATGATTGAAACACAATCAAGGCAAATATATATATATATATATATATATGTAGAAATATATATGTATGGATATAAGAATCAGAAATAAGAAGGAAAGGAAAGAATTCAGAAAAGAATCAAGAGACAGTTAGTAGCAGAGACACCTCACCTAATGCTCCATCATTTCACCCCGCTTTGCTCAAGGGGAATTGTAGGACCGGGGGTCACCAGGCCCTATGGGGGTAGCGTGACTCGAGCGGGTAGGCACCCAAAGACTTACGTGTAAAGTGACCACACAGCACACACATCCACTGAGACAGGAAACGCACGCAATAACTGACACCACACAGTAGGTTGAATAAAACCAATCAGTTTTATCTAGTTCAACATTGGTATCAAAAGCATGTCATTAGGAATAGATTAGCAGTTCATTAAAACATCAAAACCTGGCATTGAATCAAAGCACGACACCTGGTGATCCTGGGGAGCATCAAACACAGCGTTTACGCAAAGCGCTGCACATAGCAATTCAATAGCACTTTTTTTTTTTTAAACCGTTTATTGCACGATGAAAAAGTTACAGGCATGGGCCTACAACCATCCGGCCGGCCGCTAGAGTAGCAAAAGGCATATAACATACATACAGTGAGAGTCTCTTGGCGGAGCAGATTGGCAAATCAGGTGATATCAATAGCGTAGGCCGCATAACTCCTAGCCCACAATACGGTTTCCTTTTGTCAAACAGAACAACACAAAAAACCACACCCGCAAGGCAACCCGCGATCCAAGTGACAGTACGTGCTCCGTAAATGGGGGATCCTAACCAGCAGCAAAACTCTGAAGAGGGGAATGGGAGTATAGCAGGGACTGGGGAGCCACGTGCCCACGGCTGAGGGAGGGGGTCGGCTAAGGAGATGGGGCTGGCGAGGCTGCCGGTAGCAGTGGCGGCTCACAAATACCCCCACGGTAGGCGTTCCAGGGGCTCCAGATTTTCACCCACGCCCCAGGCTTACCCCTCGCCACATACACTACTTTTTCACGAAACATACACCAATCCATATGTTCTTTCCAGGCCAACACCGCCGGGGGCCTCTGGGATCCCCACAATTGGGCAATGTCACGCTTCGCTATCATGTATCCCAGAGTCACCCACCGCGTCTGCGGGACCGAATAATCATTTGGTTCCCACACATTCAGCAAGCATCTCCTCGCTTCAGGCAGCAGTGCAACACGCGTAACCACACGCAAAACCTCATGCACACCACGCCAGAATCGCTCCACTTTCGGGCACTCCCACAGTATATGCATGAAAGTTGCCAAAGCACCACAGCCGCGCTTACACAATCCGTCACCAGCAAAGCCCATACGTAGAAGCCTCGGCCCCGTGACGTAAACCCGGTGAAGGATCTTAAGCTGGACGAAGCGAAGGCGAGCCGGGATGGCCACCTCCTTCGGAGAGGCCACCGCGGAGATCCAATCCTCGTCGTCCAGCTCCAGCCCATCGGCAACCCAGGCCTCGCGGAGGCCAGTCAGCAGGCACGATCTGTCATTGATCAGTTTTTTATATATAAGGGAGATCGTGCTGTCTGGTACATGGCCATCCAGCACCCTGTCCTCTAGGGGGGAAGACTCCGGAATGGACGCAACATCCGGGAAGACGGAGGCCAGCGCGTGGCGGACTTGTAAGTATCGAAAGTACTCACTGCCTTGCAGCTGAAACTCCGTCTGCAGCATCTCAAAAGTCTTGAAACCCCCCCTCGTCCAGAGATCTCCCACCGTGCTGATTCCGATCGTGTCCCACTTCTCGAAGCCCTTCGATGTCCACAGGGAGCCCAACCTCTCAGACGCATATAGCGGTGACGCCCGGGTCAAACGGTCCTTCCACCCCATAGCTGCATTAGCCGCGTGCCATACACGCACCATGACACGCGTCGGTCCCGTCAGACGGGAGTCGGGCGTGCCAGAGTAGAGCGCTCGATTATAATCGCCACCGGGCAGGAGCATCCTGTCCATTTCAAATGCCGGGTTCAAGGCGGGCCCGTAAAGGCCATGATTGATTGCAGCTAGCTGGGAGGCCCAGTAATACCGTTTAATGTCCGGGAGGGCGACCCCCCCATCGTACCACGGGAGCGTCAATTTGGCCAGAGCAATACGCGGCCTCCCGTCCCAGAACAGGCGTCGCTGCAGGCCCTCCACCTCGCGGAAGTAGCGCGCTGGTACCAAGTCCATAGTGTTCTGGAGGGCGTACAGAAAGCGCGGCAAGGACATCATCTTAAACAAGGCCCCTCGGCCAAGTGGCGAGAGCGGAAGACGCCGCCAACGCGCGACATCCTCTCGCAGGCGCTGGAGGGGGGGGGCAACAAGTTCCGCTCATAGCGGGCCTCCGGGTCTAGAGTGATATATATACCCAGGTACCGGAACCCCTGGGAGGCAATCTGGATCGGGCAGTCACGCGGTAGGGCCGGAGCCTCCCCGGAAAGCACATATACGCAGGATTTCGCCGAGTTGATGACAAGGCCTGAGTTACGCCCGAAGGAGCGCAAAACATCAACCAGGACAATCAGCGATTTGCGCGGGGAGGTGAGATACAAAAGGATATCATCGGCGTAGAGGCACACGCGGTCCTCATACTCAGGGGTCCAGCGGAGACCACGGATAGAAGGGTGCCACCGTAGCCACTCCGCCAAGGGCTCCAAGGCCAGTGCAAACAGGAGCGGCGACAAGGGGCAACCCTGGCGCGTGCCCCGCCCCAGCTCGAATGGGGCCGAGACTCGCCCATTCACCACCACCTGCGCCAATGGGCCCGAATACAACAATTTGACCCAGCTAATGAACCCCGGGCCAAATCCGAATTTCGCCAGCATCGCCCAGATGTATGGCCATTCAAGCGTGTCAAACGCCATGGTGGCGTCTAAGGATGCCAAGATGGCCGGCTCCCGCACAAACGGGACACGCGCGAGCACCCCGTGCAAGCGTCGCAGATTAAGAGCCGTGTTGCGATGTGGTATAAATCCAGATTGGTCTTGGTGGACCAGGTCGCCCACCACACCGACCAACCGGTTGGCCAACACCTTGGCGAGGATTTTGGGTTCCGCGTTCAAGAGCGAAATTGGCCTGTAGGATGTGACCCGCTCACGGGGTCTCCCCTCCTTGTGTATCACCACAATCGTGGCCAGACGCTGGTCCGGCGGGAGGGAACCCTGCGAGTGGGCCGCCAGGAATATCGCGCGCAGGTGGGGCGCTAGTACATCCGGGCGCAGCTTGTAAAGCTCGATGGGGAGACCATTAGGGCCCATGGCCTTGCCGGACGCGACCGAGCGAATAGCCAGGGCAATTTCGTCCGAGGTGGGAGGAGCGTCCAGCGAATCCCTGTCCTCCACCGAAAGGGAGGGCAGCGCTATGTCCCGAAGCAGGGAATGGGAATCTTCCTCCGAGCAGGGGGAAACCGGGGAGTACACCTCGCGGAAGTAATCCGCGAAGCAGGAGACGATGGCTTCCGGCTCGGTGACACGCGTACCATCTATCCTCTCAATCAAAGGAACCACACGACTCGCTCTCTCCCTCTTATCCAACCACGCAATCAATTTACCCGCCTTATCGCCCACATCATACAATCGTCCCTGTTGCTCTCTACTGAGGCCCCTGGCCGCCTCCGTGACGAGGGCCCTATAGGCCGCCTGCTTGAGGTGCAAAACATGCAACTTGGCATCCGTTACCCCGCTCCCCAGGTCACCCTCCAGTTCCACAATCTCGGCCTCCACCCGGGTCACCTCCTCCCGCTCACGCCTCCGGGCATGGGAGATAAAGGAGAGGGCCTCCCCTCTGAGGACTACCTTAAAGGCCTCCCACAGGGAGATGGCCGAAGGGACAGACCCCACATTCTCGTCAAAATATCGCTGTAAGGATTTGATCAAGTCGGCACGAATAGTGGGGTCTCGTAAGTACCATGCATTGATTGGGGCCACCCTGCCCTCCCCCCTCGGGAAGACATCAAAATGTAACAGTAACGGGGAGTGATCCGAAATACCCCGCGCCAGATGGCACACCTGTCCTACCCTCCCAGCGTGGGCTGCCGGGACCAGGATGTAGTCAAGTCGCGAGAGGCTACCATGGGCGCCCGAGTGGAAAGTGTATTGCAGCCGCGTAGGGTGCTTTAGTCGCCAGCAATCCACCAGGCCCAGTGTGTCTAAAAGGCCGGACAGCCACGCCTGTGCCCGGGGGAGGTCCCTAGGGGGGTGACGATCCATAGACCCAGAAACTACCGCATTGAAGTCCCCCCCAACCACCAGCAGGCCACCCGGGAGGTCCAGGAGGAGGCGCCCCAGGTCCGCAAATGTAGTAGCTTGTAACCCAGGCGGGACGTACACTGACATGAAAACAATCACTCTACCCTCCAGTCTACCCACCAGGACAGTGTAACGTCCCCTCTCGTCATGGTGCACCTCATCAATCTCCAGCGGGAGCGAGTTCTTGATCATGATACCCACCCCCCGCGACCCCGAAGTGAAGCCCGAGTGGGCCACCAAACGATAGCCCCGCCGATTCATGGCATGGAAGGAGTTACCTATAAGGTGTGTCTCCTGCAAGAAGACAACATCTGGCGATATACGTTTCAGGAACTGCAGGACCACACCACGCTTAATCCGATCCCCCAGGCCGTTAACATTCCAGGACAACACAGCCAAGTCCCTACCCCCCATCATACGTAGAAGCAATCAGTCGTCCCCCACAGAGCATTTCGAGAACAGCAATACAGTAAAGGGTTTGCCTTGCGGTGCGAACAAACAACACACCCCCCCGCCCCCCCATCCCAACAGAACTCCCCCCTCCCTGCACCCCTGCATGAGCCCAGTCAGCCCCCCCAAAGTGCAGTGTGCCTGTCGCCCCATAGAGAAAGACTAACTAGTACCCCAGAGGAGGAGGGAAGCCCCCAACAGACCCCGTACGACCTCCATAGGAGGGGAACATACACGATCGAGAAATGGTAAAGAAGTATTGTCCCGAGCAGGGCCTATTATTCACCCCTTAATTCTGATCCGGCAGGCCCTCTCCACCGCCCGCACCCCCCCCACCCCCCCGGCCCCGATCATCAGGCAGAGTGTCCAACCAGTCCCCAGCCGCCTCGGGGCGATCAAAGAAGTGCGTGCGACCTTCCACCTCCACCCTTAGCTTAGCTGGAAAGAGCATTGAGTACTTTAGGTTCAGGTCCCGCAGGCGACGTTTAACACCGAGAAAACTGAGTCTCTGCTTTTGGACCGCCGGAGTAAAGTCTGGGTAGAAACGCACATCCATGTTGTCAAGCTTGACCGGTCCCTGTTGCCTGGAGGTCTGCAGGATAGCGTCCCTGTCCCGAAAATTAAAAATCCGGGCAATGAGAGGCCGCGGCGGGGCACCGGCCTTCGGCCTGCCCCCAGGGACCCGGTGAGCACGCTCCACCGCAAAAAGCTTACTCAGGCCCCGGGGCTGCAGATGGGTAAGGATTAGATCTTCCACAAAAAGGTCGGCGGCCTCCGCCTCTCGTCCCTCCGGCACCCCCACAATACGAACATTATTCCTCCTGGCCCGACCCTCGGAATCCTCCAGTCGCCGGTCCATCAGGGCGCTCGCCTGGCCAAGCCGGCGCACCTCCTTTTGGAGGGCCGCCACATCTGTCTCGAGGCCCGTTGTGGTGTGGGTCAGGGAATCGACCCGGTCATTCGTCTTAGACAGGTCGGCCCTCACCAGGCTCACATCCACAAGGACCGAGTCTATTTTTTGCGCTAGGGTGTCGAAGCGCTGGTCCACCGAGGCCTTCATCTCCGCGATGGCGCCCATGACGTCCCGGAGGGTCAGGTCCACCGGCTGGGCAGGCGTCTCCGTCAGGCCCGCCGGGGACGTGCGCGATGTCTCCGGAGATCCCTTCTGGAGAGTGTAGCGGTCCATACTGTTGGATTGGTGCGCCGGGCCACGGCGGGTCGTCTTCACCTTCGCCCGGTCGCCATCTTGTTTGGTGGACATGCTTGCTCTCCCACCGTCGTGCCAATCTCCTCAAAAGGGCCGATAGACCCGTTCACGGGGTCCGGGGGGGGGGAGGGCGGCCACCGCACCGCAGGACGATCCACAGCAGGCGGGTCAGCCGGGCACCTGGACAAGACCACACCACCGCACCCCGCTTCGCGACCCTACCTCGCTGGAGGCGAGGAGGGCGCAAAAGTGAAAGTGAAAGCGCGGGGTACGCGAGTCGCCCAGCCGTGCCCGCCGCTGTTGTTCACTTTGTCCCCGGATCGCCCCACTACTCCAATCCGGGGGGCCGGCACGGGGAAGGCCGCAACCTTCGATCGGCGCTCCCGCCGGTGTTCGGGGTCCGATTCGAACACGGAAAACGGGTGGCGCCTCAGCTCGGGTTCACCGACACAGTCCCCTCAAAAAGGACAGGATATAGCCAGGATTAATTCAGGAGGTCGCGGAGGTCCTCGGGAGCCTCGCACCTACGCGGCCATCTTGGTTGCGCGCTAGGCTCCTCCGTCCCAATAGCACTTTTAAAACATCGCATTTAACATAGCGCTGCACCTGGCAAGCCAACAGCGCTTTAAAACATGGCATGGAAACATAGGCACATTCAACATGGCTGGTCATTGAAGCACTTCCTGATAACCCACTGGAGCATTTCCACATCGCATTCCCTTGGAGCATTAAACATTACCAGCCATTACAGCGCTAGACATCGCATTTAATTAGAGCATTAACCATTGTATCTAAGCAAGGGGGCTGCACATGGCAAGATCTTCCAGCGCCCACCATAGCGTGTCTTTACAGCGCTTCCCCATACCAGGAATCCAAGCGCTACCTCGCGCACTTGCTCTGAGCCTTCCTAGTGGTTATCAACCCTGGTCCCTTCTTCCAGTGTCCCGCCGGGCCAGAGACCCCGTTATTTAAAATTGAAGCGGCCGCCGGCCGGTGCGGTGCCGCTTCCGGGCAATAGGGGGCCCACTGGACTCCACACGGGACTCCCCCGGGGGAGGGGCGAGTCTAGGGCCTCTGCACAGCCGTCCGCCCGCCTCCCCCGGAAGGTTACCTTACTCTGTGGTCCCTCGCGGGCACTGGCGCCGGTCTCCTTCGGTTGGGGGGGTAGGTTCGCACTCCTTACCCCGTCAGCGGGCTCATGAGGCCTCCCGGCGATGTCCGGGTCGAGGGGAGTCACGGTCCCGGGTCCTCCTCTGGTGCCGGGGGACTCGAGGATTTTCTCGCAGGGTTCTAAGGCTCGCGCCCGCAGCCGCCAATGGCAGTGCGGCCTGCGGGGGCGCGGCCAACTGAGCGAATGGCACAGCTGCGGGGGCGGCATCGCGCAGTCCGCTCCCGTCACGTGACGGTGGAGGACAGCTTCACGGCCTACCAAGTCCTTCCCCGAATTCCGGCGGCGTTCCTCAGGCTGCGACGGCAGCGGCGGGGCCCCGGGCTTCTCCACGGGCCCCGGTGACAACGGGGCAATCTTTCCGGCCCTGGGCCGCAGCGGTGAGTGCTCCTCAGGTCCCCTCAACGGAGGGGGGGTGGAAATTAAGGGGGGTGCCTACCCGCTCGAGTCACGCTACCCCCATAGGGCCTGGTGACCCCCGGTCCTACAGGAGTCCATTGCTTGAACTGGGCGAAAGCTCAGAGGTGACACCACTTTTCGTGACAACACGTCTGCTCCACAGATGAACTTCCACCAGGCCAGTGTAGACTCCCCTTTTTAATACACATTCAAACACAGCGAAGCTTCTAGCAAACTCCGCCCCCTAGTTCTCATGAGAGCCCATACCAGCTTGCTTCAAGGTCACAGCAAAGGGTTGATCAGGCCCTTGCTATGGCTACGAGTCAAACCATGTACATTCCTCTGATAAGAACCAGTTCTCTCTAGTCAGTAAAAACAGGAGGAAAGCAAAACATGCCCTCTTCTTCGTGCAGGTAGCATGAAAATGGAGTTAGTTAAGCCATGCACACAGAAAGGCCCAAAGCAAGATGAAATCAGCTCATCCACACAACTTACAAGCACCACTGTGCACACAGAAAAGTTTGAAGCAAGGTAAACTCAGAAGGCAGAATGACATTAGACCACGTCAAAGCCAATAGGTCAAAGTCATAATTCACCTAACCCAAATAACATTATACACTTAATCCCTCAATATACAACATTGAGCACATGTGTGCACCACCACCCACAAGACTGCACCTCAACATCCCATACCTTCTATTCTTGGAAAGACTATTCCACTAAAAGGCAGAAGAAAAGCAGGCATATGCAAACCCATCCTACATTAAGGCTAAGGTAACATAACACACTTAAGTCAGTACAAAATGGTGGTGGTTGAGGGTCATCATAGGGTGTCAGATCACAAAAGTGGCTCATTCACCACACACCTTGTGGGAGCGAGCAGCGGCGCGCGGGCCATCTGTTTTCAATTAGCGTGGCCGCAGGCCGCTGCTCTCTCCTGCAAAGGTGAATGCCAGCAAAAGCACGAGTGCTTGAAAAGAGCTGACCAATTTCTAAAGGTCATCTCCTAGAGCAGCGCATGCTCGCTACCTAGGTGAGACCTAAAAAGGAGGCCCGTGTGCGAAGCACCAGTTTGTCAGGATACACTGAGAAGTAAGGCAGCTTAGATGATAAGGACTGTAGCTCGGGAACGTCGCCCCATTGCGTTTTAGCAGTGTAAATATAGGAAATCTAAAATGATAACTCAATATTATTTTATTTTTTCCTACTGCAGCATCTTTGTGGGTGGGGCTGCTGTGCTGACAAGAGCAGAGGGGAGGAGTGGTGGGCACTCTGTAAGCGCGTATGAATGTTTGGCCAGCCGTCTTGTGCCAGCCTAACAGTCATGCGCACTTTGCATGTTCTCCACTCATGCTGCATTACAGCCTCAGTGGAGAACATGCCCAGGATCCCAGTCCCCATCTGAGCGTCAAACCAATGCTCTCAGACTAATCACAATGGCTTGTGATTGGCTATAGGGAGCCTGGGTGCTTCGTGTTCCGTCCGGAACCGAGGGACGAGGAGGAGAGAAGCAGCGAGGAGGTAAGTGAAATTTTCTTTGTATTTACCTTCCTCCCCCGATCCGTGCCAGCCGCCACAAGCTCACTCACTCTATGGGCAGATTCAATTGCCACAAGGAAGGCTATTTTGATTGTCAGAAGCCTGAAGGGACAATTATGAATAGGCTCGAAAGAAGCACATATTATAAAAGTCAAAACCAAATTATGGACCCACTGAGTCAAGACCTTTTAACAACCTATGTACAAAAGGGAACATGAACAATAAGGGTTGGTTAGATGGCTCCAAAAAAGGAGAAAGAGCAGCCTTTAACTGTGCCCAGAGCAGAGCCCAGCTGGGCAACGGAAACAATTAAGATTAAAACTTCAGAAAGGGGGGCAGAGGGGGAAGATAATCAATGTGTTTTTCTGCACAACTTCCCACCATTTTTTTCAAACGGCAGGCGTATACTGTCTTGGTGAAGGGACGCATAATGCAACAAGCATTTGCAATGCGATAGGTCTTGCATTTACGAGAGTTTAAGCTATTGTCATTTGGAATGGCAATAGCTCAAACTCTTGTAAATGCAAGGCCTATATCATTTCAAAGAAATGGCCGCCATTGTCTGGGGCTGCTTGAAAGTGAAAGCGCGCATGGTGAGGAAAGGACGTCATGTCTGCAGTAGGAGAAACTCATTAAAGAAAATAGTGCTTACAGACTAAATAAGACATACCGTGTTGCAACAGAAGTAAAAAGGCCAGTCGCCATGGGAGGTTACAAATGCAGACAAGGCTGTAGCAAGGAGGGACCAACAACCCTGTTAACAACTCGGAAGCCAGCATTTACAAAGGAACAATGACACAAGCCAATAACAAATATAGGCGTAGAGTGGGCGGGGCTTCAAAGCCATACTCCACTACTGCATGCCTTGCAGCAGCGCATGGGCTGCCCAGGCTCGACCTAAAAACACACACAGGGGAAAGAAGGCGGAAGACAAAAATGGAAAAAACTTGATAAAAATAGATGGCGGGTACCTGCAAGAGTGAGATAAAGGTGTAAGGAGTGTCTGTGGTGTATAAAGAGGTATGAGGTGGAATCAATACTACGTAGCGTTAGTATCCGGCACACCGACATTCAATCTCACCAGCAGCATGCTTGCGAGTAAAACTTTGGGCGCCGGCACTTGTTCTTTTACAAATTAAGTACTGACTGTGTTGGCTGCCCACACTCACAAGATGAGGACCTATGTTTATATTCACATGCACTCTATAGTTGATCATGAGTTTACACAAGACCACACACACGTCTAGGCACTGCAAATGCCTAGGTATGCCATGATGTGGTATTCCACACTCCCACTGGCCAACACAAACAAACACACCTCATTAATGACTAAGCATGCAATCAGATGTAACTTTCGTCAAAGTAAATTGCAGCTTTCACTGCAAAGTAAACAAGCATCGCGGCACCGACACTTTAAAAGTAAAGCGCGGATGCCACGTTTATACCAAAAGTAAAGAAAACAAGCGGCACTGAAAGCAATCACTATTGTCAACAACTAGTGGTGCACACGCACCACAGAGGAGCGGGGGGGGAGCGCGGCAGCTATAGCAAGGCGAACGCGCGCTGCTGGGCGTGCTAGCCACTGTCGGGAATGGGAGTAGCAAAGGCGGGACATGCGCTTGTAACTGCAATGCGTGCGGGAGCCCTAAAAATGACGTTACAGACTTTGGGAGGAAGGTCAAAAGTGGTCAACTGTTGCTGCTCAATCTTCAGGCAAGAAGGCAGAGATTGGACAGGTTAAGGTGGAGGACCCTCCCCTGCTGCTACGTCAGAATATCCTCCTATCAGTCTGCCCCTTCAGGAGCATAGATAGTCATGCTTTAATAGCTTAAGACACTAAACTCTCCATGCCCAGTCCGAAGCCACAAAAATTAATTGGACTCAGTCGTTCCTGATCTTCTTGAGAACTCTGGGCAAAGGTGGTAGGAGCGGAAAGGTGTACAGGAGGCCTGAGCTCCACTCGAGACAAATAGCGCCTCAGATTGACAGCCACCTTGGAAAATTTGGTGTGCAAAACTGCTGACATGACACGTTCTTCACAGAGGCAAACAGATCTACCCAAGTGTAGGAGGCTGGCTTAGTATATGGTCCACACTTATTTAAGTGAAGCACCTTGCACTAATCCAGATAACCCTTATGGTTATTTTAGCGGTCTTAGACAACCATAGAAAGCTCTCTAAGGGGTAGCTGTGGAGAGCAGCCTTTAGGCTTAGTCCTGAAGGAGAGTTAAGCAGCTTGTTTTACCAGAACTAATCATTGAGAGTAGGTTAAACGAAAAAGAATCACACAGTGTAGTTATTAAAAATAGTTATGTTTATTAAACTCACTCACTAATAAATTGATATAGCTCCTACCCGGAGATATCAACACAATACACACAATATTTCAAATATAAAATAGGGAAGTAAGCACAAATACACAGTGGTCTCCAGGGGGAGACCAAACCATATACTAAAAAAGTGGGATGCGATCTGCAAGCGAAGTTGGGACTTGGACCAGAAGACTCAGAAGAGCTGGGGACACAAGGAACCACCGAGGTAAGTACCAGGAACCCTACGGAGGCTGTGTGTAGAGTGGAAACCCAAAAAGAACTATTGATGGACACAATGCAGAACAATGTCATACATTCACCCCAGTACAGAGATCTGTGCCTAAATCCATCATTGTTTTGCTCACCATGCCCTTCCAGTTTGGACCCAGCCATATGCAAATCAGTCTTGACCCTGTGCCCTATGGGAACCGTCCAGCCCGAACTGCCAGGCCAGGTCCTCCCTGGACTGGAAACAAGCATCCTAGGACCGGTTTTGGGGTTTCACCCCTCTTCAGCCAGGATAGCTTGATTCCAGTGGCATGGAGAGCACGGGACTCGCGTCTGAGCATACCCGTCCCACTCTGGGTGACAAATGCAAAAACAACAATTGATGGACAGAATGCAGAACAATGTCATACATTCACCCCAGTACAGAGATCTGGGCCTAAATCCATCGTTTTTTTGCTCACCATGCCGTTCCAGTTTGAACCCAGCCATATGCAAATCAGTCTTGACCCTGTGCCCCATGGGAACAGTCCAGCCCGAACTGCCAAGCCAGGTCCTCCCTGGACTGGAAACAAGCATCCTAGGACCGGTTTCGGGCTTTCAGCCCTCGTCAGCCAGGATAGCTTGATTCCAGAGGCATGGAGAGCAAGGGACTCACGTCTGAGCATACCCTTCCCACTCGGGGTGACAAATGCAAAAACAACAATTGATGGACAGAATGCAGAACAATGTCATACATTCACCCCAGTACAGAGATCTGGGCCTAAATCCATCGTTTTTTTGCTCACCATGCCGTTCCAGTTTGAACCCAGCCATATGCAAATCAGTCTTGACCCTGTGCCCTATGGGAACCGTCCAGCCCGAACTGCCAGGCCAGGTCCTCCCTGGACTGGAAACAAGCATCCTAGGACCGGTTTTGGGGTTTCACCCCTCTTCAGCCAGGATAGCTTGATTCCAGTGGCATGGAGAGCACGGGACTCGCGTCTGAGCATACCCGTCCCACTCTGGGTGACAAATGCAAAAAGAACTATTGATGGACAAAATGCAGAACAATGTCATACAGTCACCCCAGTACAGAGATTTGCATATGGCCAGGTCTGAACTGGGGTGGCATGGTGAGCAAAAGAAGGATGGATTTAACCCAGCTCTCTTGACGGGGGGGGGGGGTTATGATTTGATTTGTTCTGCATTCCGTCCATCAATTGTGTGTCTTTAGAGTGGAAACCCAGCAGCATACTCAATGCAAGTCAATGGGAAAGTCAAGGTTGCGGTTTTTAAGAAGAAGGACCTTTCCCAGGACCCTGAAGAAACCCTGTGGAAGATGGAATGTTGGCGAGTCACCCCACCCATGGATACCCCAGGAAAAAGGATACCTACACCAGGCAACCTGGGCCCACCGCCCTGTTTGTTGCAGTACCACATAGCGGTGGTGTTGGCCATAAACACCTGCACTAACCTTGTGGCTATGCGTCATTGCGCGATGGATAACTATATAGTGGTTGTGCCGAAAAGGGACATATTTGGTATCAAACATGTTGGAATCATACCCCAACACTGTTACCAGTGTTAGAAGTATAAGTCCATGAACTGTGGGGCTCATCCGGGAAGCCTGCAGTACTCCAGGTGACAGTCTTTCAGGGTCTGCTAGCAAGCTAGTGCTGCTGGCGACCACAGACATGATTCTGCCCTCCTGCTGCTGAGCTGAGCTTGAGCAGGAGAAGGTAGAACAATAGGTTTCCTGTCACAGGGAGGTGTAACCAACTCCCAGACAGTACTTGGTGTATTGGGCTGAGAGCTCTTACCAGCGCCACCAGACTGCTTTGAAGGGCACATTTGGTGCCCTACTTGCATACTCCAGTTTGAGCCAGTTCTGGGAGCCCTTGGCTCCCGCTCTGGCACGAAACTGAACAAAGGACATGGGAGTATCATCTCCACTGTCTAGACCCTCCTCTGGGAGGGAGCCCGGAGTTATCCTAACCCCTTTCGTAGGTATAAAAGTGCTTACCTGTGGGTGGGTCCTCAGATTCGTCGTGGGATAATACTCAAGCCTGAAGCAACGTCACTCGTCGACCGTCTGGACACATGGAGACTGCACCAAGGAAGACTCCTGCTGCTCCAGGTCTTGCTGTTCCGCAAGTCTTCTTCGTCGTCTATACCTGTGCTTCTGCCAGGATCTTCAACAGACCTGTGAGCATCAAGGACACCCAAAGTAATCTACCTTGGAGAGAAGGAGTCACTTTCCTGCATCTGCAATCACCGCAATGTGGCTAACCGATCTGCTGCTCCTGACATCCCTAGGTGAGTCCCTTGGACCTTGCTGGTCTTAACTTTGCTCCTTCATCGTTTAACATGGCTGTTTCTGTTGCTAAGGCTGGTTGGTGCCCTTGTCGGACACCAACCACCTGGTTCTAGACTTTCGACATAGGACAGCTCGTGCACGGCTCCTGGTCTTCCTCGGCATCGCCTGGTCCTCACAGCTGCAGTGACATGGTCACCGCCATCACTCCTGCATCTCAGTCATCGGTGGGCATTGCTCTTCCGTGCCTCCTGGTCACCTCCGAGTGGTTTAAACTTGGTCTACTCTGCTTGCAGGTTCTTCTCTTCAAGAATCCACCCTTGGATTCTACTAGACTCTTGCACAGTCTTCGCCAGCAGCATCTTTACTGAAGTCCTCTATTGAGGTCCACATCGGTTTCTGGCGTCAATTCGCACCTATGCACCCGGCTTCCTTGGTGTAGGTTTCCTAGTTCCTGGGGTATCCATAGGTGAGGTGACTCTTCTGTCTTCTACGGGGTTTCTTAAGGATCCACTAGGAAGGGTCCTTCTTTAAAACTGCAACAGCCACTTTCCCGTTGATTTGTATTGAGTACGCGGCTGTGTTTACACTCTGCACACAGCCTCTGTGGGGTTCCTGGTTACTTACCGTGGTTGGTTCCTTGTGTCCCCAGCTCTTCTGAGTCTCCTGGTCCAAGTCCCGACTTTGGTCACAGTTCACATTCCACTTTCTTAGGATATGGTTTGGTCTCCCCCTGGAGACCACTGTGTATTTGTGCTTATTTACCTCTTGCAATTGAAGTATTATTGTGTTGATATCTGCAGGCAGGAGATATACCAATGTGTTAGTGAGCGTTGTGTACAAAATAGAACTATTTTTATACTGTGTGGGTTTTTTTCGTTGACCCAACACTACAAGCTTCTTAATACTCCTTTTGGACTAAGCCTGAAGGCTGCTCTCCACAGCTACGACAGACAGCTTTGTATGGTTGTCTAAGACCACTAAAATCACCATAAGGGTTGTCTAGATTGGTGCAAGGTGCTTCACTCAAATAAGTGTGCCCCATATACTAAGGCAGCCTTCTACAATAGGCATGACGACCCGTAACGTTAAGATATGTATTGGAGAACACCGGAGTAATCTTAGATGTGGGAGAAACAAGACTAAAATGTTCACACACTTCATTGAGATGGTTCACAAGGTGACAGATTGTCAGTGGTTAGTCCTAGAACATGTACCGGAGATCATGAACTTTGAAGGACAACTTCTGGAAACGGAATAACAATGGGTCTTAAAATTGAACACTATCGTAGTGGACCTCGAAGATAACATACCTTAGGGGAAATGTATACCTTAGGCTTTGATTTAGGCTTCGGTTACATCAAGTAACGCTCAGCTAATCCTCCAGTACAGTGTTTTTTACAGGTCAGTTCACTATTTTCAATATTTCATTTTTTTACTCATCACAATATCCTCTATATTCAATTACTTTGAAGTACCCTTTTTCCGCAATGGATTCACAGCCTTTTGAGCACAGAATTTCAGGTCTCTATCAACCTGATCTGTACTTATGTCAATTTCAGTTGATTTACCTCAACCCAAGGTGACAGACACAGAATTCTGTGATAAAATCCTCTATAAGTAATTGAAACTAATGAATGGTTGACAAACGCAGTGAGCAATAAAGACAGGAACACACCCCAGGAAGTAGTTCCACATAGATCCGCTGTTGGTAGGTATGCGGTCTAGCTGTTCGGTATCCAGCATCCTACGTGGCAACACGTAGCCACCAAAAACCCTGGGTTGATCATTCAAAAGCTCAGAGGTCAAGGTAGTGTACCAGGATGCTGTCACGGAAGACGGTATTATAAGTCAATGGGCCAGGCGAGGAACTTGAAGACACAAGTACGGCACAGCCGCACAGGTCCCGATTCTAGGAGGACACAAAAGGACCCCAATGCTAAACCTTTCCTCTCGATTTTTTAAATTACAAATATTATGTGCGACTACAGGCACACCTTTCACCTGTGGAACTATAGAGCACTATTAAGTGTGATTACATGTGTGTACTGTGTTGCATGCACATTGTGTGAAGTATTTTAGTGGATGATCAAGAGGGCAACGTCCTCTGTGGATTCTAGAGGTCTTCACTCATTTATAGAACATAGCCCCAAATGGACGACCCCGCCATTAAACTCATTCTCGCGGGCTGACCTCAACATAGAGATAAAGCTAAAGACTAGAATTAACAGTATAACTTACGATGTATTAGCACTATGCCAGAGATTGGCACACACAGATATTCCCACTGTCCTGCTGTGACCATTCAGGCCAACTTTCTTTTGATCATTTCAGATACGGTGGATCAGATACCAAGTAGGTAAAAATATTTTGGTATGCATGGTGCGTGACTGGAATGCACCTGATACATTTTGGATAAGTGTGTAATGAGTGGACTCGGGGAGTGAAATTTCTGGTCTTGATGAAAGCGACAGGGAAGGGTAACAAAAACATGCAGAACAGATCAAAGGAGTAAGTTAGGGCCACAGTACCCCTCTGAACTTCCCACTTTTTTTCACATATTTTAACCACACCGACTGGGGCATTTAATAAAGTATCAGGTGTCACCAGCCAGGTATTTTAACACCCCCCCCCCGCCCCCACTCCTATTTTGTTCCATATAGTCTGATATTATTAAGTGCTCCTGTGAAGCCTTGCTCCTGTGCAGCCTTACTGGTCGCTGCTCGCCCTGTTCCACAGCAGAAAGGGAAGGAACCAAAATATAAAGCAGGCCACCAAGGGGAAACCCTGGTGAGTGAGGGCGCTATAAAAAAAAAGGCATTTTTGATTCTTTAATAATAAAAGTGGCCTGGATAGTCCACATGATAGAGTAGTGCTCTCGAATGTGTGCATAGACAGAATGATTGTAACTTTGTACCCACAAGAGCATTGATTTTAGTTCTAAAAAGACTTACTGTTTCCACAGACTTTTGTTTTGGAGTAGGGCCAGTTCTATTTAACCCGTTCGATGAGTCGGTGGGCGTGTGCGGAGGACGGCTGGGGGCCGTCCGAGACACGCCCACTCATTATTTCACCCGCACCACGGCGGAATTCGCGACACGGTCAACGGGTTAAACTACTTTGTATTTTTATAGAGTACTGTTTTTAGAAATATATTAAAAGTACTTTTTTTTTTAATCTATGCAATAAATGTATCTTACTTTCTGAAAGGCCTGTAGCGTCCACTACTTGATAGATGTGCTCGTGCCTGGTTCCCTTCTTTGGTATAGTTTTGCACTGTTTTGTGTCCTTCCCTGTGTCTACTTAACTATTACTGCATCATTTCCATTAGATAAACCTACCGAACCAGAACAGATTGATATACGAAAGTAGCTGCAACCTCCAAGCCACAAGGGCTGAGTAATTATTTGCAGACATAGGGAGATATTTACGAGCTCTTGGAACGCCAGCGCATCATTTTTTGTGACGCACCAGCAGCAAAGTGTGGTGCTCCATATTCACAAGGACACATAAGGCCACCCTGCATGACTTTGTGTCCCTATAAATACGGCCCCTTTTCACGCATCACTTTGCGTGAAATGGGCGTTCCCTGGGTGTTCCCACGCAATACCCATGGATTCGGACACATGGGAATGTGTCAGAATCCTACGCCTCCCCAGGGAAGGCGTAAGGAGCCACAACAGGGAGAAATATTTTTATTTCTCCTTGTTTTTTTCTCTTTCTATGCGTGCTGCATTCTGCAGTACGCTTAGAAAGAGGAAAACACCTATTGTGATTGGTTTTGTGCACAAAAACAATCCTCCCGCAACGCAGGTACCCTTGCATCGTGGTGCAAGGGTACCTGTGCTGGTGCATGGCAGACAATTGTGCGTCAGGGATAAGTCATATTGTTGTAAATATGACGCATCCCTTTGCTTCGTAAGTAACGCAGCGCAGCCAAATGGCTTTCAGCACAGCACTACGTTAATTCATTGTAAATATGGCCCATATTGCATGTGTATTATTACATTTAAGTTCAATCTCAACAGAATTTTCAGAACGGGGCAATCAATCTGAAGGCCCATCCAGATAACTCTTACTGGACGCTCTCTTTTAAAGTTGTATGTGTCCAAGTGTGGAGACATGAAGCAGGGTTGAGCTTGAGAGTGGAAATGGGTAACAAAATGAAAGGTGGGTTAGAGTTGGAGGGCATAAACAATGCTAGTGGATGATGTATTAGGTAACTGATGATGGGTTTTACAGTTAAGTTAAGGGAAGGGAAGTGGAGCCAGCAAGAAGTGAAGAACAGACTGGGAGAAGCACCGGCACAAAGAATGAGGTGTGAAATTTGACTTACTGCCCTTCTGCCACAAGGGAATTGAAAACCAATCTGCTCTTACTACCATTTTCTGCCTTCGCGCTTACCTTTCGGGGATATTATTACAGGTATCAAATTAACAGCAGTTCATGCATCCAGCATTCTACATCAGAACGTCAATGCTCATTTTCCACAATCTGAATTTACTAGAAATGTAATACTTCATCCAGTATTCTGTATTTCTAAAAAAATCTTTATTTACAAAGCTGGGCACTTTATCTTAATATCCCATATCACTTATACATCACAATGCACCCAAGGTAACATTTAATATGTCTTAATCTATGTATCACAGCCACTCTGTAATAAATTTAGAGTCTACAGTAAAACCAATTTTGCTTCAAAAACTAAGATGCTGTTTTACAGTATTGTAAATAATATTTATGTTTTTGTGCAACTCTGCTCAGGTACTCTTGCCAAATGAGAAAATTGGTGATCTGAAATTAAGAGAGCCATTACTAGAGAAATGACAAAACAAGACTTAGCATGTCATATTGAGCTTTGCATCAGCTTAGGCTTCACCCACAAACATTGGAATATCACACTTTTTTCGGTTTACTTAATGCCACTTAGGTGAATATCACTATATAGGTCAAACCTATGCCATCAGCTGTTATAAAGGAAAGCCGACATTCTGTTGAAATTTGCTTTCACACAGACTTCAGCATTAAAAGGTACATTACAAGAACTAATCTGAGCAAAACTTAACAAAACATTTCGGAGCCTACTTTCCCTTTTTGTCAGAAGGAAGCACTGGACATACAAATCCACTGCATTACAATGGAAAGAAAAAAATGTACATTTATAGCATGTGTATTTCATTTCACACTGTGAGGAAACTCCTATTGTGATGTGGTTCTCTGGGAGCAGGCATGCACTCCAGAAGTGTACCATTGTAATGTATCTAAAGCTAAAGTGAGCATTTGTAGGATACAAGTAAAGAGACTATGCCCTAGGAGAGCACCAAACACAAGATGGTCAAGGCAAGCTATCGAATAAATAGAAAATGAGTGACAAAGCCAGCCAATGGCAAGCAATGAGCAGGGTTTAAGTCTTTTTTGATAAGCTGACAAAATGTCTTTGGCAACCAGATAGCTTTGTGCTGTCTGGTAGGCTCAACTTAAAAAAGAATCTCCCGACGTGAGGAAAACTCTATCCTGGTATCACAACTATCTTACAAATAAAATGGTTTTTCTGGGATGACAGCATAGCCCAATTCCTGGTTGGATCGCCCCCCACCCCCTTGTAGTTCTTGGACCAATGCTCCCTCCTATCTGATGTCTTTCTCCCTCCCCAGGGTTTAGGAGAGGGAGAAAGACTGTTGTGCCAGATCTGGGTTGGGTAGGGCAGGGCCTCATGCCTGGGAGGCACAGCCTGTGGTGGACCACACCGACCCCCCCTTTAAAAGAAAAAGAAACACCCGGTGTTTAGTGAGCCTTCTCTCCCCCCCCCCCACCTCCGAGGAGCCAAATGGGGGTAAACTCTGCCAATTCACCCTATGAGGGCGGGGGCAGAAAGAACTGCACCTGTTCCAGGGTGGGCACGCTGCCTGATGACCGAGCAGGCTAACCCTCACCCTTTTTTGTACTATTCCGTTCCCTGGTCACTAAATGGCTTTTTGCACCCTCGGGAGGTAAACCTCAGACCCAAACCATCCCACGGTTTGGGGAAAGAAAGACTGCTGTACCTGTTGTGGGTGGGGTCACAGCCCAATGCCCGGGCGAGCCTCTCAACTTTTTTTTTTTTTAATTACTTCTTTCATGTCTGATGTCTAGTATGCGTTATGGCCCCCTGGAAGCAAAGTGTAGTTAAACTCCCTATAATCCCTGCCCCCCCCCTCATGTGGAGCGCTAAAACACCAGTGTACACATTCTGAGGTGGGAGCACAGACTGATGCCTGAGCTGGCTGCCCTATTCCTTTTACCTTAATCCTTATTTTAGGTCTCACATAAGCAGCACATGAACAGTCTCTTTGAGACATGCTATATATATTATGTGGGCTTACAGCTCGCCCATCGATTTTAATTTGTTGCTTTGAGGTTCCGTCGCAAAGGCTTTCTTTTGCGTGGTTAATGTTTGTTATATGTCCCTTCTTTTTCAGTGTCGACCCCTTCCATGGAGCATGCCCCTGTTATTTGTAGGCTTGCCCTTTTGTGCATGTGGGTTTGTTGAACCGCACTATTTTTAAAAATAAATTCTGACGGTGTTTAAAATGTCCACTTTTTTACCCGTACGCATTCACTCGTCCCCATAGCATTGTGTTTGAAATGTCGGCTTTACGTCTTGTACGTGATTACCCGTCCCAATTGCTGTACTGCTGATAAACTTACAGACCAACATTTGTCATTTTGTCCAAGTTTGTCATTGTTTTATTTAAATTTTCAGATCGGCATGTCTCTGACTTTTTGTAGGGATGGGAAAAGCAGATGCTGCGACTCGAACCCTGTTCCCCAATTCCAAAGTCTGCAGCTTGGGATGTTATTCAACATACTCTCTCTAAAATAATCTGCTGTTTCCTGGAGCATAGATCTTCGCTATGCACCACAGTAATTTCAAACTTAACATTCACATGCATCGCACTAATTTTGTGATTATTTTTGTTTAAAACTTTATACTGGAGTCCAGGTTCCTTAATTAAAAAGAACTACTTCTCCAACGTATTAGTCAAGGATAAACAAACATCCAGATATTCTTGTTTACCGCTCCCATGCAGAGGATCTTGGCAAGAAACTTGTTGAGGCAGGTACTCTGGTTTGGAAAAGTTATCCATCAACTCACAGATCCCAGCATTGAACCCGCTATGAGAAGTGATTGAGCTTCCCAGCCGAAGATGGCCAAGCTGGGAGAGGCCATAAACCGGACCTAAACGCCTACTCAGACGACTGCAGAGCCTGGCATGGCCTCCCCTCTGCTGCTCTTCATGTGCAGGAAACCTCCTCGAGAAAACAAGCCAAGCCTGAGCACAGCGGGTGCTTTAGTGTGAGAACCTCAATTTATAGTAGGCGGTGAGATGAGGCGGAACCGCTCAAGCTCCGTTCCCTCCACTTCCTGCCGACACACAAGGTGTGGGCTCCTGCTCCTGAGCATGTCCAGCAGCTGCAATATCCTCAGCACCTGCCTCCTGCTGCAGCTGCTCTGCAGTGCGATAAGGGAAACTGCCAGGTACCGATTGCTGTTAATCCCGGGACCCTACCCCTGGCATTCATGGGCCTCCATCGGATGTGGTAGTTTCGAAGAGTTGCGGGAGCAAGCAGTAATAACGTACAAACTTTTAGGGGCTGCGCAGAGGGAACGGAAACAAAGTGACTAAATGGAAGCTTCATAGGAGCCAACCACTGGTTCACTGTAACTTGTCGGAACAACAGTTTGTGACTTGACAGTGACTTGCACAGTATTTCTAAGAGTTCTTCATCTTTTTACCTCAGAAAGTACATGTTTTATGGCAGTTCAGGACCAGATTATTAGAAAAGACAAAGGTCAGTGATATGCCATATTTTGCAATTATGTTGTACATTGTGGCATTATCGAGCAGTTAATTGTTTTCAATGTTTTCACAGTTTTATTGAAAAGGAATAGCAAAGCTACAGAAAGTAAATAGGTTTGAAATCAAACTATATTACTTCCATTTGTCTAGGTGCCATTAAGATAGATTGTCAATCTCCATTTTCTAAGAGGTCATGGTCTGTCTTCTATGAAGCCCTCAAGGCCTAAAATGTGTCAGATGGTAATCCAAAGTTTTACAGATGCACAGGACCTTTTTTGTTGAGTAGTTCAGATTTGGTAGGTTTTGCTTCTAGAGGATCAAACTCTGGAATGTTCTCTAAGGTGAGGTGGGTATAGTAACAGTGCATGATGGAGAAGTAGGTAGCAAACAGTTGTATGTAGATACGTTCCCTAGTGTGGTAAAGTCTAATGTATCCCCTCCCTCAAATCCCTTCAGGGCCTTGGCTTAAGGTAGAAACTCCTGTTCAGAGTGGAGTTTGCAGGATTACTTTCTTAATCCAGTTCATCATGTAAAAATATTCAACCCCGCTCTCAAGTAGCAGGCAGGGTACCTGTCAGCAGTTGCCCTCCATACAGGAAATGTATTGGGTTGTGTCTATCTACCCTGTTATAAGCAAGGACTGCCTCCATGTAAAAAAATCCAGCTGTTAATAACTACGATGTGCAACCACATCTAACAAGCCAAAAAGTCCCCAGTGCAGAGTACACCGTCATGTTAACAGGCTTATCATGAGGGGCAAGCATCTAAACATTTTGGATGGGTCACTGTGAGCTAAAGTTTGAAGTATGCACACTATTTTTGAGAGCATGGATATTTTGACCAGTCCTACCCTTTTCATCATGGATATCTGCAGCAGTGTAATATGTGGAAGTGAACTTCTTATGTTAGTAGCAGCATTAGGGTTAATTAATGTATGTTGCTTTAAGGAATGTGGAATATAGAA
The DNA here is from genome assembly GCF_964204655.1 of Triturus cristatus. NCBI lineage: Eukaryota > Metazoa > Chordata > Amphibia > Caudata > Salamandridae > Triturus > Triturus cristatus. The sequence goes on along the minus strand of NC_140590.1, from coordinate 1,302,343,519 downwards.
TTCTTGTTAGGTCATGAGAGAATGTTTGGCTTTGATTTGTATAACAGACTGGGGCGCTGTATGAAGACGGTCGTGGGTCTTGTCATGAATAAACCTCAACTTTCTTCAAAGGAACAACTGTCTCAACTTTATTGGATTAGCGCATACTACAATTTATGGCGACGATCTAAGACAGAGACCCACCGACAGTAGAAATTTGAAATTTGTCAAGAGTGCTGAAAGCCTGCAGGGAGTTTGCACATATGTTTTGGGAGCTGCGTGTCCTATTTGAGACATTGACCATTACGTGGTATTGATTTTCATCGTGAAAGTTACAAGTGAATTGGATTCCTGCTTGATTCATAAGGCAGGAAAAGGAACAAACCTTTCAAGGTTACGGATTCATCGGGAAACGAAAGAATACACTATTTGATTTGTGGGGACTGTATTATTTGGGCGGACGGCGTCGACAGCGTAAAGACTTGGTGTTAGTCTTAACTTACAGTTTGCCCCGTGGTGTTGCTGCATGAGGTAGAAGGCCCTCTCCAACGGCTCATCAGCGAAGGGAGCAGCATTCTTCAAACGGAGCGGAGAGTTCCAGGCAGCAACACGATACTCATGAGCTTCTTAGCGCGATGAATGACGCAAGCTATCACGCGATCTCGCTCATGGCACAGCGTGATTAGTCATCACGTTAGTTGACGCTGCGTGCCTCCATTTTGAATCTGTTGTTGCTGGTTTCCTAGCAACGAGTTAAACAAGCAAGATACGGAGATTGTACACGGAAAGTGACCGTGTTTTCATCATTTTTCAACGCGTCTGCAACCTAGAGCTTAGTAAACATATTGGTGATAGAGACAACATTATTTAGTCAAGAAACACTAAAGCATGGCTAGTAATAGTAATTCTAATGTTATGCAACCACCTTCTTTTTTGGAACTTCCTGGAAAACCCATTAAACCGTGGCATAAATGGCTAAGAATTTTTGAGAATTATCTGGAAGCCATTGATGGTTTAAAATATTCACCAGCTCGGAAGAAAGCCATTTTATTTAATCTTTTGGGTAATGCTGGACAAGAAGTGTACGATAATTTACCGGTGTTTCCGGCACCTGCACGAGATGACTCTTGGGATGTTTACAAGGAAGCACTGGCACGTATGTGAAGGCAGTACGTGGATGAACCTTCTGTAATGGTGGAAAGACACACATTTTTTAAACGCAAACAATCTGCGGATGAATCAATCGAGGATTATTTGGCTGTTTTGCGTGTATTAGCATCTAAATGTGTTTTTGGGAATTATCTAGACACTGCCTTACGTGATCAATTAGTTTTTAACTGCTTTAACAAAAAGATTCAAGAACGTATCTTGACGTGTAAGAACCCATCTTTAGATGAGGTCATGGATATAGCAAGAAGCATAGAGCGTTCTGTGGTTTCATCTAAAATTTTATCAGAGGCTAACATTAGTGGGTCTTCTGACATCGCTAAAGTTTCAGCAGTGGAGGTCACACCTGTTAGTAATGAGGCTAACATAAATTTAGTTACACATAAGGGTAATGTGAGAAGGAATGTTGACAAGAGAGTGAGTGGAGCATGCTACAGATGTGGGTCGAGATTCCATTTAGGGAATTTTCAGAATTGCCCAGCTCAGGGCAAGAGATGCAACAATTGCAAGAAAATTGGGCACTTCTATAACGTGTGTCATGCGAGTAAAACAAGAGTCAAGGTTAGTCAACTTGACGTTGAGAATGACATACTGGCTGAAGCTATTAACAATGTATCGGTGTCATCACTAGAAATTAGTGCATTAGGTGAATGTGAGAAAAGATGTAAGGGTCCTATATGTGACGTTAAAATTGGAGTAATGGACCTAAATGTGATGGCGGATTCTGGATCTCCAATTACAATTTTAGCGGAGAACACATTTCACAAATTTCGGTCTGAGAAATTACTGAAATCCACAACTATTAATCCCAAGGCTTTTGGGGAGTATGACATAATCATGAGAGGATACTTTGAGGATAGTGTTTTGTTCAAAGGGAGGAACATTTTTACTAAAATGTATGTAGCTGTTAATGGACGGGATATTCTAGGTTGGCAGGACCAAGCAAAGTTGGGCATTATCTTACGGCCAGGTCATGAGGAGCCAGTCACTTTAGGTGAGATGCCCATTTTAGCGATTCAAGAAACAAACATATGTGACAATTTCACTAGGATGCTACAAAATACATTTCCTCAAGTGTTTTCTAGCAAGATAGTAGTCATTAAAAATTTTGAACATGAAATTGTACTCAAAAGTAATGCGGTTCCAGTGATACAAAAAGTAAGACCTGTTCCTTTGTCAGCCAGAGATGACCTTAAGAATTTACTGAATGATATGTGTGATCAAGGCATTATTAAACGTGTGGAATCATCAGAATGGGTTTCTGCGGCAGTTGTCGCACGAAAAGGTAACGGAGATATACGCCTGTGTGCTGATCTAAGAGTTCTTAATAGAAATATCCTTGTGGATTGTCATCCCCTTCCACGTATTCATGAAATGCTTGCCAGATTAGGAGGTAGTAAATATTTTTCTACAATTGATTTACGCTCAGCATACCATCAGATTCCATTGGCTAAAAATTGACAACATTTGACTACGTTTGTGACACCTTTTGGTGTATATATGTACAGGCGTATGCCGTTCGGTTTAGCATCTGCTGCCAGCGTTTTTCAACGATTAATGGATCAAGTGTTTGGAGATCTTGGGGGTGATGATATTCTAGTTCACACGGAAAGCCTAGATGAACACATTGTACTTTTAGAAGAGGTCTTAGGTAAATTGGATGCTTGTGGTATGACAGTAAATTTTGAAAAATGCAAATTTTTAACACAACAGGTTAATTATTTAGGACACAACATTTCAGCTGATGGTATCAGACCCAAAGAATCATTGTTAAAAGGTATACATGAAGCGGCAGTTCCAGGTGACAAAGATTCTCTTAGGGTGTTTTTAGGGCTGAGTGAGTACTATGCACGTTTCGTGCAAGGTTATGCAGTAGTTGTGCAGCCTTTAAGGAATCTCTTAAAAAAAAAATGAGAAATTCATATGGTCCAAGGAGTGTCAGGAGGCATTTGTAGATATAAAAAAATTAATCACTACTGCTTCTGCTATTAAGCCATTCATGCATGGAGCAAAGTGCATAATTACAGTTGATGCTAGTGGCAGAGGTTTAGGGGCAGTACTCAGTCAAGTGGTTAATGGTCAAGAATGTACCATTGCTTTTCTGAGGAGGGCTTATGTAGGAGGGGATGTGGTATGGTGGGTACCTTCCTGCATATCATTTGGGAATGTGGCGTCATCATGGAATTTTGGAGGAGAGTCCATGCGGTAACGGGGGAGGTGACGGGCATTGTTATGCAGCCGGAGGCGCGGTGCTGTCTCCTGAATGTCTGGGGGCCTACTGATCACGATGAGGCACAGACCCAGTGGGTGACTCTGGGTAACATGGTGGCTAAGCGAGACATCGCGCGCCTGTGGGGCTCCGCGGGACCCCCCCACATTGGCTGCGTGGAAGGAAAACATGGACTGGAGTATGTTCAGGGAAAAGACGGTATATTGCGCTAGAGGGCGCCCTCGGAAGTGGCATGCCATTTGGGGGCGGTGGAACCAATATAGGGGGGGCATATGTCTTGCCCCGGATCTGGATCCCCCCGAGGAGCAGCTCTCTCCTTAGCATTCTTTCCAGCTCCGTACATATATTTGATTGTTAACTGACTTCTTGGGTCTCTGCTTTTCCCCTTTTTCCACTTATCACAGCACTGTGACTGATAGACAAGGGGGGCCCGGTCTCCCCTGAGGGGCAATCACCAGTTGTATTCAGTGTTTTTCGCCTTGCTTGGGTTTGGTTTGTGTTTGTGTTTATTTAAAATAGAACCTTTTTGCTTCTCTTTTTATGCACTGTGGACGCTTCTTTGTACTGCTCTATTGAAGCTGCCGAACCTCCGGGTTGTCGGCTGAATAGCTGTGTCCCTGATCTTTGATGAATAAAGGTTTTTTTTAAAAAAAAAAAAAAAAGAATGTACCATTGCATTTGCCTCACGTACCTTGAATGTGGCTGAGAAAAACTATAGTACGATCGAAAGGGAAGCATTAGCGTGCTATTGGGCCTCTGAAAAATTTTAAATGTACATTTGGGGGAGCAAATTTGAATTGCATACGGATCATAAACCCTTAATATACATGTTGGGAGATAGTTGTTCGAATAAAGCTTCATCTAGACTAATTAGATTGTTGGCTAGGTTACAAGAGTTCAATTTTGACATAAAATACATTCCTGGTGGGAAAAATGTAAGAGCGGACTGTTTATCACGGTTGCCTATTGATGGTGAGGATGTGGTGGATAAAAAATGGGAAGGATTGGAGTATGTGTTTACTATTGGAGATATAAATGAACGATTTCGGATTTCTGAGAAAGAATGGGTTGAGCAGTGTGACAAAGATGAGTGTATGACTCAAGTGAAGAAATTCTTAATTGAGGGTTGGCCCAATGAAAGATCTATGTCAATGGAGTTGAGATGTTTTCATCAGGTTGCTTCAGAAATGTCGATTGTTAATGGTATCTTGGTTAGACAAGATTTGTTTGTCCCTCCCAGTGTTTTACGTCCAAAAATTATTGCTTTGGCACATGAAGGACATTTGGGTATTTCGGCAACATCTAAGAAAATTAAGCAAATCTATTGGTGGCCCGGTATTGATGGGCAGGTTAGAAGATTTGTGGATTCTTGCACGGAATGCTTGTGTTCAGACAAGCATTGGAAAACCTCTACGGTTCCTTTGTGTCCGGTTACTTGGCCCAACAATGCTTGGGAAAAAATTGGGTTCGATTTTTCTGGCCCTATTAACTTGGTTAGTTATGATAAAAGGTTTTTAATTGTGGCTATTGATTATTTTTCAAAATGGTTGTACTTTTCGTTTGTTAAGTCCACTGATTCTGCGTCTGTCATAACATTTTTGAAACATCTGTTTTACATAGAGGGAAGAGTTAAGGAGATCGTAACGGATAATGGATCCCATTTTATTTCTGAGATGTTCACCAATTTTCTGGATAAAAATGATGTAAAACATATAAGGGTACCTTTATATAGTCCCTCTTCCAATGGCTTAGTTGAAAGGGCAAATAGGTTAATTAAGGAAGGTATTCAAACGGCAATTGCTAATAACCTTGATGTCAGAGATTACTTACAGTTCAAGGTGTGGAATTATAATATTACACCACAGAGTACAACAGATGTTGCTCCTTTCATTTTGTTGAGAGGAAGGAAACCTATTTCTGCCATTAGTCCAAATTGGTTATTGGATAAAGTGGAACGTCATCGAAAAGTAGACTTACAAAGTCTCAGAGAACATGTCCGTGATACACAGGATTGTTATAAAAAGAACTATGATTCCAGAATGCATGTTAAGGAAGGAACGTTGTGTGTGGGAGATTGGGTCCTTATCAAAAAACCGCATAGGGTCAGTAAGAGGCAGTCAAAGTTCTCTGAACCTGTAAAAGTTATTAGGATAAACAGAACAGCAGTTCTATTGCAAGATAGAGGGTGGTGGAGTTGCAATGCTTTAGTCAAAATTACTCCTAAGCAAGCTGGCATCATTTGTGAAAGGGTGAAGGCACATGGTAGCAGGGTAAGACAGGATTGGTTTGATTTAGATGCTCATACATGTGTGGGCCGCAGTAGGGATTTGCATGACAATTTGAATCAAGGAGATGGTATGGGGAGCAGTGACAATACAGTTGTTCCTTCTATGCCATCTAGTTTCCAGTCTACAGGTGGTGGAGATGCTTCAGTCAGGAGTAGTTCTAGAATTAGATCTGCTCCTATTCATTCAAGGGACTTTGTATATTATTAATAATTAATGAACATGTATATTTTCTATGTTTGCTTGTTCTTTATTAATGTTAGAGTCAATGCATTTTGTGTGCAATTGTATTGTATATAGATGTTTTTTTGTGTTATTGCTTTAATGTCTTATTTGATTTATGGAAAGGGGGATGTGTAATATGTGGAAGTGAACTTCTTATGTTAGTAGCAGCATTAGGGTTAATTAATGTATGTTGCTTTAAGGAATGTGGAATATAGAATTCTTGTTAGGTCATGAGAGAATGTTTGGCTTTGATTTGTATAACAGACTGGGGCGCTGTATGAAGACGGTCGTGGGTCTTGTCATGAATAAACCTCAACTTTCTTCAAAGGAACAACTGTCTCAACTTTATTGGATTAGCGCATACTACAAGCAGCGATAAATCCAACTGCTCTCTTTTAAGCGTCTCCATCAATGGAAACACATTGAGCTCCCACATCCATGTTGCATTATCAGAAATAAAGCAAACACATGGAGATGATGGATGGAGCGCTGAAACTTTTCAGAAACTCACCCCCAATCACTGCTCTGGGTTGAGTTCATCATCCTTCTTTAGCTCACTTTGCCACCATAGTTCAGTCCTAGTTATATGCAAATCAGTCTCAATCCTATGCCTCATGGGAACAGTTCAGCCCGAAATGTGTCTGAAACGTTTCAGCGCTCCGTCCATCATCTCTTTGTGTTTGCTTTGTTCGCCCTAAGTTGGCAGGGTGTGCCCAGACGTGGATCCCTTGCTCACTTTGCTACTGGATCCAAGCTAGCCTGGGTGATGAAGGGTGTTGCCCCGAAACCGGTCCCAGGATGCTTGTTTCCGGACCAGGAAAGACCTGGCTTAGCAGTTCAGTCTGGACTGTTCCCATGAGGCACAGGGTCTAGAATGATTTGCATATGGCTGAGTCTGAACTGGGGTATCGAAGTGAGCTAAAGTATGATGATGGATTCAATCCAGATCTGTGACTGGGGGTGAGTGTCTGAAAATTTTCAGCGCTCCATCAATCATCTCCTTGTGTTCTGTTACGTGCTCATTATTCTGTGTATCAGGTTGACTAAATTGTGGGTCGGAGCTTAAATTTGATTCTTCAAATATATTTTTAAGATTCGTGAGGAATACTCTGGCTATAATGTGAGCAAATTTTCACAATTGCCCGAGGGGATATTGTTTGGTCAGATAACAGTTTGCTTTTTTGCCTTGACAAAGTCTAAGGGGAGACGAAACACGTGTTGACAGGCAGTTCTGTTTTGGATTTACCATCCCAAAAAAGAAAAAGAAAAAGAAACACATTTGTGAAGACAAGCCAGAAATGTGGAGTCTGCTTTTTGAGTAGTATTAAAGAATTTGCAAATGTATTATTGTTTACCAACATATGTGAGATTATTGGCTTGGTATCAAATAAGCCACTTGGATTGTGTTATACTTCAATTGTAACTGTTCTGATTAATTTAAGGGAGTGCTGCATATTTCTTTCAATCATTATAGTCTTATAGACCAATATCACTTTTAAATTCAGATTATAAACTTTTCACCAAAATTTTATCTGACAGGTTAGCCAAAATCGCGGGGAATATAATTAAGGCTCCCCGTTTTCAGTTTTTACAGATAAATACAGTCAGAAAACCATTTATTTTCCTGTCTGTACTTATTTTTAAATGTGGATAAAAATGGAAATTGGGTTGTTTTTGAGTGATTCTAAATGTTGTCAGTCATGATTGCCAGGCCAATAGCTGTGCGGATTGACAGACAAGGGGGTTAAAAATATATAGGGATTTTAGTATAGAGTCTTAAACAGCAGTAGATTTGCATAATCTTGATACTAAAATGTACATATTTTCTTACAAGTGCATATTTTAGCACCGGAGTGTGTATATATCATTGAAACTGTCAGGCGTTCATTGAAGAGTGCACATTAAAGGTTAAATAAATGCACAAATATACACATTTCAGCTTCATTTGTTCACATAACCTAAAATAAATATGGATAAATACAGGTAAAATTTGCAAAAAAATAAATATGGATAAACACAGACGGAAATGACAAAAATATAAATACCATAAAACTAGGTGCCCTAAATATAATACACGAAGATCAGAGAGGTTCCGTAAAAGGGAGATACCTACATGAGCTCTCTTATCTTATAGGGGCTATCGATTTCGCAACTTGCTCTAGTACACCATTAGCCATAACAAAATTGGACGCCTCTAAGGCATTCGATAAGGTCCGATGGTCCTACCTGTTCTCTGTATTAAAAAGATATAATTTGGGTGATAACTTCTGTCAGGCCATAATGCGAATATACAAAGATCCAGTCGCAAGAGTATTGGTAAATGGCAGATTATCTTCTTCCTTCAAGATCCTTAGAGGCACAAGACAGGGTTGCCCCCTTCCCCCCCCCTTTTATTTAATTTGTAAATGGAACCCCTGGCCTTTAGAATTAGACACTCAACTGGCATCCCACCTTTTTGTCAGGGTAACTGGGTTAAAAAAAAAGTTGCATTATATGCTGACGGCCTCATGGTATACTCTTCCAATCTAGATGCTGCTCTATCTGTGATTGCCTTTTAATGAAGCAATTTTTTTAATGGAGCCTATTTTCCTTTAAGAAATACTGAATGTGATGAAAAAGAAAAAAGTAAACCTTGAAGTTTTATTTTGAAGTCTTGCTTAGACAGCGCTTGCGCTGTCTTTTCGAGACATGTATAAACTTTGTCTGCTTACAGACTTCCCGCTGCTTTTCATTTGTTTCTTCCAATGTGGCAGGCTATGTGGAGAGAATTTAACAAGAACACATACCTTCTACACTTACTGTATACACACACACACTAGCGTAGGACAGGGGAAAAAAATCTTGCCAAAGCAAGACCTATTGGCTTTGCCAATGCTTGTCCTCCCTGGTGTCTATTGGGTTTCCAACATTGTAGAATCCAACTGTTAATCTTATTAAATACAAGATAGATCTCAGTCTTACTTAGATGAGCAGTAGTTTGTTGTGCGGGAGTTGGTAGTGTGTGCGTGCCAGGGATGAGCCCAAAACGTAATACCTGCATCTTAAAACAATGGGGTTAGCACAAAAATTACTTCATAGGTGGGAGATAGAGACTTGCGGCATTTGCATGCAGTTTGTGTGTGGCAGAAACAGCCACTGTGAAACATCATGACTAAGAGAGAATATTATTGCATGTAGATAAGCATGATGGTTGACGGTGGCAACACGTGCAGGATGGGCAAGGCTGGAGGTGAATGTAGTGCTTCCTATGGCATTAGGACATGAAAGATACCGCACAATATGGGATAAGGTAAACCCGCCGTACACCATAAAGCTATTGAAAGTCACAAGGAGTGCCGTGACCATACAGAACAATAAGACCAAAAGCAGAGTTCCATTATAAGGTCATGAACTTGCAATATTCTTATATCATATGGGGGTACTTTATTCCATATAATACATGGTCCCAGTAGCTTGCTTTTTCATATGAACGAGAGAATGTATGTAGACACAAAGAATATGCAGTGCTAAATTAAACACACCAAAAATCAGTTTGGTATTTGTTACAAAAAGATATTGCGATCAGTTTAGTACAAGTCAGGTTTAAAAAACAATTCACACTGTACGTACTGCAAAATGAGTAGAAACATGAAGAGAAATTGTATCTTGCCAAAAATTACCCAAAGCATGGAAAAAATTAACTTTGCCATAAATAGCTCATATTTGCTTACCACTGAAGGAAAAGCCACAGTTTGAATTCATTTTATGTTCCGTGACCTGCCTTTCCCCTTCGCTGCTGACTCTGGCAGCAGGCATTGTGAAGTCAGAACTCAACTGTAGTAGAATTATTACAGCTGCTACCTCATCTCTTTATTTTCAGAGGATGTGGTGTAAGGGTCAAAGATGCCAACATTGAAACTGGGGAGCCAGATTCCAGTCTTGGCTCGACATTTTGTGATCTTTGGCAAATCATTTAATATCCCTGTGACTAAAAACAACAAGCATTTGCAATGCAATAGGTCGTGCATGTGCAAGAGTTGAGCTATAGGCATTTTAAAATGACAATGCCTTTTATCTATGTGTTGGTTTCAAAACAGATAAATAAAAGGCATAGTCATTCACAATGCCAAAAGCTTAATCTCTTGCAAATGGGAAACCTATTGCATTGCAAATGCTTTTTTGTAAACGCACACCATGGCATGCCCCTTTCTCTAGACGTGGCTCGTCTAAAGAAAGGGGCGCATACACCATTAAAGTGAAAGCGTTGCATGGGGCGCTTTTACAAAAAAAAAAAGCATTTGTTTCTCAAGTTGACAAATAAATGCTTTTTTTTGTAAAGCGTCTAAAAAAGGGGCGTGGCCACCATTAAAATGAAAGTGCGGGATGAGGTGCTTTAAGACCAAAATGTTAACAAATAGGAAGAAAAAAACGAGGTCGAGCAGGAGGGCTGGTACCAGGGGCAGCATCCATATCGGGCGTGCAGTCGCATAAACAAAGTTATTTAAAGATATCAAGCGGGCGGCAAGCAGCATATCGCGTTCAGAAGTGGCGCACTGTGCAAAAGTAAAGAAAGGCGCGTGGTTGATTAAAGAGAAAGCAACTGATATAAAAGCCTTACCAAATATAAAAGCGCTGCGACTGGCCGTGCAGCAAGTAGGGAAGGGAGCATCTTTCAAAGATAAAGCGCAGCGTCAATGATCGGGCGCAACGCTGTCAGGAAAACAGGGTGGGTTAGGGAGAGCCTGTCGTACCTGCAACAGCAGCTAGAATAAAGTTATTAAAGAAAATTGTGCTTACAGACTGTAGATAAAACAGACTGTTTAACAACACAAGTAAAAAGTCCAGTCCTCATGGGGGGTTACAAATGCAGACAAGGCAGTACTATGGAGGGAGTACTAAGTCTATTCATGAATCAAAAGCAACCATTTAGAAAGGCCAGTAACAGGGGCCAATTGGAAAGATGGGCGGGGAAATGGGTCGAACTTCAAGCCCATACCTGAATTCAGCATGCTTCCAGACCAGATAAAGCACTGTCCAGGCTCGACCTAAAAAACACTGGATTCACTAGTTGCCTGCACACTGTATTAGAGAAATTGTCTTGCAGCACCCTGCAGAGGCCGCTGTGCCCCAGGGGCAATAGCTCACCTTCAAATATTCGTTCTCTGAGCGTAACTCGTCCAATTCTCGCAGGAGACCCTCTTGCGTGCTGTCCATTAACTCCTCAGTGAGGTCAAATAAAGCCAGCGAATGACTGAGTTGCAAACGGCTTTCAAAAGAGTGTTCATTAGTTGAGTCTTGCAGTTCCAGCTGATTGAGGTCCCGTTTATCTTCGTCCTTCCACCCGGAGGCTGAGTCCTGCCTATAGGTCCCCTCTCCGTTGCCGACCATGTTCATCTCGGGCACGCCAATAGGCCCCTCATCCGAATTTACATCCGCCAGCAGACAAGGCCCATTCGCGGACACTGGCCCAGTATCTGCTACTCTCGCCTCCTTCCCAACCAGATCACTTCTGTCCGGCTCTTTCCTGCTTTTATCGGGGTGGTTCTTGTCCCCCTGCCTAGTCCGCCTGCCAACCAGTGAAGGAACCCCCACCAGCCCTACCTGCGAAGAGAAGGAAACAGGTGAACCAGGAGTGCTGTTACTGCTCAATTTCGCAAGCGTCCAACCGGACATATCCTTGGGCCGCGCTGGCGAAGGCGGGCGTGGCAACTTCTTTCTCTCCTTAGGCTGCCGCGCGAAGGGGATCGGGTGGCTGTAGTCTCCTGCTTCAGTTTCCATCCTGGCACCGTAATACAGGGCCCTGCGGTCGCGCAGTGCAGAAGAGGCGCTACATCCAAGACTTGGTGCTCTTTGTGTACGCATGCACCATCAACCGTCGGTGAACTGTCGATGCGCTCGCTAATCAACAGTTAAGTGAGGAGGAGCCTGAATAAAACAGCAACCAAGTTTCATCCAACTGTAGAATAATACAGAACAGTGGAGCCGACTACCTCGGATAACCACGCCTTATCTGAACCAGCGGTAGAAGCTACCCAGTCTTGAAAACAGCAGGATCTGTCCCCAACCGCTTCTGTTGTATCCTTCTCTACTTGTGGTTAGAAGCGCTGGATGGACGTGTCACAGGACTCCCAAATTGAATACACAAAGACCTTTTAGTTGTACAGTTCGGGTTATTGACATCTCTGAATTACTTCCAACCTACACAGTCCCTGTGCCGACTCCGCCTCTCGCCTATTCGCTTTCCTTCTATTGCTACTCCGTCTCCGAGTCCCGCCTTGTTGGTTATAATGATGTAGGCTCTCCACGTGGGCAATGAAGCTCTGCCCACATAAACGTCAGTCAAATGACTCCCTAATTATTATTTTTCTGCAGATTTACATAGCGCGAACTCGACCCGAAGGTATTGGAGCGCTTTACATGAGCATCAGTTACCTTACACAAGGACACATTCATTATTTTAGTAGGCACAGCACATGGGACATTAATAGATTTGCCCAGAATCACACAGGATCTGGAGTCGACCCCGAGGCTCGAACCGTGGTCTCCTAGCTCCAAGGGCGGCAGTCTAGCCGTGAGACCACATCGCATGTATAAAAAGACACTTTAGTCGTACAGCTCGGGTTATTTCTATCTCCGAGTCCACTCCATCCTATAGTTTTCTGCGTCGGCTCCGCCCCCACACCCTTCTCGCCTTCTACTAATACTGCTACTGCGCCTCCCCTCCCCCCGCCTTGTTGTCGGTGATGCTGTACTGCCCTCTACACAGGAAGTGATGCTCGACCCACATAAACAATGTGGAACGCTTACAAAAACAGAACTGGAGCCGACTCCAGCTATAGTGAAAATGTGGCCGCTAGCGTGTGATGTCTCTTCGCATTATGAATTTAGTATGAAGGCGTCTTTAGTGCAGTAACGACTGGCATCTGAGTGCCATATAGATTAGAACACAGTTAATTACATTCGGTCTTTATTGCAGTGGGTATAAGTCAACGCTGAAAAAATAATTACGACGAAAATATACGATAGATAATGGGGGGGGGGGGGGGGGTACATATTTTGCTTTTACAAAGCTGAGGTGACCTAAATAATTCGAATTGAGCAAGTCGTTTTCAGAAACAAATGATTACAGTTAAAACCTAAGCGGGTTTGTGTTTTTTTTGGTTTTTTTTTTAACAATCCCAGTACTGTAGTTTATACTGTGTACTGTATTAACATCAATGTTTTGGGTACACATTAGGTTTAGCCAACACGTTTCACTACCCGAAGTCGCTCTTTCAAGGCTGAAAGATAAATGAAAAAAACACACACAAAAGAAATAAGCAAAATATTTAGCATAGTAGTTCAAAATTTGGTAATTACATACAAACATCACATTTCTGCAAATAATGTTTACATTAATCGGATTAGGACACATTATTATTTTTTTTAAGTATCAAATGTCATTGAGATTAAATAATTCTAGAGAGAAACACGTTGGTTATAGCCAGTCATTTACCAATTCAAACATGGTTCATTTATCTCTCAAAATATTTATTAAACGTTACTGTTAATATATAAAGGATCAGAGTACAAAACTGAAATTACTTCCTACTCTGATTTAGAGGCAGAATGTAATGGGTCTTCCTTATAGTCTTTAAAAGTTACACATTTTCTTTGTTAACACCGAGGTTTGTATTGCAAATAATAAGTTACAAAGTAAAAATTATAGAAATAGTAAAGCTTGCCCCAAGGGGAATCTTGACATCCCTTCGATTGAATCAAAAATATTCCTTTTGGAGAACGTTTAACAACCAAAATAAATTGCAGTGAAATGGAGATTTATAAAGAAGCCATGAAAACATTAGCACTTTTTTAAAGAACATTGTTATCCTGAGAAAAAGAATCCTTTACTGAGAGTTCCTGCGAGAAGTCGCTGAGAGGAGGTGAGGCCTGTGGGAGGGAGCTTTCCAGGGCGGTGCAGAGGAGTTGAGGCCTCTCCTGTCCAAGGAGTGCAGAGGAGGTCGATGTCTGGACTGGTCTAAGGTTCCAGCAGGAGAAGTTCACGAGCGTCCTGGATCGGCTAGTAGCAGAGGTGCTGAGGCACAACGACGAAGAGAACCACTTGAAAAAACACTGCACAGAGGCACTTATAGGTATTCAGGGACAGAGCAGGCGGTGCGGATGCAACCCGCGGAAGGACAAACAAATAAATAAACATCAGGAGGATGGTACACAGTGTTGCTGCGCAAGCTGTAGGATTGTTTGTGATAAAGTGAATAAAGCTGCTTCCATATGACTGTGGTGCTATTGTAAAGTGTTGCAGTGCCTGGGTACTGTTAGAGGAGCGTGATGAGTTCCGGGCCTCCAATTGTTGCTTCCTTACCCTGATGATGTAATGGCCTATCACCTGAAGAATTTCAACTGTCACTGTGTGCCACTCAGCTGACTGGAAGTTGGGGTGGTGTATATAAAGGACTGAAAGATTATACTGGATTTGATTCACTTCTTTGGTACACTATTACTTTGAACAACTGGATTCCCTGTGCTAAGGGTAATGCATAAAAGTGGCCTCTTTTGGCTGTTTTACCTGCGATACTAATTTTCTTTTTGTGTCTTCGGAGATCAAGGGACCCTCACTACTATTGGGTACAGTAACTGAACCAATAGGGGCAATATCTACTTAACTTTTATTTGCCTCTGATCTATTTAAGGTTGTCAGTCTCTTCCCAGTAGAGAATCTATTGAAATGAGTGTGAATTTCACCCTGTTTGTCACACAATCAGCCTGCGTTAGTAGAATTAGACAACGAAGGAGGAAATGGATTGTTAAAACAGATCCCAGTGGACCTGCGATTTCCCCATTCAAACTGTCGGCTGCCCTGGCCGTTTGCCTGTGGCTACTCTAGATTGGCTTGGAATGGGCTTACAACCAGCTCTGAGGAACCCATTCCCGCAACACCCACAACAGCCTCTTTAGTCACTTCTATTGCAGCTTTCTTTCATATCCGTTTACCGTTGGAAGATTTAGATTTCAATATCAAATTCTTCTTTATACTCCACCTTACTTTTGCCATGCTTCTCTTTAGAATATTTGTAGGACTACTTCCCAGTTGGTTAGTCTCAGCAATATTTGGAATATTTAGGTCGTCTTCTACCTGTTTGGGTGAGATTAGCCCTATTAATGTTGACTTAGGGTCCACCATCATTGCCTTGGGTAATTTCTGTTTCCAGTCTTCCAATATTGAGCTGATGACATGTGTCACCTTGAGCAATTTATTAAAAATGGAGAATACAAACATGATTCAGTTTCAGATGTTACTTAGCTAAATTAATTCCTAACAACTTCTTCTGTTGCGGCCGATCAGAGATCTATCGGTGTAATTAAAGTTAGTGCATCACTCAGGACTTGCATTTGCTCATCAATTTTAGATAACTGTGCTGTCAGAGCTCCAGTTATAATATCTAACGTCCTGCACATGACCTTTGTTAAACCTAAAATTGGTTGGGCAGGCAGCGCTTCAAATTCTCTCGTTAGCTCTGTCTTTAAAATACAATTTTTATGAGTAGTAGCAAACTCTGATACATTTCTTTAGCTGTTTTCAAACTGACATTGATCCAGCAGCAGATGTTGTGCGTCATTGCCACATTTCATACAATTCAAATCTTCTTCATCTATAGGAAAATAATCCAATTTGAAACTAGGGGTTGGGCATTTTTGATCACGAATCAGCATTAATTTGAGCTTTTCCTTGATTTCACAAACTTTTTAAGCTACTTGCAGAGGTATTGGCAACTGCAGTGTAATACCTTGGGGTGTCAAGGACACTTGATGGCTTTTGATTGACCTCTGCTAGTACATTTCTCTTTTACTGTTTGGGTGCATTTATGCCAAATTGTCTGAGTATCTCTGATCTTCCATATACTTCTTTCTCACCATCATTTATTATAAAAAATATTCAGCTGCACCTGCTGACTCAGGTAGTATAGCAGAGTTGAATAATGTCGACTGCATGGGCGAGGTCAGCTAAAATATGGGCGAAGGTTGGAAATATTGCTCGAATTTAGAGCTTTGTATGTTGTGAATTGCTTCTGTGCAGTAATTACTAAAGTCATTATTAGAGAACAGATCGCAAAAATTCAGAGTCAACCAAATACTAGCTGCGTCATTCAGAAATTCTATTGGAGTACCTCAGGGCTCAACACTATCCCCTGCTCTATTCAATCTGTACGTAGAGCCACTCACAGAAATCTTACAACAAGCAAATACCTCCTTCCACATGTATGCAGATGACACACAGCTTTACATCAAGATCACATCGATAGCAGAGATGGGTATCATGAACCAGGCACTAAAGAGAGCCGTCCATTGGCTAACTAGTAATCACCTCAAGCTTAACCTGCATAAAACTGAATTCCTTCTGATTTCCCTCCAGAAAAGTGCTATGAACATCTTAAAGTGGACCAAACTGATCACGTTGCTAAACTGTCAACCTAATCCCTGGGAATTCTGCTCGACAAAAACCTGAACATGCGAAAACATATTAACAAGATGGCAATAAACGCCCATTTCCATTTAAGCTACCTCAGAAAACTGAAACCTTTCATAAATAACTCAGACCTTAAAACAGCAGTCCAGGCACTAGTCATATCGAGGATCGAGTATGGTTGCACAACTCTAGCCAGCTTTCCCAAGATTTCAACAGCACCACTAAAAGCCTGTCTCAATGCGGCCACAAGACATATAACTGGCTCCAGAAAATTCGACCACATCATCCCTCATATGAAAGCGCTCAACTGGCTGCCTGACGAAGCAAGAATACAACTAAAAAAGGCATGTATCACTCACAAAGCGATGCACTACAAAACACCAATGTACCGAGCCCAGAAAATCACACTATAAGGAGGATGCCGTGTTTCCTGGAGTCATGGAGATCTATTACTGAAACCGTCCCTCTTCCGAAAGAAAATAACTTATGACCGAGCTTTCTCTGGTGCAGCACCAAGAATTTGGAATGCTCTCCCCCCTAATATTAGAAGAATTTCGTCCATTTCTGCTTTAAAAAATGAAGCCAAATCCTTTTTTATGAGCAAATTCCTTCCATAATCTCAGCAGTCTTAACATTATCAGAGGACCTTCTTGTTCATACACATGCTACCTCTAATCGAACACTAACCTCATTTTGGTCTTGTATATATGAATGTTAAAGGACAAATGTTTTTCTCACAAATCAATGTACAATTACTTATGACCTTGTAGCATAACTGTTTCTAGAAACTTGCTGTGAAAAAAACGCAAAACTTCCCTCACACTAATACATAGAATATTGGCAATAAATCCAATAAATTAGGAACACCCTCAGACCAAAAGTATTTTTATAAAAATCTTTTTTAGTTCATTTATTTATCAAAATATATTTTTCTTAATAATTGTATATACATTATTCTTCATTTTCATGTATGATACATAAGATAACAAAGATATTAAATAAAACACAACCTGAGCCCAGCCCACAAAATAGTTAGGAATCCGATAGGCGAAAATACATGTAACCGCCTAAGTCAACACATAAGAAAAACTACAATGATGACGAACAGAAAACTCAACAAAAAAAATTAATGACAAAATACAATACAAAACACAGAAATAACAGAAGTGAACAAAGAAAAAAGCGTCGACGAGCATTTCGGAGATCCCATGTATATCAGCAAGCTCCTTCTTCAGGGCGCAATTTATTTGTTTGTTTTAATGATAACCATGATATTGGCTGTGACCGTAATTTCAGATTGATGCCGGGCTTCACTCACATTAAAACTGTTGGTCTGTGGGGGGAAAACATATGATGAATACTTCAAAAAAATTTAAAGTTTTAAAAAAAGGGGAGCAACTGACCATTCCAAGGAAGTCCAAATAGAGAAAAAATAAGAGATATTGCCACCACCAAATAGATGTATATAGGTATATAACAGTGACAAGATGCAGAATAAAGAGTGGTGCACCAAAAAGAATAGACAAATAGAAAAATAGAATAAACAAACGCCACCATCTAAGATCACGTAAGCAAAAAAGGAAACTATAAATAGTGCACCTAATCGCGAACCTTCAAGAGTGAAACAAAGTATATACAGGATAGTCCACATACTTGAGATAAAGTCCAATGCAAAAGTTATTCAAATAAGTACGTACATTTAGAGCCTCCTCCAAAGGGCATTCGTGAACTAAAAAAATAAAAACAAATCCAATGAAGACAATACAAAAATAGAAAACATAATAAATAAATAAATATAAACTCCAATGTCATAGCATGTAGATGGCAAGTAAAGGTCAGTCATAACTAGGTGGCTACTGGATCATAAACATAACTAAGGAGACCGAGGAATATTGGTATATGGGGCCTCGATGTCCATCGAGACCAAAATGTTAGTATGGGGATTAAATGGGATGCCCTCAATTTTGCTGATAAGATGACCAGTATCCTTAACATAGCCTGGAAGAGTGAATGCCAAGGGTTGCAAAAGACATCCACATACTTAGATAACGGTTCAGTAAGAGATCCAATTGTCGAAACAATAGGTCTAAAAGGTGGTTGGGTGAGGTCCTTATGAGTCTAAGGAACCCCATATAGAATAGGAATTTTATGGAACTGGACATTGAGATAGTCAAACTCTTGTTCGCATATAGAGCCTCTGTCAAGGGCTCTTTGTGTGATCTCAAGAATATCAGTTTTAATTCTTTGTTCAGGGTAACTCCTAAGTTGGACATAATGTTCTGGAACCCTAAGCATTAACTCAATTTGTTCCTTATATGTAGCACTATCCAATACTACAATTCCTCCATCTTTATCAGAAGGTTTTATGGTGACATCCACATTAAAGGCTAGTCATTTTAGCGCTTGATATTCTGCGTAATCCAGGTTATACTGGGGTTTAGGGGCATATGCCAAAAGTTTTTGTATTTTAGTATTCACAACTTTTTCAAAAATACCCACTTCGGCGCCAACCTGGTCCATAGAGGGAGTAAAAACCGATATAGGCCAAAGTCCTGTTTTATTGTCATTGATGGCTGTGGGTCTCTCTTCAAAAAATCTCTTCAATCTGATCTTACGAAAGAAGGCTTGGATGTCTGTACTCATTTTAAAATGATCAAGGTAAGTGCTAGGCACAAAGGAGAGGCCTCGAGATAGCAATTGCATAGAAGGTTCGTCCAACTTAGTTTTAGAGAGATTGCAAATGGGAATAGGTTTAACATGCGAGTGGTTGGAGGAATAAGCACAGGGAGACCCCCCCATTCTCTCCAATAAAACTGACAACCAATATACTAAGTGCTGTACACTGATATTTTTACTAAATACGCATGGCATTCATGTTGTTCTAAGTTTAAAGATATGTAAATGTAAAGCGCTCTGATACCCTATTCAGGGTCATGTTCGCGCTACATAAAACACCAAATAAATAAATAAATAATTGTGAATGCTAAATGCAAAGCTGAAAGAATTGAGTGTAGGGCCTTTTATCAAGTAAAGAAAAAATAAAACTGCACACTAATGAGCTATGGTGTGTTACTACTTATTCTACGGAAACTAGATTTTTGTGCATTCAAACATTCGCATGTGTTGAAATTAGACACAGACCTGTGCAATGCCATGAAATCCAAACCCTTGATTATTGAAAATTAGTGCCCCTTTTAAGAAGTCTCTGCCCTAGTGAAACTATTTGCTACAGTAAGAAGCAGCACAAGAGTTAGCTTTCAGTGTCACCCAATGTTTTTCATAAATGTGGTACGTTCTCATGTTGCAAATATACTAAGGATAAAATCAGAAAGTTTGCAATATGCGATGGAAAGAGTTGTAGGAAAGTAGGATCTGCTTTTTATGGTTACCCACACTTTTTGCTGGATGTTACACTGTTTTTGACTAGCCTGACTGGGATCCTGCTAATCAGGACCCCAGTCTATCTGCTTTCTCCTTTAAACTGTTGTACATGTACTTTGGTATACTCCAGAATGGATACTGGGGTACCCTTATGAGTCCCTAGTATATGGTACCCATGTACCCAGGGCATAGGTACCCCAGAGGCCTCCCATGGGCTGAAGCATGTATTATGCCACCCCTGAGAGGCCATGCAAAATGGAACTACAGGTCTGCTACTGCAACCTATGTAAGTTGGTGCTTCCACCACTTACTTTAGATATACGTTCACTATATCTATAGGTCACTACACTTAAAATTTATAAGTCACCCCTATAGCAGGCCTTAACAATCCTGAAGGCAGGGTGCTGGGTTTTAAGTGAGAGAGTGCCCCTGCATGACCAGAGCCCCTCTGCAGCCTTCGGAGACCATTCTCCTGAGTTGTCTGTGACTCGGCCAGACATATAGGTAGAGGTGCATTATAACTTTGAGGTAAATGGTATCTCGAAAACGACTGAAATAAAACATGTCATGTTTGGTATCAAACACCTTGAAATCATTCCTCCACACTGGTAACTGGTGTGGGAGGTATGATTCCACCCTTCTGAAGTTAGGTAACTCTGGTACTTCGGTATCTACGGGTGGGGTGGCTCTCCAACCTCTTAGGTTCTGGAGGGTTTCCTCGAAGTCCTCCTAGAGGGGTCCTTAAACTGTAAAATTGCAACCGTGACTTCCCCATAGAATTGTATGGAGCCCGCGGTTGTGTTATCACACTTCACCCGTCCTCCGTGGGGTCCCTATCTACTCACTTTGGGTGGTTCCTTGGGATCCCAATGATTTTGTGTGCTCCAGACTTTGTCTTGATCCGAGTCGTGGTTGTTATACCACTATTTTAGTATATGGTTTGGTCTCCCCCTGGAGCCCACTGTGTATTGTGCTACTTACAACTGTTCTATTGATATCGTATTGTGTGCTTTGTCTTCTATCCTCGGGTAGAGGATACTAGAGAGTGTTCTATTAATAAATACATATTTTTATATAACTACTGTGTGGTTCTCCTTTCATTTAATTAATTCAGAAGGTGATATTCTGGTAAAACAAGCTGCTTTACATTCCTTCAAGATTAAGCCTGAAGGCTGCTCTCCACAGCTACCACTAGGATAGCTTTCTAAAGGTTATCTTTGACCTCATACATCATAAGGGTCGTTTGGACTGGTGCAAGGATCCTCTTTAATTAGTGGACAGCATATACCAGGCCAACTTCTCACAATAGTGTTTTGAATTAAAGAACTTATGAACTGTAACACTAGATTTTGCATTTAATTATATACTCTGCATAGCAAAATGTATGTTGGCTCTAGCAATAGAACACAACAACAAAATTGCCAATACTGATAATATATCAAACATTCCTTCCCTGGTGCATAGAAATTAAATCTGTGACACCATAAGCCACAGCTTTCCAAACTTTTCATGTTGGTGACACAAGTTTTAGACATTTCTGATTTAGTGACACAGTAATGCGAGTGAGCTTAGCGAGCAAGCTCGACCCACCCCGAGAAAATTTTGAAAAAATAGTGTGCAAAGGGTGCATTTTCAAGCAAATTTGAGAAAGCAGGAAGGTTAATAAAGCAATTGTAAATCTGTTCTAACAAAGACAGTGACTGTCACAAACATCTCAATCCATCATTCAGTAAGCAAGCTTCACTTTAGTGCACAAGTAACTGAGCAGTCATAGGATGGTTAGCATGTAACACAGGTTATTTGAACATGGGGTTTCAAGTGTGCAGCTTTAGAAATGAATGGAAGAGCAGTATATGAAGGAACTGGTGGGGTAAGGTTGGTGTCAGACATGTGAAGCGGAGTGGCACGGAGAGACGGAATGGATGATATTGGAGTTCCAGGAGTCGTGGTCACACAGAGGGACAGCAGAAACAGGGTATTGGCCCATGTGGGGGGCAGGGGCATACTGAGGGCTTGCAAGAGAACCTTGCCACATATAAACACTACAGTTAGCTCATAGAGGGGCTGCACTGATGAGATGAGGCAGAGCACATACAAAAGGGAAGCAGCAGTTAAACAGGCTAGGCTAGGGCTAGGCAGTTACACAGGAGCTTTGGGGGTGGAGGGGTTCAGAGGCCCGGCAGGGGTGAGATAGATACAACAGAGAGGCTTCAATGGGGAAAGGGGCACATATATGAACTTCAGTAGGGTGTAAGGCAGAAAAAGCTGATACTGAGGAGGTGGAAGACACACAGAGGGGTTACAAAGGGTGGAGAGGCACAGATCGATTGACACACAGGCCGCAGAAGGGAAATGCAGCCTTCAGAGTGGAAGCTTAAGACACCATGAAAGAAACACATAGCTGGATAACCCATTGAACATAGCAGCAAAAAACATGGTCAACCAACACAGCTCCTACAAGCAAAGCTTCCGGCATAGAATACACAGTATACAGATCTACCTAAGAAATGAGTGATTCAGTCAAAAAACACCTTTTAAATAAAGTTCCCAACAACAGGCTACCACCACCTAAAAAGAGTCAAAAGTAACAGCCCTGACACCTCTAGTACAAACTCTCACGCCTCTACCAGCACCCTGTCTCACGGTGGATGCCAGGGCAGATGTCAGCTTTCCCAGTCCTCCTTGGCATGTGCAGTTTGGCGGCCAGATGAGACTGAACAGGTGACAGTTGACAACTATACCACCACACACCCTCATCCTTCAACACACAGGAGGATGAAGAAGGCCAGGGACAAGTGACTACTACTTGCTGAGAACTCTGTGGACATTAGATAACAGGGCACTGGGAGATCATGCCATCTGCCCAGTTTCTCCTTAGCTTGCATCAAACTGCAGCCTAAACTTGTTCTGAATGTTAGGCTCTTGGTAATTTGCAATCTTAATTTTCTTAATTTACAAGACTTCATTTTTAAAGCATAAACTATGCCACAGCGGAATGACCTCCTCCATGCCTCCCAGTTCCCTTCTTCTTTTTGGTGGAAGCAAGAACTGAGGCTCTAGCTGACCTCCTGTGACCTTGTGTAATGTAACTGGTGCTCATGTAAAGCGCTCAAATACCTTCGGTCAAGTTCACCAAATAACACTGCAAACAAAACCAAGCATTGGCATAGTCAATAGGTCTTGCCTGTGGGATCCTATAAGTATTTAGCCATGCAGCACATTATCCTGGGTGCTTAACATCTACTGTTCTTTAACGTGGAAACATTGACCCTAATAGGCACATTATAGCAACTAATTAGAAGTTTTTTTTTTTTAAGTGTTATTTTTGTACAACTGGTAGTCTGAACCCAGATATCTGGAGGAGCTCTCATATGCAATAATGAAGAAAGATGTACAAGCAGGGGTGCAGGAGTAACAGCTGTGGTGAAACACTGCTGGTTATGGTATAAGATGTGGCGATGTACTACTTGTTGGTATTGATAATACCGCTGGTACAAACTGAACACCTCCAGAGGCAAGCAGAATGAGTCAAGGCATCTCCAGACTGCCGAAATACCGAAAAAAACCAAAGAAAAAAAAACACAACAGCAAGCATGCGTTAAGAATTGAGAACAACATGCCACTGCAATTAGGCTTACCAGACGATGCATGCAGTTCAGAAAAGAGCTAAAGACAACATCTATTCAAAGAGCACTTTGGTCATTATTCAGGTTCTCATCTCCAAAAGTTATTGCAGTCCCAAACAGCTAAGACGCCACATTTTCCCTCCATGTCCAATGAATGAGTGAATTAAATGAGTTTATAAAGCATGCAATTACGTGGGAAAAGGTGTCCTGATTGTACACAATCTTGAATCGGTTCCCTAACTTCCTATTTATGCAAAGAACTCTGCTGCAACCAAGGTATGTTTGTCAAGTTTTGATTCCTCCTAAAACTGACGTTTAAGTCTCTGGCAGTACAATGTTTGTCCACTTACCTTTTTTTAAAGAATCTTGTTTAGTGAAAAGGCCTGTGAAGACGATTATTAAGTTTTGGACACCCGGGCTTGAATAAAGGCCCCTGCTGCTCACCGTTACACTCAGCACCAGCCTCCGAAGTGCACAGACCCCGTCTGACTGGTGGAATAAGCGGGACAAACAGCAGCTATCGCAGAGGAATTTGGAAGGGCCTTGAACGCCCACCGTGGATTGGCCAGACAGCAGGCTACCGCGAGCGCCGCTCTCACACGTACTCCGTCAGACTGAACCTAGAAACATCAGCCTGCTCTGCGCCCTGAAACAAGAAGTTGGCCTGTGGTGCATTCAAGGTTATTAAGTGATTGTGTCACCAAAGATGCAATCACCCAGCAGCCCTGGATGTTTATTTTGCAAAAAATAGTTTTCGGGGTTTGTTGTGTTGTAATGGAATTAGTAGTGTGGGTTGTGATGTTACTAAGTTCCTAGTGTATCCTGGCATAAACAGGTGCTAGCTCAAAATGCAAATTAACTGATGTCCATTCCATGCCATAAATAAATGAGCTAAGACTGTCTCAGAAAAGGTTCTTGATAAAGTTTGATTACGCTCACCTCAAAGATGATGGTACATCCCTGTCTTCATTTTACACTTGTGGGTTTTTGGCTACGTATGCCATAAATTAAATGCACTGTTGATGCAAGGGGATATGGATACAGCATCAAAGGTTTTTATGCAGACTTTTACAGTGGATTGTCTAGAGTCAGCTGACTCGTGGGCTGGACAGTCACAGCACAACATTTTTGGGCAAGCCTGAGGCACATTTAGCCGAGGTTACACAACCGGCAAACTGTATTATTTAAAAAAGACTGTCACTGATTTAGCAGGATTATGTATAATTCAGCAATTATAGCTGAGTGGTCCACCCCCCTGGTATCCGGTGGTTCCCTGAATTCAGTTAACTTACACCAATGGCTCTAGACATTCACCTCATATTCTGTTCAAGCACATATCATCTCACATTACTACTATTGTGAGTTTTTGTTATAAAATTACTGACACACCAGTATAATACATTAAACAGTAGCTGTGGAACAATGGATCTAAGCACTAATCGCAGTCTAGTCATGTGACGAAACGTGTTACCATACGGAAATCTTGTGATATATCATTTTTCATCTCACATCTTGCAATGAAAGGTGTTTTTGCTATCCAGCCCAGTGGCACCAACATATTGACCTATGCGGGATGGAATGCCGAGTTAGTGCTGCCAAATCTGAACCTGTGCTCTAAGCACTAAATACAACCGTATACCGGAGGTGCAAATCTTTGTACTATTTCGATAGTATTAAAAGATATAAAAGAAATGACCCTTCACTCCCACACCAAATTCTGTAGCGTCTAAAGTGATCAGATGGCGCTGGGCCAATAAGCTGAATGCCAAAACGTTAAGGGGCTTTGTTGTTGACATGTCCCGACAAAAGCTCACCAATAACACTTTGGGGAACAAGCGTGGCATACCTGAAGGGCATGGGTCAAGGACGGCCAGACGAAAAACTGATCCTAGATTGAGGTAAAGATATTTGTAAATTATTCAAGTTTCTAAATCTAAAAGGTGAACTCTCTGTTCTCCCCTCTGCCTTTCAGCTCCTTAAAATGTTGGCGCCATAGTGAAAACACCTTACAAAAACAAGCAGTCCCCAAGCAAACTTAGTAGCACCAAGCACGACTGGGTACCTGCTGTCAATGAATGCTGCAAGACGGAACACAGTTTTGGAGCAGAAAGTCCACCTTTTAGAATCTTGGATATTTTACAAGTACCTGCACCACAATGTAGAATCAGTTTTTTGCCTAATCATTGCCTCGAAGAAGCAGAGGACTTGTACAAGCTACGGTCAGGAGCCTGCCAGAGGCATGAATGCCTACTGTCTTCGGAGTCGGCAATGCAAACACTCACTAGCACACAGAAAGTGAGAAAGCGGGGCATGCAGTCTCTTTGTCTGACGCAAAAAACGTGCAGAGCTTTCCAAAGTATGCGGCGCGGACGTCCTGATGCACGAGAATGTACATACGTCTTATCAAGCATGTACGTCTGTCTTAAAGATTTAAGACAGACGTACATGCTTGATTAGAGAGCACCGTCGCGTGACACACCCACACATGTCAGGCGACACAGTACCGTGTCGCAACACATACTTTGGAAAGCTCTGCCATAAGCCATAAGAAGGAATGTTTGATATATTATCAGTATTGGCAATTTTGTTGTGTTATATTTGAGACTCAGCCTTACTGATTGGAGCCAAGATCCTTCATTTGCTCTTTAGTTATATTGGCAGGTGCATACCTGCGAGGTCTTGTTGTTGTTGATAGAAAGGTGACAGTAAGTTCGTTTAAAAGGTTTTGAAGACGGGATCTCTTTGAGAACTGTCGCTTTGGTAAAAAATGTTATTCACATTTTCTGGGTGTGTTTTGTTTTTTATTATTATTTTTTCTATTTTGTTTTGACGTTGACAATAACTTTTCTCCTTTTTGGACAATGACTAAAAGAGACACTTTCGCCTATAGCGAAGAACACATACAAAGACTAATTGATACACCTCCAGTGTTTGCTTCTGCTTCTTTAAGTGCATCTGCAAAAACTCAGAATGAATCTGATAAACTCATTCATCTAAAGAAAAAACAAATTCAAACTGATCTTCATGGCCATTTCCTTCTAGAACATGTTAAGGCTGGGACTATCCCTGGAGGCCTTCAAATACGCAACAACCCTGTTATCTTTATTGATTACCCTGTATACAAGAAAGGTTACAGTTGTATTGAGACAAAATTCAGTAGGGACTTGATGGTCCTCACTGTAGAAACTGTTCATAGAATATCACAACAGCAATTGGAAGAAATAGCCGCAATAGAAACAGAGATGAAAAATAATCAACTAATAACTGATTCAAAAGCTCTTTTGGAGAAAGTTGAAAAAGAAATAATGGAATTCAAGAACTTTACTGTAAATCATAAGGGGAATAAGTTCGAAAAAGATAAAAAGAATTTCTCTCTGGAAAACGTTTACCCCTTTTTACAACTTGATTTCTACACACAAGCAGAATCCCGTAGATTTCTCCTTGAATTTCAAGGAAGATCTAGGAATAAATTCATCACATTTTCGGATACATCATCTTCCTCAGGTGGTGAAACCGATAGCAACGAGGGCCCTTCTAATATTAATCAAAGAGGTAACAATTATCAACAACAGAAAAAAGAGGGAAGGTGCACTTCATCAGTAGTTGTAGTAAACAGACACTTGTAGTTCAGAAGTCTTTTTTTCGTTTTCTTTTTATTCGAAGATGATTGACACAGAAACGGCACACAGCCAACGCGTTTCGTTCCCTTGTGCCTTGGGAACTTCGTCAGGGCAATATAATTTCAAATGATATTTGTGGGAAGAACCCCTCAAGCCATGTGATGTAGATCCTTATATTCCAAAGGGTTCTTACGTACAACCAAAACCCGCAATTGAGACCTTAGTAGGTGTAAAAGAAACATCCAATGTAAGGACACTTCGATTATTAGGTAGTCCTGAGTATGTGGGAATTATCCCAAGAATTATCTGTATTTAGACAAGTGTCACTGTCACTGCTTTCCGTGTTGAATATTTTTGCCGATATTCAACACGGAAAGCAGTGACAGTGACACTTGTCTAAATACAGATAATTCTTGGGATAATTCCCACATACTCAGGACTACCTAATAATCGAAGTGTCCTTACATTGGATGTTTCTTTTACACCTACTAAGGTCTCAATTGCGGGTTTTGGTTGTACGTAAGAACCCTTTGGAATATAAGGATCTACATCACATGGCTTGAGGGGTTCTT
This sequence comes from Triturus cristatus, assembly GCF_964204655.1. Classification (NCBI taxonomy): domain Eukaryota; kingdom Metazoa; phylum Chordata; class Amphibia; order Caudata; family Salamandridae; genus Triturus; species Triturus cristatus. Next base: position 1,302,315,990 of record NC_140590.1, on the reverse strand, counting down.
CCCACAAATATCATTTGAAATTATATTGCCCTGACGAAGTTCCCAAGGCACAAGGGAACGAAACGCGTTGGCTGTGTGCCGTTTCTGTGTCAATCATCTTCGAATAAAAAGAAAACGAAAAAAAGACTTCTGAACTACAAGTGTCTGTTTACTACAACTACTGATGAAGTGCACCTTCCCTCTTTTTTCTTATGAACTCTCGTGTTTAAATAGCATCTTTCAACAGCAGATGCTGGAAGACGTTGCACTCACTCTAAATTTGCACAAATAATTGAACTTAAGTGCTTGACCTTGGTCTGCTGTTGGTTGCTTTGTTGTTAAATTATCAACAACAGCCCACTCCCTTCTTAGGAAGAGGTCAACAGAGACAACAACAACCCATTCCTTTTTTAGGAAGAGGACAACAGAGACAAAGAGGACGGAACCGATACAACAACCAGCCGTGGGAAATGACAACACGGAGACAATACTACAAAAATTAACTCCGTCTTCCATTTTTAATTTGTCTGACCGCTCCCTCTCTCAAGCAGAAAATAGTATCCTTGAAAAGGGATTGACTTTTGTCCCCTCACGACCTACAGATTTCATCAAACCAAAAACAGAGGCTATTGAATTCTCTCGGAAAATCTGTTTAAAAACTTTTTTTAAAGATAATATGACTACAAACAACTTAGAGGTAACTGGACTTCGTAAAAAAATCAGCTTTTTGTCCCCCTTCAAATAAGATACCCAAGGAAGTTTTGACCTTTGAAAAAGTTGTGTTATCAGCAATCTCTAACATGGAGAAAAAGAAAAAGTTTGTCAAGATCAATACATCTAAAGAGCAAAACGAAGCCAATGACACTTCAATAGTCATAAAACAAGCAGATAAGGGTGGCTCATTAGTAGTTTGGGATTCTGCCAATTACACGCAGGAAGTTATGAGACAACTGGGAGATGTTGAATGTTATAAAAAGACTGCTCGAAATCTAACATCTGAGCTCCATGGTCAATTATTTGAAATCTTGACGATTGGCAGTGATCTAGGATTTTTGGGTCCTAAAGAATACCAATTCCTGCAAAACAAGTTTCCACGAGTTCCTGTATTTTACGTTCTCCCTAAGGTTCACAAAAATGAGACAAGTCCACCTGGAAGACCTATAGTTTCAGGTTGTGACTCTCTGATTGAACCATCTCAAAATATGTGGACTATTTTCTAAAACCCTTCCTTGATGATGTTCCATCTCATCTTCGGGATACAACAGCCTTCATTAATAGACTAACCTCTATTAATTTTGAAGTAAATAAAGACATCATGGTGACGCTTGACGTTGTATCCTTGTATACACAAATTCCCCAAGATGATGGGAATTCAGTTTTAACCCATTACTTAGAAACAAGAACTAAACCAGTAAGGGTGCCCACAGAATTTATTGTGCAGCTGGCCAGCTTTGCACTTAAAAATAATTTTTTCATGTTCGGTAATGACTTCTTTTATCAAATCAAAGGAGTTGCAATGGGCTGTCCATTTGCCCTAGAGCTAGCCATACTTTTTATGGCAATGTACGAGGAAAGATTAATCTATAACAATAACCCGTTTCAGCAGTTCATCTCGAACTGGATGCGATATATTGATGACATCTTTTTGGTTTGTTCAGGAACACAAGAACAACTAATTGAATTTTTCACTTGGCTTAATGCAAGGACAGAGGATATTAAGTTCAACCTCAATCATTCAAAACAACGAATGACCTTTTTGGATGTAGAAGTTTATCCTTCTGATGGGGGCCTTGTTCACTCTTTTTAAAAAACCAACAGATAGGAACAAGGCCCTCCATTTCACAAGTAATCATCCTAGAAGTTTAAAACAAAATCTACCGTTTGGACAATTCTTAAGAATCCGTCGGAATTGTCACTTTAAGGATGGATACTTCCTGCATGCCAGTAATCTAATTAATAGATTGGCCGACCGAGGGTACCCCAAGAAATTGTTAAAAAATGCCATGAAGAGGGCCTGGTGGACACCACGGGAGGCACTTTTACAAAAGAAACCACAATCATCCATTGATAAATTGGTTTGTGTCTCCACATTTTGCCCTAACTCGAATCTTTTAAAAAAAAATCATCCACCAAAATTGGCATCTGATTAAAAATTTGGATCATTCTTTTTATAATGGACCGCTTTTTGCTTTCAAAAAAGAAAAAAGTATTGCCAATCATGTGGTTCTTGCCATGTTACCGAAAATGATTACACCAACACTCAGGGACTATGTGGGTCTAGCACCAGTCACTGGACATCACAAATGTGGCTCATGCTCTTGTTGTGAGCAAACTATTGAGGGATCGCTGTTCTCTCACAATGGAATTAATTGGAAACACGACACCTTTACTAATTGTAAATCTAAATTTGTTGTATATGGGATACTTTGTCCATGTTCCAAACTTTATGTGGGCAAGACAAATCAAGAACTCCATCAGAGGATAATACAGCATAAATCTAGAATCAGAAAAAACGTGAAAACAGCACCTCTGGTTAACCACTGGAAACTAAAAGGACATACTGAAAGAGACCTTAAATGGACCGTCATTGCCAAAGTGGCATCAGATTCTAGAGGAGGCAATTTGGATCAGAAATTAATTCAACGTGAGGCCATGCTCATTTTGAAGTTTAACACCGCGATCAACGGCTTAAACTAATTTTCAAAATTATATAAATTATGAATGCATAATAGGGATGCTGCATGCCGTACCGCCAGGTGTGGTCTAAGGTTTAATATACAGGGAGGTCATGGTAATTTTGTGTCAAATATTAAAGGGTACTAGTGACAAAGAAAGATCCATTTGTAGCTGGAGAATGATTCATCAAAATTAGAAATGTGGGTATTGTGTTAATAAGAACCGAGATCTGTCTGTAAAACCACAATCCCGCTGTGGACACTGGGAGTTTCCATAAGGCAGTAGGTTTGAACATGACATTTTTTGCGCTTCCGGGTTGGACTGTCAAGCAGCACTGCAAATGACTGTAGCGAGCTCAATGGATAAGCTGCACCGGCAAAAGAAGCCTGCAAGATCTCTTTTAAAGATTATTAGTGACAAGGAAGGATTTATTATTTATTTTTTACTTTGATTCTTAAGTAGAGAATGGTTCACCTAAAGCAGAAATGTGGGTTTGGTGTCGAGAGTCGCCAGATTTGGTTTGTTAAACTACAATTCCCCTGTGGACTTCCTAGAAGTTTAAAACAAAATCTACCGTTTGGACAATTCTTAAGAATCCGTCGGAATTGTCACTTTAAGGATGGATACTTCCTGCATGCCAGTAATCTAATTAGTAGATTGGCCGACCGAGGGTACCCCAAGAAATTGTTAAAAAATGCCATGAAGAGGGCCTGGTGGACACCACGGGAGGCACTTTTACAAAAGAAACCACAATCATCCATTGATAAATTGGTTTGTGTCTCCACATTTTGCCCTAACTCGAATCTTTTTTTAAAAAATCATCCACCAAAATTGGCATCTGATTAAAAATTTGGATCATTCTTTTTATAATGGACCGCTTTTTGCTTTCAAAAAAGAAAAAAGTATTGCCAATCATGTGGTTCTTGCCATGTTACCGAAAATGATTACACCAACACTCAGGGACTATGTGGGTCTAGCACCAGTCACTGGACATCACAAATGTGGCTCATGCTCTTGTTGTGAGCAAACTATTGAGGGATCGCTGTTCTCTCACAATGGAATTCATTGGAAACACGACACCTTTACTAATTGTAAATCTAAATTTGTTGTATATGGGATACTTTGTCCATGTTCCAAACTTTATGTGGGCAAGACAAATCAAGAACTCCATCAGAGGATAATACAGCATAAATCTAGAATCAGAAAAAACGTGAAAACAGCACCTCTGGTTAACCACTGGAAACTAAAAGGACATACTGAAAGAGACCTTAAATGGACCGTCATTGCCAAAGTGGCATCAGATTCTAGAGGAGGCAATTTGGATCAGAAATTAATTCAACGTGAGGCCATGCTCATTTTGAAGTTTAACACCGCGATCAACGGCTTAAACTAATTTTCAGAATTATATAAATTATGAATGCATAATAGGGATGCTGCATGCCGTACCGCCAGGTGTGGTCTAAGGTTTAATATACAGGGAGGTCATGGTAATTTTGTGTCAAATATTAAAGGGTACTAGTGACAAAGAAAGATCCATTTGTAGCTGGAGAATGATTCATCAAAATTAGAAATGTGGGTATTGTGTTAATAAGAACCGAGATCTGTCTGTAAAACCACAATCCCGCTGTGGACACTGGGAGTTTCCATAAGGCAGTAGGTTTGAACATGACATTTTTTACGCTTCCGGGTTGGACTGTCAAGCAGCACTGCAAATGACTGTAGCGAGCTCAATGGATAAGCTGCACCGGCAAAAGAAGCCTGCAAGATCTCTTTTAAAGATTATTAGTGACAAGGAAGGATTTATTATTTATTTTTTACTTTGATTCTTAAGTAGAGAATGGTTCACCTAAAGCAGAAATGTGGGTTTGGTGTCGAGAGTCGCCAGATTTGGTTTGTTAAACTACAATTCCCCTGTGGACTTTAGAAGTTCCCATGATGCAGGTGGTTTTTATATCACATGATCGCGCTTCCGGGTTTCACTTTCAAGCAGCGCTCTAAACCGATGTAGCGAGCGTAATGGACAAGTCGTATTGGCAAAAGAAGGCTGCCACACCTAAGGTAGGAATTTATTGGAGGTGTTTCACGCTTCGCACATGAATTTTGCACAGTGTATGTGGTTTGCCTCTTTTTGATAAAATACTCAGACCGCTTGAACTCATTGAGTGATGTGCTTTACTCTCAAGCAGCGCTTTAAACCGATTGGAGGCTCTTCACGCTTCGCATATGAATATTGCACGGCGTGTGTGTACTGCCTCATTTTGATAAAATATATAGACAGCGTGAACCCATTTAGTTATGCTCACCGCCGCTCTCCCTTTTCTACAGAGGCATTTTTGGCGACGGATAATCCATATCGGTTTCGCCATATTTCGTTGACGGATGTCAACCAAAATAACGTGATGGCTCACCAATAGGATTTAAGGTAAACACAGTTCGTAATATGTTTCATTAACGGACTGCATAATGATTACTATAGGTCACTTAGATACCCCTGTTTGTTCATTTTTTCAGCAGTTTTGGTGAAAATTGTCCTTCAAAAGTGCTGCAATTAATCGGGACATTGACAATTCCCGCTTTTGTCGTAAGTGGCAATTTCGTTTCAAGCTGTAGATAAGGACTATTTTCCTTTGGGACAGGATTTATTTTCTTTTCTTTTATTCTTTCTTTAGACACCCCATGCATATATTTCTGTATTGAACAGTGGATTGATTTGTACTGCATTAGAGGTAAGCAGGCATACACTGGTAACAATTATCAACAACAGCCCACTCCCTTCATAGGAAGAGGTCAACAGAGACAACAACAACCCATTCCTTTTTTTATGAAGAGGACAACAGAGACAAAGAGGACGGAGCCGATACAACAACCAGCCGTGGGAAATGACAACACGGAGACAGTACTACAAAAATTAACTCCGTCTTCCATTTTTAATTTGTCTGACCGCTCCCTCTCTCAAGCAGAAAATAGTATCCTTGAAAAGGGATTGACTTTTGTCCCCTCACGACCTACAGATTTCATCAAACCAAAAACAGAGGCTATTGAATTCTGTCGGAAAATCTGTTTAAAAACTTTTTTTACAGATAATATGACTACAAACAACTTAGAGGTAACTGGACTTCGTAAAAAATCAGCTTTTTGTCCCCCTTCAAATAAGATACCCAAGGAAGTTTTGACCTTTGAAAAAGTTGTGTTATCAGCAATCTCTAACATGGAGAAAAAGAAAAAGTTTGTCAAGATCAATACATCTAAAGAGCAAAACGAAGCCATCATCTCCTTAAAAAATGACACTTCAATAGTCATAAAACAAGCAGATAAGGGTGGCTCATTAGTAGTTTGGGATTCTGCCAATTACAAGCAGGAAGTTATGCGACAACTGAGAGATGTTGAATGGTATAAAAAGACTGCTCGAAATCTAACATCTGAGTTCCAGGGTCAATTATTTGAAATCTTGACGATTGGCAGTGATCTAGGATTTTTGGTTCCTAAAGAATACCAATTCCTGCAAAACAAGTTTCCACGAGTTCCCGTATTTTACGTTCTCCCTAAGGTTCACAAAAATGAGACAAGTCCACCTGGAAGACCTATAGTTTCAGGTTGTGACTCTCTGATTGAACCCATCTCAAAATATGTGGACTATTTTCTAAAACCCTTCCTTGATGATGTTCCATCTCATCTTCGGGATACAACAGCCTTCATTAATAGACTAACCTCTATTAATTTTGAAGTAAATAAAGACATCATGGTGACGCTTGACATTGTATCCTTGTATACACAAATTCCCCAAGATGATGGGAATTCAGTTTTAACCCATTACTTAGAAACAAGAACTAAACCAAATAAGGGTGCCCACAGAATTCATTGTGCAGCTGGCCAGCTTTGCACTTAAAAATAATTTTTTCATGTTCGGTAATGACTTCTTTTATCAAATCAAAGGAGTTGCAATGGGCTGTCCATTTGCCCCGGAGCTAGCCATACTTTTTATGGCAATGTACGAGGAAAGATTCAGCTATAACAATAACCCGTTTCAGCAGTTCATCTCGCACTGGATGCGATATATTGATGACATCTTTTTGGTTTGTTCAGGAACACAAGAACAACTAATTGAATTTTTCAATTGGCTTAATGCAAGGACAGAGGATATTAAGTTCAGCCTCAATCATTCAAAACAACGAATGACCTTTTTGGATGTAGAAGTTTATCCTTCTGATGGGGGCCTTGTTACCACTCTTTTTAAAAAACCAACAGATAGGAACAAGGCCCTCCATTTTACAAGTAATCATCCTAGAAGTTTAAAACAAAATCTACTGTTTGGACAATTCTGAAGAATCCGTCAGAATTGTCACTTTAAGGATGAATACTTCCTGCATGCCAGTAATCTAATTAGTAGATTGGCCGACCGAGGGCACCCCAAAAAATAGTTAAAAAATGCCATGAAGAGGGCCTGGTGGACACCACGGGAGTCACTTTTACAAAAGAAACCACAATCATCCATTGATAAATTGGTTTGTGTCTCCAGATTTTGCCCTAACTCGAATCTTTTTAAAAAAATCATCCACCAAAATTGGCATCTGATTAAAAATTTGGATCTTTCTTTTTATAATGGACCTCTTTTTGCTTTCAAAAAAGAAAAAAGTATTGCCAATCATGTGGTTCTTGCCATGTTACCGAAAATGATTACACCAACACTCAGGGACTATGTGCGTCTAGCACCAGTCACTGGACATCACAATTGTGGCTCATGCTCTTGTTGTGAGCAAACTATTGAGGGATCGCTATTCTCTCACAATGGAATTCATTGGAAACACGACACCTTTACTAATTGTAAATCTAAATTTGTTGTATATGGGATACTTTGTCCATGTTCCAAATTTTATGTGGGCAAGACAAATCAAGAACTCCGTCAGAGGATAATACATCATAAATCTAGAATCAGAAAAACGTGGAAACAGCACCTCTGGTTAACCACTGGAAACTAAAAGGACATACTGAAAGAGACCTTAAATGGACCGTCATTGCCAAAGTGGCATCAGATTCTAGAGGAGGCAATTTGGATCAGAAATTAATTCAACGTGAGGCCATGCTCATTTTGAAGTTTAACACCACGATCAACGGCTTAAACTAATTTTCAGAATTATATAAATTATGAATGCATAATAGGGATGCTGCATGCCCTACCACCAGGTGTGGTCTAAGGTTTAATATACAGGGAGGTCATGGTAATTTTGTGTCAAATATTAAAGGGTATTAGTGACAAAGAAAGATCCATTTGTAGCTGGAGAATGATTCATCAAAATTAGAAATGTGGGTATTGTGTTAATAAGAACCGAGATCTGTCTGTAAAACCACAATCCCGCTGTGGACACTGGGAGTTTCCATAAGGCAGTAGGTTTGAACATGACATTTTTTGCGCTTCCGGGTTGGACTGTCAAGCAGCACTGCAAATGACTGTAGCGAGCTCAATGGATAAGCTGCACCTGCAAAAGAAGCCTGCAAGATGTCTTTTAAAGATTATTAGTGACAAGGAAGGATTTATTATTTATGATTCTTATTTAGAGAATGGTTCACCTAAAGCAGAAATGTGGGTTTGGTGTCGAGAGTCGCCAGATTTGGTTTGTTAAACTACAATTCCCCTGTGGACTTTAGAAGTTCCCATGATGCAGGTGGTTTCTATATCACATGATCGCGCTTCCGGGTTTCACTTTCAAGCAGCGCTCTAAACCGATGTAGCGAGCGTAATGGACAAGTCGTATTGGCAAAAGAAGGCTGCCACACCTAAGGTAGGTGTGAGAGATCCCCGGACATTGCAAGGCCGACGCCCCTTCCCCGCTCCTACCTGTGGACTCAGCCTGGGGAGACAGTCCTCGAGAACTCCCACGATCGGCCATTACCATTCCGGAGGCGGGCTCCGCCCCGCGACCCTCAGAGGCGAGCAGGTCCTGGCTCCGACAGGAGTGACCCGGAAGGGGGAGGGATTAAACCCGGATGTCCTTCTTTACTGCAGGAGAAAAGAAGGACCGCGAGAGGAGACGGAGGCACTTGTGCCGGAGAGAGACGGGAGACGGAGGAAGCAGCGAAGGTAGATCAAGAACCGGGAGAAGAAAGAAGCGAAGCAGAGAGCGTGGAAGAGCAGACCGAGGAGCCGGAGCAGCGAGGAGTAAGCGCGAGGTTGCAGAGGACCGAAGAGGAGGAAACCGCAGAGGGTCCGGACGAAGCGTGGTGCGAGGACTGGTGGACCCCACAGGAGGAGGCTGGAGAGCGGCCGCAACCAGGAAGTGTTGCGGCGGGGCCGGTGAGTGGCTAAACGGCGGGGACACGGGACGGGGAAGAGGTTGGTAGACTGGGAGGGATAACCGGGAGGTGGGTGGTTACAGGAACACAGGGTGTAGTGTGTTGTGGTGGTGGTGGTGCAGTGCTGCAGTATCGAAACGTCTCTCATTTCTCCTTCCTCACTGATGGTTTAAAGCTACAAACTCATTCCCCCCCCCCTGGTTGCTGACAATATTGGTGATCGGGTCTTTCCATTCCTCATTCCTCAAAACCCCCCTAAATCCCTGGGTGGAGCGCCCTTCACTGGCCAAACCCCTACAAACCACACGGGTGCGGTGTCGGATCTATCTCTCTTAAAGTAGTCCAAAGAGGACAAACGCCCTGACGGCCTTCCGTTTTTCTCTATCCCTCTCATGAGCCTCCCTGGGGAATCAATCCCGACCAGACTGGAGCAAGCCACCGGGGGAGAAGACCGTAGAGAAGAGGACGAAGCAGAAGAGCTCCTGAGACCACATCAAGAGTCCCTGATATCTGAACCACCGGCCATATCACCTGCTATCAAAATAAAAACCTATCCACTGGCTCACTATATTCAGCCTCCGCGTCTGTTTATCCGGCCCGCCCTCCCACAGTAGGAATTTATTGGAGGTGTTTCACGCTTCACACATGAATTTTGCACAGTGTGTGTGGTTTGCCTCTTTATGATAAAATACTCAGACCGCTTGAACTCATTGTGTGATGTGCTTTACACTCAAGCAGCGCTTTAAACCGATTGGAGGCTCTTCACGCTTCGCATATGAATATTGCACGGCGTGTGTGTACTGCCTCATTTTGATAAAATATATAGACAGCGTGAACCCATTTAGTTATGCTCACCGCCGCTCTCCCTTTTTTAAAGAGGCATTTTTGGCGACGGATAATCCATATCGGTTTCGCCATATTTCGTTGAAGGATGTCAACCAAAATAACGTGATGGCTCACCAATAGGATTTAAGGTAAACACAGTTCGTAATATGTTTCATTAACGGACTGCATAATGATTACTATAGGTCACTTAGATACCCCTGTTTGTTCATTTTTTCAGCAGTTTTGGTGAAAATTGTCCTTCAAAAGTGCTGCAATTAATCGGGACATTGACAATTCCCGCTTTTGTCGTAAGTGGCAATTTCATTTCAAGCTGTAGATAAGGACTATTTTCCTTTGGGACAGGATTTATTTTATTTTCTTTTATTCTTTCTTTAGACACCCCATGCATACATTTCTGTATTGAACAGTGGATTGATTTGTACTGCAGTAGAGGTAAGCAGGCATACACTGGTAGCAATTATCAACAACAGCCCACTCCCTTCATAGGAAGAGGTCAACAGAGACAACAACAACCCATTCCTTTTTTAGGAAGAGGACAACAGAGACAAAGAGGATGGAGCCGATACAACAACCAGCCGTGGGAAATGACAACACGGAGACAGTACTACAAAAATTAACTCCGTCTTCCATTTTTAATTTGTCTGACCGCTCCCTCTCTCAAGCAGAAAATAGTATCCTTGAAAAGGGATTGACTTTTGTCCCCTCACGACCTACAGATTTCATCAAACCAAAAACAGAGGCTATTGAATTCTCTCGGAAAATCTGTTTAAAAACATTTTTTAAAGATAATATGACTACAAACAACTTAGAGGTAACTGGACTTCGTAAAAAAATCAGCTTTTTGTCCCCCTTCAAATAAGATACCCAAGGAAGTTTTGACCTTTGAAAAAGTTGTGTTATCAGCAATCTCTAACATGGAGAAAAAGAAAAAGTTTGTCAAGATCAATACATCTAAAGAGCAAAACGAAGCCAATGACACTTCAATAGTCATAAAACAAGCAGATAAGGGTGGCTCATTAGTAGTTTGGGATTCTGCCAATTACACACAGGAAGTTATGAGACAACTGGGAGATGTTGAATGTTATAAAAAGACTGCTCGAAATCTAACATCTGAGCTCCATGGTCAATTATTTGAAATCTTGACGATTGGCAGTGATCTAGGATTTTTGGGTCCTAAAGAATACCAATTCCTGCAAAACAAGTTTCCACGAGTTCCTGTATTTTACGTTCTCCCTAAGGTTCACAAAAATGAGACAAGTCCACCTGGAAGACCTATAGTTTCAGGTTGTGACTCTCTGATTGAACCATCTCAAAATATGTGGACTATTTTCTAAAACCCTTCCTTGATGATGTTCCATCTCATCTTCGGGATACAACAGCCTTCATTAATAGACTAACCTCTATTAATTTTGAAGTTAATAAAGACATCATGGTGACGCTTGACGTTGTATCCTTGTATACACAAATTCCCCAAGATGATGGGAATTCAGTTTTAACCCATTACTTAGAAACAAGAACTAAACCAGTAAGGGTGCCCACAGAATTTATTGTGCAGCTGGCCAGCTTTGCACTTAAAAAGAATTTTTTCATGTTCGGTAATGACTTCTTTTATCAAATCAAAGGAGTTGCAATGGGCTGTCCATTTGCCCTAGAGCTAGCCATACTTTTTATGGCAATGTACGAGGAAAGATTCATCTATAACAATAACCCGTTTCAGCAGTTCATCTCGAACTGGATGCGATATATTGATGACATCTTTTTGGTTTGTTCAGGAACACAAGAACAACTAATTGAATTTTTCACTTGGCTTAATGCAAGGACAGAGGATATTAAGTTCAACCTCAATCATTCAAAACAACGAATGACCTTTTTGGATGTAGAAGTTTGTCCTTCTGATGGGGGCCTTGTTACCACTCTTTTTAAAAAACCAACAGATAGGAACAAGGCCCTCCATTTCACAAGTAATCATCCTAGAAGTTTAAAACAAAATCTACCGTTTGGACAATTCTTAAGAATCCGTCGGAATTGTCACTTTAAGGATGGATACTTCCTGCATGCCAGTAATCTAATTAGTAGATTGGCCGACCGAGGGTACCCCAAGAAATTGTTAAAAAATGCCATGAAGAGGGCCTGGTGGACACCACGGGAGGCACTTTTACAAAAGAAACCCCAATCATCCATTGATAAATTGGTTTGTGTCTCCACATTTTGCCCTAACTTGAATCTTTTTAAAAAAAATCATCCACCAAAATTGGCATCTGATTAAAAATTTGGATCATTCTTTTTATAATGGACCGCTTTTTGCTTTCAAAAAAGAAAAAAGTATTGCCAATCATGTGGTTCTTGCCATGTTACCGAAAATGATTACACCAACACTCAGGGACTATGTGGGTCTAGCACCAGTCACTGGACATCACAAATGTGGCTCATGCTCTTGTTGTGAGCAAACTATTGAGGGATCGCTGTTCTCTCACAATGGAATTCATTGGAAACACGACACCTTTACTAATTGTAAATCTAAATTTGTTGTATATGGGATACTTTGTCCATGTTCCAAACTTTATGTGGGCAAGACAAATCAAGAACTCCATCAGAGGATAATACAGCATAAATCTAGAATCAGAAAAAACGTGAAAACAGCACCTCTGGTTAACCACTGGAAACTAAAAGGACATACTGAAAGAGACCTTAAATGGACCGTCATTGCCAAGGTGGCATCAGATTCTAGAGGAGGCAATTTGGATCAGAAATTAATTCAACGTGAGGCCATGCTCATTTTGAAGTTTAACACCGCGATCAACGGCTTAAACTAATTTTCAGAATTATATAAATTATGAATGCATAATAGGGATGCTGCATGCCGTACCGCCAGGTGTGGTCTAAGGTTTAATATACAGGGAGGTCATGGTAATTTTGTGTCAAATATTAAAGGGTACTAGTGACAAAGAAAGATCCATTTGTAGCTGGAGAATGATTCATCAAAATTAGAAATGTGGGTATTGTGTTAATAAGAACCGAGATCTGTCTGTAAAACCACAATCCCGCTGTGGACACTGGGAGTTTCCATAAGGCAGTAGGTTTGAACATGACATTTTTTGCGCTTCCGGGTTGGACTGTCAAGCAGCACTGCAAATGACTGTAGCGAGCTCAATGGATAAGCTGCACCGGCAAAAGAAGCCTGCAAGATCTCTTTTAAAGATTATTAGTGACAAGGAAGGATTTATTATTTATGATTCTTATTTAGAGAATGGTTCACCTAAAGCAGAAATGTGGGTTTGGTGTCGAGAGTCGCCAGATTTGGTTTGTTAAACTGCAATTCCCCTGTGGACTTTAGAAGTTCCCATGATGCAGGTGGTTTTTATATCACATGATCGCGCTTCCGGGTTTCACTTTCAAGCAGCGCTCTAAACCGATGTAGCGAGCGTAATGGACAAGTCGTATTGGCAAAAGAAGGCTGCCACACCTAAGGTAGGAATTTATTGGAGGTGTTTCACGCTTCACACATGAATTTTGCACAGTGTGTGTGGTTTGCCTCTTTATGATAAAATACTCAGACCGCTTGAACTCATTGAGTGATGTGCTTTACACTCAAGCAGCGCTTTAAACCGATTGGAGGCTCTTCACGCTTCGCATATGAATATTGCACGGCGTGTGTGTACTGCCTCATTTTGATAAAATATATAGACAGCGTGAACCCATTTAGTTATGCTCACCGCCGCTCTCCCTTTTTTAAAGAGGCATTTTTGGCGACGGATAATCCATATCGGTTTCGCCATATTTCGTTGACGGATGTCAACCAAAATAACGTGATGGCTCACCAATAGGATTTAAGGTAAACACAGTTCGTAATATGTTTCATTAACGGACTGCATAATGATTATTATAGGTCACTTAGATACCCCTGTTTGTTCATTTTTTCAGCAGTTTTGGTGAAAATTGTCCTTAAAAAGTGCTGCAATTAATCGGGACATTGACAATTCCCGCTTTTGTCGTAAGTGGCAATTTCATTTCAAGCTGTAGATAAGGACTATTTTCCTTTGGGACAGGATTTATTTTCTTTTCTTTTATTCTTTCTTTAGACACCCCATGCATACATTTCTGTATTGAACAGTGGATTGATTTGTACTGCAGTAGAGGTAAGCAGGCATACACTGGTAGCAATTATCAACAACAGCCCACTCCCTTCATAGGAAGAGGTCAACAGAGACAACAACAACCCATTCCTTTTTTAGGAAGAGGACAACAGAGACAAAGAGGATGGAGCCGATATAACAACCAGCCGTGGGAAATGACAACACGGAGACAGTACTACAAAAATTAACTCCGTCTTCCATTTTTAATTTGTCTGAACACTCCCTCTCTCAAGCAGAAAATAGTATCCTTGAAAAGGGATTGACTTTTGTCCCCTCACGACCTACAGATTTCATCAAACCAAAAACAGAGGCTATTGAATTCTGTCGGAAAATCCGTTTAAAAACTTTTTTACAGATAATATGACTACAAACAACTTAGAGGTAACTGGACTTCGTAAAAAATCAACTTTTTGTCCCCCTTCAAATAAGATACCCAAGGAAGTTTTGACCTTTGAAAAAGTTGTGTTATCAGCAATCTCTAACATGGAGAAAAAGAAAAAGTTTGTCAAGATCAATACATCTAAAGAGCAAAACGAAGCCATCATCTCCTTAAAAAATGACACTTCAATAGTCATAAAACAAGCAGATAAGGGTGGCTCATTAGTAGTTTGGGATTCTGCCAATTACATGCAGGAAGTTATGAGACAACTGGGAGATGTTGAATGTTATAAAAAGACTGCTCGAAATCTAACATCTGAGCTACAGGGTCAATTATTTGAAATCTTGACGATTGGCAGTGATCTAGGATTTTTGGGTCCTAAAGAATACCAATTCCTGCAAAACAAGTTTCCACGAGTTCCTGTATTTTAGGTTCTCCCTAAGGTTCACAAAAATGAGACAAGTCCACCTGGAAGACCTATAGTTTCAGGTTGTGACTCTCTGATTGAACCCATCTCAAAATATGTGGACTATTTTCTAAAACCCTTCCTTGATGATGTTCCATCTCATCTTCGGGATACAACAGCCTTCATTAATAGACTAACCTCTATTAATTTTGAAGTAAATAAAGACATCATGGTGACGCTTGACATTGTATCCTTGTATACACAAATTCCCCAAGATGATGGGAATTCAGTTTTAACCCATTACTTAGAAACAAGAACTAAACCAGTAAGGGTGCCCACAGAATTCATTGTGCAGCTGGCCAGCTTTGCACTTAAATATCATTTTTTCATGTTCGGTAATGACTTCTTTTATCAAATCAAAGGAGTTGCAATGGGCTGTCCATTTGCCCCGGAGCTAGCCATACTTTTTATGGCAATGTACGAGGAAAGATTCATCTATAACAATAACCCGTTTCAGCAGTTCATCTCGAACTGGATGCGATATATTGATGATGGCGTGTGTGTACTGCTTCATTTTGATAAAATATATAGACAGCGTGAACCCATTTCGTTATGCTCACCGCCGCTCTCCCTTTTTTACAGAGGCATTTTTGGCGACGGATAATCCATATCGGTTTCGCCATATTTCGTTGACGGATGTCAACCAAAATAACGTGATGGCTCACCAATAGGATTTAAGGTAAACACAGTTCGTAATATGTCTCATTAACGGACTGCATAATGATTACTATAGGTCACTTAGATACCCCTGTTTGTTCATTTTTTCAGCAGTTTTGGTGAAAATTGTCCTTCAAAAGTGCTGCAATTAATCGGGACATTGACAATTCCCGCTTTTGTCGTAAGTGGCAATTTCATTTCAAGCTGTAGATAAGGACTATTTTCCTTTGGGACAGGATTTATTTTCTTTTCTTTTATTCTTTCTTTAGACACCCCATGCATACATTTCTGTATTGAACAGTGGATTGATTTGTACTGCAGTAGAGGTAAGCAGGCATACACTGGTAGCAATTATCAACAACAGCCCACTCCCTTCATAGGAAGAGGTCAACAGAGACAACAACAACCCATTCCTTTTTTAGGAAGAGGACAACAGAGACAAAGAGGATGGAGCCGATACAACAACCAGCCGTGGGAAATGACAACACGGAGACAGTACTACAAAAATTAACTCCGTCTTCCATTTTTAATTTGTCTGAACACTCCCTCTCTCAAGCAGAAAATAGTATCCTTGAAAAGGGATTGACTTTTGTCCCCTCACGACCTACAGATTTCATCAAACCAAAAACAGAGGCTATTGAATTCTGTCGGAAAATCTGTTTAAAAACTTTTTTACAGATAATATGACTACAAACAACCTAGAGGTAACTGGACTTCGTAAAAAATCAGCTTTTTGTCCCCCTTCAAATAAGATACCCAAGGAAGTTTTGACCTTTGAAAAAGTTGTGTTATCAGCAATCTCTAACATGGAGAAAAAGAAAAAGTTTGTCAAGATCAATACATCTAAAGAGCAAAACGAAGCCATCATCTCCTTAAAAAATGACACTTCAATAGTCATAAAACAAGCAGATAAGGGTGGCTCATTAGTAGTTTGGGATTCTGCCAATTACATGCAGGACGTTATGAGACAACTGGGAGATGTTGAATGTTATAAAAAGACTGCTCGAAATCTAACATCTGAGCTACAGGGTCAATTATTTGAAATCTTGACGATTGGCAGTGATCTAGGATTTTTGGGTCCTAAAGAATACCAATTCCTGCAAAACAAGTTTCCACGAGTTCCTGTATTTTAGGTTCTCCCTAAGGTTCACAAAAATGAGACAAGTCCACCTGGAAGACCTATAGTTTCAGGTTGTGACTCTCTGATTGAACCCATCTCAAAATATGTGGACTATTTTCTAAAACCCTTCCTTGATGATGTTCCATCTCATCTTCGGGATACAACAGCCTTCATTAATAGACTAACCTCTATTAATTTTGAAGTAAATAAAGACATCATGGTGACGCTTGACATTGTATCCTTGTATACACAAATTCCCCAAGATGATGGGAATTCAGTTTTTACCCATTACTTAGAAACAAGAACTAAACCAAATAAGGGTGCCCACAGAATTCATTGTGCAGCTGGCCAGCTTTGCACTTAAAAAGAATTTTTTCATGTTCGGTAATGACTTCTTTTATCAAATCAAAGGAGTTGCAATGGGCTGTCCATTTGCCCCGGAGCTAGCCATACTTTTTATGGCAATGTACGAGGAAAGATTCATCTATAACAATAACCCGTTTCAGCAGTTCATCTCGAACTGGATGCGATATATTGATGACATCTTTTTGGTTTGTTCAGGAACACAAGAACAACTAATTGAATTTTTCAATTGGCTTAATGCAAGGACAGAGGATATTAAGTTCAGCCTCAATCATTCAAAACAACGAATGACCTTTTTGGATGTAGAAGTTTATCCTTCTGATGGGGGCCTTGTTACCACTCTTTTTAAAAAACCAACAGATAGGAACAAGGCCCTTCATTTTACAAGTAATCATCCTAGAAGTTTAAAACAAAATCTACTGTTTGGACAATTCTTAAGAATCCGTCGGAATTGTCACTTTAAGGATGAATACTTCCTGCATGCCAGTAATCTAATTAGTAGATTGACCGACCGAGGGTACCCCAAAAAATAGTTTAAAAATGCCATGAAGAGGGCCTGGTGGACACCACGGGAGTCACTTTTACAAAAGAAAACACAATCATCCATTGATAAATTGGTTTGTGTCTCCAGATTTTGCCCTAACTCGAATCTTTTTAAAAAAATCATCCACCAAAATTGGCATCTGATTAAAAATTTGGATCATTCTTTTTATAATGGACCTCTTTTTGCTTTCAAAAAAGAAAAAAGTATTGCCAATCATGTGGTTCTTGCCATGTTACCGAAAATGATTACACCAACACTCAGGGACTATGTGCGTCTAGCACCAGTCACTGGACATCACAATTGTGGCTCATGCTCTTGTTGTGAGCAAACTATTGAGGGATCGCTGTTCTCTCACAATGGAATTCATTGGAAACACGACACCTTTACTAATTGTAAATCTAAATTTGTTGTATATGGGATACTTTGTCCATGTTCCAAACTTTATGTGGGCAAGACAAATCAAGAACTCCGTCAGAGGATAATACATCATAAATCTAGAATCAGAAAAACGTGGAAACAGCACCTCTGGTTAACCACTGGAAACTAAAAGGAGATACTGAAAGAGACCTTAAATGGACCGTCATTGCCAAAGTGGCATCAGATTCTAGAGGAGGCAATTTGGATCAGAAATTAATTCAACGTGAGGCCATGCTCATTTTGAAGTTTAACACCACGATCAACGGCTTAAACTAATTTTCAGAATTATATAAATTATGAATGCATAATAGGGATGCTGCATGCCCTACCGCCAGGTGTGGTCTAAGGTTTAATATACAGGGAGGTCATGGTAATTTTGTGTCAAATATTAAAGGGTATTAGTGACAAAGAAAGATCCATTTGTAGCTGGAGAATGATTCATCAAAATTAGAAATGTGGGTATTGTGTTAATAAGAACCGAGATCTGTCTGTAAAACCACAATCCCGCTGTGGACACTGGGAGTTTCCATAAGGCAGTAGGTTTGAACATGACATTTTTTGCGCTTCCGGGTTGGACTGTCAAGCAGCACTGCAAATGACTGTAGCGAGCTCAATGGATAAGCTGCACCTGCAAAAGAAGCCTGCAAGATGTCTTTTAAAGATTATTAGTGACAAGGAAGGATTTATTATTTATGATTCTTATTTAGAGAATGGTTCACCTAAAGCAGAAATGTGGGTTTGGTGTCGAGAGTCGCCAGATTTGGTTTGTTAAACTACAATTCCCCTGTGGACTTTAGAAGTTCCCATGATGCAGGTGGTTTCTATATCACATGATCGCGCTTCCGGGTTTCACTTTCAAGCAGCGCTCTAAACCGATGTAGCGAGCGTAATGGACAAGTCGTATTGGCAAAAGAAGGCTGCCACACCTAAGTTAGGAATTTATTGGAGGTGTTTCACGCTTCACACATGAATTTTGCACAGTGTGTGTGGTTTGCCTCTTTATGATAAAATACTCAGACCGCTTGAACTCATTGAGTGATGTGCTTTACACTCAAGCAGCGCTTTAAACCGATTGGAGGCTCTTCACGCTTCGCATATGAATATTGCACGGCGTGTGTGTACTGCCTCATTTTGATAAAATATATAGACAGCGTGAACCCATTTAGTTATGCTCACCGCCGCTCTCCCTTTTTTAAAGAGGCATTTTTGGCGACGGATAATCCATATCGGTTTCGCCATATTTCGTTGACGGATGTCAACCAAAATAACGTGATGGCTCACCAATAGGATTTAAGGTAAACACAGTTCGTAATATGTTTCATTAACGGACTGCATAATGATTACTATAGGTCACTTAGATACCCCTGTTTGTTCATTTTTTCAGCAGTTTTGGTGAAAATTGTCCTTAAAAGGTGCTGCAATTAATCGGGACATTGACAATTCCCGCTTTTGTCGTAAGTGGCAATTTCATTTCAAGCTGTAGATAAGGACTATTTTCCTTTGGGACAGGATTTATTTTCTTTTCTTTTATTCTTTCTTTAGACACCCCATGCATACATTTCTGTATTGAACAGTGGATTGATTTGTACTGCAGTAGAGGTAAGCAGGCATACACTGGTAGCAATTATCAACAACAGCCCACTCCCTTCATAGGAAGAGGACAACAGAGACAAAGAGGATGGAGCCGATACAACAACCAGCCGTGGGAAATGACAACACGGAGACAGTACTACAAAAATTAACTCCGTCTTCCATTTTTAATTTGTCTGAACACTCCCTCTCTCAAGCAGAAAATAGTATCCTTGAAAAGGGATTGACTTTTGTCCCCTCACGACCTACAGATTTCATCAAACCAAAAACAGAGGCTATTGAATTCTGTCGGAAAATCCGTTTAAAAACTTTTTTACAGATAATATGACTACAAACAACTTAGAGGTAACTGGACTTCGTAAAAAATCAACTTTTTGTCCCCCTTCAAATAAGATACCCAAGGAAGTTTTGACCTTTGAAAAAGTTGTGTTATCAGCAATCTCTAACATGGAGAAAAAGAAAAAGTTTGTCAAGATCAATACATCTAAAGAGCAAAACGAAGCCATCATCTCCTTAAAAAATGACACTTCAATAGTCATAAAACAAGCAGATAAGGGTGGCTCATTAGTAGTTTGGGATTCTGCCAATTACATGCAGGAAGTTATGAGACAACTGGGAGATGTTGAATGTTATAAAAAGACTGCTCGAAATCTAACATCTGAGCTACAGGGTCAATTATTTGAAATCTTGACGATTGGCAGTGATCTAGGATTTTTGGGTCCTAAAGAATACCAATTCCTGCAAAACAAGTTTCCACGAGTTCCTGTATTTTAGGTTCTCCCTAAGGTTCACAAAAATGAGACAAGTCCACCTGGAAGACCTATAGTTTCAGGTTGTGACTCTCTGATTTAACCCATCTCAAAATATGTGGACTATTTTCTAAAACCCTTCCTTGATGATGTTCCATCTCATCTTCGGGATACAACAGCCTTCATTAATAGACTAACCTCTATTAATTTTGAAGTAAATAAAGACATCATGGTGACGCTTGACATTGTATCCTTGTATACACAAATTCCCCAAGATGATGGGAATTCAGTTTTAACCCATTACTTAGAAACAAGAACTAAACCAGTAAGGGTGCCCACAGAATTCATTGTGCAGCTGGCCAGCTTTGCACTTAAATATCATTTTTTCATGTTCGGTAATGACTTCTTTTATCAAATCAAAGGAGTTGCAATGGGCTGTCCATTTGCCCCGGAGCTAGCCATACTTTTTATGGCAATGTACGAGGAAAGATTCATCTATAACAATAACCCGTTTCAGCAGTTCATCTCGAACTGGATGCGATATATTGATGATGGCGTGTGTGTACTGCTTCATTTTGATAAAATATATAGACAGCGTGAACCCATTTAGTTATGCTCACCGCCGCTCTCCCTTTTTTACAGAGGCATTTTTGGCGACGGATAATCCATATCGGTTTCGCCATATTTCGTTGACGGATGTCAACCAAAATAACGTGATGGCTCACCAATAGGATTTAAGGTAAACACAGTTCGTAATATGTTTCATTAACGGACTGCATAATGATTACTATAGGTCACTTAGATACCCCTGTTTGTTCATTTTTTCAGCAGTTTTGGTGAAAATTGTCCTTCAAAAGTGCTGCAATTAATCGGGACATTGACAATTCCCGCTTTTGTCGTAAGTGGCAATTTCATTTCAAGCTGTAGATAAGGACTATTTTCCTTTGGGACAGGATTTCTTTTCTTTTCTTTTATTCTTTCTTTAGACACCCCATGCATACATTTCTGTATTGAACAGTGGATTGATTTGTACTGCAGTAGAGGTAAGCAGGCATACACTGGTAGCAATTATCAACAACAGCCCACTCCCTTCATAGGAAGAGGTCAACAGAGACAACAACAACCCATTCCTTTTTTAGGAAGAGGACAACAGAGACAAAGAGGATGGAGCCGATACAACAACCAGCCGTGGGAAATGACAACACGGAGACAGTACTAAAAAAATTAACTCCGTCTTCCATTTTTAATTTGTCTGAACACTCCCTCTCTCAAGCACAAAATAGTATCCTTGAAAAGGGATTGACTTTTGTCCCCTCACGACCTACAGATTTCATCAAACCAAAAACAGAGGCTATTGAATTCTGTCGGAAAATCTGTTTAAAAACTTTTTTACAGATAATATGACTACAAACAACTTAGAGGTAACTGGACTTCGTAAAAAATCAGCTTTTTGTCCCCCTTCAAATAAGATACCCACGGAAGTTTTGACCTTTGAAAAAGTTGTGTTATCAGCAATTTCTAACATGGAGAAAAAGAAAAAGTTTGTCAAGATCAATACATCTAAAGAGCAAAACGAAGCCATCATCTCCTTAAAAAATGACACTTCAATAGTCATAAAACAAGCAGATAAGGGTGGCTCATTAGTAGTTTGGGATTCTGCCAATTACATGCAGGAAGTTATGAGACAACTGGGAGATGTTGAATGTTATAAAAAGACTGCTCGAAATCTAACATCTGAGCTCCAGGGTCAATTATTTGAAATCTTGACGATTGGCAGTGATCTAGGATTTTTGGGTCCTAAAGAATACCAATTCCTGCAAAAGAAGTTTCCACGAGTTCCTGTATTTTAGGTTCTCCCTAAGGTTCACAAAAATGAGACAAGTCCACCTGGAAGACCTATAGTTTCAGGTTGTGACTCTCTGATTGAACCCATCTCAAAATATGCGGACTATTTTCTAAAACCCTTCCTTGATGATGTTCCATCTCATCTTCGGGATACAACAGCCTTCATTAATAGACTAACCTCTATTAATTTTGAAGTAAATAAAGACATCATGGTGACGCTTGACATTGTATCCTTGTATACACAAATTCCCCAAGATGATGGGAATTCAGTTTTAACCCATTACTTAGAAACAAGAACTAAACCAGTAAGGGTGCCCACAGAATTCATTGTGCAGCTGGCCAGCTTTGCACTTAAAAATAATTTGTTCATGTTCGGTAATGACTTCTTTTATCAAATCAAAGGAGTTGCAATGGGCTGTCCATTTGCCCCGGAGCTAGCCATACTTTTTATGGCAATGTACGAGGAAAGATTAATCTATAACAATAACCCGTTTCAGCAGTTCATCTCGAACTGGATGCGATATATTGATGATGGCGAGTGTGTACTGCTTCATTTTGATAAAATATATAGACAGCGTGAACCCATTTAGTTATGCTCACCGCCGCTCTCCTTTTTTTACAGAGGCATTTTTGGCGACGGATAATCCATATCGGTTTCGCCATATTTCGTTGACGGATGTCAACCAAAATAACGTGATGGCTCACCAATAGGATTTAAGGTAAACACAGTTCGTAATATGTTTCATTAACGGACTGCATAATGATTACAATAGGTCACTTAGATACCCCTGTTTGTTCATTTTTTCAACAGTTTTGGTGAAAATTGTCCTTCAAAAGTGCTGCAATTAATCGGGACATTGACAATTCCCGCTTTTGTCGTAAGTGGCAATTTCATTTCAAGCTGTAGATAAGGACTATTTTCCTTTGGGACAGGATTTCTTTTCTTTTCTTTTATTCTTTCTTTAGACACCCCATGCATACATTTCTGTATTGAACAGTGGATTGATTTGTACTGCAGTAGAGGTAAGCAGGCATACACTGGTAGTGTTGTTATGCTGTTCACAGTTGAACAAACGCTTTGACTTTGAGGTAATAAGGATTTTTCCTTGTATTTCAGTTATTTTGGTCCTGAAGAGAGCCCCCCAAGAAGCGGGCTCAAAACGCGTCGACCTTACGTGTTTTGTTATGTTTTGCCAAACAATCTTTGGTTCTAATTATTGGTTGCCTTTTTGTGCAATGTAAATTGGATGTAAAATTACTAAAAAGAGATGTTTCATTTCTGTAGTGCACATTAAGGATCATTGTATTTAGACTTTTGGTGATGTTTGGTTGTTACCCCTGGCGTTGCAAATTTTTGTAAGTAGTATATGAGGCCAGGATGAAGGTGTGGTGTATGTTTGTTTGCTGATTAGTGTGGGTTATAAATGCTTGTTGAATGGGGTATGTGAGTAGAATGAGGGAATGTTGAAGAGAGTTATTTTGTATGTTGATTGGTTGTATTTAAAAATGTCTTTTATTGTCTCTTTTTGATAAAGTTGTGTTGTATTTTCAAAAAGTAATCATTTCGAATTTAAAAAACAAAAAGGATGTTCAGTTAAAATTAAAATAAGCAAAATATGGCTTATGGTGTCACAGATTTCATTTCTATGCACCAGGGAAGGAATGTTTGATATATTATCAGTACTGGCAATTTTGTTGTGATGTTATATTTAAGGCTCAACCTTACTGATTGGAGCCAAGACCCTTCATTTGCTCTTTAGTTGGCTCAAGCAATAGGGCATTAAAAACAAGCTGTAAGGAACATATTCAACACTGCTTATCCAGTATTCAAGCACTTTTGAGCTTTTTATGATAGCAAAGACTTTACTCAGGTAAAAAATCTAGATATTCAACATATAGCAGCTGGCAGTTGTGAAGGGGACAGGAAACCCTATTTAAGACTGCCTGAAAGCAGATGAATTGGTAGCCCACAGTTTCATATTTTGTACATTACATACTAAGTTACACACTCTAAAAATGTAAATAAACATATGTTGGAAAATGTCCCACTCTGAAGGGTCACCCCAAAGTTTTGCCTTCCTCCTCTTTTGGCTGAATTCTCTTTGTTTGCTTTAGGACTTTGAACACTTTACTACTGTTGACCAGTACTAAAGAGCATTTTCCCTCTCCTCTAAACATGGTATAATTGTTCTATACCTGTTTGGCATATTAAATTTACTTGTAAGTCCCTTGTAAAGTAGTATACCATATACCCAGGGCCTGCAAATGAAATGCTATTAGTGGGCCTGCAGCACTGATTGTGCCACCCACACAAGTAGCCCTGTAAACATGTCTAACTGCCTGCCACTACAGGGACTGTGTGTGCAATTTTACTACCACTTTGACTTGTCATTTGAAACCATTTGCCAAGCCTGAATCTCCCCTTTAATTACACATAAGTCACCCCTAAGGTAGGCCCCAAGTAGCCCATAAGGCAGGGTGCTGTGTAAGTAAAAGGTAGGATATGTACTTTTAAGTTTTGCATGCCTTGGTAGTGAAAAACCCAGATTCGTTTTTGACTACTCTGAGGCCTACTCCTCTCATAGGTTAATAATGGGAATTTCTTAATACATTTTTAAACTGTAATTCCTGATTATAAAGGAGTATCTGTATCATGTTTTGTATCTTTGGAATGTAATGACAAATACACTTTACTGGTAAAGTTGTATTTGACATTACTATTTTAGAAATGCCACTTTTAGAAAGTGATCCAAACAACAATAGAAACCTTTGCGGGAATGATTTTGTCCACACAGTTTTTGAAAGTGATTAAGTTTTTAATTTTTTTGACCTCATAGTTATTTAGTTAAACCTTAAGTTATTTTAAACAACAAATGTATACACTTTCTATATTCTTAAAACAAACACCATATGTTTGACAATATTTTAAGCACACAAGCTCATACAACAAATGACATATCATACATCAAATTAATAACAAAACACAATTACATTATACCAGTCATTAATTAAAAAATGTGTGCTTTTTTGTGGCCTCCACTCCACATGTTCTTCTTGTCCATTTGTGCTTCTGTTCACCCCATCCCCTGCTTTCCTCCTATTTGTTCCTGGGAAGAGCTAGCCGGCTGCACCATTCCCAACCCAGAGGGGGAACGTGCATACCTGCATTCCTAGCCAATGCACTCAAGGCAGTAGCAGGGGACATGAGCCACAGCTGCACTTCCTGGAGGCCAGAAATACTCTGGAGGTTAAGAGTAATGTGAGTGGCTATGGCTCACCATTGCTCTGATCCACCACCTCTTCTGTGTAGTTCTTGGTGTGTGGGGGAGTAGAAGCTGCAGTGCAAGCTCAGCTCAGGAATCCATAGAAGCCAGGTACCTTTGCAGGCGCCTGGACCAAACCTGTTTTTTTGGTAAAGCTTGTGGTGGCATTAACAGTCACAGTTTATAATTTAGTTTGATTATGCTGGCTTGCACATGGTTCTGTTTTTTTGCACGACGTTCGGTGCAGCACTTCAATCTTGCACTTTTTGTGCTGTAGCTGTACTGTTCAATGAAAAACAGTTTCCCTGCTACTAAAAGGCATCCAAATCCCAACTAAAAGCATAGTGACCATTGTAACGCAATTTGTATGTCTGCCAGAATGTGTATTTTTCCCAAATGCATAAAAGTCCAAAGGAGTTTTGGCTGCACTCTCTCTTTTAAAGTATACAGGGCAAAGGCCCACACCCACAGGGGGTATAGAGAGGCTCGAGCAGAAACCCCACCAAGGCATGGACAAAGGGTCACACCCGTGGAAAGGCAATAAAGAAAGCAAGATTTCACCCTCCGCCCCCCTCCAGGCATGGGGGGATACAAGGGGTGCAAAGGGTGCCAAATATCTAAAATGGCGCAAACCTCAATCGGCCAATAGGTGGCGAAGCATCTTTTGAAACAGCCTGAGGGTTTTTTATTGAGCTTAATGGGAGCTGCCACGGCTGGCACCCATACATTCATCTAGGCAGCCGGGCAGCACGTCTGAGCGCTTCACTACCTTCCTAGAGTAGACCCTACATAAGAGGCACCCAAAGGGAAGGAAACTACATTAACTACACTATCTGGACGATTTCCTGTTTGTAGGAAGGTTCAGGTGACCAGAGTGTGAGGAGTTCAAATCAAATATCTTTATTCGATTCAGACAAAGTGAATCATAAAAGAGTACATGCGTTTAAAATTTCTTAAAACAAATACATACATATAAAATTCAATAGCATCAAAAATGAAAAAGTGCAGTTCACATTGCAGGCAAGAAATCATAATTCAACACATTGCTACTATTGTTTTCCTTCTTACTTGAGTCGCCCTAAGAAATCTTGCAAGTACCACACACGCGTACAGGCTTGGGAGCAATTGTAGGTATAAAAAAGCCGTCCTGCATTGTTTTAAATTTAATGATTTCAATAAAGGTACAATAAAAGAACTTCTCAGATCTTTGTAGAATTTACAAAAAAGTGCGATGTGCATAGTTGATTGGTTTGATACGTTATCACATGGGCAACGTTGTAAATCTTTTGACCAGTCATTGGGGTTTGGAAAACTTATCAAGCGGTGGAAGATGTTTAGTCTAAAACGAGTTAAAACAAATCGATGTTGGGCAATAACATTAAAAAGGTATGGTTGCATGGAGAAAGTAGTCAACACCATTTGGTTGTATTTCACAGTTGTTTTGTCCAATTCCACGCATAATCGCAGATCCGCCAAATGGTTTAGAGACTCTGTTTTTAATCCTTTCCTTGAGATGTTTAACAGGGATTCTGGATGCTCATAGAATTCCAAACGGCCCATATCTGTCAAGGAATTCTTAATAAACTTTAGCCAGGAGATCTTTAGGGCCATTTCAGAGTCATAGCAGTCCTTGACTATGGCACGATTCAAGTCCATATGTTCCGAGGTCCATATTTTGTGCCATAGCAAAAGTGGTAGAGTCTTGTCTTGCTTGTATTAATTCGGAGCCCTAGATTTTCCATGAATAGGGTAAATTTGTCAAGTAGACGTTGCAGAGCTACAGGAGTGTGTGCCATGAGCACGGCATCGTCCGTGTAAAGTAACACCGGAATTGGTTGCTGTTTTACTTGTGGCATATCCGCACACGAACTAGCCAGAGTGTTACCCAGATCGTTTATATAAAGATTGAATAGAAAAGGGGCGAGCACACACCCCTGACGGACCTCTTTTTCTATTCTGAATGAGCGGGTACAATCTCCTTTAATGCCAAACCGTACCCTTGCGTGGCTGTTCGAGTACTGTTGTCTTAAGAGAGCAATAATTGCACCATTGATACCCATTGAGCTCATCACTGACCACAGTTTCTCATGGATAACGCAGTCAAAAGCTGACTATAAGTCAACAAATACCGTGTACAGATTGCTATCTTTAATGCGTGTGTACTTGCCCAGTAACAAGTTCAAGTTAATTGCTTGCTCAGTTGGTCCAATACCCTGGCGGAATCCGTATTGTAGGTCAGAGATCCTGTTGTTATTGTCAGCCCAGCTTTGTAACCTGACTAAAAGTATCCAACCCACCACCTTTACTAATGAGTCAAGTAAGGAGATTGGTCTGTAATGCAATGGGCAGTTACGGTCACTTTTTTTAAATATAGGTACAAATTGAGACTCTGCCCAAGTCAAAGGTAGGTCCGTACGTTGGTAAGATCTAAAAACATTAGTAAGGAGGGGAGCCCAGAGGTCGATATTAGCTTTGAATAGATCGATTGGGACACCATCTGGCCCAGGAGCTTTGTTTCCCCTACTAAATCTAATAGCAAGGGAAACTTCTTCCAAAGTAAAGTTTAGGGCAGCCCAGTCAGGTGCGGGGGCAGACACTTGTATGGCAGCCTAGTCACTTAGTATCGGAAGATAAGGTGCACTAGTTGCATTAAACGAATAAAGGGCAGAGAAGTGTGTTACCCACTGTTCCTCGGTTACAGCAATCTCAATTTTGGGTGTATCATAGTTCATGAGGAAAGGGGAGTTAACCACATGCCAAAATGCCGTGCTATCATTACAACTGCTAGCCTCGTGCAATTTCTCCCACATATCCTCTTTTAATCTTTTCTTGCGTTTTTCAAAATGAGCCTATATTCCCGCCTCCAATACTGAATATCCTCTGTGTTTCTAGGTTGTTTCTTCAATGCTTCTATAAGTTTTTATGGGTCTTGCTACATGCGTGATCGAACCATCCCTTCCTGTGTTCTGAACCTGCCTTCTTCCGTGACAGTAACCCTGCCTTAATGGCACCAGTTATTTGTTCGAAGGATTTTATAATATCGGTAACCTCCTTTGTGTTATCCAAACAGACATTAAAGGCACTTTTATGTTTCTGAATTAAGTTCTCTAAAAAGACAATTGGATTAACCATCGACCAGCGTAGTGCAAATCGGTTGTTACAAGTGAGCTCTAAATTCTCTGCTGCGTAGGTACGGCAAGAATCCCTCCGCTCATTTACTAATCCTAGATTTAACGAAAGGCTCTGGGGGTAGTGATCACTTAGGGCACAATCATGTAGGGTGAAATTGTCTATGTGAGATGAGTAGCGGGTTGGAAAGAGCAAGAAGTCAATAACACTTTTGCCCATATTGCCGTCAAAGGTACAATGCACCTCAGTTGGAAATTTACCAAGCTCATCACAGTAACCTAGATCATATTTACAAATGAGCTCGATGAGCTTCTTACCATACTCAGAGTGTGCAAAGTGAGTGATATCTCCGTTTGTTGATGAAGTCAACCCACAAAAGGATTTTGAAGGCAGTTTACATAATTGAATATTGAAATCCCCCACCCAGAGTATTATTTTCTCCCCATCCCCCTGTAGGAGAATGGCATCCAGGTCACTTTCAAGGGAGGACAATGTGGCCAAAATATCAGAGCCACACGCATTATTATAAAAATGTACTAAGCAAATCATGAGCCATCCTGAAAGAACAATGCTAACAATTTGATAAAAGAAACTACTAGCCCTAAGTTTTACAGAAAAAGAGGAATATTTATTTGATACATACGTACAGAGACCACCCCTGTTTCTACTGTGCCTGGATGGAATAGCCAGCAGGTTATAGGTTTTAAATCCATTTAGATGACAAGGATCTATAAACCATGTTTCTTGTAAGCAGACAATAGAAAATGTACTTATACGTTTTAGCCACTCTGGTAGATTAAGCTTACTGCGCAACCCTACTACATTCCAGGAAATTGCCTTGATATTAGTAGGGTCTAGAAGCGTGGGGTCACTTGAGAGCTCTTTAGTTTGCACAAAAGGGGACAATGTCGTTATATCTCCAGGGCTAGGACATAGCTGCGAGTTTGTATCAAAAGACGGGGTGCCAGGTCTTTGCATTGGCGTGATCGTACATAAATGATCATTTAGTCAGTCTACCTCAGCGAGATTAGAAAGGGTGTCAAATCTATTTGAAATGGGGATAGAAAACAGAGGAAAATTTGCATAGTTTACTCCAACAATTTGAGGTGAATGGTACTGTGTGCCTGGTGTTGGTGGGCAAAGTGGGGTCAATACATTCGGTTGACTATTACATTGTATCAGGGTTTGTAGAAAAAGCCAAGCGGGAGAACCATAATTTGCTCTTCGTTTAAACGCAGGAACTTAAACCTGCATAATATGTAATTGACTAGTCTTGGAGATTTAAATGATAGAACTATGCAGTCACCCGCAAACGCCTTAGGGTCTCTGCCGATCCAGCCTATCCACCTAGCCATTTTAAGGTCAGCAAAAAGTATGCCCCCCAGCCCCAGTTTAGAATTATTTTGTAAAGAAAACAGTGGTTCTGTTGGGTGAAAGGATTTCTTTGCGCATAAAGCATTAGTCAAACGCTATCTGAATAATATGCAATGTCATATTATAAGCAACACACCAAACAGTTTGTTTCAGATTGTTTATATAAATTACGTCATTCATATATGCATCTATATTTTGGAGAGGCCGTCAATTAACAATGTGATAACAAAAAGTGACACAGTGACAATTGGTGCTCAGTGACAACGTGCGTGATATATACACAATAGTTTAAAAGCTTGATAATTTCAACATGGCCAGAAAGTTGAGTATTTTTAGTAATGCTGCGAAACAAAAGAATTCGTTTTAACGCAGGTTCTATATACTGGTCCGAACGTAAGGTCGACGTTTCAACCCTGGTGCTGCACTACTGTAAGGTCAGTGCGGGTCTTCATCAGGACTTGGATAAGAGGTGACGGCCTTAGTGTGATTGAAATTAAATATGGTCTGGGCCTTTTGGAGTAGTACACATCCAGCGTAAATCTCAGGATGGGGTTCCAATTAAATATTATGTGGTAATGATGTGCCTATGTTAAGTGTGAGAGCAGTTGAATCACTGGTCACGTAGCACTTGAGGCTCCACAATTGTATCTATTTTCAAATGAAGTGCCGTCTAAATTCCGGGCGCTTCTATCTCGTGAATGTGGGTGGCAGGCAAAAAGCTCGCTCGTCAAACGAAGATAACTATTTTCTTATGAAGTGCCGTCCTTATTCCGGGCGCTTCTATCTCGTAAATGTGGGTGGCAGGGCCCAGCCTCTTCCGGGTGTGGACGGGCCCGCCTGCGCACGTCCCGTGCTGCAGGAGTCGCGCTGAAGCTTTGCAGCGCCTCTGGCACGGGAAAAACATCAGCGCCTCCTGGCGCGCGTTGCAGCCTGGATCTGTGAGTCCCCTAGGGCTGGTGTAGCGGCGTCCTGCGCTGCGGGAGCCGCGCTGAAGCTTTGTAGCACCTCTGGCACGGGAAAAACATCAGCACCTCCTGGCGCGCGTTGCAGCCTGGATCTGTGAGTCCCCTAGGGCTGGTGTAGCGGCGTCCTGCGCTGCGGGAGCCGCGCTGAAGCTTTGTAGCACCTCCGGCACGGGAAAAACATCAGCGCCTCCTGGCACGCGTTGCAGTCTGGATCTGGGAGTCCCCTAGGGCTGGTGTGCTGGTGTAGCGGCGTCCCGTGTTGCGGGAGCCGCGCTGAAGCTTTGAAGTGCCTCCGGCGCGGGAAAACGTCAGCGCCTCCTGGGGCGCGTTGCAGCCTGGATCTGGGAGCCGTCTAGGGCTGGTGTGCTGGTGTAGTGGCGTCCAAGAAGGACTCTAGCCACTTAAGTGCCATCCCTGTCACTCCTGCCTCTCTGAGTCTCTGGATAAGTAGTTGATGGTTAATTGTGTCGAAGGCCGCGCTGGGGTCTAAGATAACATTTGCCGCGGAGCCGCCGACATCCAGAATTTTTCTGACTTCTTCAACTACTGCCAGCAGGGCGGTCTCCGTGCCCTGTTGGGGTCTAAAGCCGGTTTGTGAAGGATGAAAACATTCATTCTTCTCCAAAAAAGCATAGAGAATAGAGTTGACATATTTTTCAGCAATTTTTGCAAACCCTGGCAAAAGCGAGATCGGATGGTAGTTCCCGAACACTTCTGGATCCAAATTCGTTTTTTTCAGAAGAGCTTTGACCATAGTCCGTTTCCATAGCGGGGGAACGAGCCCAGAAGAGAGTGAGATATTAATCAGGTACATGGTTGGGGAAACCGTACCAAAGGCCTGATTTAAAATAATGGGGGGGGGGCATCTTTAGGGGAGCCACATTTCAATTGGTTGAGATGGTTTTTTAGGAAATTCAAATCCATAGGAGGAATTTCCGCTAGTGAGCAATCATGGGTTAGGAGCTGGTTAACCGAAGGTGGAACGTTTTGATATGCTGAAGTCAGGGGAAACGACGAATTTTAATCTTTTTTTTTAATCTTGAATTAAAAAAAAAAGAATACTGCCAAGTTGTTGCAGCACACTAAAGTGTCATCAGGTAGAAAGGAGGGAAGGGAGGGATTAAGAAGAGATTTCGCAATGCGAAAAATTTCACGAGGAGAGTTGGAATCTGAGATGATCCTTTTTTCGTAGTACAAGGATTGAGCACTTCTAATTTCTACCTTGTAGGCTTTAATAGCCTCTCTAAATTTAATATTCTTAAGGGTGCAAAAATCTTTCCTCCATATTCTTTCCAGACGTTTACATCTTTGCTTCATCTCTCTAAGCTTTGGGGAGTACCATGCTATTCTGTTGGATCCTTTCTTATTGGTCATCCATTTTTTGGGGATCACCAAGTCTAGAGAAGATTCAAGCCAATTATTAAACTTATCGTTGGCAGTAATTGGGTTGGCATCGAGCACGGGTCTGGTGTTATTAAGAATTGGCACCCAGGACTCAGTAGAAAGTTTAGACCGATTGCAGCTCAGCTTTTTGACTGTTCCCACTGGCAAATTCATGACCTGAGGGGTCCACACAAAGGGGATCAGATGATGATCTGAACATGGTATCGGGATTGGCTTTTCAAGGACAAGGTTGTTAATTTTAGAAAAGATAGGGTCCAGTAGATGGCCTTTGAGATGGGTGGGGCCAGTCACTTTTAAATTGAGTAGAAGAGCACCCAAACTGTCAGTCAATTCCTCTGTAGCAGGTAAAGAAGTTGTTGTAGTGAACTCATTGTATTTTAGGTCCCAGATACCTGCCAGGTGCCACTCATCTCAAGACTTCTTAATTTCCGCAACCGTTATATCATTGTTTGGCTTGCGAGCGAGGCAGGACCCCTGCAACACCAGTATTCAACTTTATCCACATACCCAGACTTCACAGTTACACTATGGGAAGCGCCTAGGGCATATTTGTCAAAAGCTGAATCATACACTGTGGGCCAAAGGTATTAAACATGCCATGCTATACCCCACCAAGTTGAGTGGCACTGAACAATAAAGGCCACATCTACTTCAGAGTCAACTAAGACATGCGAGACTCATAAACACAGCAAAAGCCCGACTGAGGGTGGAACAATGGTAATCTATCGGCAGACACGAGTGATGTGGAATAGTTACTCATCTAATTCTTCATTCTAATGCAGACCAGTGTTCTATTGCCCATTCAAGTGTGTGTAATCAAAGTGAGTCTGTTTCTATGACTGACCTAGAATTCAGTCAATCTGACCTTTGAATAAGGGCTACTGATGCGCAACTTCTGCACTGTATGCTCAACACCAACCCATTTATAAATTTGACAGAGGTCAACTGCTGACACACCATTTCCTAGGTGCGCACCACCACTTTGCCATTCACATGGGTAGGTGTTTGGATTTGTTGTGTTCCGTGGCACTGAGAGTTAGCGTGTGAGGTATGAGGTGGGTTAAGAAGTTGGAGTTGTTTGAGTTTATTAACAAAAAAGTGCAACAAAATAAGTTGTTGACATTCACTCACGGGTCAGCCCCAAACTATAGAAAAGTAGTGCTGCATGTCCAAGACGATTCCAGTGAACAAGATGTCAAAGGTTTAATCTTGGAATTTAGGGGATTAAATAATCCACACAAGGTGAGGAGAGTATTAACATATGCATACATCAGATTATCGAAATAGCTATGCTAGAGGAAACACACCTGTTACTACTCCAACCCCAAATCTAGCTGGGAGGTGGGCCCCATAGGTACTTCCCTTCTTATAGTCCTTATACTCGCAGAGTATGTATCATCATCAGCAGTCACATAGATTTTAGGCGGATTCAATAATTTGTAGAACATGAGGGTACGTATATTATACCAGTGGGGGCATTGACAATAAGAAGCTAGTCTTGGTTCACCTATGCACCAAATATAGATGCATCTGGAATTATTGGAGGACATTTTCACCATTCTGAGACACACAGACACTGGGACAGTGCTATGTGGTGGTTGTAGGAAAGTGCACTTTTTGACATGGTCACCCCCACCTTTTTGTCCTAGTACTGATGCTTTATGACGGAAGTTGCATTGGGTCCCTGCTAACCAGGTCCTCAGTGCCAGTGCTCTTTCCCAAAATCTAGGTAAATGTTCAATTGTAACTCAAATAGCAAGGACTTTAGCACACCTATAAGTCCTTAGTAAATGGTACCCCTGGTACCCGGGGCATGGGTACTAAAAATGGTCCCCAATGGCTGCAGCATGCATCATGCCACCATAATGGACCCACACAAAAACTGCATGCAGCCTGCCATTGCAGGATGCGTGAAATGGTGCAAACCATTTTGAAAACATGACTTGGCACACTCGACATGTTACACTCCTTATGCCATACCAACGAACACTGCATATACTATAGCTTAGTCATCCCTACAGCAGGCCTTAGTGCCCTAAGGCAGGGTGCATTATATTATATGGGAGGGCCCATATGCATTAGTTCTATCACAAAGACATTGCAAGTTATCACGCAGCCATCTTGAGTACATGTACTGGGCACTGGTCATTAAGAGTTACCCAGCTACACGATGGCTGCACTGGAACCAATGCTGTTTGATATCAAACACCTTGTCTTAATAAATCTGAACTGATGCCTAGATGAGATCGTCCTGGTCTGGTTTGAAAACAGCCATTTATTGTGTCAGAAAGAACCAGTGTCAGTAGATGAGATAAAAGTGGCCATTGAAGGCCTAGCCAGAGGTTAACCCTAAGGATCCAACAGCCTACCCTCTGAGTTGTATAAAACATTTTAAAACATACTGGCTACCCACTGACTTGAGGTCTACATGGAAGCTTACACAGCTGGTGTGTTACTACCCTCTATGTGGGAAGCTATTAATACTGTTATCCCTAAACTGGGATAGGAACCAAGTAAATGTGCATCTTATTGGCCATTATCATTATTTAATCTTGATAATAATATACTAGCTAAAGTGATAGTAAACCACCTTTCTATGAGAACAGAAAGCATTGTGTCACATGACCAGTCTGGCTTGTGCAGCACAAATCCACAGCAATGTATTTATGAACAGTGTTTGCAGTTCTCTATCAAATCTATCAAGTGCCTGGATGGTCGTTCTTTATGGCCACTGTGAATACATTTTGTTTCTCTGGTTATTTTTTTAAACTGTTAATGCTAATGAAAGGAATCAATACCTTGATTTAGCTTTAGGCCCTAATCATTCTGTTTATAATTCTGTTTTACCGGTCTCTCACCCCGAAACTGCGAAGCATTATTATCGGGCAAAGAAGTAATTTTGCATGAGGCTGTTTAAATGTGTGCTTAAAGTGCATGTATAGGTTGCACATTTATCTGGTAAATATTCTACAGTCTTCTTTGAAAAAAAGTCTAAATCCGGTCTGACGTTTAAGTGTTTTTTTCCTCTTGCACATTTGTGTTTCTGGAAACCTTCGTAACTTGGATATTTTGCAGGAAACTCAGAGTGGTAGAGGATGTTTCACACTTAGAGGCCCATTACGATTGCGGGCGGATCGCCACCGCCGGGCTGGCGGTGGCGATCCGCCCGCCAAATGTCCTTGGTACTCCCCCTGCCATATTAGTATGGCGGGGGGCACCGCGGTGGGCGAAAAGAAAGTCCGCCCCTTTTCTACCTTTCGACTTGTCGACCGGGCGGAAAAGGGACACAATTTGGTGGCGGTGTGTGCAAGACACCGCCATTCATACTATGATGCGTGCGATCATTGGCCTTTCCATTTTGATATTGGGGGCCCGTTGTGGGCCCCCAGGGTGTCGGGGGCTGGGGTGGACATGGGCCATTGCAATGCACTACGTGGCAGGCACCACGTGGTGCCTGCCATGTTGTGCATGGCAATGCTGTGCACAACCCTTTTACATTGTGAGCGGGGCTGCAGCCAGCAGATTCACCCGCAATGTAAAAGGGCCAGGAAGCGCCCGCCAGTGTGGCGGGCGCATCCTAATTTGCATGGCGGGACCGCCGCAACATCGGCAGTCGGTCCCGTGCTCCATTGCGGTGGCGGGCGGACATCGTAATAGGCCCCCAAGATTTGTATAAGTAGTGTGACTGCTAGAGGCACAAAAAAGGAAAGCTGCGCTCTGAGGAAGTGTGTGTAGTTATGAACTGTCAGAATGGTTGGAGAAGAACAGAAAAGCACAAAGCTTTTTCTATTGTTACTATTGTGTTGAACTTATGGCTGCTTGCCCAAAATCGTACTATAAGAATGGGCTTGCAGCGTGTGTAATTTGAGACTGACTTGTGCTTTTCTTATGTTGCAGTCACTCTCCTAGCTGCTTTATGTTATGCATATGCAATAAACATGCTTGTCCTCCCTTTGTTACAGATGTGATGATTAATGATTTTAGCTATGTAAAGGATTTTTTCTGACATTGTGGCGAGCCAGCCAGGAGATCCCCTTTGATCCGCCTGCTGCTGGGGAGGTTCCCCTTCACATAGCAAATTTAGTTGTGCACAACAAGAGGAGGATTACGGTTGCCCATTGAGACATAAGATCTGGTTCTTGGACGACAGGGGTACTGGTCTGGGTGACATCTGCAGCTGCCAGATAAGGTAGTAAAAGAGGGTGATCATCGATTCCTTATGTATTGAGCCACAACTGTTCCAAACGGATTTGTGTATTTAGTTAACCCTGGCAGACCTTTGTTTAGGAATAGTCAGAGAGAGAGAGAGAAGTCAAAGTGTTTTGTTGACCCTGACAGACGTTTGTTTAGGAATCGTCAGAGAAATATATAGTTAAACTTGGCAGACTGTTTTTTCCTTTTGGGATTATCAGAGAAATTGAATTATATAAGAAGTTTATCCTGACAGTTTGAATTAGGAAAATGTCAGAGGAAGAGAGAAAAAGATGACTTGTATAAATGTATTATGTGAATTGTTTAAAAAAAACAAATATATATATATAATGTAGATTTGTAATTATAGCATGTGTAATAAATCATGAGTTCTCTTGCATTGCCAGAGGCACCAACTGTTCTTTTAGTGTTAACTCCATTAAGTGTAGGTGTGTCGTGTGAAACTCTTGTAAGTCTCCTACAACTTGCTTACTTAGGGATAACTGCAGACAAGGCTAAACAAAAGGGAGCAATCTGTTTTGTAGCCCACAAGTATTTCCCCCCGAACAGGAATGGTAAACGTTTACAGTAGATTAAAAGAAAAATTATGAGGCCATGCCTTTCTTTAAGAAATCTTCCCCGGGGGAGAAACGGAAAGAAAGGGACTTCTTTAAGCCACATGATTTCCACATTTTCAGGAGACTCTGATAGGATAAAAAGACATAGTCAGGAATTGGCAGAAGGTACAAAGACTTCCCGAGTTTCATGGCCCCAAGATGGCTCTTTTGATAATACAGTGATATCCCATGTAATATCTTATATGTTAGGAGCATATAAAGGAGATAAAAGAACAAAAAGTACAGCATTAGACATGTGGAAAATATTCATCAGGATTCCTATATGGAAGCTAGAGTACCGTTCAACATATTCTGAGATAATTAAAGGGTCCTTATGCCACCAGGTTATGTATCCATCAGACTCAGTGGACACTGCTGTTCTGGCTGTAGGCTGTAGGATACTAAGACCCAACATTAATACCCCTGACTGACATAAACAAAATTACACCAAAGGTTAACATTGGGAGGTTGATTTTACCCAAAGAATTAATAAAGACTCTCTTAAACCTAAAAAAGTATATAAGGGAACAGTGATAGTTATAGTTAGTTGGACATTTCACTCGTACAAACCCAGAGAAATTTGGTCGTTATACTTAGTTGAGCTAACTATAACTCGCGTCCCCTCAATATACTGCTGATGACATCACATATTACATCACTCATGACATGGTCAGTGACATCACAGATGACATTGCAAATGACATCACTGATGACATCATCCAGTGACTGAGTGTTTCTAAAAAGTTTAAATATGTTATATATATATATATGTCAGCACAGAAGAGAAAGTGCAGAAGCCCAGTTCCTGGAAAACATTGCATTCATTTTCAGACGGCAGCCTGCTCTCATTCTCCTAATGTTTCGGCTCCAATGAGCCTTGCTCACAGGTGAGGCAGTTTGTCATCACAGGACTCTGTGCTCCCTTTAAGAGCATGCCATCACGTGACTCTGCTGATGTATCAGCATACATATCCCACAGTGCACCACCGATGTTAAATCCTTTTTGCAACAACTACGACATCGATTTTAATACGCTATCCCCATAATTGTGTCTCCACTTGTGTAGTTGCATGTTGTAAAAGTTCTTTACTTTGCAGTGCACTGGTGCAATAAAAGTTCATTTGCTTGGAACAGAGTCATGTAATATTACACCACAGTCTGACATGACAGATCGTAATTATTTGGGCACAGCCTTAAACAAAGTTTGTAAAATTCTGTCTTCAATAGTGCAATGTGTCCGGGAAAGGCAAGAGGAGAAAGGTATCCCCCCACATCGTATCCCTTTCTCACCATTGCTACTGTAATAGGGTAAATCTTTTTCTGGCATCACGGCGAGCAGGTCATGCTCTCTTATTAAATCCATACACAACACCAACGAATTAGAGAGCCTCCGACCCTGCAGGGCGGCTCCTGGCGTTGACAGGCACGGAGCATCCTGTACATAAATCATCACAGAAGAGAAAGTGCAGAAGCCCAGTTCCTGGAAAACATTGCATTTATTTTCAGACGGCAGCCTGCTCTCATTCTCGTAATGTTTCGGCTCCAATGAGCCTTGCTCACAGGTGAGGCAGTTTGCCATCACAAGACTCTGTGCTTCTTACAAGAGCATGCCATCACGTGACTCTGCTGATGTATAAGCATACATATCCCACAGTGCACCACCGATGTTAAATCCTTTTTGCAACAACTACGACATAGATTTTAATACGCCATAATTGTGTCTCCACTTGTGTAGTTGCATGATGTAAAAGTTCTTTACTTTGCAGTGCAGTGGTGCAATAAAAGTTCATTTACTTGGAACAGAGTCACGTAAAATTACACCACAGTCTGGCCTGACAGATCATAATTATTTGGGCACAGCCTTAAACAAAGTTTGTCAAATTCTGTCTTCAATAGTGCAATGTGTCCTGAAAAGTCGAGAGGAGAAAGGTATCTCCACCCTCGTATCCGTTTCTCACCATTGCCACTGTAATAGGGTAAATCCTTTTCTGGCGTCACGGCGAGCGGGTCATGCTCTCTTATTCCACACACATTGGATTATTGATTTCTTGTCTGAGTATCTGTATGAGTGTCTGAGTGTGTGTATGGGTGGGTGGAAGTTGTGTGACTCCATGCATAGATGTGTGAGTGGCTGATGGGTTCAAGAGTGCTTCTCTGAAGGGCAGTATTTGTGAGTGAGTGTGTGTATAGGCCTGTCGGTGAGTGTTTAGATGTCTCAGTGGTACATGTGTGAGCAGCTACATATCTGAAAGGCACTATATGTGAATGTTTACTATTTAAATGACTATGTGAGAGTGAGTCATTGTGACAGTGGCTGTATGAATGAGTTTGTGCTTGTGTAAGTGATTGTGTAAGAGAGTAAGTAAGTATGTATGTATGAATAAGTGACGTGGTGTGTGTATAACTGTATAGGTGAGTAAATGGTAGTGTGATTGATTATTTGAGTGACTGAGTAGGTGTTTGAGTACCACTATGGGTGACTGACAGTGTGTGAGTGTCTGTATAGCTGTATCAGTGTATATGATAGTGCTGTATTGATAAGTGACTGCATGTATGAGTGACTGTATGGTTGAATGAGCTGATGTGTCTGTAGCTCTAGGAATCAGTGAGTGGGTATGTAGTAACTTGTAATGATGTGTCTATGATTTCAAAAATGATAGTCTCTATTTTAGAGAGGGTTTATCAAAGGTTATATTAGGGTGTGGGGAGGTGCATCAAATTTTCATGTGGATGATGTCACTGACCATGTCATGAGTTATGTAATATGTGATGTCATCAGCAGTGCATTCAGGGGGCGCGAGTTATAGTTAGCTCATCTAACTATAACAGCTGAATTTCTCTGGTTTTGTATGAGTGAAATGTCCAACTAACTATAACGTTCCTGAAACCTGTGTTTTTTTCAGTGAATGTCTAAGATTTTTTAAATGCTAATTTCTAACTATAATGTCCTTGAAACCAATGGTTTTTACAGTGAATTTCTAAGGTTTTTCAAATGCCAATTCCTAACTATAACGTCCCCGAAACTTATGGTTTTTACAGTGAATTTCTAAGGTTTTTAAACACTAATCCCTAACTATAATGTCCCGGAAACCTATGGTTTTTTCAATTAATTTCTAAATCTTAAGTATAAAATAATTTTAACCTTACCTTTTTTACAATATTTGAAAGTGTTTTATAGAATTCCTTTTATTTAAAAATGATTGGAAGCATATTTTTGAACTTTTCTTTTTAGGCCTCACTGAGCCCAGTGCATGCGCTGGCTCGGAGAGACATTTTGTAATGTGAGTTTTCAAAGTGCTGCTGGCTGGCCTAGCGACTGTGCATGCCCGAACCTGTAGCCTTCAGCAACACTTTGAAAACTCGTGCGCGATCACTTTCGCTTTCAGAGCGATTGCGATGACGCACGCTTTCAATGCTTGTTTGAGATGGTATCTGCAATTCTCAGAAGAACAGCGATTTCATGCTCGGATCTCAGGATATCCAGTACAGTCTCGGGCCCAACATCAACCCCATATAGATATAGTTAATCCCCCTTCACTGCAGGAGTACAGAGTGCTAAATAGAGCCCTCGACTCTAAGCTCACATACCATCTTCCCTGTACTGCAATTGCTAGAAAATCGATGCTATCACCACCGACACTTCCTGGACTCTGGCCTCGCATACTTCACTGCTCTCACTGCGAGCATATCCATGCCATGGCCTCGCAGTTACCCCCATCCAGTCATCAGCATCGTGGTACAACTTACCGCCTCTCAAGGAGGCGGAGACCACTCAGGACATGTGTAAGTGTCAGAGGAGAGATACGAAACCGTGAACCGGGCATTATAACATCAGAGCCAACTAATGTCTATTTCTGTGAAATAATACGAACAGCTGTTTAAACAGTGTTCTGAGGATTCTAGAGCTCTGAAGTCGCACCATTCACGGAGTGCGTTGGTCATGCAGGCCTTGATTTTTTTACTTTGCATTCTGACATTGGTCATCTAATTAAAAAGACAATTATCAGAGGACAAAGGTAATTCCAGGACCGGATTACGTACCCGTTCATACCTCACACAGTTCTGTTTGGAAGCGCTGCCTCTTGTTGGACCTTTTTTGTAATATGTGCTTTATCCATGTGACATGAGTGGAAACCCATCTCTTCATTTGAACCTTTCAGATCACCGATTTCAAGTTTTACTTCTTAGGAGGCATGTGGGCACACGAGCACACCTAAACTGTGAATGCGTTTTCCACCTAATTTTATATTTAGCACAGCCCCGTGCAGTACATAATCGGGATATATTTTGCCCATTTATAGCTCAAACTAATGGAAAACATTACAGTCTTAGTAAACGGGGTGCAACTAGGGGTTGAGGAATTAGTATAATCTGCTATTGCTAAATGACACAAAATGCATTCTTGAATCAGTTTTTGACTTAAGGGTGCATTCCGTGCCAATAGTGCCAAAACAACGAGTGTTGTAGTTCTGGTCCTTAACCTTGTTCCTGCCCTATAATTTTTCAGATAACATGATATAATTATGCGATGTGGCAAAATGGCATCATTTCAGGTCTTTCATGCAACAAGCGTAACACAAAAGTTTCTAAATTATACCGGCATTACTGAAATTTCACCCGGGCCCAGGAACAATGCAACACCAGATGTATTGCAAAAGCCGGCTGGTCAGCATTCTGCTGTTGAGTGCAGTAGCAGGGTATTAAAAGAGGGGGTACTGTCGACCAGAGCCTGTACTGCTTTAGCAGGCAGACGATTAGGAAGGACCTGTGTCCAGATCAAATAAAAACCGTAAATATTTCTATGTAGTTCAAAACCGGATGAAAATGATGATTCATTCTTTATAACGGACAACTTTATTTCTCAATACACTAAAGTTTATGTTAACATCACAGGCACTGTTCTCAAAGTGGCAGCCATTTCAAGATGGACTTTAGATGAATTCCAAACACAGTGCATCTAATTTTACGGTCTAGTGCCTTGAAACCCAAGTACTTCCTAGTGAGGCATGTTCAATTCAATGTGAAATGTACTATCATATACTTCATCGTTGGTGTTGCTTCGTCCCCTCCCACCTCACCTTTGTTGACGTTGCTTCTTCCCCTGCCCCCTTTTGTTGGTTTTGCTTCTTGCCCTCCCACACTCCCCGTTGTTGGTGTTGTTTCTCCCCCTTTTTCGGTTTTGATTCTCCCTCTTCCATCCCCCTTATCCATGTTGCTTCTTCCCCTCCTGCCACTCTTGTCCGTGTTGCTCCTTCCCTTCCACACTCCTGTTGTCCATGTTGCTTCTTACCTCCAACTGTCACCATCCCATTGTCTGTGTTGACCCCCCTACTCGCCACAAGAAAATAAAAGTGCTGTGAAGTGGCCAGCAATGGACGCATCATAGCTTCTTTTTTTTAACAGTCCCATTGCCCGCTCCCTCCCACTTGTTGTCTGTGTTTCCCTTTCCCTTCATTCCTCCATCTAGTTGTCCATGTTGCTGCACCCACCATACTGCACTGAATATTCTAGGATCTGCAACCCTGCTGAGCCTGGGAGAGGCACACTAAAGTTTTCCTTTGGCTTTCTTTCCTTTCTGTGGGCTCGCAGCAGGTTTCCCTTTTTTGAATGGGCACACCAACAAGCATATGTTTGTCAAGTTGACAAAGAAATGCTTTTTTTGTAAAAGAGCCCCAGGACGCTCTTTCACGAGAATGTCGACCGTGTCTAAAGAAAGAGGCGCAGCCGCCATTTATAAACAAGCATTGGCATAGCTAATAGGTCTCGCATTTGGGACCTTATAAGTGTTTAGCCATGCAACAGTTGGTGTTGTTGCACCAAGGATATTCTGCTGCATTACTAAATACTTATAAGGTCCAAAAAGCGAGACCTATTGACTATGCCAATGCTTGTTTTAAATATTCTTAGTTTTTCTAAAATCAACTTCAACAATAAAAATCACTCTTTAAAATATATATATCACAGACTACTAAAAATATACTCTATTATTTATATGTACATCTTACATTTATATTTACTTGAAATAATGCTTTTAATACTATGAAAGTTGTTTTATTGTATTATTACGCTTTCTCTCTTTTTTCTTTTTACAAAGGAGTCGTGCACCCTACGCGAACCTACACGATTGGTGCGTGGATTCAGGCTGCGAAAACCCTGCTGGTGTGCATTTCCAGAGTTGCGCTGGAGCCGCGACTCCGGTGTAATTTCAAAAGTATGAAATATCATTGTAGAAATTATAAATATCAGTTTTGGTTATAGACTTTAACTAATATAATTTAGAAAATAATTTATAAACAGTATTTTTTACTTTACTGTTAACTGTACGAAATTGAATGAGTGCGCGATGTATGCGCGTAGGGTGCGCGACCCCCCCCTGCACGTATTTACGGGGTCGCGTTGGGGTCGGGACTTCGGTGGATTTTCAAAGTGTGAAATATCACTGAACAAAGTTTAAATATCAGTTTTGTTTAAACACTTTCACTAATATACTTTGTAAAACATTTTATAAACACCTATTTATACTTTATAATTATGGATACGAAATTTTACGGGTGTGCGCACCCAACGCAACTCCATGTGACCTGAAAAGAAAGCTTCTGATTGGTTTAAAACATTTTCATTCTGTTAGAGTGAGGATCCA
Source organism: Triturus cristatus (assembly GCF_964204655.1). NCBI lineage: Eukaryota > Metazoa > Chordata > Amphibia > Caudata > Salamandridae > Triturus > Triturus cristatus. The sequence goes on along the minus strand of NC_140590.1, from coordinate 1,302,272,355 downwards.
ACACCTGTTTTATTCCTCTTATTATTTGTCTGCCTTCCTGGCGAGACCTGTTTGTTGTATCTTCCTAAAATTTTGTCTTTTACAGTTTCTTGGCTTTATTTTTCAAACAATGGCATCCAGTCATCCAGATCAAGACCTAGTGGAAGAGGAAGATGATGTGGTGGAGCCTGTCAAGAAGAAAAAAGAAAGTGTGGTTTGGGCCTTCTTCACTGTGCCGGAGGGAGAGGAAAAATGTGGATGCGAGAAAGGTGACATGCAAGATATGCAAAAGAGTACTGTCCAGAGGTTCTGAGAAAAAGTTCTCACGCGGAACGTCGTCCAAGAAGAAGCACTTGGAGACAATTCACCACTTGCTTTTGAGTCAAATAAATTTCTCAGAGCGAGTGAAATGAATCAACACAACTTGACCCAAATGCTCCATCAACTTTGTCAGCAGGAGTTCCACCTACACCAAGGCCACACATTTTTCCTGACCTTCTGGATACCACAGTTAATTGCAAAAAATGCGATGCCTAACTCTGCATTGGGGAGCAATGCATTGATGTCATAATCAATGCAATTAAAACACAAAAGTGTTGATTTTTTTTTCTGCTCCCAAATTTTCTTTTCTTCTTTTTTTTCCAGTTATATTGCACTCTTCAATTTTGTTTTGTTTAAAAAAAAGTCAAAAACACCAAAAAAAGAATAAAATATTCGAAAATACAAAAAAATTAAAATTCTTAAAAAAAAAAAGTTTCTTACGGAACCACATATACTGGTTAAAAATAGAAAAATTACCTGAGTGATTGCATGCGTGCAAGGATACTGCCTGAGTGGTTGCAGGACTACTTGTATAGTGACTGAATAGGTAGTGCCTGAGTGATTGCCTGAGTGCCTGAATGATTGAAGAAGTGCATGGGTAATGCCTGGGTGATTGCATGAGTGCAGGAGTAATATCTGGGTGATTGGAGGAGTGCGTGGGTACTGCCTGAGTGATTGAAGAAGTGCATGGGTAATGCCTGGTTGATTTTGTAGGTGCATGGGTACTGGCTGAGTGATTGGAGGACTGCATGGATAGTGCCTGGATAATTGGAAGAGTGCAAAGGTAGTGCCTGGGTTATTGCATGAGTGCTTAGGTTGTGCCTGGGTGAATGCACGAGTGCAGGGATAATGCCAGGGTGATTGTGGAGTGGATAGATATGGCCTGAGTGATTGAAGGAGTGTATGGGTAATACATGGGTGATTGCATGAGTACTGGCTGGGTAGTGCCTGGGGGATTGGAGGAATGCAAAAGTAGTGCTTGTGTTATTGCATGAGTGCATGGGTAGTGCCTGGGTGATTGGAGGAATGCAAAAGTAGTGCTTGTGTTATTGCATGAGTGCAGGGGTAGTGCCTGGATGATTGGAGGAGTGCATAAGTAGTGCCTGGGTGATTTTATAAGTGCATGGGTAGTGGCTGGGTGATTGAAGGAGTGCATGGGTAATGCCTGGGTGATTGCATGTGTAGGGATAATATCTGGGTGATTGAAGGAGTGCATGGGTACTGCCTGAGTAATTGAAGGAGTGCATGGGTAATTCCTGACTGTTTGCATGAGTGCAGGGGTAATGTCTGGGTGATTGTATGAGTGCAGGGGTAGTGCCTGGGTAATTGGAGGAGTGCATAGGTAGTACCTGGGTGATTTTGTAAGCGCATAGGTACTAGCTGGGTGATTGAAGGAGTGCATGGATAGTGCCTGGGTGATTAGAGGAGTGGAAGAGTGATGCCTGTGTTTTTTCATGAGTGTATAGTTAGTGCCTGGGTGATTGTATGAGTGCATGGGTAGTGCCTGGGTGATTGGAGAAGTGCATAGGTAGTGCCTGAGTGATTTCATGAGTGTATGGATAGTGCCTGAGTGATTGAAGGAGTGCATTGGTAATGCCTGGGTAATTGCATGAGTGCATGTCTTTTGCCTGGGTGATTGGAGAAGTGCATGTGTACTGCCTGAGTGAATGCAACAGTGCAAGGATAGTGCCTGAGTACACGGATGAGTCAATGGGTAGTGCCTAGGTGCTTGCATTAGTGCATTGGTAGTGCCTGGGTGATTGTACCAGTATATGGGGGTGCCTCGGTAAATCGAATGAGTGTGGGAATAGTGCCTGAGTGCATAGATGAGTGCATGGGTAGTGTTTGAAGGAATGGATGAGTGCAGTAAAAGTGGCTCTAAACATTATTTTATATTATCATGCATATTACATTATTTCTTCTTACCTTTTTTTACTAATGTAGATACAAAACTCAGTGGAACTATTTTACAGTAGTTGTGTTGTAAACCGAATTTAAAATCTTTTCAAACTTCACCATTACCTTTTGTAAAAAAGAAGACAAACGGTTATCGAATATAATAATATACTTTTAAGAACACAGCATAATTTTAGAATTACATTAAATACAGAGTATAGTGTCCAGATGTTGTAGTAGATCCATTATGGAAAATAATAGCCACTGCTTTAAAAGTTATTCCTGAAATTGATACTTGACTTGCCACAAAATGTTTAATTTTGGTTTCCAATTTTCTTCCATCTGCTCTACAACATTGTAGCATTAAAATTACATATTTTCCCAATCTTTCTAGTTGTAATGTTGACGACATTTATGATTTGCAATGAGAACATTTCATATCTTGATTAGCTGTTTTTACTAATTTGTTAAAAGACACTGATTTTCAACCTGGTATCGTCAAGTAAATGAATCGTTCAGTGTCTATTTCAGAAGTAGAAGAAAAAGAACACTCTTCACATTTATGATTCCATCTGTAACTTAGTCCAAATAAATCTTCAATTTCTATCCTTCACCATCCAATACTCCAAGCATAAAAATAAGAAATTCTTGTGCATCTTCTTGTATATTCAGTGTAAATTTCAATAAACCAGTTCATATATCCAAAAGATGCCTAATGCCAGACGCAGTATGGATTTTACTTCTATCAGTTATCAACTTTTGAAAATATAATGTAGTAAAGAACAGAATCTTTTTTCTCAATTTTCCATAATTTCATGATGAAGATCTTCTAGATAAAACACATCTTTCACAATTACATTAGCACAGCAGTTGATACCTGAACTATTTTCTAACTGGTATCTTACAATATCATCAACAGTGTCCATTTTGATTTTCTTTGCACCTTCAGGATTCTCTTGAATTGTTTTCTTTTTTGGAATCTCAGTAGAATGTTTGTTATATTTCTGTTTTGGACACACTACACGTTTCAAATATACGGGATATTCACTTAAGTTAGGCGCATAAAATCTTCTTAACCGATTGTATTTTCTTACACAATTTGCATCAGCACTAATCTTTTTCTCATTAAAATCAATCAAATACAAACCAGATAATGTTCTTACTCGAGACAATGCAACATATGCCATGCCCTCTTTAAACACTGTACCTCCAATATTTACCAAAGCACTGTCTACACTTCAACCTTAAGATATATGAATGGTTACTGCATATGCTAAGGAAAGAGGAAACTGTTTTCTATGAACATACAAGTCCTTTACAAGCAAAAGACTAACAGCACAACATCGAATCTGTTTTACCTCTTCAATCTGATCAAATTTAATCTTCAAAAATTCAATTACATATCTGTTCTGAAAATGTACAAAATCAACAGCATTTCCCATTGCTCCATTTACTTAACCTTCTTCTACATTCAAATTTCGCCATAAAATTACCTGACAGTTTATACATGCATATAAACCTGCAGTCTTAGACACAGACTTTTCCAAAGAATGAAATTCTGACTGTAATTTCTCTTCCTTTGTGTTCCATTTTATCAATAGCTTCCATTTTCACTATTGGTTGTTTTTCCAATTTCAAAAGTTCTTGATTGAATGTAGAACACTCTTGCAGTGTTGGCATTAGGCAAACTATAGACTTCTTTTCTCCACTTTTTTTGTACATTATTTCAGGTGCTATGTTTTCATTTGCAAACAAGTTCGTTAGTAACCGACGTTGTAAAGCTGCTTTACCATGTTTTTTCAAAACACCAATTCTTATTTCTTGAAGACTGTTTTCATAATGTTCATCACTCGCTTGTCGCATATTCTTAATAAGTTCCTTATATTCAAAAAGAGACCAAATGTTCACATTTCCAATACTTCCTAAAGATTTCCCAGTGTCTTCATGGACAAGTGTTTTAAAAACGGGTTGTCCTTTCACAGGAGTAAGCTGTACTAGATCGCCAAATACATTTACATGTTTTCCTCCAAATGGAACATCATAATCTGTTTTTAAAATCTGTTGCATTCTTAAATGTACAAAGGCAAGCATTAAGTTTGAGACCATGCTCACGTTATCAATGATTAAAAGTTTTATTTTCTTCAGTACTTTTGAAACTTCATAACAAGCTTCTCCAGATAGCTTGTGATATTCCAATTTATTTTCATGTTCAACTGGTAACATGAGTAATCAATGTAAAGTAATGCCTTTAATGCTGTGTGCTGTTAATTCAGTTGGAGCTGTTACAACACAAGATAAATGTGATTCAGTAGTTTTGTGTTGATAACTGGTGAAAAATGTATTTAAGAAACTTTTTCCTGTTCCAGCTTGACCACTGATGTACCATTGAATAGGTTTAAATGATGTGCATTGGCATTCTTTTTAGGTCTCGCGTAAACAGCGCATGCGCTGTCGCAAGACCTATAGTAAACACAATATGTAGGGTAATTTCTCCTGTCACTTGCCATTGGTTGATTCTGGCAATCCTCTTCTTATCTTGCTCACTGTTGGCTGCTGATCCCATACGTCACTTCCGTCTTTGTAGGAAGCAGCACCGACCAACTACAGTTTCCCTACACTCTGAGTGTTTATATATTATTTTGGGGACTACTTCTTTTTAGGTCGAGAATGATACATACACACACATGCATACATAATCAGCACAGCACCCTTACGAGCGCCACGCTGTTAATGGTTTCATTGTGTCCTCCACCCTCAGCTCTCACTCCCCCCTCCCTCCTTGTTTAAAGAGCACTTCATCGATCTCGCTGCCTCCTTCCTCTGCATTTCATGAAGCAAACATAATCCACATCCATAAAACCACTGAGCGTTGCGCCCCTTCACAAATGCATTTATTAAGAGCGCTGAAACGTCACGCTTAAACTTTAAATATTTCTTTTTTTTATTCATCTTTTTAACATCGCTAAGCTGCCTCACTTTAACTTTAACAATGGCGCCCATGCGCCTATTGTCAGAAGTTTGGCCGCTTGTAACATGACCAGAGGTGTTTTTTTCCTTCTCCCCGCTTCTTTGAATATGTGTACGCAATTAAATAGAAAAGAAAGACGGCAGCCACCTTTACTTCATTGCCGGCTGTGCAGACACAGCATACGTTATCAGCACGGTGCCCTTCTACGAGCGCCGCGCTGTTAATGGTGGCATTGTTATACTAAGCTTGCCGCTCTTATTTTCACTTTACTGAAGTTAGCTGCCGTCCGCTTTTGTTCATTTATACACGGCTGTGCATGGCGCACTTTTGTTTTAGGTACTGCTTTAGGTCAACATGTGTGATTTGGCTGCAACATTTTTAGTATGCAGCGTTTTATTTTTTAATCAGTGGCCTGCGCACATCATGTTAGTGGGGGGATTTATAGCTTACTGTAATGCTAAAACCCCTCTTCCATGGCCTCGAGAAAAACTTTGCACTTCACCAATGATGAGAACTCCAAGGTGCGCGTGCACCAAGATTAATATAACATCTCCGAGCATTCTTCAAAGCGAGCGCCGTCCACTCCACACTCCTGTGCATGTCCCGTGTGTCAACGCACACATGGAGGGGAGGGCTCTGCTTAGAAGCTGCTTATAATTGTTGACTTATGTTTTCACCAAGCATCTAATCAATAAAGAGTTGTAGTTTATACAGCTGGCAGTGAGGTTTTAACACAAGATCAGACTTCATTATCAAATTTTCTGGGAAACACTTCTGCTGACTTACAAGCACATTCATGATCGAATACATTTGTATATGTGCTGAGGAGATACATGATTTATTCATCACAGTTATTTCTTAGCCACATGTAGTATTAAGCCTTATAAATATAACATCTTGACCTTCAAGATAGAGTTGCAAGTTTTAAATCTAATACAACATTTTGGGAATTCAATTTGAAAAGCTGATCAACGCTCTGTTAATTAAAGACAGGAGTCTCTCTACTGGCTATTACCAAACACCTCCAGTGATAACCAATTACAGAACACCGTATTCAGGGGTCATTAGTTTAGCAGTTGTAATTGTTCAATTTTAGATGCTCTGTCAAATTAAGGGATTATTCAGATTTCCTCAAACTGCGCAACACTTATTTTTTACACGATAAGTGGTTAGTTTTTCAGGTGATTATTTCTTTTTTTTTGTTTCTTGTGGAATGTTAATCTGTCCATACCTAGACCTGTTGAACAAGAACCCAGTCACTATACAAAATACATCGATGTTTCCCTCAGCACACTGCAACAAAGAATAAATGCACCACAAATGCCAATGGTCTTAAAGTAGAATTTGTAGTATTGTTTCTAATGTTCAAATTATTTTTAGGACAACATTCCACTTGGAAAGTGGAAACGTAGGTTTGCAACACACACATCAACATGCAATCAAAGCATAACTATAACAAGTTATGACAAAAACAAGTATTTGGAATGCAGTAGGTCTCGCATTTGCGAGAGTTTGAGCTATTGGCATTGTAAATGACAATACCTTTTATTTGTGCTTTTAAAACCTGCAAGTGATGCGTAAACACGCACTTTGTACTTATAGTCCTTGCTTACGAGAAGTAAGGCTGGCAGTAAAAAAGGCGCAGTTACTGCTGGCCTTGCTTCTCCTAAGCACAGACTATAAGTACAAAGTCCATGTTTACGCACCGCTTGCAGGTTTTCAAAACACGTAAATAAAAGACACCTTCATTTACAGTGCCAATAGCTCAAACTCTCGCAAATGCGAGACCTATTGCATTGCAAATGCTTGTTTTTATGCAGCAAGCCATACTGTATCTGTTGTGTCACTTGCTGATATATTTATTTTTGTTCAATATTTAGTTCTTCTTCCAAGTTTCCCAACTCAATAATATCCTGTTGTGCTTGTTGCATTTCTGTTTCTACTTCATTCATGGCTATTGCTGCTTCATTTTCAATAATTGGTTGTCCTAGTGGATCTTAACTTGATGGAGCAGAACTTTGACTATCTTGAGAACTATCTCTAGCTATTTTAGCTGCAATAGTAGTTTCTTGTTCAATCTCTTCATTTAAAATTTGGTGATAAGTAGGGAACATTGTGCATTTAATGTTATCTTTATATGCATTAAAAGAATCGTCATAGCAGTCAAAATCTCCAAGTAATTCCATTTCACTATGCCAAGGCTTGAAGAGTTGCAGAAGTGCTAAATAGAAAAATTCCCTTTTATCTGGAGTTTCCCAACTGGTTCATTTAATGCTAAGCATTCAATTTCTTTTAGAGATTTCAATACTCTATTTCGTGTGGCCGCAAGACCTAGACTTACCCAAATGATTCCTCTTGACTTTGAATATAAACTGGCAGAGCTCAACCGATCCGAACATTCATATGATCAAATCTCTCGATGGGAAAGCATTTTCAAACTAAAGCTGTACTATTTGTTACTAAGACTCTTCTCTTATGAAATTTCTTCCCACATTTCTTTCAACTTTGTCTTTTCAGATTTGGTTATATATGATGTAACATAGCAAGCAACAGCAATTGAATTATCTGCAACATACTGGATATCCATGTTTGTATTCCACATTGTCTAACTCACTGGAATGTAGTCATTAATATACTTTGAATCTTCAGTTCTTTTTATGTTGTAAGTATTCTTTGGAGATTTTTGAGTTATAGTATGTCTTATTGCTGACATAAAACTATTGACCCTTCCTTTTGAAATTATTGGACGTGGGAATCCAAAATGACATTTTGTATAAAAGTTTCCCTTTGACTTGTATTTTCGTTGACATTATTTTCCACATTGATGACTTTGAAAATGTAAAACCTTTTCTCTCAAGCTCGGTTCTCCCCCTTTTTTGGAATGGCACAGGTAACATAGTCTTCGATGAAAAACAAAACACTTTTATCAGTATCAGTTCCAAATTTTGGTGCATTCTTGATCCATAAATGCATGTATATATGAGGAATACCTCTGGCTTGGTACTCCTTTCTCCAAAAGAAATCAGTAACTTCTCCAAGAGGTGGATTATTTTTATTGCAGATAAAAGACATCATAGCTTGAACCCTATGATTAAAATATCTGCGCACATTCACAGGATCCAATGAACACAATTCTCCAGCTGTCTTCAATTCAATGTTTTTTACATTTGAATTTGCTTGGGGTAGAAATTCAAGTAAATCGTCCCAAGCATATTCAGCACAGCTAAGTGTTAGAAACCACGTAGGGGTACCTACATTTCTTAACATACATTTAAGTTTGCCGTGGCGACGATACCAATACTCATTAGTACCACGTTGACATATCATCAGATTAATTAACTGAGATTCTAAACGATTGTCTCTTTGTTGAACTTTGTTTATAAATTCCTTTGCAGGAACATGTGTAAGATGAACTCCTGTTTTCAATATGTGGTTCACTGCATATGAAAGTCCAGACAAATCACTTTTAGATAGAAGATGAAATATATATGGAATGCACTGTCGAAATCTTGAATCTTCGGAGTACAATCTTGTCGAGCAGTATTCTAAAAATTGAATCTGTACTGCTCGTTCATCATAACGTCCACCTTATACAATGGGGAACAGCTGGGGGGAAACAACGAGCTTCTAAACCTTTTTCCCACACACTCATGGGAGTTCCCTTTGCTTTCTTCATTTGAAATAATTCAATAGTGTTTCCAATCACTTCTTCTGATTGTAGAGGATGTATACTGTAATGTTCATAAATATCTTCACTCCTAGTCTACATTTTCTATTTTGCCAGTTGAAATTTCTGTATCATCTTCTAAACATTTCCTGTGATCCAGCGGCGTACCAACATCAGCTACTTTACTACCCTATACTCACCTGGACCCATAAACACACAAAATTGAGTAAACCGCTGGAGTTAAAGTTTTAAAACAAATTGTTTGTGATCACAATATCAGGTTTAGTTATTCATTATCCTTAACTAACCTTTCACTGATCAAAAAGTTCTTTCCTCTGCTCGATGGACCATTAGTTGAACTGATTGATGGTGATAATGACATAAATCTAACTTACTAAATTCTAATGAAATAACAACAGCCTCCTTTAAGAATTTAAAACTTGGCCTAAATTTTAGAGCATGTGAACCACTTCAAAAAATACAGTACAGTCACCTTCATTCATTAGGAGAGAAAATTCAATCTATTAATTATCAATCACAATACTTTGAACACCTGCAATGACTTATGCTCAGGAAAGGAGAGGACAGAGAGAAAAGATTACCTGCAAATACACTAAATAATAATGATCACAAATGGTGTGAAGACCAACCCCCTGGCCAAAGGGCTGGTAAGGGTCCCCCGGCATAGTTCAGGTGACAAAGACTTCAGGACAGGATAGTTGACCTCTCTAATTCAGATGATGGCACCACACCCCTCTCTGACACTCTCTTCTTCCTCGAGATTGTTCTGCGATCTTTTTATCTAACTCCAATTAAATTAGGATAGAAAGTTCTGCATTAGGCTTCTTCATCAGCATCTCACAGCATCTCTCTCAATGTCAGCATCACCTGCTACACTGACAGCATCTCCCCTCTGCAGCATTCAGCAAATCTTCTTCTCTAACTAATGAATATGCTACTTACCAGTATGCATCTGTTCTTGGCATGTAGGGCTGCTGACATTCATATCTGTGCATAGATCGCCGCCTAGTGTTGGGTCCGGCTGTTTGCACGTTGTTGTCCTGGAAGAGTCTTCGAAGTATCCTGGGATAGGTGACTCCTCCCCTGGACTACAGTGCGCATGGGCATCCTCCGATTGTTTTCGCCATTGTGGCAGTGATGGAGTAGATACAGAAAGTGATGACCATGCTATACAGTAATTCTGAGAGCTGCAGCTGCTACAGGCGCCGGGGAGGAGGGAGGGCGATATGAATGTCAGCAGCCCTACATGCCAAGAACAGATGCATACTGGTAAGTAGCATATTCAGTTCGAGGCATGTGGGCTGCTGAATTCATATCTGTGCATAGAATGTATAGCACTGCCCTCTATTAGCGGCGGCTACCAGTGCCAGCTGCAGCGGTCTGAAAAAGGGTTTTGAGAACAGCCTGTCCTACAGCTGCCTGCTGTTTTGATTGCACATCTACACAATAGTGTTTGGTAAATGTGTGTGTAGTGGACCAGGTGGCTGCTCTACATATATCATGCAGGGGAATATTTCCTAGAAAAGCCATGGAGGCCCCTAACTTACGTGTTGAGTGGGCTCGTGGGGGAATAGTTAATGTGCGTTTTGCCTTTTGATAACAAATTTGAATACACTTAACTATCCATCTGGCTATCCCTGCTTTGGAGATGGCGTTACCTTTGTGGTGTGGGGCAAAGGCAACGAACAGTTGTTTTGTCTTCCTAAAGGGTTTAGTCCTGTCGATGTAGTACATGAGGGCCCTCTTTACATCTAGTGTATGGAGTGCTCCTTCCGCGACAGTTTGTGGGTTTTGGAAGAAAACGGGCAGTTCAATAGTTTGATTCATGTGGAACTGCGATATTACCTTGGGCATGAATTTGGGGTTGGTACGTAGTACGACCCTGTTGGCGTGAACCTGTATAAATGGCTCTTGAACTGTTAGTGCCTGGAGTTCACTAACTCTTCTTAAAGAAGTGATCGCTACGAGGAAAGCCACTTTCCAGGTGAGGAATTGAATCTCGCATGAGTGGAGAGGTTCAAAGGGTGGACCCATCAGGCGTGTGAGGACCAGGTTGAGGTTCCACATTGGAGCCGGTGGGTGGCTTGGTGGAATGACTCGTTTGAGTCCTTCCAAGAATGCTTTGATGGCAGGCACTCTGAATAGTGAGAGGTGCTGCCTGGTTTGCAGATAGGCTGATATTGCGGTCAAATGGACACGTATAGAGGTGTACGCCAGATTGCATCGGTATAGGTGTAAGAGGTAACAAATGATGTTTTGGATGGATGCGTCCAGCGGGTTAATGTCATTATTACTGCAATAAATGACGAACCTTTTCCATTTGGCTGCATAGCAAGCTCTTGTAGTGGGTCTCCTGGCCTCCTTGATGATGTCCATACAGTCAGGTGGCAGGTTGAGGTAGCCAAACTCTAGGACTTCAGGAGCCAGATTGCCAGGTTCAGCTGTTGCGGATCTGGGTGCTGAATCTCTCCATGGTTCTGCGTCAAATGCGCGGGTTTGATCCGCAGCCTTTGATGCGGCACCACGGAAAGTTCGAGGAAGGTGGTGTACCATGGCTGGCGTGCCCACGTAGGAGCAACTAGGACGAGTGTCAGGGAGTGTTGTCTGAGTTTGCGAGCCACCAGCGGTATTAACGGCGCTGGGGGAAAAGCGTACGCAAATCTGCCGGACCAGTTCATCCATATCGCATTGCCCTGCGACTGCGGATGTGGGAACCTGGCGGCAAAGCTTTGGCATTTTGCGTTTTCGCTTGTGGCGAAGAGGTTTATCTTTGGATGACCCCACTGCTGGAAGTACGGTTGGAGTACTGAAGGGTGTAGCTCCCACTCGTGCATCTGGTGGCTGTGTCTGCTGAGCAGATCCGCCATCTGGTTGTCCTTGCCCGGGAGGTGCTCTGCCATGAGGAACATGTTCCTCTGAATGGCCCACTTCCACATGCTCTGAGCCAGATGAGACAACTGTGGAGAGTGTGTTCCTCCCTGCTTCTGTATGTAGTACATGGCAGTCATGTTGTCCGTCCGGATCAACACGACTTTGTTGCACAGATGTACTTTGAATGCCTTCATGGCCAGGAAGATTGCCATCAGTTCCAGAAGGTTGATGTGCATCTTCTTTTGTTGTGTCGTCCAAAGTCCCTGCACTGTGTAATTGAGTACATGAGCTCCCCATCCCTGGAGAGAGGCGTCCGCCGTCAGCATTATTTGTGGAACAGGCTCTTGGAACGGTCGGCCCTTGCAAAGGTTTTGTGGATTCCACCAATGCAGAGAGTTGTATGCCCGACCGCTCACCAACACTAGGTCTTTCAACTGTCCTTGAGCCTGATTCCACTGACGTGCTAAGCACTCCTGAAGCGGGCGCATATGTAATCTCGCGTGTGGGACTATGAAAATGCAGGAGGCCATCATGCCTATCAACTGCATGAACACTCGCGCTGGAAGTGAGTGTTGGGGTTTGAACCTGGAGATCAGCATTTGCATGCTGTTGATCCTCACTAAATTTGGCTGAGCTGTGGCCGCCAGAGTGTCTATAGTTGCACCTAGGTACTGTTGTACGTGTGCGGGCTGGAGATGGGATTTCGGGTAATTTAGTGAGAATCCCAGACTGTGAAGGAGGTGAATGGTGCGGGACATGTGGTTGGCACATTGCTGGGCTGATTGTGCTTGAACGAGCCAGTCGTCCAGGTAGGGGTAGACGTGTACGTGCTGCCTCCGTAGATGTGCCGCCACAGTAGCTAGGCACTTCGTGAAAACCCTGGGTGCTGTTGTCACGCCGAAGGGAAGGACTTTGAATTGGTAGTGCTGCCCTTGAACAGTGAACCTGAGGTATTTTTTGTGTGAGGGGTGAATGGGTATGTGGAAATACGCATCCTTGAGGTCCAGCGTGGCTAGGAAGTCTCCCTGCTTGAGAAGCGGAAGGACTTGCTGGAGAGCGAGCATGTGAAAGTGCTCGGAAAGAATGTACCGGTTCAGGGGTCTTAGGTCTAATATAGGTCTGAGTGACCCGTCCTTTTTCGGTATTAAAAAGTAGAGGGAGTACACTCCCGTACCCTGCTCGTGGACGGGTACGACCTCTATAGCGCCTTTTAGAAGCCTACTTTGCACCTCCTGCTGTAAGAGCGTTAAGTGCTCTGAGGACATAGGACGGTTTCTTGGAGGTATTGTGGGTGGAGTGGAGGTTAGCTCTAGACAGTAACCGTATTTGACAATATCTTTGACCCACCTGTCCGTGGTGATGGAGTTCCACGTGGACAGAAACCTTTGTAGCCTTCCCCCAACAGGTGTTATGTGGTCGGGAGGAAGGGAGAGGGCGTCACTGCTTGTTCTTGGGGGAGGACCTGGTGTTGCCGTAGCCGCGTCCTCTTCCCTTTGTACTGGAGCCACGATATCCACCCCGGGTGTTTTTATCGTAGGTGGTTTGTGTAGTGCCCTTGTTGTATGTCTGCTGTGACCCCTGTCCTCTACCTGCTCCTCTATTTCCGGGGCGACGAAAGGAGCTGCTCCGAAAGGACTGAGTCTGGAGAGCCCCCATGGACTTTGCGGTGTCCGTGTCCTTTTTTATTTTCTCAAGGGTGGTGTCAACCTCCGGTCCGAATAAATAGTCGGGGTTGACAGGCTGGTTGAGTATATTTTTTTGCACCTCAGGTTTGAATCCGGAGATTCGCAACCAGGCATGTCGTCGCAGCATGACGCTTGTGTTTATGGCCCTGGCGGCCGTGTCTGCGGCATCTAGTGCACACTTGATGGAAGCATTTGTCAGTAGCTGTCCCTCTCTGATAAGAATTTCTGCACCTTCTTTGAACTGGTCAGGGAGATGTTGGAGTAGTTGCTCCAATGTGTCATAGTGCGCTCTATCGTAGCGAGCGAGGAGCGCTTGAGTGTTGGCTATACGCCATATGTTGGCAGCCTGGGCGTCAACTCGCTTGCCAGAGGTCTCTAACACCTTGGACTCTTTGTCCGGGGGAGGAGCGTCACCTGTCGTTTGCGAGTGTGCCCTCTTGCGAGCATTCGCTACGACAATGGAGTCTAGTGGTAATTGGCCTCTGATGTAAGTAGGGTCCCCAGGCGCCGATCTGTATTTCTTATCGATCCTGGGGTTTATCACCCGTGCCCTGGTGGGTTCTTTGAAGATGTCCTTGGCTGGTTTGAGGACCCCTTTCAACATGGGCAGAGTTTTTACATGCCTTTCTGAGGATGCGAAGGTGTCCATAAGAAAGTCGTCCTCGACGGTGTCAGAGTGAAGCTGCACTCCATGATTATTCGCAGCACGTTCAATAAGAGCGTTGAACGCTGCAGTGTCCTCTGTGGGAGATGTTTTCGCCCCATAGAGTTGTGGGTCCTGTGCATCTAGAGGTGCACCTGGGTCTACAGGGTCGCCCCAAGTTTGATCAGGGTCCTGTTGGTCATCAGGGTCTATGTCTCCGTGGTAGGGGACTTGGTCACCCATGTAGTCCTCCAACGCATCCGTGTCAGAGTGTGTGGGAGAGAATGATTGTGGATCCTGGTAGGGCGAGTGGAAAGATTCGCAAAGGACAGGTTCTGAGTCCACAGGCAGCTTTCTTTTTATTGGGATCCGGAAAGGGTCCAAAGGTGGCTCTGAAGTTATCCTCCGTTCGTGGATAACCATCCTGCCGGTGTTGGTGTCGATGAGATGTGACGGAGACGTCTCAGCAGGTGTAATCGTGGTGTGGGTGACCCGTGTCCTGAGTTGGAACATTTTCGGGACCGTGGATGGAGGCAGACCAAAAGTAATGCTGGCTGGCGCCGAAGAGGCTGCTGGAGCTTTTATTGGGCCGGAGCCCGACGTGTCCTGGAGGACCGTTTTGGTTTTGCTGCTTTGTGCCGCAACAGGTCGCACTTGGAGCGCCTTTGAGGCTTTAGCGCCGACCAGGTCTGTAGAGGCGGCCGTGGACTTTTTCGGCGCCGGTGGGTCATCGAGTCGAGGGGCGGGAATGGCCGTCGACGTCTTCGATGCATGAGGTTTTGGTGTTGCCGTGGAAGCGATGTGAGACACAGCAGGCAGTGTGACCTTTGGTTTAGGAGTCGATGGCGTCGGCGCCGCGAGCCGAGCAGGTTTGGTGGCACCGAAGGCCTTTTTCCGTATGCCGACTCCGACCGCTTCAAGTTCGGCACCGAAGTCTCGCTTGGTGCGCTCGGTGCCGACGCGTTTCGCTGGCGTCGAAGGTGTGGAAGGCCTCGATCCGACCAGCGCCACTTTTGGTTTCGGTTTCAATTGAACCAGTGCAGCTTTCGGTTTCGGTTTGGAAGAAGGGAAACCAGCCGGTTTAGGTAATAATGGCTGCCGCTGAATGTCCGAGGCCGGGCCCGAGGGCGGGGCCGAAGAACTGCGGGATAGGTCTCGGGTAAGGCCCGAAGGCGATCCCTTGACCGGAGCCATAGACTGTGGCACTGGGCTCTCTTCAGTCTGAACGGGTAGGCCTTGCTCGTCATTGGAGCTACTCTCTTCGGCCCCTAAGGCCTCATCGTAGTCTCCTACCTCGGTGTCGTCTTCATCTCTGCGAAAGAATGATTCGTCGACGTCGTCCGATCCGGAATCATGTTCGGAAACGGGACTGGAGGGTAGGATCTCCAATTCTTCGACATCTTCGGTCTCGGCGTTGAAGATGTCTGCCGGGGCCGGTGCCGCGCTTCGCGTCTCGCCGCTCGCCGAGTCTTCTTGGAACGGAACCGGGCACAGGCCATGCATGTAGATTCGTCGTGGTCCGGCGAAAGGCATTTGTTGCACACCGGATGGACGTCGATGTGGGGATATTTCGCATTGCATACTGGACACCTCTTGAATGGTGTCCTCGATTCCATCGTCGATGTCGTCGATGGGCAGGTAAGATGCGAAAAGTCGGTTCTGAAAGTTAGTAAACTAACAAAGGTAGTATCGAAACCGATCGAGAAAACAGTACCGACGCGAACTAAAGGCCTTTTGGCCTCGACAAAGTTTTTCCTAACTTGAGTTAAGATAGCACATCCGAACCCAATGGCGGAAAAAAACAATCTGAGGATGGAGAGGATGCCCATGCGCACTGTAGTCCAGGGGAGGAGTCACCTATCCCAGGATACTTCGAAGACTCTTCCAGGACAACAACGTGCAAACATCCGGACCCAACACTAGGCGGCGATCTATGCACAGATATGAATTCAGCAGCCCACATGCCTCGAACCTAAAGTTACCTTAATTATACCTTTCATTCTGGATGTTCCACCCACTAAAGTTTCAATATCGTAAAAATTTGAATTCTAATTGGTCAGGCAAGGGGGAAGATCATCACACCATGCTTACATGTCACTTCCTTCAATTTGACCATTGTTCACAAACCCATCCCCTTAATTTTTATTCATGTTTTATTTACCCACCCACATTTACATTTCATCTTCAACAATTGTTTAAAATCTGACATGTAGACTCATTCATTTAGACTTTTCACTGCCGGGTAGGAGTGGAGCACAACAGGGGGTTGTGTGGGACATGGCCCTTTTTGCAGGGTCATCCCTGAACATTTTGCCTTCCTCCTGTATTTTCTCCAAACTATTTTTGTTGGTTTTATTTTCCTGAGTACTTTACCACTGTGTAGTATTTGACTGCCTTTACAAAACAATAGCTAATGCATTTGAAAAGTATTAATATTCTTAAAATTATTACTTACCTGCAGCGGAGTTCCTCTTGGTTCTAAAATAAAAACAATGTTTTATATAAAACAATTGGTCTCGGAATCTGTCTTTGTGTGTAATCATTTTTTGCCCGAGTGTGTCCGACAAATGCTGAACAGCCCTCTGATAAGCCCAACCACACTACCCCAAATAGAGCTTTTAGTATTATTTATTTAAGCCTCTGTAGATCCACTGGACCCTGTGCACACTATACCTTACTTTGGTATAGAATATACTGAGCAGCTTCCTACAGTGTTCTAGGTGTTTGTTATTTTATCAATAATGTGCAACACCGACTCCCATAAGTCTACCACCACAGGGCACAGCCACGCAAAATGAGGGAATCTGCACTTGCTCTGCCTCAGCAGGAGCAGTTGGAATGGTCTCTAATCCTCATATTGTGTAGGGACAACGATGTACAGTATATTTAATGCATCAAATGGAGTAATTGAAGGGACAGCTCACCTGTCTGAGCACAGCAAATTTGCCACTGTGTCTATCAGTGCTGGTGCCAGGGCCATCTGCCACGTGGAGAAAGCCTTAGGGACGCACACACCGATGTTTTGTTATGGAAGATGCCATCAATTCTAGTGATCCGTTTTTTAGGGCACTAGGTGTCAAGGATCTTCGTGCATACAGCTGGGGGGTTCGGGGGTCTCCAGGCAGATATTATTATTTAAAGTTTTTGTAGAGCGCGTAGTAACCCTTGAGCATCCCAGCGCTTAGAACCTAGAAAATCAGGAGGGAACAGTAGCGGAAAAGACGGAAGGATCAGGGGAAGAGAAGAGTTTTAAGGTCTTTTCTAAAATGAAGGAGGTTTGGTTCAGTTCTCAGTTTCCGGGGGAGACCGTTCCAGAGCTTTGCTGTATTTACCGAAAAGCGGCGGCCTCCGGACCGGGCTTTTTTTACTCTGTGAACAGTAATGAAGTTCTCGTGGTTTGACCGGAGTGGCCTGGTCGCTTTGTAAGGAATTATGAGGTTTTTAAGGATGGGGGGGACCTTTATTGTGAAGTTTATGAGCCAGGCAGAGGGCCTTGAAAACCACCCTCTCTCTGACTGGAAGCCAGTGAAGCTGCTTCAAGGCTGGCTTTACTGATGATCTGACCGGGGTGTTCGTAAGAAGTCGGGCAGCAACGTTCTGGATTCTCTGTAAGGTGTTGAATGTGGCCTCCGGGGCTCCAAGATAGATTGCATTGCTGTAATCCACCCGGACAGAATAAGGCCCTGGATCAGCAGTTTCCGGGAAGTGGGGGGGGAGCAGGGGAAGCACCTTCCTGCATGATCTAAGAAGTCCAAAACAAACTCCCGCCGTTTTTTTTGCCTGGGTTCTGAAGGTCAGATCTTTCTCGAGCCATACACCCAGGCTCTTAACCTCGTCTTTGGGAACAGGGGGGTCACCTAAACAGGCGGGCCAGATGTTGGGCGGCAGGGAGGGCCCTTTTTGACCAAGCAACAAGATCTCGGTCTTGGACCCGTTAAGTTTCAGTGCTGAGGTGTTCATCCAACCATGGATATCAGTGAGGCAGCTGTGAAGATTGGAGGGTTCTTGATTGGGGTGGGAAAGGGTCCCCACCAGCTGGGTGTCGTCGGCATAATTGATGATCGTCACTCCAAACGGGGTGACCAATTCCTCCAATGGAGACATGTAAACGTTAAATAACGTCGGGCTTAGTGAAGAACCCTGCGGTACTCCACAGCGGAGGGGTATCACATGGGAGTGGCTGTCATCCTCCCAAACTTGGAAGGAACGGCGATTGAGGAATGACGCAAGCCACTTCAGGGCCATACCCTTCACTCCGATGTCTCTTAGACGCTGGATTAAAACCTGGTGATTGAGAGTGTCGAAGGCCGCACTTCGGTCCAGGAGGATCACTGCCACTGATCCCCTGTATCTAAAATGCATCTGGCCTTCTCCACTGCCGCCAAGAGGGCGGTGTCAGTGCCCTGGCCAGGGCGAAAGCCTGTCTGAGAGCTCCTAAGCAAGCAGTTAGTTTGTAGAAATAGTGATAGCTTTTTGTTCACTAATTTCTCCGTGATTTTGCTATTTCCTGGGAGGAGGGAGATTGGCCTATAATTGGCTAAGTCCTGAGGGTCCAATGAGGGTTTTTTTTTAGCAGACCTTTGACAACAGCTGCTTTCCAGCTAGGAGGGACTTCTCCCTGCAACAGCGAAGCGTTGATGAGGGCCGTGAGCGGAGGGATAACAGTGGGAGCCACTTTCTTAAGGAAGCGCAAAGGGACCGGGTCGCTGGGGGAGCCACTTTTGACTGTGGCAAACATCGCGGCGACCTCTTCTGTGGTTACTGGATCGAAAGTGTCAAGATAGGGTGCAGGGGTGTCAGAGGACACACTGCAGCAAGGGGGGGGGGGGGCTGTGGCTGTCATCGCCTGTGCAGCCTACATCAATAGATGGTAAAGAGGCGAGATTTTTTCATTGAAGAATGTTGCCAGTTTGATACATTTATTTTCCGCTGATTTAGGGTCCATGGGTTTCACAGGGGGATCTGGGACATGGAGAAGTTCCTTTAGAATGGTGCAAGTTTCCTGAGCGGAACAAGATGAGTTTTTAATTCGATCCTCGTAAAATGAGCTCTTGGTTTTATGAAGAGCAAGTTTGTAGGTTCTTAAGGAAGACTGGAAGGCGACTTTCTTATCTGCTGACTTATCTTTCCTCCATGCGCGTTCCGTCCTCTTGCATTCCTTCCGAAGAACATTCAGTTCAGGGGTGTACCAGGGGGAAGGGTTGACTCTCTTGGCTCGTTTAAGAGTGCTAGATCGAGGTAGGAGGCAGTCCAATGATTGGGTGAGCCAGGCATTAAATTCAATGTCGGCAGTTATGGGGTTATGAGTGGGGGAAGGGGTGGATTCCCTGAGTTTGGATGCCCATTCTTCTGGTACAAGTTTGTGCCAATGCCTGATGAAAGTTCTGATTTTAGGCAGTTGGGGAGGGGAAGTATCAAGGGGCCAATCAATGGGGATCAGGAAATGGTCTGTCCAAGGAAGCGGGAGGGGCACGCGGGTTTTAAGGTCATGAATGTTAGTGAAAATCGGATCCAGTAACTGTCCTTTGTCATGGGTGGCCTGTAAATTCATTAAGCAAAGGGCCAATGGACGAAAGGTCCAGCAGCAGTT
The DNA here is from genome assembly GCF_964204655.1 of Triturus cristatus. Lineage (NCBI taxonomy): Eukaryota > Metazoa > Chordata > Amphibia > Caudata > Salamandridae > Triturus > Triturus cristatus. Next base: position 1,302,252,714 of record NC_140590.1, on the reverse strand, counting down.
CGGCTGCGGGAGTGTCAGTTGGATCCAGAAAGTGTAGATTGAAGTCTCCTAATAAAAGGAAGTTAGGAGAAGTCGTTGCCTTGAGAGTGACATAGTCAATGAGCCTGCTGGGGAACTCGGCAAGCGGGCCTGGGGGGCGGTATACAAGCAACCCAGACAGAGAAGTTTCTGGCGAGATTTGTACGTTGAAATGGCAACTTTCACAGTCTTTAATATCGTCGATTCTGCAGATGAGATGATCTTTGTAGATTATGGCTAATCCACCTCCTCTGCCACATGGTCTATTCAATGCGCAGATTTGGTGGCCGGGAGGGAGGGCATTAACGATATCAGAGCCGTTGTTGGAAGTAAGCCATGTTTCTATGAGAAACAAGATGTCGATGGCGTGATCTACAATGAGAAGGTTTATCTCGTGGGCATGTTTGACGAGCGACCTGCAGTTGAGGAGGCCAAAATGTGGGCCATGGCGTTCTGTCTCAGCGCGCGGCGGGTAGCAGAGACTACAGCAGGTAAAGAGATTATCACCAGTATAGAGGTAATTACAGGTGGAGTGTTTACGCGGATTCAGTGCCAGAAGCATGTCCCCGGTATAAGTGAGGCGATGCCTAGGACAATTGGGCATAGTGTCCGGGCCTAGGGCCGTCCGGGCCCAGACAGGCTTGCCTTAGGCGCGCCTTCGGCGTGCAGACGGCGCGCCCGCTGCGCGTCCGGTGTGCACACATTATTTTATAAGGAGAATGAAGGTGTGGTCTCTGACACAGAGGCGTGTCCTGCACCTGATTTCCCTCTCCCGCGTCAGCGCTGACCTCGGCTGCGCGGGGGGGTCAAAGGTCAAGGGGGTGCCTGGCGAGCGTCGCTCGAGGAACACAAAGGTAAGATAATACAGTGACAGAGTTTACAAATTTTTTAAAAAGCCAAACAGCTAAGGTCTCCCGGCTGTGCCTCAGGAGTCAACTAGGATCTAGATATGATGCAGAACTTTACAGGTGGCATATAATCTGTAGTATAGAAATAGGTCAAGTAGAATGCAACTAGGGTGAGCTATTACCTCTTTGGGTAGAGCTCTCCTAGCTTCAGTATGTGCATGGTTTATGCTGTCAAGACTACCATCTGCAGTGAGGGGCAGGGATGGATTTTTGTGCAACTGGCACGCTCTATATATGCATGTTAAGTGTGCTCTCTTTCGGAGGCAATCACAGGCCCAGGTTGTACCTTTAAGTGTGCCAAACACCATGTTGAGCAATCAGGGAGTAGAGTTATCTGTTTTGATAGCCATGTGTGGCTGAAATGTACTAGGGTGACGCCAGTAGTGGCAAGTCGTACTTGTGAGCAATAATAAAAAAGCTCTAGGTCTGGCGCGCGCATACACACACACACAGTAGTCCGAGCAGCTCCCACGTCACTCTCGCTTGTCACCCTCCAGAGATGGGACTACTGTTGAACAAATATAAATATTTAGGAGGAACCACCATTTTAGGTATAGCGATTCAACCAGCCATAGAGAGAGAGGGAGCCCAAGTTGACACCATCTCCTCCAGTCATGTCAGTGCTCTACCATAATGGTCTTACACCGTAGGATGTTGAGTTCACCACTGACCTAAATTTCAAGTTATTTCACATGCCAAGAAGCTCATTTAATGGTAAATTTGCAGGGGGAACTCCATCGTAGCAGGGGTAAGAGCAAAGATCACAACCTTTGCCCTGTTGATAGTCATACCAGTCAACCAGCTGCACCCAAGAAACTTCCTGATGATGGGAGAGGGGTTTGTCTGGGGTACTTGGATATAAAATGTGATGTCATCGGCATGCGAAGAGCAGGGTCCGATATCCCAGTTCTTTTGCGAAGTGATATCAGATGTGTCGCGATCTGCTTCATTGCAATCATGAACAGACAGGGGGCACAGCTGTCTCGTACTCCTGCTGATGAGGAACAAGGGGGGAGATCTCTCCGCTGATCTGCACATGCTCTACCAGCTGCTAATATCGTTTTATCCACCGGAGGAAACAAGCTTAGGCTTATGCTCTAATATAGAAGTGTGTAACACTGCAGCGAGTTAAATTCTTTCATAGCATCAAGCAGGACAGCTGTGGGTCTAGTGCAATTGACGGACACTGACTATTTGCATGGTTTCATTTTGGTTAAATAGGTCATTTTCTTGTTTACCGGATGTAAACACACTGATCAAATTGTAGCCTGGACATCTTCCATGAATCCAGAGGGTCTCTTCTAGTTATTTTTGAGGATGACCCCAAGTATTTCCAAGGCACGTGCAACCCAGTCAGACTTCAGAACACAAGACCTGCTTCGGCGCATCATGGCCATTTTGTACATTTTAGAAAATTGTAATGCAAAGGTCCTCTGGAAGAGCAGGAAGAATCTTCAGCATCTTCACCCAAATGGTGGGACAGTAGTGTGATAGTGAGGACAACCCCTTTATACCCATGGCTCCAATTTACAGCATGGACTACCTGTCTAGGGGGTGGAAGGAAAGTCATTGGGGCTCGGTGTACATTAACCATGCATCACCAGACTTTCTGGTGATGGATGTTGCAGAAGCCGGTCTGTGACGTCAATCAATTTGATGGTGGCTAACTGCTGGGCAGAGAAAGACCTGGATTAATCTACGATAATGTGGTCCACCAGGGCATCATTTAAAGGGAAAAGACTTCAGCCGTTGTGGGAGTACATTTTAATTAGTGTATTCCGTGGGTGATCATTCCAAGACTTCTGCAGCCCTGTAAATGACCACTACAAAAGGCGCACCTGGTGGGAAAACCATGAGGTTATTACAGGATTTGGTTCAGGTGAGATGAAGACTACTGGTGGTCTGCTGCTCAGGACTAATGAGCCACCGACTGATACACAGGAGATGAGTAAGCTCCCCCAGAGCCAATCAGGTGCCTAAGGAAATTCAAAATGTGAGGAATTTATGGACAGATGTATCCATCAGTATAATCCTTTTACTCTTAAGAGAAAATTGTAGCACAGGTTCTCGCCCAATTAGTCCAACATGTCTACATACATCCATGCTCTCATTCATCAACTGTCACACATGAAGTAGCTAGGTATTCATTCACACTCATTCATCCAGCCATTCACCTAATCAATGCACTCACTCATCCAAACAGTGACTACTTTTCACATACACCCATTCACCTAGCCACAAAGGTACACATACAAGCTTGCCAATAAATGAAGGACTGAGTTATAAAATAGCCGTACCTACCAGACCTGTTGAATGTGCCAATGCTGGTTTAGTATTTAATGAAATAAAGTCAGAGTAGAACAGTATTGTGGTTATCTGCAGTCAAATTAAAAGAACTACACTAGCTAGATGAGGCTGAATGAACAAGGAATATGCTACTTACCAGTATGCATCTGTTCTTGGCATGTAGAGCTGCAGAGTCACACACTGAGGATAAGATCGCCATCTGGTGTTGGGCTCGGATGATTGCAGGTTGTTGTTGTCTTCGGAGAAGTCTTTGGTCACGAGGTTGGTGACTCCTCCCCTGGACAACAGTGCGCATGGGCATCCACTCCATCGGCAGATTGTTTTTCGCCATGATGGGAAAAGATGGAGTATATAGAAAAGAAAGAAAGGATGTCCATGTGTAATGTCTAAGTAAGACGGATGCTGGAACAGATACAGGTCCCGGGGAGGCGGGCGGGCGTGTGTGACTCTGCAGCTCTACATGCCAAGAACAGATGCATACTGGTAAGTAGCATATTCCGTTCGAGGCATATGAGCTGCAGATCACACACTGAGGATAGATTATACAGCAGTGCTCCCCTTAGCGGTGGTCGCCTGTATCCGTTGCAGCAGTTTGAAATAAAGTTTTTAGGACAGCCTGGCCCACGGAGGCCTGTTGTTTGGCCTGCACGTCAACACAATAGTGTTTAGTGAAGGTATGCGTGGTAGACCATGTGGCTGCCTTGCAAATGTCTTCTAAGGGAATATTGCCTAAGAAGGCCATAGAAGCCCCTATTTTACGCGTGGAGTGCGCCCTAGGGGGAACTGTGAGTGTACGTTTAGCCTTGAGGTAGCATATTTGGATGCATTTAACTATCCACCTGGCTATCCCTGATTTGGAGATTGGGTTGCCTTTGTGTGGTGGCGCGAAAGCAACAAAGAGTTGTTTTGTCTTTCGAAAAGGTTTTGTTCTGTCGATGTAATAAAGCAATGCTCTTTTAACATCTAAGGGCCCTTTCAGCTACCGAGTCTGGATTTGGGAAAAAGACCGGTAGTTCTACTGATTGGTTAAGGTGGAAAGGGGAAATCACTTTTGGAAGAAATTTAGGGTTTGTCCTAAGAACCACTTTGTTACGGTGTAGTTGTAAGAAAGGTTCTTCAAGTGTAAGGGCTTGTATTTCACTTACTCTGCGCAGGGAAGTGATTGCGATAAGGAAGGCTACCTTCCATGTTAGGAATTGCAATTCACATTTGTGCATAGGTTCAAATGGGGGGCCCATGAGTCTTGTTAGAACCACATTGAGATTCCACACTGGGGCAGGTGGCAATCTTGGGGGAAGAATCCTTTTGAGACCTTCCATAAACGCTTTGATGGCTGGTACCTTAAAAAGGGACAGGTGTTGCCTATTTTGCAAGTAGGCTGCCAAGGCTGCTAGGTGTAATCGTATAGAGGAATACGCTAGATTGCATCTTTGCAAGTGTAGTAGATAGCAAATGATGTTTTGGATGGAAGCATCCAATGGATGTATGTTATTATTAGCGCAGTAGATGGCAAATCGTTTCCATTTAGCGGCATAACACGCTCTAGTAGTAGGGCGTCTGGCTTCTTTTATGATATTCATACAGTCTGGAGGGAGATTGAGGTAACCGAACTCTAAGACCTCAGGAGCCAGATCGCTAGGTTCAGTGTTTGAGGATCTGGGTGTCTGATTTCTCCATGGTTCTGGGTTAACAGATCCGGGGAGAGGCGTAGCTTTTGATGTGGAACTAAAGATAGTTCCAGAAGTGTGGTGAACCACGGTTGACGTGCCCAAGTGGGAGCCACTAGTATTAGTGTTAGTGACTGTTGTTTCAGTTTGCGTACCACAAATGGAACTAGTGGGAGAGGCGGAAAGGCGTACGCAAATCTGCCTGACCAGTTCATCCATAGGGCATTGCCCTTCGACTGTGGGTGTGGAAACCTGGCGGCGAAGGTTGGGCATTTTGTGTTTTCGGGAGTGGCGAACAGGTCTATGTCTGGTTGTCCCCACTTTTGGAAGAAGGGGAGTAGAACCTTGGGGTGTAGTTCCCATTCGTGGATCTGTTGTGTGTGGCGACTTAGGAGGTCGGCCACTTGGTTGTGGATCCCTGGGAGATGTTCTGCTAACAGGTAGATGTTTTGGGGAATTGCCCATCTCCAGATTTGCTGTGCCAGTTGGGACAGTTGGAGAGAGTGTGTCCCTCCCTGTTTCTGTATATAATACATTGTCGTCATGTTGTCTGTGCGTATGAGGACAGTTTTGTTCTTTAGGTGAATTTGAAAGGATTTTAGTGCTAGGAACACTGCTAAGAGTTCCAGGTGGTTGATGTGGAGCAGTTTTTGTTGACTGGTCCATCTGCCCTGAGTGGTATGGTGAAGGAGGTGGGCTCCCCACCCCGTGAGAGATGCGTCTGTAGTTAGCACAACTTGTGGAAGAGGCTCTAAGAACGGTCTCCCTTTGGACAGGTTGATGGTGTTCCACCATTTCAGTGATCGAAGTGAGCGACTGTCCACCAACACCAGATCGGTAAGTTGTCCGTGAGCTTGGTTCCACTGTTGTGCTAAGCACTCTTGTAAGGGACGCATTTGAAGTCGTGCGTGTGGGACTATGGAGATGCACGACGCCATCATGCCTAGGAGCTGCATGAACACTCTTGCTGGAAGAGATGGATGAGTTTGAAATTGAGAGATGAGATTTTGTATACTGGCTATCCTGGCTGTGCTGGGATAGGCAATGGCTTTGGATGTATCTATGGTTGCTCCTAGATACTGATGTAAGTGGGAAGGTTGTAGGTGGGATTTGGGGTAGTTGATAGTGAATCCCAAATCGTGGAGAGTTTGAATCGTGCGATGAGTGTGGAGAACGCATTTTTGGTATGTATTGGCTTTTATGAGCCAATCGTCCAGATAGGGGAAGACATGGATCTGTTGTCTTCTGAGATGCGCTGCCACGACTGCTAGGCACTTGGTGAACACTCTGGGTGCTGTTGTTACTCCGAATGGGAGAACTGTAAATTGATAGTGTTGCCCATCTACCACAAATCGTAGATATTTTCTGTGAGCGGGATGCATAGGGATGTGAAAGTATGCGTCCTTGAGGTCCAATGTGGCGAGGAAGTCTCCCTGTTGTAAAAGTGGGAGGACTTGTTGGAGAGTGGTCATGTGAAAATGATCCGAATGTATATACTGGTTTAGTAGTCTGAGATCCAGTATGGGCCTTAGTGTTTTGTCCTTTTTGGGAATGAGGAAGTATAGAGAATATACCCCTTTTCCCTGATGTTGAAGGGGGACTGGTTCTATCGCATGTTTTTGTAACAGGGATTGAACTTCTTGTTTGAGGAGAGAGAGATGATGCGAGGACATTGGACGTTGTTTGGGCGGTATGTTTGGGGGGGATTGTATGAGTTCGAGGCAGTAGCCAGACTGGATAATTTGTCTTACCCACCTGTCTGTGGTGATGGAAGTCCAGACAGGCAGGAATTGTTGGAGTCGCCCCCCGACCGGAGTGGAATGGTCTGGGGGGAGTGGTGGCAAGTCACTGTTTGGTGGCTGGTGAGGTGCGGGTGTTGTTGTTGTTGCCCCGTCCTCGACCTTTGTTATTGTTTCCCCTATAACCTCCCCGGAAGTAACCTCTGTTAGGGGATGTTTGTCCAGAATTTTTAAAGGTGGACGTGGTCTCAGTTGATGTGTTTTTGGAGCCTCCTCTATAAAAGGAGCGACGAAAGGAACCCCGGTTTTGATGAGACTGCAGTGCTCCCATAGACTTGGCAGTTTCATTATCCTTTTTCATTTTTTCTAATGCAGTATCCACTGCAGGGCCAAATAGCTGCTCTTGGTTGAAAGGTTGAGCTAAAATTGCGGTTTGAACCTCCGGTTTAAACCCGGAAATACGGAGCCAGGCATGTCGTCTGAGTAAGACGCCAGTATTGACCGCTCTAGAAGCAGTGTCTGCTGCATCTAAGGCGCATTTAATGGAGGCATTAGATATTAATTTGCCTTCTTGGATGAGGTCAGAGGCCTGGGACTTAAAAGGTTCAGGCAGATGTTGCATAAGGTCCTCAAGTTGGTCATAATGCGCTCTATCATACCTGGCTAACAGGGCCTGGGTATTCGCAATACGCCAATGGTTAGCCGCCTGCGCGGCGACCCGTTTGCCCGAGGCTTCTAAAAGCTTAGACTCCTTGTCTGGGGGAGGCGTTTCTCCAGTTGTCTGTGAGTTAGCGCGCTTCCTGGCATTTGATACGACTAGGGAGTCTAAAGGGAGCTGGGCCTTAATGTATGCAGGGTCTTGCGGGGCTGGTCGGTACTTCTTTTCGATGCGTGGGTTGAGAACCCTAGCTCGAACAGGGTCTTTAAAGACTTCAGTAGCATGCTTTATGACCCCTTTGATCATGGGCAGTATGTGAACAGTCTTTTGTGACTGCTCAAAGGTATCAAGGAGGAAGTCCTCTTCAATGGCGTCTGTGTGCATAGTAACGCCGTGGAATGTTGCTGCCCTATTTATAAGTTGGCCGTACCCTAGGTGGTCATCAGGAGGGGAGGGCTTGGAAGGGTAGGTAGTGGGGTCAGGCATGTCAGGTATAGGATAAGACCAGTCATCCATGGGTGCTGGGTCTGGGAACGTAAAAGGGTCGTTTGGGTCAACAGGATCATCAAATAAATCAGGGTCCGCCCCTCCCCCTAAGTCATCATTATCATCCTGTGGAGGAGGTGAATGATAGGGAGATGGTAAAGGTAAAGGTAAAGGAGAATCAGGAGGAGGAGGGGGGGACGGGTTAGGAGGTAAAACAGGAGAGGAAGGACGAAGTGGTGAAGTAGCACAGTCCTTTTTCCGTATGGGAGCTGGGGGAGGTGTAGTGTCCAGCTTCCGCTTTTTATATGGGATGGCAGTCACATGTCCCGTTTTAGGATTGATATAGATCCGCTTCTGAGTAGGATCTGGTCGAAAAAGATCATCTGGCTCCGAAGGTGGTGTCTGTGACGTCCGCTTCGGGTCTTTATGAGCTTGTTTCGGCGGGGACGCAGTTTTCGGCTCCGATGATTTTTTCGGCGCCGACTGATTTTTCGGCGCCGACTGATTTTTCGGCGCCGACTGATTTTTCGGCGCCGACTGATTTTTCGGCGCCGACTGATTTTTCGGCGCCGACTGATTTTTCGGCGCCGACTGATTTTTCGGCGCCGACTGATTTTTCGGCGCCGACTGATTTTTCGGCGCCGACTGATTTTTCGGCGCCGACTGATTTTTCGGCGCCGACTGATTTTTCGGCGCCGACTGATTTTTCGGCGCCGACTGATTTTTCGGCGCCGACTGATTTTTCGGCGCCGACTGATTTTTCGGCGCCGACTGATTTTTCGGCGCCGACTGATTTTTCGGCGCCGACTGATTTTTCGGCGCCGACTGATTTTTCGGCGCCGACTGATTTTTCGGCGCCGACTGATTTTTCGGCGCCGACTGATTTTTCGGCGCCGACTGATTTTTCGGCGCCGACTGATTTTTCGGCGCCGACTGATTTTTCGGCGCCGACTGATTTTTCGGCGCCGACTGATTTTTCGGCGCCGACTGATTTTTCGGCGCCGACTGATTTTTCGGCGCCGACTGATTTTTCGGCGCCGACTGATTTTTCGGCGCCGACTGATTTTTCGGTGCCGACTGATTTTTCGGTGCCGACTGATTTTTCGGTGCCGACTGATTTTTCGGTGCCGACTGAGGTTTCGGTGCCGACTGAGGTTTCGGTGCCGACTGAGGTTTCGGTGCCGACTGAGGTTTCGGTGCCGACGGACTTTCAGGCATCGATGTTGAAGAACGTTTCGGTGCCGGTGGAGACTTCGGTGCCGAGGAACGTTTCTGTGCCGAAGGAGATTTCGGTCTTGGAGCCTGTTTCGGTGCCGACAATGGGTGTTTGGGTGCCGAGGGTGTTAAAGGCACAATTAGGTGAGGTTTGCTCGAGCCCGAGCCACCCACAGGCTTAGTTGTCTTCGGAGCCGGGCCCGAGGGCGGGGCTTCTGAAGAGGATTTCCGGTCGCGACTGGGCCCAACTGGCGGAGTCTTGACCAATGCTTTTTTGGATGGGGCAGGGGCAGGGGGGGTGGTACTCACACGCTGCCCTGGAGTGATGAGGTCATCGGAATCGTCGGCTTCGGACACGATCTCGAGATCTTCGGTGTCGTCTTCGGGAACATCTTGAGCAAAGATGTCCTCCGGTTCTGGAGCTGGTTTGGCCATAATATGGCGTCGAGCTCTTCGGTCCCGGAGGGTCTTCTTCGAACGGAAAGCGGAACAAGCTGGACAGGTGGACTCGTTGTGTTCCGGCGACAGGCAGAGGTTGCAAACCTCGTGGTGGTCACTGTGGGGGAACTTCGCTCCACACTGGGGGCATTTTTTGAAGGGTGTCCTGTCCATCAGCCGCTTCCGGAACCGGTCCGAGTTGATGTCGACGTCGATGAAATGAAGATTAAAGAGTTAAATTGATTGCTGGAAGTTTTCTGCTGGAGCGGAAAAAAGTTCATCCGAACCCAATGGCGGAAAAAAAAACAATCTGCCGATGGAGTGGATGCCCATGCGCACTGTTGTCCAGGGGAGGAGTCACCAACCTCATGACCAAAGACTTCTCCGAAGACAACAACAACCTGCAATCATCCGAGCCCAACACCAGATGGCGATCTTATCCTCAGTGTGTGATCTGCAGCTCATATGCCTCGAACACAGGTTTAAGCAAAGCGATGGACATGCTTCATAGTATCCCAGTCTGCCGAACAACGTCCAACACTTGAACCAAATAACTCCAGACAAAAAGAGTACGTTTCACTCATACAAAAAAGAAACTTCTTTAATGTCAGAACTTTTAATTATGTTGCACTTTACTATATTTTATGAACGGTTAAAAATGCTCTTTTTAGCCAGGTATTAGACCACAGAGAAAAACGGTTTATTGAGTTCTGTCTGCGCATGTGTGAACCTCAAGGAGCTGCACACTGCAATACATTTACAGAACCATGGATCCAAAGCACAATAAATGCATTGCAATGGTTACCACAGTGAAAGTTTTACCATTCAATTGTTCCAAAACAGGTCGACAAATCCAATAGCCGTTTCCCAAACTAGTTAGCTTTGGCACGGAGCTGGGCTCTCTTGCCTGTTACAGCCTGGAAGCCAGTCTTGATGCTAGCTACAGAGCAACGGGAATGACAGGTCTCACATTGCAAGAAATATAATCGAGTGTCCTTCTGTAAGATTGTGTCCGGAGACCGGCAAGTGTGGCAGGTTACATACTCCTCTGCAAAAAAAAAAAAAAAAACAGAAAAAGCTGCATCAGGAATTAAACATGAATAAAATTACAGTTGAATTGGCATATACTTCTTGTAAGAAATCAAGTTACACTAAAATTAAGACATATCCTAGCATGTAAACCACAATTCATTAGCCTATATGGGTCTGAGACAAATAGCTCAGGGTTCTATAGCTAATCCTCAAATTGTTCACGGACTCAACACTTTAGATCAGAATCCAGTGACCCATAATTTGGAGTATGAACAAGTAGACAAAGGCTAAGTAGGGGATAATTCAGATGAGATTTTTTTACATCAGGAAAATATTAGGTGGAAACATTCTTCTTGATGCAATAGTCAAGAGTTAGCACGTCACTGTGGGAAGATTATGTTTGGCAACTACAGAGATTGTTGAGTGTCCTAGTGTCTGCCTGACTGAACTGATCATCAGACAAATTGAAAATCTGTCAAAAATGAGATAATCATCCTAATGCCCAACCACATGCAGAAAACGTGGAAAGAAAAATGGCCAAGTGATATGTTTAGTCTTAAGAAGGCTCTTTCTCATCAAGAATATGTGGGCAGCTTCCAAACTAGTCAGGAATACATCATACCTAGTCTATCATGTGCACAACTGCAACTTTGAAGGTTCCAGTTACAAAATGATGTAAAAAAATTGGCAAAGGTAGGTCATGGTTTGTAATTTAAAGTGTCTGGATGCGCGCGCACCCCCCCCCCCCCCCCCATGTACTCATTCATCATTTCACGCATATTCATCCACATGGACTATTTTTTGCATTCACCCATATCCCATCCACAATACTACACAAACAAAAGCAAATGATGGAGATGCATATTTATATTTCAGATCTACTGGCTTTGCTACTAGACTGAGGGGCGAGGGTTGCAAATATTGTGAAACTTTATGTAAAAGTGCTGTCTATTGAATTACTACATAAAGCTAGAAGACTGAAGGTAAAAATATTATCACATTATTAAAAACGCTTTGGCAAATCCAATGTTTGTCTCTTGTACAGACAATGAACACAACATACCCACAGCATATACACACTGAGATAATAAAAAAATGACAATACGGACATGCGGATAAAGAGATACTCTTCAATAAGCACCACAAGCTTGTGCATGACAACTCCTGTGCAGCGCCTTCGGTCAATGGAAACTGCTTTTAGGGAAGTTCTCCTGGGGTATGAGACAGACTCAGTGGCAGCTGTTCTGCTAAGAGGGAGAAGCGTCGCCCCACTGCTCTTTGAGCAGTGCAAAAAAGAAAATAATCATTATCATTTAATTTTTCCTTGCAGGACTCAGTCAGGTCGGGCAGGGCTGAGCTCGCTAGATTGAGGAGTGGTTTGCATCTAAGTGCTCATGAATGTTTAGACTGCCCTCCTGGCGGGCTAACCAGTCGTGCGCACTTATGTTCCCACCTGACTGCGTTGCACAGCTCGGTGGAGAACATGCCCAGGCTCCCAGGCACGGCCTGAGCAGCCCAAAAGGCCACTCACACCCATCACAACCATGCAGTGTCGTGATTGGCTGGGAGAGTCCGGGAGCCTGAGTGCTTCCATTCCTGTTGCAGTTCGAGTGGGGAAGGGGGACAGGTGGCGACGGCCAAAAGGTAACTTCCAAGGCAGCTACCACTGCATAGACTACATAAGACATTAGATTGGATAGCCACCCAAATGAGTCAACCACTCTGGTGGATAAAGTTGAATCACACACAACTAAGGTCTAGTTTGCATTCTATATGATTTAATTTGAAGCCTCTTGGTGGAAACGAAAATATTTAACTTACCTTTAACAATTATTATGTGGCTTGAAGCTCCTCTTGATTCACATGCTGTGCATTAGGTCAGAAAACTAAAGGTAAAACAAAATGGTTACTTAACAGTAGTAGTTTTGCAGCTTGAAGAATTTTCTGGATTCACATGCTATGCATTATTCCGCCATCTAGTGGTTGAGTCTGGATTTGTCTTTGTTTTTTTCTTGTTTTGGTCGCTGTCGACCACCATTTGGTAAAAACCAAAAGGAAATGATGGACGGAGTGTTGAACATTGCAAGCACTCACCCCCAGTCAACTGATCTAGGTTTAATCCATCACCGTTCTTTAGCCCACTCTGCCACCCCAGTTCAGACAGCATGTCTTCCCTGGACCGGAAACAAGCTTCCTAGGACCGGTTTCTGGCATTTCAGCCGTCTTCAGCCAGGCTTGCTTGAATCCAGTGGCAAAGTGAGCAAGGGACTCACGTCTGAGCATACCCTGCCAACTTAGGGCGAACAAAGCAAAAACCAAAGGAAATGGACGGAGTGTTGAACATTGCAAGCACTCACCCCCAGTCAACTGATCTGGGTTTAATCCATCACCGTTCTTTAGCCCACTCTGCCATTTGGTGCCAGGTATGTTCCCCTGAGTGACGTCAGACGTATTCTGGAGGTCGACGCGCATGGTGGCCATCTTCGGATTCTTTTTTTCTATTTCTTTCTTTGGTTTGTAATCCTTGATAAGGTTTTAATAAACACTGATCTAGTCTTTTAGTTCCCTACCTGTTGTCCTTGTAGGGGAAGGCTGGGTGGGTCGCATGTGAATCCACAAAACTCTTCAAGCTGCAAAACTACTCCTACTGGCAAGTAATCATTTCATTTTGCAGCGTGAATCCTTTTCTGGATTCACATGCTGTGCATTAGATTATATCGCGGTTTCTCCCGTCTTGGGGAGGCTGTGGTGAAAGGAACACTTTGCAAACGGGTGTTGGAGCACCTTCTGTCCAATCTGAGCTTCCTTATTCATCTGTTTGTCCACACAGTAATGCTTTGTGAAGGTGTGGTGATGCCCATGTTGCAGCTGTGCAGAGGGAATCAATGGGTACATTGACCATAAATGCTAGCGTTGCTCCCATCTTTCTAGTGGAGTGCGCTGTTTGTTGCATTGTTCATTTCTTCCTGGCCTTCTCGTAACGTACTTGGATAGCTTGTACTATCCATCTTGCAATAGTTGCCTTTGTGACCGCAGATCCTATGTTGGTATGAGAGTGCGCCACAAACAATGGTTTTGTTTTTTGCAAGTAATGCAGTAAAGCTATCCTAACATCCAGGGTATGGAGGCTTCTTTCTGCTTTATTGTCTGGGTTTTGAAAGAAAACCGGCAGCCTGATGTTTTGATTTAAGTGATACTTAGATACCATCTTTGGCAAGAATTGTGGGTTCGTTTTCAAGATCACTTTATCCTTGTGGATTTGTAAATAGGGTTCTTGTACTGTAAACGCCTATAATTCACTTACTCTGCGTAGTGATGTTATAGCAACGAGTAAGGATAAGGTTTCTTCATTTGAGAGAATACTGTGTTTAGCTCCATGTTTGTACAGGTGCAGCTCTTGGTGGAGCTATTCTCTTGGGTCCTTCTAGGAATCTTAATGACTGGTAGAGTACAAAAGCTTTCGCATGATTTTCCTCTTGTGTATGCCACTACGGCAGTAAGGTGTACCTTAAGGCTTGAAAAACTGGATGTTGCTGTCCAAGAGGTAGGTAAAATAAGTGATAAATTCTTGTTTCTTTATGGAACTGGTCCTGTGGTTTACGATGCACCATGTGGTGTATCGTTTCCATTTTGCTGTATAGCATTTGTGAGAAAGTGGCTCTGTATATACTGTTCCCAAATAGGTACAGTGTGTACAGAGTCCACAGTCCTCAGAGGTTTGGCAGAGGTTAAGGTTAGATATAACCTTACTCTACAAAGTGGTAGCTTGGTCGAGCAGTAAGGCAGTATCAGAGGACAGTGTAAAGCATTTGTTGTACACACTCAGTCAGCAAATTGTCTCACACACTCAAGAACTGAACTCTAGGCCAATGGTTTATATAAAAAATATATGCTTGTTTTATTTTAGAACCAACAATAGGTATTAAAATATACTTTCTCAGAATGTGAACTTGGCTGGTGCTGCTGGCCATTGGAGGGATTCCTTGGACTTCCACTTCAGCTTCTTTTGAAATTATCACCGCGCCTCGCGGCCCGCGCTTCGCGGGAGCCGCTCGAGGGACCGGGACTCTGCTGCTGTTACTTGGGGCATTGTTGGTGTGCTGACCCCACAAGAACCGGCGAATTCAGGACTGCGAGGACCAGGGTGCTGTGCACGAAGCAGATCAGCCGCACCTGGTCCTCTTCCTGACTCCTCCCCCAACACCTTAAACAGGCGGTGTAGCCCCCGCATCGTGGGCTCAGTCTGTGAACTTGGCTGGTGCTGCTGGCCATTGGAGGGATTCCTTGGACTTCCACTTCAGCTTCTTTTGAAATTATCACCGCGCCTCGCGGCCCCCGCTTCGCGGGAGCCGCTCGAGGGACTGGGACTCTGCTGCTGTTACTTGGGGCATTGTTGGTGTGCTGACCCCGCAAGAACCGGCGTATTCAGGACTGCGAGGACCAGGGTGCTGTGCACGAAGCAGATCAGCCGCACCTGGTCCTCTTCCTGACTCCTCCCCCAACACCTTAAACAGGCGGTGTAGCCCCCGCATCGTGGGCTCCGTCTGTGAACTTGGCTGGTGCTGCTGGCCATTGGAGGGATTCCTTGGACTTCCACTTCAGCTTCTTTTGAAATTATCACCGCGCCTCGCGGCCCGCGCTTCGCGGGAGCCGCTCGAGGGACCGGGACTCTGCTGCTGTTACTTGGGGCATTGTTGGTGTGCTGACCCCACAAGAACCGGCGAATTCAGGACTGCGAGGACCAGGGTGCTGTGCACGAAGCAGATCAGCCGCACCTGGTCCTCTTCCTGACTCCTCCCCCAACACCTTAAACAGGCGGTGTAGCCCCCGCATCGTGGGCTCCGTCTGTGAACTTGGCTGGTGCTGCTGGCCATTGGAGGGATTCCTTGGACTTCCACTTCAGCTTCTTTTGAAATTATCACCGCGCCTCGCGGCCCCCGCTTCGCGGGAGCCGCTCGAGGGACCGGGACTCTGCTGCTGTTACTTGGGGCATTGTTGGTGTGCTGACCCCGCAAGAACCGGCGTATTCAGGACTGCGAAGACCAGGGTGCTGTGCACGAAGCAAATCAGCCGCACCTGGTCCTCTTCCTGACTCCTCCCCCAACACCTTAAACAGGCGGTGTAGCCCCCGCATCGTGGGCTCCGTCTGTGAACTTGGCTGGTGCTGCTGGCCATTGGAGGGATTCCTTGGGCTTCCACTTCAGCTTCTTTTGAAATTATCACCGCGCCTCGCGGCCCCCGCTTCGCGGGTGCCGCTCGAGGGACCGGGACTCTGCTGCTGTTACTTGGGGCATTGTTGGTGTGCTGACCCCGCAAGAACCGGCGTATTCAGGACTGCGAGGACCAGGGTGCTGTGCACGAAGCAGATCAGCCGCACCTGGTCCTCTTCCTGACTCCTCCCCCAACACCGTTGCCCTTCATTATATGTACGTCTCCCTGCCTACACGCGCTAGCGGGACGCGCGCGGGTCTCAGCACGGGGCTAAGACCGGGCAAAGAGCGGGCCCTCTGAGGCACGAGGAGACCGGACCGGGGGAATTTCTTCTTCCTGCCAGCAAACGTAAGTCTGGACCCAGAGATATTATTCATCATGGCTGAGACTTTTTCCATAAACACGCCCATAATCACTGGTGGTACAAACAAAGGTACATTGGTCGATTATTTTATTAAGGCTGCTGCGGCTAATGGAAAGGAGACTATGCTAGCTGAACGAAGGGCCGAGCGACGCCGGTCCATAGAATGTATAAAAAACAGGATGCCTATGGATAACTCGCTTCCTATTACCCCTTTTGAGCTAAGTCCCCCTACTTTTACTCAGGAGGCACTAGCCACTGACAATGTTCCTGTATTGCTCAGAGACATAGAATCTGAGCCTGATAAATCCAAATGTCTGCATGATTCCGCGGATTTGCTCCCTTCCAGCATTATTATTAAGGAAATTGATACGATTACCATCCCTTCTCAATCTAAGGTCAAAGCCACTATCAAGAAGGTGGGGAGGGTTGCGGCGCCTAAAGCTCCAAGGCCCCCTCCCACCAAAAGAAGAAAGAGGCTAGGCGATCTGCCAAGGGATAAGATTAACCACTCAGACTTTGGCAAAGGACCCATTTATACCTCAGAAAAAGTATCCTTGCCAAAGGTAACACTTCCTTTACCTATAGTAAACACCATGACCACAAGACCTTCCACCCTTTTCGAACCCTTCTCTTCTGACCCAATTTGTCCCCCGCTGTGCCTACCTAATGAAGGTCCGATCCCAGCCCCTCTCGAGGGCATCGAACAATTGATAAGGTCATTCGCTCTACCCATAATCGAAAGATTAAAAAATATAGAGCAACGCCTAGGGGATCTAGAAATAGCTATCACTAAATATGCGGGGGTACCCAAAGAGCATGTACATTCAGTTTTGCCCCCCCCTGTGGCACTAGTCTCATCCCCTATTCATATCAGGAAAAACGACAGGGCTGGTCTTGATAGCCAGTCTTTGGCCAAATCTTCCAATTTAGCCCACCACTACCAAGTACAAAATGATGTGGGTGAATTGATAAAGGAAGTACCAGACCCTACTCTAGGAATAATTCCAATTGATAGGGGTGGGAATCATTCCCTAGTTAGGGCAAGAGACCGACCAAGCCACCAAGTTGACTTACCCCCAGAGGCAGTCCCATACGTGGTAGTGCTTACGAGAGTCCCGATTCTGGAAAAGGGTAAAAAAGAAGGTTTCCATGAGCTTAAAAATAAAACCATGCATTGGCTCATGTTAAATAGACCCCTTCCCTTCAATGTCAACGGGGAGATTCTACATGTCCGGAGACTCCCTTGGCTAGGCTGTAGAAATAAGGATATTGAGGGGGACATAATCATCATCAATTTTAGAGACCCTAGAGCAGTCACCCACATTCTCGACTATCCTTTGGGTAACACTAGTGGGTCCATTAATCCCCGTGAATTGTTATATTTTTATCCAAGACCTCCAGTCTTATCGAATGCATACCCTAGGGCCCCAGCACGAATGGCGTCATATCCCTTTGCATTCCCTGTAACCACTGATAACCACTGCCACACTTATGCACCCTCTTCTGCGGTTCATGAAAATGCACTAGATTGGGTTACAGTGCTCCCCGGGAGCCATCGACATGGCCCAAGGAGGGCGAACTATAGATTACCATTTACCCCTCTGGAAGTCGCAAATAGATTCGATGGTCTATCACGCATTGATGACTGCGATTGACAGAGGAGTTTCCTTAACAAAGGGCCCAATACTGTGGAGCTTCAGGTTGTGGATACTGATCTGACTCCCCCACCGCAGATTTCTTTTTCGCAAAAATCCACTCCTTTCGGGTTAGTTCTATCTTTGTCTGACCCCTACGCAGCGCCCCACGAACACACTTTCGTGTCTGTAGAGGAATCAGCTACGCATCCCCCCCGGCCCGTATTAGGGGCGGAGAGGAAAAATGCGGTGGGTGGGGGTTTGCTAAGACAGATCCACTCGACACAGGTTGTCCCAGCCAGGGAACGCTCTGGTAGCGGGGTTCGCGCACCCCCAGTGCCAGTACAAAGTACTCCCGATGAGATTGTTATAAGTTCCGATACGGTTTTGAGATCATTAGAAATCCTATCTTGGAACATTGCTGGGTTGCCCAACAAATTAGATTGTAGTGAATGGGCAACCTTTATAAAGAAACATGATATATGCATGTTCCAGGAGACGTGGGCTAGAGAAAACTATTGTTACCCTGGGTTTGCAACTTTTAATGTTCTAGCCAGATGGGGAGGGAAGGGTCGTCCGTCCGGTGGTTTGGCAATATGGATTGGCTCCCACCTTGGATGCAAGGCCGAGATTCTAGAAACCAACTCAGTCGACATCCTGTGTGTGGTCTTACGCTGGCCCACTGGAATGGGCCTGACTCTGGTAAACGTATATTCCAGACCGGTCGGAGTTGCGGGCACTTCAGGGACAATGGAGGCCCTGGTGACATTCCTTGACTCTCTCTCAGGTTCAGCAACACTCTTGGTTGGAGGTGACTTCAATATTCAGTACGAACCACTCCCGAATCACCTGGATGGGCTTAGTAGTGAGGAGGATGATCTCTGGGATATTCCAAGTATTGTGGGTCCGCCAGTTAGGTCATCCTCACCACTCCTACTCCAAGTAATAACAATGACCCTTGCAAACTCACTTAGAGCTTGCAATGGCAGGTTTAAAGGGGACACACCTCCGCAACCAACCTTTAATAGACCAGGCCAGGAGTCCCGGATAGACTACATAATGATCAAACTTCAGGACTGGAAACTAGTTTTAGATTTTAAAATAGCCCCCAGGTTCGACAGTGACCACAATGGCCTGATTCTCTCTCTGGCTGTTGATGGCTTTCTTAATGTTGCTGTCCCAGAAAATAGAGTAAGCGCCCCAAGTTTAACCTTATCTAGCAACAGGCGAAGAATAAGGTGGGACAAGCTCCTAGAGAAACCAAACTGTATCAGGACCATCTACGAGCTGGTGGCATCAGCCCTCGAAAAGGTGGGAAGACTTCTCCCACTATTGCCCTCGCCTGACGGGTGCATTTCCCTTGGGGACATTCATCAGACCCTGTGTAACAATCTTGCCGAGGTATTGAACCCTGTGGTTCGGGACAGGAAAGTGAGGAGAGAAAGAGCCTCATGGTTCAACGCCAGCTGTAGGGAAGCCAAGGCAGACCTTCTCCGGGCATTTAAAAATAAGGTGGCTTTATCGGTAATTAGGGAAAAGCGGGCTGCTTATAAGCTCCTTCTTGAAAATGCCAAAATAGACTGGGACTGGGAGAACTGGTCAGAAATGACAACCGCACTCAAAAGCAGAGACCCAAGGAAATTCTGGCAAATAGTCAAACATGGCTCAGTTGAGCCTGTTCTGGCTATAGAGGGAAACATCGCGCCAGAAGTGTGGGAGGAACATTTTTCATTGCTCTACAGTGCGGCTGGGTTGGACCATCCAGGAACCCAGGTTGGGGCATTAGCTGCCCTAACCACTGATAACTCTTCCGAGATGGGAGACTTTAATTTGGAGGAATTGGAAATGGCAATTACTCGCCTTTCCTCGGGAAAAGCGCCAGGTCTTGATAAGCTTCCGGGTGATCTTTTAAAGCATGCGGTCAGAATCTGGGCTCCCTACCTTTTGGTTCTCTTTAACGCCATCGTACATGGTATGGCGGTTCCCCCCACTTGGCTTGGGGCGGAGATCGTGCCTATTTTTAAAAGGGGCTCACCTTTAATCCCGGCTAATTACAGACCGATCAGTCTGATAGACGTCCCTCAGAAGCTTTTTGCGAGGCTTCTGTTGGATCGCCTCTTGGACTGGATCGAAGACAGGGATATTTTGAGCCCCCTCCAGGCTGGGTTTCGGCAAAAGACTTCCACCATAGACCAGGTCTTTAGACTGTCCCTTTTATACTGGAAAACAATACAGTTGGAGGGTGGCAGCCTCTATACTGTATTTGTGGACCTAAGGGCAGCCTTCGACCTGGTGCCACGTGGTAAGCTGTGGGAAGTGTTGGCTAGAGCGGGGGTGCCTGGTGATCTTTTGTCAATGATCATCCGCCTCCACACCAACACCTATGCTCAAGTGAGGTGTGGTAGGCATGGCGCCCTATCAAATAAGTTCCCCGTTGACAGAGGGGTAAGACAGGGGTGTGTACTTGCACCGACCCTGTTCTGCCTCTTTGTCAACGGGGTTATCGATCACCTCAATAGGGTCCCCAATTCCGATGTCCCAAAGCTGGCGGGAAGGAGGGTTCCGGCAATTATGTTCGCGGATGATACCCTCCTTCTCTCCAAGTCGCCGATGGGAATCCAGCGTGTGCTGGACGGCTTTGGGGACTTTTGTAGAGAGCACGGATTGGAGATTAATACTCAAAAGACTAAATTTATGGTCTTCAATCCGCCACCCAGGTTCCACCGTATCGTATGCATAGGGAACAACACGCTAGAACGAGTCAACACCTTTGAATATCTTGGTGTAACCCTTAATGAGGAATTGGGGTGGGGTCCGCACCAGGAGAAAGCAAGGCTGAAACTAGCGCAACATGTGGGTGGGATACTAAGGATGGTGGGGAAGAATAGGTCGACCCTCAAACCCATAGGTCCCCCGCTCCACATCTACAGGGTGCAAGCCAGAGGAGCCGTAATCTATGGCAGCGAATTGTGGGGTCACAAAGTCTTGGCTAGTCTGACTAAAGAGGAGAATAGGTTTCTTAGGTGCCTAGTAGCCCTTCCTCAAAGTACACCTTTAATGCCATTAAGACTTGACCTAGGCATTAGACCCCTGGAAGAAGAAGTGGCGCTTCGCCCACTGATTTATTGGCGTAGATTGTGGGCTGTACCTGAATTGATCCATTACAGACAGGGTTTGCAGGAAGTTCTTAGTCTTCCAAATTCGGGGAACATTGCCTGGTTTAAATTTGTAAGGAACAATCTGGTGGGCCTAGGTCTCGATGCTCTTTGGAACGACCCCCTGGATGCTTGCCCCAGGCTTCCTAAAAAGGTTTTAACCAAATTGTATTACAATTCTAAGTTTCCCACATTCCGACCTTCTATAACCCTAGGGTCTCTAACGCACCAATTCCTTTGTATTAAAAATGCCTACAGCTTTGAATTAATCCTGGACAATATTTACCCTGTACTAATTAGGAAGCTTTATCTACAATGGAGGCACGGGTCCCTGCCAGTACGTGCACTCACTAGTCACTGGTCTGAGTCTGCACCCAGTACTTGCCCAGCATGCAGAGTATGCGACGAAACTGAGCTGCACATCATATTTTTTTGTCCGGGCTATAGTGAGGCGCGCAGAAAATGGATCACTCCCGTTTGTAGGAATTTGGGCTTTACCAGGTGCCACGAAGCCTTCAGAATTCTCAAGAGTGAATTGGCTGCTTACATTGTGTTTGCCGTGGCCAAATTTCTGGGGGCTTTCTGGCACAAGAGAAAGCGGTACCTGAAAATGCTAACCTGATTAATTTTGTACTGGGTTAAATTGCACATGATTGTATGTAATAAGCAGATATATCGCTGTCCTGGTGTTCTAATGTTCCAATCTTTTTAACACTTTTTAACTATCCAATGTATGATTTTAAATGTATTTATATTCCTATTTTATGTACCTTTTATGGAGAGATTCTCCGAAATAAAGCTTTTTTGAGTATTGAGATGCTTTGGTTAAATACTTTTGCAATATGCAATTGACTTTTGTAGGTAATAGTTACAGGTTGTTGCAATAGGCAACACAATTTCAAACACAATAATACATTGAGCTCAATGGGAGTTAAGTTATTTGCAATAGATTACTTTCAGGATTACTTTTCTAACTCCAGGACTGGATCCTAGATTAAGTCCTGGGACAGGTCTTGGAAACAAGTGAGTAAAGTCGACTTAGTTACTGTTGTGATTTTTAGGCAATATTTTGCTATTTTAAAAGTTGACACTTAGGAAGAAATTTCATAGAAAAACAGTTAATGATTCCCTATGGGAGAAAATTCGAGTTATAGGTATAGTATGTACTCGTTACTTTTGTAATCCAGTACTGGGCTCCTAGGCTCAGTACTGGGACCTCTATCTAAAACAGGTAAGTAATTAAGTTTTCACAGTTGGTTCGATTTTTAAAGAATCTGTAGTTTGCAAAAAAAAAAAAAAAAAAAAAACGACAGAAGAAATTTCACGGAAAAACAGTCAATGATTTCCTGTGAAAGAAAATTGGGTTAATGGTAAGTACGGTTGTGAGTACTTTTCAGGGTCAGTGCTGGGCACCAAGATCCAGCACTGGGAGCTCACCTAATAGCAGGTGAGTATTTGTTACTCGGTTGATTTTAGGTGAATATTTTAAGTTTTAGAAACTCCACACTTAGAAGAAATTTCTGAAGAAACCAGTCAATGTTACCCTATGGAAGAAAATCGGCTTATCGGCATTTGGGTAAGTACTCAACTGGCAGAGTTAAGGTTCTGGGCACAGACTCCGGGGTCTCCCAGGGTCAGGTAAGTACAGTTGTTAAACCCTCAGCGGCACAGGGTGCAGAGTGAGTTAGGCCCAATGTTATCCTATGGGAGGCAGGGGGTCCTTGGTTGGTGGCTGCTGACTAGCAGGCCACGGGGCTGTTTGAGCTGGGCGCCTGGCCACTTGCTCAGGGCAAATAGGTAGGAGTAGAAGTTACACTGCCAGGGCCACTCAGGCGGCTGGGTGCAGGGTGCTTTTGAGTCTTCGGGCGCTCAATGGATTTCAATGGGAAAGCTCCAGGATGAACAAAAGCTGCAAGCTCGGGGACGAAGATTCTTCAGGTGCCACCACCACTTCGAGAGGTAAGTTGGGTAGTTGGAGGATAGGTAGGTACCCAGGAGTTGGTCACAGGGGGACACAGGGCGCCGGGGTGCCTTTTGATGTCGGGAAATCTTACCCTCACCCTCTGTTGATCGCGGTTGGGGGGGGGGGAGGTACCTGGTTCTGAGGCTGCAGGTGTCGTCAGGAGCATCGAGGTGAGTCCTTGGGTGCTGGATTCGGGGTCAGTCGCCAGGGGGACGTCCTCGGGGGTCTTTGTTCACTCCGGCACAGGCCAGGTTTGGCGGGTGCAGTGTGTGCGGTTCGTGGTTCAGGGCTGATGCCAGGGGTTAGAACTTGCTTTCAGCAGAGCCACTGCTCATGGGGGTCCCAGATGCTCAGAGGCACAAGGTATCCAGGTCCTCCGGGGTTTGTGAGGTTGCTGGCCACAGGAGGTGCCGGGATTTAGCAGGAGCAGGTTCGAGGGTCGACAGGCTGGTAGGGCTGGGGCCAAAACAGTTGGTGTCTTCCTCTTCCTAGCAGCTGCACTGCAGGTCTTTCTTCTTGCTCTTCTTTGCTTTTTCGGAATCTGGAGAAGGAAGGTTCAGGGTGCCTCTAGATACTAGATTTAGGGGCGTTACAGGTAGGTAAAGGGCAGGGACAAATGGGTCCCTGCCCTGGGGTGGGTACACCCCCTATCCTGCCATTCTCCTGTGGGACGGGAGCAGCAGCCTAGTCCTGATTGGGCAGGGCTTCCCATCTTCAAGATGGCGAGAGCCCAGAGATGTGCTTCACCTCGCCCCCCCCACCTGAGGGGTGGGGTTGGCAGAGGCTGGCACATCCCCTGTCCTTACTTGGGGTTTCCGGCCATTCTTCCCGCCAGAGTGGGGGTCAGAACCGGTGGGGGCCAGTTGCTGAGTACAGCCTGGGGAAGCTCACAAAGGCGGCATGCCTTTGAAGCTTCCCCCTGCCCATTCTGGGGGAAGACCACCTAGCACCTCGCCCAGGATGTGCATTGTTGCAGGCCCAGGAGAGGGAGGGCTCTCCAACCAGGGGTCCAGCAACATGTCTGCTGTGTGGCAGCCTAGGCAGCCTCTCAGACCAGACGTGGATTGCAGGTTAGGTTTCAGGGGGCATCTCTAATATGTTCTCTGTAGTGCGTTGTACATTAAATCTCACACTGGCATCAGTGCGGGTTTAATGTGCTGAGAAGTTGGATACCAAACTTCAGTCTTCAGTGTTGCCATTATGGTGCTGTGGAGTTAGTGTTTGACAAGCTCTCAGCACCATATACTCTTAAATGGCAGCACTGCACTTACAGTGCCCAGGAATGGACCTGGGTACTGTAGGGGCATAAGGCTCCTGTGCCCACACCACTGGCATAGGGCACCCAGCTAGAGGGGTGGCTGATGTATGCCAAGGCAGTGTAGGTTGGGGGCATGGCACACAGGGATGTGTGCCATGTCGACTCTTTGGTTTGCCTTGTACCCAGACACTCAGCCTGCGAGGGCAGTGTGGTTGTGTTAGGGTACAGGGCCTGTAAGGGTGGCACAATAAGTGCTGCAGCCCTTAGAGGCCTTCCCTGGTCACAAGGCCCTGGGTACCTAGGGTACCATTTACCAGGGGCTAACATGTGGCCAGGGTTTGCCAATTTGGGTTTGAGGTCTTTAGGGAAGGAACATAAGCCCCGGGCACCTGATTGGCAGGAGTCCAGAGCACACTCAGTCAGCATTCATTCAGCAAAAAGTGGGGCATACCATGCAAGAAAGATGGCACTTTCTCGTGGATAGTTTCCTCGCCTGAGTATTTCCATGGTTCTTATCGGTAGATTGAGATGACCAAATTCTATGTATTCAGGCGCCAAGCTGCTAGTTGCAGTGTTGCAGTGTTGCTGGTTCCTGGCACTGTTGCATTGTCAGCAGGTGTTTGTTTTGATCCTGATCATTTCTCCTCTGGATAGTTCTAGGAGAGTGGAGAACCATGCTTGCCTTGGCCAATGAGAATCATATTTGTTCCTGGCTCATTTGCCTTTTGTAGCACCCTTTACATTAGGGGTATTGGTGGAAAGGCATAAACAAATATCAGACCAATTCAGTAAACATGCATTTCCCCTTGACAGGTGGTGTGGAAACCTGGAGGCAAAGTATTGGCATTTCTTGTTCTGTATTGTCGCAAACAGGTCCAACACTGGTGTTCCCCAGATGACGAATAGGTACTGAATTGTTGTCTGTTTCAGCTCCTATTCTTGAGAGCAATTGTTCTGTCTGCTCAGTTGGTCTGCTGTGATGTGGTCTACTCCTGGTAGATGTACTGCCTATAGATGGATCTTTTGTGGTATTGCCCAGTGCCAAATTTCCTGTGCCAGTTTGCTCAGTGGAAAAGACCTTGTTCCACCTTGTTTGCTGAGATAGAATATTGTGTTTGTATTGTCTGTTTGTATTAGAATTGTTTTCCTCTGAATAGGTTTCTGAAATGCCTTGAGGGCCAGAAGCAAGAGTTACTTACCTTCAGTAACGATGTATCTGGTAGAGACGTTGTCTAGCCGCAGATTCCTTAACTTAGAATTATCCCCAGGGGTCAGACTGGCTCCGGAAATTTTTTGCAGCAGCACCTCTGCGCGCCGGGGAACGGCACCCCCACGACCCCGCCCTGACGTCGTCCACAGATGTGGTGTCAGCGAGGTCATATAAGTCCCTCCCGGTGTGCGGACGTCAGTTTTCTTCGGAGAAACTTTTCCGGGGCACAACGCGGAGCCACCAACGAAACTGTGTAAGTATGGGAACAGTGTGCGAAGGAGGAAAAGTCCGAAAAACAAAGAAATCGGATGGTGCATAACATGATCATAAAGGACAGTGTTAGACACTGTATACCAAAAAAACAAGTAGTAAGAGCAGAGCACCGCTCTGAGAAACAACCCCGTACGCGAGGCGTAGACCCTCCCCAGAGGCTGAGTAACAAGAGAAGAATGTCCTGATAAACAGGAAGGCTGCCATTACAACGCAGAACCGTGCCGGCCAACAAGGGCGGAGCACAGGAAGAAGAATCCACTGCGAGGTGACATTACATGGAATGGTGCATTCCCCTGTAGAGATCGGAGGACCAAGGCACAGCCCAATAGACCCGAAAAGAGGCAACTGCAGAGGAGACAAGAAACCCTAAACCCTAAACCAATGAAGGGAGGGAAAAGAACAGGAGAAGACCCCACACTGGAAGGACTATAGTGGAGGAATGCAGAGAAAGGGAAGAATGAATCTCCTGTTGAAAGCGAAAAGCACCACTCCACAGTAAGAGAAGCCACCCAGAGGGAGGCTGCTGCAGAAGGCAAAGTCTAAGAGGGTCGCATCAACTTGAGCACCCTGGATAAAGACCAGTGCCAACTGAAAGGAGGCAAGGTGGAGAACCCCACCTGGAAAGGTCCTCGAAGAACTGGGAGGATGGGTGGGTGTTAAGAAATCTGCAGCTTGACGTCTCTACCAGATACATTGGTACCGAAGGTAAGTAACTCGTACATCTGATAGAGATATCTAGCTGCAGATTCCTTAACTTAGAATAGATACCACAGCCATACCCCAAGGGGGAGGTGGGTCTGCGACAGAACAGAAAGTGCCCGAGAGCACCGAGCCTGCAACAGGGTGACGTACAATGGGGAAAGCTGTCGCGGTGCAGCCAATCAGCAGACCAAGCAGCTCGGAAGAGCAAAAGACAATGAGAGGCAAAGGCAGCACAAGACAACCAGAAGGGCATGAGACCTCACCTGTGTGAAAACGAGATGGAATAACAGCACTAAACCACAATCCCAGAATGGAAGAGAGAGTTCATAATGAGGGAAGGAAAAAGTACTACTCCCAGAGCCCAATGGCCGCTAAGTTGTCACCAACCAAGATCCAGAGGACAACATGGAGTGACAGAACCAGAGCCTACCCGGCGGGCCTACGCAAGGGAGGCCGGACAGGCAGCGAAGGGCAAGAAGCAGGGACTGAGGAACGTCCCAGAAGCGCAGGTGTGAAACACTAGACATGCCAAGTGCAATACTCAGTCACAGGAAAGCGACAGAGTCGGACAGCAACCTGCTGAGGCACAACGAGGAACATGCACGTAGCAGACAGCTATGGAGACAAAGCAAGTGGCATGGCAAAGATGATTAAGGGACTGTCCAACAAGGCAACTCGAAGGCCGAGGGGGGGGGGCAGGGAGAGATGGGAGAAAGAGAAAAAGAAAGAGAAAGAGAAAGAGAGACCAGAAGAGGAACTGTCCCACAGGCACACCAGACTTGGATAAGGGTGAAACCTGAAGGAAAAAAAGCATTTGAAGAGTGTCAGAGTCGCCTATAGGAACCATGAAGTGCACACAGAGCTGTGGAAAACCACCTCAGAGCTCCGGAACCACCACCTCCGACTGGGAGGAGAAAAGCACCCCCACAGAAGAGAGGGACTGGTTAGTACATGAACGGGACAGACAAGAACCCCAAGAAAAGCATCCAGAAGAGGAGGCTCACCCCAGGGAGCGGACCAATGGGAACCCTTTTTAGGCAAAAGCAGCATGAAAAGGCACCGAAGTGTACTATAAAACGTGCCAAAGAAGAAAGCCGCAGTGTAGAACTATGGCAAACCTGAGCACAAGGCACCCAACTGCTGCCCGAAAAACGGGTATATAGGACCAGTGGTCATCAGCATGTGGGTATATATTGAAAGGGCGAGCCACGAGACCAACGCAGCTGCGGGCGCTAAAGCAGGAACCCACCGAAAGCACCGGCGGCAGGGTGGCAGCCTCGGAAGAAGAGTGTTGAAACACACTGAAAAAGACGTCCAAAGGGATAATGGCAGAAGAACATTCAGCAACAAGGAAAAAAACCCTAGAAGAGGAGTATGAAACAAACAAGGCGCAAGCAGGGTGGAACCTGTGGGAGGCAGTGCCAGAAGGCACAACACGGAAAACCACGCTAAACAGTAAGATAAGGACACCAGGGGATGGGAGGAGCCCAAAGACCTCCACGCCTGCCTGGTGCGGAGCAGAGCTACACAAAAGCATACCACCTGGGGTATATCACGCCCCAAAAGAAAAAAAACAAAAAAATGGGGAACTCTTAGGGTAATCCATAGTCAGGTCAAGACACGAAAAACCTGCGGAACACCGCCACAGGCGGTTTACTGCCAGCCCAAAAACGCATGGTCCGACTTGTGGATGCGGAATGAAAGGAAGGAGGGGTAACCACCCCAGGGTATGATGACCCGAGACCTGCCAAGTACAAGCCTATGGGGGGGGGGGCAAAAGCCTGCAAGGAGGCGCTGAGTTGGCGTGGGTATTAAACAAAAGGACCCCATCAAAAGGCAGGTCAACAAGGCACTCCCGAATATTCTCCGGGAAGACGCCATCCCACAACCAAGCATGGCAGCGTAGTGCAACAGAACCGGCCATAGCCCGGCCTAAGGAGTCTGAGGTATCCAGGGCCAACCGGATAGTAAATTCTGCCAGGTCACGTCTGTCACGGATATGACGGAGGAGGTCAGCATGAGTCCCCCTCAGAGGTCGAAGAGATAAGAGACTCGGCAGAGTCCCAAAGGGCAGAAGTAGCCCGAGCCAACACACACTGTATTGAGGGAGCGCTAGTGGAGGCGAAAATATTACGACCCCACGACTCCAGCCATCTAGACTCCCGGGAGGGAGGAGGCAAGGAAGGAAAGGCAGCTTGCAGAACAAGCCCGTGAACGTGCGGATAAACAAACAAGGCGGTGCATGATGGAACTAGCCACTGGATCACCCGACTGCGGCCGAGCCCAGGTCCCCAGAAGGGCATCATAAAGGGAGGCTTCGAAAGGGAGAAGCGGCTCTACATTCCCCGAACCGTGGTGGAGAACATCCAACAGGGGGTCAACAGGCAGGGGAAGTGAAGTAGGCTGCATACGCAGAATGCGGACGGCCATAGAAACAACCCTCACAAAGGCCACACCAGCCTCGGGAGCCCTCCGAGGAGGGGAGAGTAACTCATCCATGGGTGAGGGCTGTAAGCTGAGCCGCCCATTCCAAGGGTATTGTCCGACGAAAGGAGGAGCAGACCAATGACCAAAGGGAGAAAGCCCCATGGATGAATGAGGGTCCTGAAGGGGCTCTTGAGGAGGCGGAGTGTCTGCCGGAGCATCAAACTCCAAGGGGGTGGAGAGGCAAGGATGGATCCGGTGTTGACGGGGATCCGGTGTTGATGGACATCGGGGTGACGCCGAACTGTTCCAGGAGGCCTCCGGAGCAGAGTCAACGACCTGGCGTCGAGGCTGCGCCAGGGCGGCCTCGTCCGGCGCCGACTCAGCCTCGTCCGGCACCGACTCAGCCTCGTCCCCAACAGGCTCTGGTTCCGAAGTAAGGAACGGAGCCGGGGAGGCAAGTCTATGGCGCTGGACTGGCGCTGCCTCAGAAAACGCAGCCGCCTGTCCGGAGGGCCGATGGGGACTCTGAGACTAGCTGCGAGTACCAACAACCACCTGCGATGCCACAGGGAGCTCCACTGGACTATGCAACACGTTAGGGGTGCTACGGGCCGAAGAGGGGGACCCAGCCGTGCCCTGACACAATACCTCCATCACCTGAGGCAAGGTGCTCAGTCTGCGCTGGGGGCGAACCCACTGCCGAGTCCACCGGAGACCCTGCACGTAGCAGGGGGGGGGGGGGTCAGAGGACGGCCCAGGGAGAGAAGGGGACCCAAGGGAGGCCAGCAAGGCCGTGGCATAAACTGCCATTTGGGTCTGAGTCGCCCCCACACCAGGAAATGGCGGATAGGGGAGGGCAAACTCTCGGGGGTGCACGACCGGAGAAGTCCGGGAACTAGTGCCCACTACAACAGGAGGAAGGGAGGTTGATTACCTCGGTGCCAGGACTTACCAGGGACGTGCGAGCGATGCACACGGGAACTAGACGGGGACCGACGCCGCAAATAGAACCCTCTGCTACCGGGACCTGCCGCCGAAGAGGAGGCCGGGGGCCGAGACGACGCCGACCGGGAAGCCTAAAGTAGCTTCACCGGCGCTCCCGCCATGACTTCGGCTTGAGTTGTTGGCAGGCATCGCAATCCGTCGAGTTGTGGTGTTCGTCCAGGTACAACATGCAGATAAGGTTTGGGTCGGTCGCGGACATTTGCCGCGAACAGGAGGCACACGTCTTAAAGCCCCGCACACTGTTCCAGACGCAAACAGCGTCAAATGGGGCCTGAAAACAGGCCAGAGGACCGGCTTACTCCGGATCCGCGTTTCACGTGGAAAAGGAGGAAACTGACGTCAGCGCGCCAGGAGGGACTTAAATGGCCCCGCTGACGTCACATCCGTGGATGACGTCAGGGCGTGGTCGTGTGGCGCCGTCCCCCGGCGCGCAGAGGTGCTGCTGCAAAAAGTTTCTGGATCCAGTCTGACGCCTGGGGATAAATCTAAGTTAAGGAATCTGCGGCTAGATGTCTATCAGATAAACAGTTATCTCTAGGAAATTGATCGGTTTGATGGAGTCCTGTTCACTCCATTGCAATGTACTGTTAGCTGGTTGAGATGTGCTCCCTATCCGTTGGGGGGTGCATCTGTAGTGACTGTCACAGATGGAGTTGGGTAACTGAAAGGTTTCCCTTGAGCTATGTTGGATGCCCACCATGCGTCTCTGCTTGCATTTTTTGTGTAACAACCACAAGATCCTTCCAAAGTCCTGTGGCCCGTGACCAGCTGTTTTTGAGCCATTCCTGAAACGGGTGCATGTGTTGGCGAACGGGAGGGATTAGTGGGATACAGGATGCCATCAAGCCCATTAGTTTCATAACCTTCCTCACTGTCAGACTGTCCCCCCCTGGTAGAGGGCTATTTTGTGGTGGATAGCTTGTATCCTGGCCTATGTGGGATAAGCCTTTGCTTTCAGCATTTGTATTCAGTCTTGCTCCCAGGAAGGTTTTCTCTTTTTCTGGTGTTGACAATTTTTGTGGTTTATTGAAAAAAACAGTCTTTGTAGAGTTTGAATTGTCTTTTGAACATGGTTGAGACAGGTCAGTCTCGTGCATCCCCTTATTAGCCAATCGTCTAGGTAGGGGTAGACGTGGAACTTGCTTCTTCTCAGATGACGCCACGGTGGCTAGACACTTTCTGAACACCCGTGGGGCTGATTTTATGCCGAACGGAAGTACCTTGAATTGGTAGTGTTTTGTTGTACAGGAACCGCAGGTACTTTGTGCTTTTTGTTCATAGGGATATGTAAAAAGACGTCCTTTAGATCTATTGTTGCCAAATAATCCCCCTTTTGGATTTGCAGGAATATTTTTTGAAGTGTACACATTTTGAAGTGTTGCGGTAGTATGAATTGGTTTATGAATTTTTTTTTATTAATTTTTCCATAACCTTTGAGGAATTGCAAGTCAGACATTACATTGTGCTACATAACAGCTCAAATCAACACAGTATAGACCAAGTCAAGCATTCAAAAAACCAAGCCGACTGCACCTTGCCAGAAGTATGCACATGTTGAGGCTGAAATCGCAAGATCACTTCACTGGGGTCCCTCCCCAAGAGGGGGTCACAAACTCTGCTACAACATCATTGGTAAGTGCCGCGGGCGGGGGCCTGTAAGGAAGGCGGAGGCAGTCAATGACCAGCACTGGCAGCCGCCGCAGGCGGAGCGCCGGCAGGGAGCGTGGAAGAGGCAGCACCCTGGAAGAGATACAGGAATGGAGGTAAGTCACCAGAGAGGCCCAGATGTCAACAGGACGGGATTTGGCGGGCAGCAAGTCCCAGAATTCCGACAGCAGAGTCTGGCACCTTGAGGCGTCCTCCAGCCAGCTCTCAACCCTAGGCGCAGGTCTGCGACCCCAGCACATGGCCACCTTACGCCTGGCCAGGACCAGCAACATCGCAATCAGGCGTCGAGAAGCATCTGGACAGAATTTTACAAAACCAAGAAGGCACAGGGGAGGGTCGGGATGCACCGTAGTGCCTGTAATGTCAGAGATAGTGGAACACACCGCCCGCCAGAATTCGGAACCTTAGGGCATAACGCTAAATGCGCGAAGTCCGCAGCAGGGGCAGCACAACGCATACAGGTATCACTGGGTATGAGCCCGAGCTTGTGGAGCTGAACAGGGGTACGCTACAGTCTGTGCAGGTACTTAAAATGTATCAGACTGAGCCAATAATTTGGGGACAACTTCATCTGGTTGCAGCAGTATAGCCAGTCGGATTGCGCAAGGTCCGCACCCCACGCCTCCCGCGCACGGTCCGTAGAAATGGAGGTGGACGTTAGAGTAAAAGCGTATAATTTAGTGACTAATTTTTGCGGGGTCGGGATGTATATATGAAGTCAAGAGCTGGCATAGTGGGCGGGGGCTGCAGCCCAAGAAGGGCTGAAGCACGTGCAATCTTCATGGATGATGCAGAAGTATTGCACATCTTCCTGCCATAAGAGTCCATTTGCTTACTGTCCTTTTCTGGAGGACCTGAAGCTGATGAGGCTGCGGAGTGCGCTTACCTGGCGGCTGCCACAAGGACTGAATCCGCCGGAGGATCAGACCTAAGGAACAAGGGATCCTGGTCTGGAGCTTTGTACTTCTTTGCGATCGACGTAACTGACCCCACTGTCGCAGGGGTGAGGAACGTGGCCGTAGCTGGTTCTAAAAAGCCTGACACCAGAGGTAGCAGAGGTCTGGGAGCTGTACGATGGTGCAGTGTCGCAAAAATAATTGATGTAGGGACCACAGGAGTGTACAAACTGATAAAAAGTTTCTTAGCTCCTCTGCCAAGTACGTCAGAGAAAGTCCCGATGTCAGATATGGGAGACACCCTTGAAGGCGGCGTTGATGAAAAGGTTGGCGAGTAGTCCCGCACAGAAGACCTCGTGGATGAAGACCAGGTGGATGATCTTCTGCGCCTCCTCTTGTGTGGAGGTTCATGGCATGAGCTGTGACGACCCCTGGGCCCTTGATCGGTGTGTAGACGGCGATCTTGGTCTTCTGGAAGGCGGCTTTGAAGATTTTGCAGGAGCGCCTCTATCAGGGTCTCTTGAGGTTCTAGAAGGTGAGTATGTCCGAGAGTAGTCCGAGCCTGGACTTCTGCGGTCAACTGTTCAAACGCCCTGCAGCCGCCGAGGCGACAGACCGTAAACCCTGTTTTCGCCAGCTCTAGGAAATCTCTCTGGAGAAATCTGCACAATATTCAGCCCTGGAGATGACGACTGGGCTCCTGACGTCGATAAGGTTTGGGTCACCTTCGCCGTTGATCTGTGTGGCGATCTGCTGTAGGAACGTCGTCCTGTCCTAGACGTTGGTCTCGAAGTCGACCGCCCACGGCTATGGGGGGACCTTGACGGCAGCGATGGGGCGACCTCGACCTCCCATGATGCCTCGCTGACGTAGATCTCCTCGACGTCTAATGATATGACCTCGACAACTCTCTTGACGTCGACATGACCACTCGCGGTATGATCTTCGCCGTCGAGTCTCTACGTCGACGGAAGCCTCAACGTTGACAGGGCTTTAGCAGGTCTCTCTGGACCCACAGCTTTCAAACCCGAAGTGCTGTGCCTCAACGCAGACTTACTGGCATGTGGCGGAGTCTCTCGACGATGACTTGTCCCTAGACGCTGAAGAGTACCTCGGCCTCTTCGATGGCGATCGACGAACATGGTCACCTGCTTCTTCCTGGACTCGGGAGGTGGAACGACGCCGTTTTCTGTGTTGCTTGCATAGGGCGCTCTGAAGTCTCCATGGCCACCTCCATGATTGCTTCTATCCCTCTCCAGCTTTGCATAAAGCTTGATGCGTTCTGTCACGCAGAGTCCTTTTAGAAAACTTCTGGCAATGATAACACTGGTCAGGGTTGTGTGAAGATGGAAGGCACACAATACACACCGAGTGTTGGTCTGACAGTGTCATTTTCTTGTCACAGGAAGGACATTTCCGAAATAAAGCAGGCATTCTGACTCGAAAAAATTTGGAAAAGACCAAAAAAACAGTAGAATATAGCTCTAGGGATCAGATACTGTCAAATATATCACTTTCAGTCAAAAAACTGAAGAGCTCAAATTCCAGGATCCTCACAGAAGGAGCCAGAAAAAAGAACTGACCTAACTGTCAGCTGTGGTGCATGATGGGAGAAGAGGGTCTCCTGCAGGTTTTAAAGGCACAGTACCCTAAACTTGGAAGCCTTAAAGGCAAGGTGTCAGTTTTTTGTCTTTGTTTCATTATTTCCTTGTGGCAATAAAGCATTGGTATATGACAATTGTTCAGTGCATGTCCTCTTTTCCTTATGGGTTAGGAGGGTATTTGTCTTACAATGCAAACCTATGTAATTTCAGCATTTCTGCCATGTTGAAAACATTGTAGGATATATATATATATATATATATATATATATATATATATATATATATATATATATATATATATATATATATATATATATATATATATATATATATATATATATATATATATATATATATATATATAAATATTTTTTACACATGAGAAGGAATATGCTACTTACCAGTATGCATCTGTTCTTGGCATGTAGAGCTGCAGAGTTGTACACTTAGCATAGATCGCCATCTGGTGTTGGGCCCGGATGTTTGCAGTTTGTTTTTGTTCTTTGGACAGTCTTTGGAAGTCCCGAGTTCGGTGACTCCTCCTTCGGTCCGTACTGCGCATGGGCTTCGGCTCCATCCTCAGATTGTTTTTCGCCAACAGGGAAATGATGGAGCGTAGTAATAACAGTGAGAAACCCATGTGTGTTGTATCTAAATAAGATGGACTGGAACGGATACAGGTAGCCGGGGAGGTGGGTGGGCGTGTACAACTCTGCAGCTCTACATGCCAAGAACAGATGCATACTGGTAAGTAGCATATTCCGTTCGAGGCATATGAGCTGCAGATTGTACACTTAGCATAGATTATATAGCAGTACCCAACCTTAGCGGCGACCACCGGTATCCGTTGCAGCGGTTTGAAAAAGTGTCTCTAGTACAGCCTGGCCCACACTAGCTTGTTGCTTGGAATGCACGTCTACACAGTAATGTTTTGTAAAGGTGTGCGGTGTTGACCATGTGGCTGCTTTGCAGATGTCATCTAAGGGTATGTTCCCTAGAAAAGCCATAGAAGCCCCTAACTTTCTAGTAGAGTGGGCTTTAGGTGGAACAGATAATGTTCTTTTTGCCTTTTGATAGCAAATTTGTATGCACTTTACAATCCACCTAGCTATCCCTGATTTAGAGATGGGGTTGCCTTTATGTGGTGGAGAGAAGGAAACAAACAATTGTTTAGTCTTCCTGAAAGGTTGCGTTCTTTGTATGTAGTACAGTAAAGCCCTCTTAACATCAAGTGTGTGTAAGGCCCTTTCTGCAACAGATTGAGGTTGCGAGAAAAAGACAGGTAATTCCACCGATTGATTGAGATGGAAGGGGGAAATGACCTTGGGCAGAAACTTCGGATTTGTACGAAGTATGACCTTGCTATGATGTATTTGTAAGAAGGGTTCCTGTATAGTGAATGCTTGTATTTCACCAACCCTTCTAAGGGAAGTGATAGCTACGAGGAAAGCTGTTTTCCAGGTGAGGAACTCTAGCTCGCATTTATGCATTGGTTCGAAGGGTGGACCCATTAGCCGTGTAAGAACTACATTTAGATTCCATACAGGGGAAGGTGGTGCCCTGGGAGGAATTACTCGTTTAAGGCCTTCCATAAAGGCTTTAATAGCGGGCACTCTGAACAGTGATAAATGCTGTCTGTTTTGTAGATAAGCAGCAATCGCTGCTAGGTGTAGGCGTATGGATGAATATGCCAGGTTACACCTGTGAAGATGGAGCAGATAGCATATGATGTGCTGTATGGATGCATCTAAAAGGGTTGATTGTATTGTTACGGCAGTAAATTACAAATCTTTTCCACTTTGCGGCATAGCATGCTCTAGTGGTAGGACGTCTGGCTTCCATGATAATGTTCATGCAATCAGGGGGAAGGTTAAGGTATCCAAATTCTAAGATTTCAGGAGCCAGATCGCAAGGTTGAGCTGAGCTGGGTCCGGGTGCCTGATTTCTCCATGGTTCTGGGTTAGGAGGCATGGGGACAGGTGCAGTTTTTGATGTGGTACCACCGATAGCTGTAGTAGTGTGGTGTACCAGGGCTGCCTGGCCCATGTTGGGGCTACCAGAATGAGTGTGAGGGAGTGCTGCTGTAGCTTCCTTACCACTAATGGAATTAGCGGGAGAGGTGGAAAGGCGTATGCAAATCTGCCTGACCAGTTCATCCATATCGCATTGCCTTTGGACAATGGGTGTGGGTATCTGGCGGCGAAGCTTGGGCATTTTTTGTTTTCGTGGGTGGCGAAGAGGTCTATCTGAGGATGCCCCCACTGTTGGAAGAATGGGTGAAGAACTTGTGGATGCAGTTCCCATTCGTGTAGTTGTTGCGTTTGTCTGCTGAGCAGATCTGCCATGGTGTTTTGTACGCCTGGAACATGCTGTGCCAGGAGAAAGATGTTTTGGGGAATTGCCCATCTCCATATGCTCTGGGCTAAGCGGGAGAGCTGGGGAGAGTGTCCCCCCCTGTTTTTGGATATAATACATTGCAGTCATGTTGTCTGTGCGAATGAGGACTGCTTTGCCCGAAATCTGTTTTTGAAAAGATTTTAGGGCTAGAAAGATCGCCAAGAGCTCCAGATGGTTGATGTGGAGCGATTTTTGCTGTGGCGTCCATAGACCTTGCATTGTGAGGTGTAAGAGGTGCGCTCCCCAGCCGGAGAGCGATGCGTCCGCTGTTAGAATCACCTGAGGAACCGGGTCCAGGAACGGCCACCCTTTGGAAAGGTTTGTGGTGTTCCACCACTGCAGAGAGTGATGGGTGCGGCCGTCCACCAACACCAGATCCGTCAGCTGACCCTGGGCCTGGTTCCACTGTCGTGCTAGGCACTCTTGAAGTGGACGCAAGTGGAGTCTTGCATGGGGCACTATGAAAATGCAAGACGCCATCATTCCTATGAGCTTCATAAACACTCTTGCTGGAAGAGAGTGTTGAGGAAGGAATGTTTTGCGCAAGGCTTGTATGCTTGCGATTCTGGCTGAGTTTGGATAGGCAATACCTTTGGAGGTGTCTATAGTTGCCCCGAGATATTGCTTTGTGTGAGATGGTAGGAGGTGGGACTTTTGGTAGTTCACCGTGAAGCCTAGCCGGTGGAGTAGTTGAATGGTGCTGTTGGTATGTTGCACACATTGGTTGTAGGACGTGGCTTTTATGAGCCAGTCGTCTAGGTAAGGGAAGACGTGAATATGTTGACGCCTGAGGTGTGCTGCTACAACTGCTAGGCATTTGGTAAACACCCGTGGTGCGATGGTGACCCCGAAGGGGAGAACCGTGAATTGGTAATGCTGACCGTCCACCACGAACCTGAGGTACTTCCTGTGAGAAGGGTGTATTGGAATGTGAAAGTATGCGTCCTTCAGATCCAAGGTAGTGAGAAAGTCTCCCTGACAGAGAAGCGGGAGGACTTGTTGTAGGGTGACCATGTGGAAATGGTCTGAATGTATGTATGCATTTAGAGGCCGGAGGTCCAGAATGGGCCTCAGGGTCCCGTCTTTCTTTGGTATAAGGAAATACAGGGAGTAGACCCCTAGATTTTGCTGATTGACGGGGACCTGCTCTATAGCGTGTTTTTGGAGGAGGGAGAGCACCTCCTGTTTGAGCAGTGTGGAATGTTCTTGAGACATTGGACGGTGCCTTGGTGGGATATTGGGTGGGGTAGATGTTAGCTCGAGACAGTACCCTGACCGAATGATTTGGGTCACCCATTTGTCCGATGTTATGGATTCCCATGCGTGGATAAAGTTGTGTAGTCTGCCCCCGACCGGAGTGGGATGGTCTGGGGGGAGTGAAGGGAAGTCATTGTGCGGGCGGGGTTGCAGAACGGGTGGTGTTAGTTTTGCCCCTGACCTTATTGTTGTTGCCTCTGTAACCACCCCTTTGGTAGCCCTTTGAAAAGGTATTTTGAGGAGGGGACTTGTAGGAGGTAGAGGCGCTATCGGTGGAGTAGCCTCTGCCTGTGCTACGAAAGGATGAGCGTCGAAAGGAGCGTTTAGGGGCCTGTGATTGGAGTGCCCCCATAGACTTTGCTGTGTCTGTGTCCTTTTTCATCTTTTCTAATGCTTCGTCCACCTTTGGCCCAAAGAGAGTTTGTTGGTCAAAGGGGTTATTTAGTATGGACGCCTGGACTTCAGGCTTGAACCCTGAGATCCTGAGCCAGGCATGACGACGAAGCAGGACACTGGTATTTATGGCTCTAGAAGCAGTGTCGGCTGCATCGAGGGCACACTTAATGGAGGTGTTTGTAATTAGTTTACCCTCCTGTATCAGGTCATGAGCCTTGCGTTTGTGTTTTTCGGGGAGGTGCTGCATAAGAGCCTCAAGCTCGTCGTAGTGTACTCTGTCATAGCGCGCAAGTAGCGCTTGTGTATTTGCAATGCGCCACATGTTTGCAGCTTGGGAGGCGGTGCGTTTGCCAGACGCGTCTAGAAGTTTGGATTCCTTATCTGGCGGTGGGGCTTCTCCTGAGGACTGGGAGTTAGCCCGCTTTCTAGCTGTGGACACAACTAGGAAATCTAAGGGAGCAGGGCTCTTAATGTATGCAGGGTCTGTGGGTGCTGCCTTGTACTTTTCTATTCTAGGGTTCAGTACCCTGGCCCTGACAGGGTCTTTGAACACCTCTGCAGCATGCTTGGTGACACCTTTAAGCATGGGCAAGATAGACGTGGACTTGTCCTGAATGTCAAATGTGTCCAGTAGGAAGTCGTCTTCCACTGGTTCGCTATGCATTTCCAACCCATGGTAGTGTGCTGCTCTCTGCACGAAGTGGTGAAACCCTAAGGAGTCTTCAGGGGGAGACGGCCTGGATGGGTATAGGTCGTCCTGAGGCATATCTGGTATGTCAGGGTTTTGGTAGTCTTCCCATAGGTCTGGGGTCCCCGGTGGAGTGGGGTCCATTGGGGCGTCCGCCGGGTCATAATCTGGATCCCCGTAATCCGGATGTGGGGACGGGGAGCGATGAGGTAAGGGTGGCGGAGACCTGGGAGGGGCAGGGGGTGGAGGAGGTGGAGGAGGCGGAGGAGCAGGTAGTGGGGAGGGCACTCTGAGAGGAGAAGTAGCAGAGTCCTTCCGCTTGGGTGGTGGAGGAGGAGCCGGTGTGCCAAGACGGCTTTTCTTGACAACTAAAGTCAATAGCCCAGTCTTTGGATCTTTAAATAGAGTCTTTTGCAAAGGATCTGGTGTAAAGAGGTCCAGTGGCACCGAATCGTCCGCTGGCGCCGATGTTTTCGGAGCCGAGGGTTTCGATGGTTTCTGTGCGCCATGCTTTTTTGGAACCTCCGGTTTTTTCGGCGTCGAAGGAGTTTTCGGCGCCGGAGCGTCGGTGCCGACAGATTTGTGTTTGTGTTTTGTTGGCACCGAGAGTCCAGGCTTCGGCACCGGTGGCTTCGGAGTCGAGCTGGGTATCACTTTCTTCGGTGCCGGATGGGGTTTATCGGCACCAGGCGTCGGCTGGCTCGAGCCCGAGCTGCCGTGAGACTGAGGCTTCAACACCGGGCCCGAAGGTGGGGTGATAGAAGCTGTGTGCTTGGTTTTACCCAGGCCTGCAGGCGAGGGTGTAACCTGAGTCTCTTTGGTTTTGGGCGCGGGAGGGGGTACAGTACTCACGACCCGCTGCGCCGGTGTGATGTCCTCCACATCGGAGTCGTCGGCCTCGGAAGCGCTGACAACGTCGTCCTTCTGTTCGGCGTGTAGTTGCCCTGAATCTCCGGCGTCGTCTCCGAAGATGTCCGGTGGAGCCGCGGTCGATGAGTGCGCCATGGTGCGTCGAGCTCTTCGATCCCGGATGGTCTTTTTTGATCGAAAAGACCTACAGGCGGGGCAGTCTCTAGCATCGCGTTCTGGGGAGAGGCAAAGGTTACACACCTGATGGAGGTCGGTGTGGGGAAATTTAGACCCACATTTTGGGCACTTTTTGAACGGAGTCCTTTCCATCGGCCGGGACCGGAGTCAAGGAGGGCCCGAAGGCCGGTGCACGGGATGGAGAAAAGTGCCGCTTCGAGAGATGAAGATAGATGAAGAAACTCGAAGAACGAGGATTTTCCGTCGAGGTTGGAACCGTAGAAGTTCGAAGCCGGAGCACGAAGTATCACATCCGAGCCCGATGGCGGAAAAAAACAATCTGAGGATGGAGCCGAAGCCCATGCGCAGTACGGACCGAAGGAGGAGTCACCGAACTCGTGACTTCCAAAGACTGTCCAAAGAACAAAAACAAACTGCAAACATCCGGGCCCAACACCAGATGGCGATCTATGCTAAGTGTACAATCTGCAGCTCATATGCCTCGAACATATATATTTATATAGCCATATAAAATTACAACATTAGTGCATATATATTTTAATATTTATGTCAAATATGGTGTTTTTTGCTGGCAGTGTGAAAATACCCAAATGTAAACTAAGTTGTACATTTGAAAAGTGCTTCAAACAAATCGCCATACAAAGTAAGTCTTTCTTCCATTATAATTATCATGTGACGCGGAGTGGTGAAAGTGGGTGGATACTAAGCAAACACACAAAAAAATGTAATGGCGATTTGCAAAACCGTAAGTGATCAAGGGCTCCTGAGGCCCAAAACACGTCGTGCGTGGGTTGTGATTTAAAAATAAACATCTTGCCAGAAGTTCTGCAGGGTCTGAGTCTCCTTCGCCGCCGCCGTGAGGAGGTTGGAAGTAGCGGGAGTTGGCATTCTCCGATATCGTTATGGAGGTCGGTTGCCTCCGTTACCAGACCCCCTCCCTGAAAGTAGGCAGCCGCCCTCGACCGAAACGAAGCGTGGATCCGTGGTGGAACTTTGGCGGCCGCCCCCTACTATTGCCGAAGAAAGCAAGCACTGGTTTGAGGACGTGATCAGCAGGGTCGGAGGACTTGCATGAAAACGTAATTCGCCGGTGAGTAACATTGACAAATGCTGTAGGTGGGGAGAGACTTTACTTAAGGCTGTGCAACGACAAGTCCAGTGATTGTTGACTTGTACTAACAGATACAAAACCAAACAACCCACAATGTCTGCAGAAATGGTACAAGAGAGGGAAATGGCAGCAGAGGTGGTGTTTGGAAGCCTACCAAGCACCTCAAATAATCCAGCACAACCGACAAACATGGGAAATGACAAAGACACAGATGCAAAGTCGCTGTTAAAAAACTTGGAAAAGAAAATGAAATTGGAGACCACAAAGTGGTGGGAGCACAAGTCACTTTCGAAGTATGCTGAAGCGGGAAGGGTCCCACGGGGGTTAAGAATCCTCCTGGCGCCCAGTTTTGACAAACCTAACCCCAACAAGCTACGCGAGTGGGGATAGAGCAACTTGGCTGCTTCTATGAATTTGGTTAACATTCTAATTAAGCATGCAAACATTGATCGTCTGGAAATATTACGAGAAATTGATGAAATAAATAATGAATTGAGCAAATTTGAAACGGAATACTAAAACAAACGAGGCTATAAAAAGAGAGTAAAGAAACCTAAGGAGAAAATCAAATCTAGAAAGGCACATAAGTTCGCTCGAGATTTAGCGGACTACTAAAATGGACAAATCTTAACCTTTGCCCGCAAGTTTGATGCAGCGAGGTGTCTTCCTCCTCTTAGCAGCTGCAGGGC
This sequence comes from Triturus cristatus, assembly GCF_964204655.1. NCBI lineage: Eukaryota > Metazoa > Chordata > Amphibia > Caudata > Salamandridae > Triturus > Triturus cristatus. The sequence goes on along the minus strand of NC_140590.1, from coordinate 1,302,211,291 downwards.
AGGTCTTCTTTCTTCTAGCTCTTCTTTGGATTTTGGAATCTGGGGAAGGAAGGTTCAGGGTGCCCGTAAATACTAGATTTAGGGGCGTTACAGGTAGGTGAAGGGCAGGGACCAATGGGTCCCTGTCCTGGGGTGGGTACACCCCCTATCCTGCCTATCTCCTGTGGGAGGGGGGCAGTAGCCTAGTCCTGATTGGGCAGGGCTTCCCATCTTCAAGATGGTGAGAGCCCGGAGATGTGCTTCACCTCGCCTCCCCCACCTGAGGGGTGGGGTTGGCAGGCTGGCACATCCCCTGTCCTTATTTGGGGTTTCCGGCCAAGCTTCCCGCCAGAGTGGGGGGTTGCAGAGGCCTGGGGAAGCTCTCAGAGGCGGCATACCTTTGAAGCTTACCCCTGCCCATCTTGGGGGGAGGAGATTTAGCACCTCGCCCAGGATGTGCATTGTTGCAGATCCAGGAGAGCAGGGGCTCTCCTACCCAGGGGTCCAGCAACATGTCTGATGTGTGGCAGCCTAGGCAGCCTCAGAACAGACGTGGATTGTAGGTTAGGTTTCAGGGGGGCATCTCTAAGATGCCCTCCGGTGTGCTTGGAACATTAAATCCCACACTGGCATCAGTGTGGGTTTAATGTGCTGAGACGTTTGATACCAATCCTCAGTCCTTAGTGTTGCCATTATGGTGCTGTGGAGTGCGTGTTTGATGAGCTTCCAGCACCATATACTCTTAAATGGCAGCACTGCACTTACAGTGCCCAGGAATGGACCTGGGCACTGTAGGGGCACAGGGCTATTGCTCCTGTGCCCACACCATTGGCATAGGGCACCCAGCTAGAGGGGTGGCTGATGTATGCCATGGCAGTGTAGGTGGCGGGCATGGCACACAGGGATGTGTGCCATGTCGACTCTTTGTTTTGTCTTGCACCCACACACCCAGCAAAGGCAGTGTGTGTGTGTGTGTGTGTAAGGGTACAGGGCCTCTAAGGGCGACACAATGACTGCTGCAGCCCTTAGAGGCCTTTCCTGGTCACAAGGCCATGGGTACCTAGGGTACCATTTACCAGGGGCTGACATGTGGCCAGGGTTGGCCAATTTGGGATTTGTGTTTTAGGGAAGGAACATAGGCCCTGGGCACCGGATTGGCAGGAGCCCAGGGCACACTCAGTCAAAGTACATTCAGCATTTCAGCAAAAAGTGGGGGCATACCATGCAAGAAAGATGGCACTTTCTCACAGTCCGGCTCCGTGTCCACTTCGGGATGGAAGCCGGGGTGCCAACCGGCGCCAAACGCGGTAATAAGGAGCGGCGCTGGTGGAGGTGTAACGTGGTCAACTGGCACCAATCTGGATCCAGGCCTGAATCCAAGGGGGGCCTACGGGGCCGGAGCAGCCAGCAGCGGAGACCTAAGCACCCCCCCCAACCGATTCCGTGGGGCCCGAAGGCACTCCAGCGGGGTCTGTATGCCCAAAGACGGCATGCATCGCTTCGTAGAACGTACAAAGCTGGGCGGGGGTTGCTCTGGGTCCCGGAAAGGGAGGGAAGCTCGAAGTCGATCCTTCAGGCTCCATGTGCGGAGCCGCGGGAGTGGCACCACCCACGTCCCTTGTCGGATCGGATTTGTGTGTTTGGGAGTGGCCGCAAGGGCAAGGGTTGCTCGCCCTTTATGGGGGTGAATATTTTATTTATACCCACCTACCCCCAAGCTTGGCTGGTTGATTTTTGCTTTGTTTGCTCCCGGGCTGGGGGTGGGGGTGGGGGGGGGGGGGGGGGCGGGTATTGGTTATGGGGGTGGGGGGGGAGGGGGTTTCGGGCAGATTTAATTTTTCAAAAATGTATTCGGCCCACTGGGCCAATTGAATAAATGTAGTGGGGAGTGGCCCCTTGGTCACTCCCCTTTGGGGGCCATTTTAGTATGCCTATGATGTTAGGTTTTGTTGTTTTGATGTATCTTTTGTTTGGGGGAGCGACCACTTGGAGGGGGGGGGGGGGCACATTCTCATTTTAAAAAAAAAATGCCCACTGAACCACCAGGGATTGTTTAGTGGTGGAGGGGGGGGGGCGGTAATCGGGCAGATTTCCCATTTTTAGGTTGAGTATTTGAGACCTCTTGTATATTCTTTAGTATTTACTTGTATGTCTTTATGGTTTGTGTGCTTTGGAGATCTCCCCTAAGACTTGTCTGCTTCCGCTTAGGGACTTTTCTTACTGATCAACTGACCCATTTATTTTTATTGGGCCCACTAGACCACCAGGGATTTTTTTGTTGTTGAGCGGCCCCTTGGACAAGTGTCGCTCCCTTTTATGGGAGGATGATTGTGGTCATTTCTGCCCTCTTTGGGTGGCAGAATAGCAGTATGTTTTTAGGCCCATCTGCCCTCTGCTTATGTAGTTAGTGTTTTGTGCATGGAATTCTTTGCGATGTGTTTTGCATTGTCTTATGTGTAATTTTCTTTTCTCTCTTTTTTAGTGGGATATTGTTGATCCATACTATGTCTGTGCAGAGTAGGTGGTGGTGAATTTATCTGCTTCTGGCAAGTGAGTGGTATCGTTTTGGAGTATATAGGTATTTCTGATAAAGGTGCATTTTGTTCCCCCAGGTCTCCCTGTAAAAATGGTGCCTCACTTGTGCGGGAGGCCCAAGTACTCGCGACAGGGTAGGCCCCAAAACGTAGTGAGGCAACATCAACATTGTCTATCAAAAAATGTTTGGGGCCCTTGCCTCTTGGGGGTACTTGGGCCTCCCGCACAAGTGAGGCACCATTTTTACCAGGAGACCCGGGGGAACGCTGGGTGGTGGGAAATTTGAGTGAGCCGGGTGATGCCACAACTTTCCCACATAAAAATGAGTGAAAAAAAGTGATTTTTTCAGCTAAAATTGAGGTTTGCAGGGGATTCTGGGTAAGGAAACGTTGGGGGATCCACGCAAGCCATACCTCCCTGGAAGCCCCCGGGTGTCTAGTTTTCAGAAATGTGTGGGTTTGGTAGGTTTCCCTATATGGCCGCCGTGCACCGTGCCAAAAACCCAGGTGACCCCCCTTGCAAAACCAGGTGGGTTTTTGAGAGGCAATTTTGATGTCGCCTCACTACGTTTTGGGCCCTTGCCTGTCGCGGGTACTTGGGCCTCCCACACAAGTGAGGCACCATTTTTACTGGGAGACCCGGGGGAATGCTGGGTGGTGGGAAATTTGTGAGCCCGGTGATGCCAAAACTTCCCCCACAGAAAAATGTGTGAAAAATTTGATTTTTTCAGCTAAAATTGAGGTTTGCAGGGGATTCTGGGTAAGGAAATGTTGGGGGATCAACGCAAGCCATACCACCCAGGAAGCCCACAGGTGTCTAGTTTTCAGAAATGTATAAGTTTGCTAGATTTCCCAAGGTGCCCGGAGAGCTAGGGTTCAAAAACTACAGCTAGGCACTCTGCCAAAAAAGGGTCATTTTTCTCTGCGAAATTAAGGTGTGACCACGTTGCGTTTTGCGCCGTTTCCTGTCGCGGGCACTAGGCCGACCCGCACAAGTGAGGTACCATTTTTCTCCTAAGATTTTGGGGGACGCAGGGTGGGTGGAAATTTGCGGATCCACGCAGATTCCAGAACTTTCCACCACAGAAATGTGGGGAAAATGTGTTTTTTTGGAGGGATTCTGGGTAACAGACCCTGGTGGGAGGCAGTCTAGTCACCCCATCTTGGAGTTCTCTGGGTGTCTACGTTTCAAAAATGTATAGGTTTGCTAGGATTCCCAAGGTGCCCGCAGAGCTAGGGTTCAGAAACTACAGCTAGACACTTTGCAAAAAAAAGGTAAATCTTCATTGTGAAAATGTGGTGTGTTCACGTTGGGTTTTGAGCCATTTCCTGTCGTGGGCACTATGCCTACCCACACAAGTGAGGTACCATTTTTATTGGGAGACTTGGGGTAATTCAGATTTGTAAAGCAACTGTTATTACCTATTGATTTTTGATGGATTTCTGCCTTCCAAATGAGACTGTAAAAAAAAGTCATTTTGAAAAATGACCGATAATTCTCATGCTAATATGAGTATTCCCAATTTCGAAAATGTGCAAATATGTACTGTTTCTAAACTCTATAATTTATTCCCATTTCAGAAATACATAGGTGTCTTTAATACCGATTTTTCCATGTATACATTTTCCCACAATAAATGCTATATACCCGGAACATAAAAAACCATTGCAAATTGCTGCACAGGGTTTTGACTCTGGGTTCGTCGGCTTGTTGGTGAACCTACAAGTCCTATATATCCCCACAACCAGGAAGGTCCAGCGGATGTAACGGTATATTGCTTTCAAAGAGCTGTCATATTTAGAAGAAGTTACAGGTAAAAATGTTGACACAAAAGGCTATTTTTTTCAACTAATTTTCATTTTTTCCTATATTTAACTGTTAGTTTCTATAAAGAAACCTTGATGGATCTACACAAATGACCCCTTGCTGAATTCAGAATTGTGTCTACTTTTCAAAAACGTATAGCTTTCCAGGATCCATTATTGCTTTCAGACCCATTTCTACCATTAACTGGAAGGAGGTTAAAAGCACCAAAAATAGCAAAAATAGGATTTGTCTCAGAAAAATGCCAAAACTGTGTAAAAAAATGTTGGTTTTCTGACAAAAGTCTGTCATTCCCTAAAAGCTGTGAAAATGGTGATTTCAGCCCCACAAACCTTTTTGATACCATTTGCAGAGAAAACCCCAGACACTCAATTTGCAGCCCGTTTTTTCCAATTTTTCAAAAAAAAAAAAAAAAAATAATGTTTTGCTGTATTTTGGCTAATTTCTGGGACACCTCCAGGGGAATCCACAAACCCTGGGTACCTTTAGAATCCCCATGATGTTGCAAGAAATGGACGCAAATTTGGCGTGGATACCTTGTGGTCAAAACGTTACAGGGGTCTAAGTGCGCTCTACCCCAAATAGCCCAAAAAAGGCTTCGCACGGGGGGGAAGAAAGGCGAAGGGGTTAATGATGTTTTCCCCCCAAATACATGTATATATATCTACATACATTTGAGAAAAGAGACGGATCCCTAGGTGTCAGTAGGTTCGGACACCTTCGCGATGCAGCCCTCATGTAAAGGACGAAGCACTCTGGGAGGCCACTGTCACAAGGGCAAAACTTGTTGTTGGATATCTACATACATGTATATAACTACCTATATGTAATATGCTAATCTATTTATTTAAATACATAGAACTATCCCTTGATATTTTTGCTTTATTGTGCGTTCATATTTGGAGATGTATCAAAATATTTAATCTGTAATAGCTACAATATAAACCCATACGTATTACCCCGCCTATTAAGGGTTAATTTAGAAAGGGATATATACATGGCCCTATGTACTTGTTTACACATAAGCCTAGCCCATGTATTTATGGGTGTGTGATAAAACCGCATTTGTCTTTGACTCAGAATTCCCGGGTGATGTATTTTTTGGTATAAGAGGGTTAATCTTGGGGAGAGGATGTAGCTTTACGGCTAGAGCGGTCGACTTCAAAGCTGGGGAACCGGGTTAGAGTCTCGGCAACAACGCTTAACATCCTGTGATTCTGGGTAAATTACTTAATCTCCCTGTGCCTAACAAAAATGAATGTGTCCTCTGTAACGAAACTGGTGCTCATGTAAAGCGCTCTGATTCCCGATGTCTTGGGTCTAGTTCGCGCTATAATAAAATAAAATATAAAAAATTCTACTAAAGTAAAATACCATTGTAACTTGATTTTGTATTGGCTCACTAGGTAATGCTGCAATTGTGCACGTATTTGTACTTTGTATTACTATGTATTACTATGTTCTGTTATATTCACTCCCCTTCAGGACGGACAAAAGAGCCTGTAAGGATCGTAAAATGGCCTACATGTCAAACACAAAGGCCCTATAAATCTGGTGCTCATCTCCAGGAAGCGCATTCCTTAGTTGCCCTCTAAGCAGACACAGGAAGGCAGGTTTACGTATATTGCATGTTGCAAATGTTATGCAGCAAAAATAGTTCGCATCATTTGTTTATAAATTTGTTGTGGCTCATTGAAGCAGGTGCCTGTGTGCATGTATCTTTAGATTTATGCAACCTTTGGTTATTTATCGCATATTCAAAATGATTGTCAGGCGATCATGTTACCCAGTGACTGTGCTAACCGAGGCACGTCTGTGTTTTTAGGCATATGTATAGGATAGTTGTGAACTGTTGCTCTCTAAAAGCTAAACGCCCTTGCATTACATTATTTTATCGGGCGGCTGTAGTAACTTTGAATTGTTGCAATTTTTATCCATGTTAATGCGCTTTTTAGACACATCGGTTGTGTAATTGTGGATGCTATATGTTCAAAAGCATAGCCTTGGGGACTGCCAACGAAACCACTTGTGCTTAGAGGACATAAGCTTCTCTTTTTTTCGATTTTGCAGAGCAAAGGATGAAAAAGGAAATGAAGTGTCTGAACCAGAACTTTCCATCTGAAAGTATGAACTCAACTGCCACAGAAATAAATATGGGAAAAATTGAGCTTAAAGCCAAACTACCTCTGAGAGTTTCTGATTAGAGTAGAAAATATAAACTGTTGTGTAAAACTATGAATTGTTTTCCTTGGAGACGTCTGTGAATTAAATATGCATATGTGCAGCACAATGTGTTCAGGAATAAAAATTAAAGGTAGGCATTCATGCTAGGAAAGAGGTGCTCTGGTTTCTCCGTTCAAGGCATGGCACAGTTTTTTCTTCATGCAAGACTGAATCGAATATGCTACTTACCAGTATGCATCTGTTCTTGGCATGTAGGGCTGCTGACATTCATATCTGTGCATAGATCGCCGCCTAGTGTTTGGTCCGGATGATTGCACATTGTTGTCCTGGAAGAGTCTTTGAAGTATCACGAGATAGGTGGCTCCTCCCCTGGACCACAGTGCCCATGGGCATCCTCTCCATCCTCAGATTGTTTTTCGCCATTGTGGCAGTGATGGAGTAGATACAGTAAGTGATGACCATGCTGTACAGTAATTCTGAGAGCTGCAGCTGCTACAGGCGCCGGGGAGGAGGGTGGGCGATATGAATGTCAGCAGCCCTACATGCCAAGAACAGATGCATACTGGTAAGTAGCATATTCGGTTCGAGGCATGTGGGCTGCTGAATTCATATCTGTGCATAGATTACATAGCAGTCCCTCCATTAGCGGCGGCTACCTGTGCCAGCTGCAGCAGTCTGAAAAAGGGTCTTGAGAACAGCCTGTCCTACAGCTGCCTGCTGTTTTGAATGTACATCTACACAGTAGTGTTTGGTAAATGCATGTATAGTAACTTTCGTGTTGAGTGGGCTCTTGGAGGAACCGTTAATGTACGTTTAGCTTTTTTATAGCAAATTTGAATACATGTAACGATCAATCTGGCTATCCCTGCTTTGGAAATGGCGTTGCCCTTGTGTTGTGGAGAAAAGGCAACGAACAATTGTTTTGTTTTCCTAAAATCCCTTGTTCTGTCTATATAGTACAGGAGGGCCCTCTTTACATCTAGTGTATGGAGCATTCTCTCTGCGACATTCTCTGGATTTGGAAAGAAAACAGGCAGTTCAATAGTCTGATTCATGTGGAACTGCGATATCACTTTAGGCATGAATGTGGGGTTGGTACGTAGTACGACTGTTTGCGTGAACCTGTATGAATGGCTCTTGAATGGTTAGTGCCTGGAGTTCACTAACTCTTCTCAACGAAGTGATTGCCACTAAGAAAGCTACTTTCCAGGTGAGGAATTGAATCTCACATGAATGTAGAGGTTCAAAAGGTGGACCCATCAATCTGGTGAGGACCACATTTAGGTTCCACACTGGTGCCGGTGGGTGTCTTGGAGGAATCACTCTTTTGAGTCCCTCTAAGAAGGCTTTGATAGCGGGCACTCTGAATAAAGAGAGGTGCTGCCTGTTCTGAAGATAGGCTGCTATTGCGGTTAGATGTATACGTATGGAGCTGTATGCCAGATTGCACCGATATAAGTGTAACAGATGATGTTTTGAATGGATGCATCCAGCGGATTAATGTCATTGTTTTTACAGTAAATGACAAATCCTTTCCATTTAGCCGCATAGCAAGCTCTGGTCGCGGGTTTCCTGGCCTCCTTGATGATATTCATACATTCTGGAGGCAGGTTCAGGTAGCCAAACTCTAAGACTTCAGGAGCCAGATCGCCAGGTTTAGCTGTTGCGGATCTGGGTGCTAAATTTCGCCATGGTTCTGAGTTAAAAGTTTGGGTGTGAGCCGCAGTCTTTGATGCGGTGCCACGAAAAGTTCTAGAAACGTGGTGTACCATGGCTGGCGTGCCCACGTTGGAGCAACCAGGATGACTTAGAGTGTTGCCGTAGTTTGCGTACCACTAGCGGTATTAATGGCGCTGGGGGAAAAGCGTACGCAAATTTGCCTGACCAGTTCATCCATATCGCATTGCCCTGCGACTGCGGATGGGGGAACCTGGCGGCAAAGCTTTGGCATTTTGCGTTCTCCCTTGTGGCGAATAGGTCTATCTCTGGATGACCCCACTGCTGGAAGTACGGTTGAAGTACTGACGGATGTAGCTCCCACTCGTGCATTTGGTGGCTGTGTCTGCTGAGCAGATCCGCCATCTGGTTGTCCTTGCCCGGGAGGTGTTCCGCCATGAGGAACATGTTCCTCTGAATGGCCCACCTCCACATGCTCTGAGCTAGATGAGACAACTGTGGAGAGTGTGTTCCCCCTGCTTCTGTATGTAGTACATGGCAGTCATGTTGTCTGTCCGGATCAACACGACTTTGTTGCACAAGTGTACTTTGAAAGCCTTCATTGACAGGAAGATTGCCATCAGTTCCAGAAGGTTGATGTGCATCTTCTTTTGCTGTGTTGTCCATAGTCCCTGCACTGTGTAATTGAGTACATGAGCCCCCCCCCCATCCCTGGAGAGACGCGTCCGCTGTCAGTATAATTTGTGGAACAGGCTCTTGGAAAGGTCGGCCCTTGCAAAGGTTTTGTGGATTCCACCAATGGAGAGAGTTGTATGCCCGACCGCTCACCAACACTAGGTCTTTTAACTGTCCTTGAGTCTGATTCCATTGACGTGCCAAGAACTCCTGAAGCGGGCGCATATGTAGTCTCGCGTGCGGGACTATGAAGATGCAGGAGGCCATCATGCCTATCAACTGCATGAACACTCGCGCTGGAAGAGAGTGTTGAGGTCTGAACTTTGTTATCAGCAGTTGCATGCTGTTGATCCTCACTAAATTTGGCTGAGCTGTGGCTGCCAGAGTGTCTATGGTCGCGCCCAGGTACTGCCGTATGTGGGCGGGTTGAAGATGTGATTTTGGATAATTCAGTGAGAATCCCAGACTGTGAAGAAGGTGAATGGTGTGGATATGTGGCTGGCACACTGCTGGGCTGACTTTGCCTGAATAAGCCAGTCGTCCAGGTAAGGGAAGACGTGAATGTGCTGTCTCCGTAAGTGTGCAGCCACTGTCGCTAGGCACTTGGTAAAGACCCTGGGCGCTGTTGTTACTCCGAAAGGGAGGACTTTGAACTGATAATGTTGATCCTGAATAGTGAACCCGAGATATTTTCTGTGTGATGGGTGTATGGGTATGTGGAAATACGCATCTTTCAAATCTAGTGTTGCTAGGAAGTCTCCCTGACTGAGTAACGGCAGAACTTGCTGGAGGGTGAGCATATGAAAATGCTCTGACAATGTATTGGTTGAGAGGTCTTAGGTCCAGTATAGGTCTCAAAGACCCGTCCTTTTTTTGGGATTAAGAAGTACAGAGAGTACACCCCTGACCCATGTTGTTCTACAGGCACGAGCTCTATGGCTCCTTTCTGCAGCATACTTAGTACTTCCTGCTGCAATAATGTCAAGTGCTCTGCGGACATAGGACGGTGTCTTGGTGGTATGTTGGGTGGATTGGATGTTAATTCCAGACAATAACCGTACTGGACAATTTTTCTGACCCACCCGTCTGTGGTGATGGATCTCCAGACTGGCAGGAACTGTTGGAGTCTTCCCCCGACTGGTGTTATATGGTCGGGGGGCAGTGACAAGACGTCACTGTTTGTTATTGGCGGAGGACCTGGTGTTGTTGTTTCCTCGTCCTCTGCCTTTGGTGCTGGATCCACGATATCCACCCCTATTGGTCTTATTATAGGTACTCTGGGTATTGGGTACCTCCTTTATTGTACTGTTGCTGGGACCCCTGACCTCTAGCTGCTCCTCTATTCCCGGGGCGACGAAAGGAGCCACTCCGAAACTGCTGCGACTGTAGAGCCCCCATAGATTTCACAGTTTGTGTCCTTTTTAATCTTTTCTAGTGTAGCATCAACCTCGGGGCCAAATAAAAAGTCTGGGTTGACTAGTTGACTCAAGATATTAGTTTGAATTTCAGGTTTGAAACCTGATATTCTCAACCATGCGTGCCTCCTCAACATCACACTAGTGTTGATTGCCCTTGCTGCAGTGTCAGCTGCATCTAGTGCGCATTTGATGGACGCATTTGTAATGAGTTTTCCCTCTCTGATGAGGAGCTCCGCTCCATCTTTGTAGTCATCTGGTAGGTGTTCTATTAGTGTTTCTAGGGTATCGTAGTGTGACCGGTCGTATCTGGCTAGGAGTGCCTGAGTGTTGGCAATGCGCCAGATGTTTGCTGCTTGTGCTGCTATCCTTTTTCCCGATGTTTCTAGCACTTTGGACTCCTTGTCTGGAGGAGGAGCATCACCGGTAGTTTGCGAGTTAGCTCTCTTGCGAGCATTAGAAACTACTATCGAGTCCAACGGCAATTGGCCCTTAATGTACATTGGGTCTCCTGGGGCTGGTTTGTATTTTTTTTCTATTCTTGGGTTCAATACCCGTGCTCTGGTTGTCTCCTTAAAGATGTCCTTAGCATGTTTAATAACCCCTTTTAGCATTGGTAGAGTCTTGACTGTTCTTTCTGATGTTGAGAACGTGTCCACCAAGAAATCCTCTTCCACCGAGTCAGAATGAAGTTCTACTCCGTGATTGGCCGCCGCTCTTTCAATGAGGGCGTTAAAAGCAGCAGTATCTTCAGTGGGAGATGTTTTTATATTATAAATAAGAGTGTCAGGAGCATTTTGTGGGTCTCCTGGGTCATTGGGGTCTCCCCATGCTTGATCCTGATCTTGCTGTTGTTCATCAGGGTCAATATCCACAGGATAAGTGGTATCCTCATTATAGCCCTCTCCTGCATCCGCCTCAAAGTGTGCGGGAGAAAAGGATTGTGGTTCCTGATGATAGGTTTGGTAAGGTTCCACAAGCACTGGTGTCGAACCCGACGCTATTTTATTTTTCAGTGTAATTTTGTATGATTCCTAAGTCTTTTCTGGGACAATTTTCCGCTTGCGGAACAACAGTCTACCAGTGTCCACGTCGATAAACTGGTCCTGTGAGTCTTCGACATCTGTTCTTTCTGTCGACACTGTTTGTGGTTGTTCGATACTCTTCCTAAGTTCGAACATCTTAGGTATCCCCGGTGGTGGCAATCCAAACTTGATCAGTGCGGGCGCCGAGTGAGCCTTGGCGACCTTCTTCGGTTCGGGACCAGTTTTCGGTTCGAGAGTGTCCCGTTCCCTGATGCGCTTTAAGGACTCCGATACCATTTTCAACGTGAATGGCAACGGTGGTTTCGATCCGACAGGCTCTTTGGAGACAGGCCTCGACGCGGTCTCCGTTTTTTTTCCTGTCTTAGATCTGCTCAGCACTCCTCGGTGTTGATGTAGTGGGATCGACCACCTTGACCTTGGTCTTTGGTGCCCCAACCATCGGTGCCATAGGCCTCTGCGTCTTCATGGGACCGATGGCCTTCTTTTGTTTCTCGGTGCCGAAGTCCTTGTTAGGTTTCTCGGTACCGAAGTCCTTCCTTGGTGTGTAGGCTCCGATGTCCTTCTTTAGTGTCGACGGATTGGAAGGTTTCGATGCCTTCGATCCGACCTGAACCAGTTGCACTTTCGGTTTCGATTTGACCGGTGCAGGGTTTGGTTTCGATTTCACGGAATCGACTCGTCTTTTTTAATATTTCTGGCTCTTTTGAAATGTTCGAAGCCGGGCCTTTATGCGGGGCTGTAGAACGATCCGACCGATCTTGGGTAAGGCCCGCAGGCGATCCCGCGACCGGAGCCTTGTCAAGACTATCTCCCTCGGCATCGACGGATAGGCCTAGCTCCTCGCCTGAGCAATCTTTCTCGGCCCCAAGGGCCTCCTCGTCGTCTCCTACCTCGTTGACGATGTCTTCGTCCCGGAAGATGATCTCATAGTCGTCGTCATATTGGGAGTCATGCTCTGAAGCAGAGTCCGATTGGTTTTGAACATCCTGCACTTCAGCGTCGTCGGATTGGTCTACCTCTTCGACGCTCTCGGCTTCTTCGTCCTCGGTACTGAATATGTTAACCGGGTTAGGTGCCGATTTCTTGGCCTCCAATCGAGCCGCTCGTTGATTCCGAAGGGTCTTCTTCGACCGGAACCGGGCGCAGGCCATACATTTGGTCTCATCATGATCCGGTGATAAACATTTGTTACACACCGGATGGACATCGACGTGTGGGTATTTTGCGTGACAGAGGGCATCTCTTGAAGGGAGTCCTCGATTCCATCTTTGAACGTCGATCGATGTTCGGACCGAAACTCGATCCGATAAAGGTGAGTAAGTTCGAAAACAAGTATAATAATCTATCGATACCGAACGCAAACGATACAGACGATATCTAAAGGCTTTTGGCCTTAAATAAAGTTTTCCTAACTTGAGCTAAGATAAGCACATCCGAACCCAATGACGGAAAAAAACAATCTGAGGATGGAGAGTATGCCCATGCGCACTGTGGTCCAGGGGAGGAGCCACCTATCTCGTGATACTTCAAAGACTCTTCCAGGACAACAATGTGCAATCATCCGGACCCAACACTAGGCGGCGATCTATGCACAGATATGAATTCAGCAGCCCACATGCCTCGAACACATGTACACAAAACACAAATAAAAAATGGTGTGTGTACAAAGACCATCTTTTTTCTTCTTTCAGACAGAAAAGTATTAATGAATCTTGCCTGAAGCAGAGATAGTCCGTGCTTATGAAAGAGAACCAGGGAAGAGGTGTGGCACCGCGGCCAGGGAGACGGACGCTGGGGATCACTGTTCGATCCCTGGCTTCGGCGGCAGGGGTCTGCCCAGCATCATGCGAGACTGGGCAATAGCTCGCTAAATCTTCCCAACGGCCCCCAGCGCCGAGATACCCCTTCGGGGGTGATTAGTGCGCTATACAAGTACTGGATTTACATTTTACATTTTCCACTTGACCAAACCATGTGTGACACTGGACAGATTATTTCCCTGTGCCCAACAGTGTCAATATAAATGTAATACCAGGCCTGGAAAAATGTACCCACCCACTTGCTATGGCGAGTCAGATTTGATCAGGTCTGCTATTTATAGGACCTAATTGTCTGTTCTGGTGAGTGAAAAACTGTAAAGAAACATGTGTACTGTTCATTCAGAAAGTGAATGAGCAATTAAAAAGCCTTTAAATCTAGTTTTTATCCTGACACATTTGCAGTCTGTTCAAGGATTGAGATCAAATGTCAGTTTGTCTTCTAACTAATTGCCGCTTATCTTATTCTGGAAAATGGTGTTTACTTTTCTTTCTCTTATTACAGTTAGAGGTTTTTGTTACGTGATCTGACAATCATTGTGAAAAAAGGCTGCAGGCTGTTTTTTTCTAACAGATTTTAAACGGCTTGTAAATGAATAGCACAAATATTTCAAAATATATCAGGATTTATGAAAGCACTTTGTTGTAATTCAGAAGAGTGATGCCAACAAAGATTTAAATAGGAGTAAAACAAATCCGAATGCTTTACCTGGTGATCAGCAAATGACATTTTCAGAAACACAATTTCTAAACATTGTTTGTATACTATATTGTAGTATCAGTAGACATTTCAATGGAAAATCTGCTAGTTGCAAATGTGTGCTACCACTTCATTCTTTAGACATGTATTTATTAAGAGGGATAGTTTTTAAACATGATTTGAGAAACATTGCTGCCCCGGTTCTGATGACAATGCTGTTAATGAACTACGAGGCAAATCAGCTGTCATGGGAATCTCATAGGTGGCTAGATTTGTAATATATATGGAAAAAATGTTTAGTCTATTAAATCAAGCAAAAGTGTTTATTGTAAAGCAGACAAGCTGAACTTGCCAGTTTGAAGGTGCTCTCATATGTGATATTTTATCATTTTTAGCCGCCTGAATAAGGTTATGCAACTGTGCAGTGAGTGAACCTGTAATGTTCCAGTTACCTACTGTCATTTATGCCCATAAAATCACTTTGTATCCTGGGATCTGCTAGCTGATCTCAAAAGCCTCCTCAAAACAACGTTTCCATCAATAGCACTTCGAGCTTCAGGTTTTGCCCTACAGTAATCTGTGTAGTTCCTTGGAGGAAGGTCTGCATTTGATCAAATCACCAGGCACTCCCACAACCCCTCAAAGGATGAAATTAAAAAAAAAATCAATCAACTTACTGATATAGCGTCTCAAGACATTTTCAATCTGTTTTTGTTGGAATCGCCCTTTAATTACAAGCTGATTGTTACCATCTATTGAGCCACTAAGAAAGAAAAAAAAGGCAAGAGTCAAGTAAGATTACTTCACTTAAAATGAAATCAAGGTGCACAACTACCAAACGCATTGTAACATGTGACTCCGATAGTGAACAGTATATTTTACACTGGTTCCTGTAAGGTCATCTCCTTATCACAAGGTTATGGAACAACTGTCCCTAGGAGCAGAACCAAAAAAATAGAACCACATGATACCAAGGCTGCTAGAAGGCAAACATTTGTAGGTTCTGTGCATGCTCTAAAATACAGCTGGCTCCATATACGTAGGTAAAGACCCAAAGGACAGCTGCCAGAGGCAGAGATTAAACTCATCTATTTATTGGCAGAATGTGAAGTGCAATAAGATGGATGGGTTTTTATTGACAAGCGACGAGTTTAGTTTATAATGAGGATTTCCAGTCCGGAAAAGGGCAATAGTTAACCATCATAATCTATGAAAGAGCTAGTGCTGGAAAAGTCTCAACATATTTAAGTGAAAGCCTAATGGACAGAGTGCTTTAGCAGTCTTCAATGGAGAGTCTTCTGCAGATCAGTCGTAATTTATCTTTTAGTGTTCTGTTTTGAACATTGTTACAGAATATCGTATTACTCTTGTGGGAACGTCCCTTACCCACACCTCATTCAAGTTGCATATTCCATCTGTGAAGAATGTGATGTAAGGGGAGGGGGTACGTAAGAAAGTGGCTCTGTATATACTGTTCCCAAATAGGTACAGTGTGCACAGTCCCCAGAGGTTTGGCAGAGGCTAAAGTTAGATATAACCTTACTCTCTAAAGTGGTAGCTTGGTCGAGCAGTAAGGCAGTATCAGAGGACAGTGTAAAGCATTTGTTGCACACATTCAGTCAGCAAATAGTCTCACACATTCAAGAACTGAACTCTAGGCCAATGGTTTGTATATAAAAATATATGGTTGTTTTATGGTTGTTTTATTTTAGAACCAACAAAAGGTATCAAAATATACTTGCTCAGAATGAGATGCTTTAGTTAAATACTTTGCAATAGGCATTTGACTCGACTGCAATAGTTACAGTTTGTTGCAATAGGCAACACCGTTTTAAACACAATAATACATTGAGCTCAATGGGAATTTTAAGTTAAATGCAATTGATTACTTTCAGGATTACTTTTCTAACTCCAGGACTGGATCCTAGATTCAGTCCTGGGACAGTTCCTGGACACAGGTAAGTAACTACGTTTTGGTTACAGTTGTGATTTTTAAGGAATATTATTGTATTTTAAAAGTTGACACTTAGAAATGTTTTCACATAGAATCACCAATGTTATCCTATGGGAGGAAATTCACATAGCAGGTAAGTAGGGTTATCGTTCCTTTTTCTAACTCAGTGTAGGATCCTGGATCCAGCACTGGTGCATCTCCTGTAAACAGTTGGAAGAAAGTTTTAGTTATACAGGCGATTTTTAAGGAATATCGAATAGTTGCTTACCTGTCGGTGTAGTTTTGCAGCTTGAAGACGTTTCTGGATTCGCTATGCTGTGCATTATTCCACGATCTTGTGGTTGGGTCCGGATTCGTAGTCTTTTTTTTTTGTCGTAGCCCAGGTGGGCGTCGACGTCCCACCATTTGGTGTACCTCTCGTGACGTTGGCGCGCTTCCTGCAAAAGTCCCACCTTGGGTGCGCCATCTTCGGGTTCTTTTTTCCCTTGTTTTGTTCTTTTGTCTTTTTTTTTTTTTAACCCTAGGCATTTTTAGTCTTGTTTATTTTCCAAGTCTCTTTTCAGTATTTTATTCTTCTCAACCTCACTTGTTATTCCACCTTGCTCTCCTGCCTCATCTTTCTGGCGGAGGTGGGTGGGTCCGCTAGTGAATCCAGAAAGGTCTTCAAGCTGCAAAACTACACCAACAGGTAAGAAACTATTCGTTTTGCAGTGTGAATCTTTCTGGATTCAGTATGCTGTGCATAGACTTTGTAGCAGTTTGCTATTTTTGTGGCGGCTGGGTGTAAGATGAGCGTTGGTCGTTGAATACATGTTGGAGCACCTTCCGTCCTACTTGTGCTTCCTTGTTCATCTGTATGTCCACGCAGTAGTGCTTAGTGAACGTGTGTACTGAAGCCCAGGTTGCCGCCAGGCATATGTCCTGAATGGGCGTGTTTGCCAGAAAGGCAATTGTTGCCCCCTTCTTCCTTGTGGAGTGTGCTTGTGCCCCCTCCGATAGTTCTTGTCCTGCCTGCTTGAGGCAGAATTCTATTGTTAGCGCGATCCATCGTGCGATGGTGCCCTTGGTCACTGGTCTACCCAGGAAACTGGTAGCGAATGACACGAAAAACTGTTTTGTTTTCCTGTGTTCTTTAGTTCTTTCTATGTAGTGCATCACCGCCCTTCTGGCGTCTAGAGTGTGAAGTGCCCTTTCTGCGCCCGTTGTCGGGTTTTGGAAGAAACTTGGTATTTGAATGTTCTGGTTCATATGGAAAGCGGACACCACCTTTGGCATGAAGTGTGGGTCCGTTCTCATGACAACTCTGTCCTTGTGGATCTGTATGTAGGGCTCCTGTAGTGTTAACGGCTGCAGTTCGCTTACCCTGCTTAGCGATGTTATTGCTACCAGAAAGGCTGTTTTCATGCTCAGCATTTGTAGTGAGGCTTTGTGTATGGGCTCAAAGGGCGCCTTCATGAGTTCAGTCAGGACTAAATTGAGGTTCCATGCCGGCGGCGGCATTCTTTTAGGTGGTGCTAATCTTTTAGCTCCTTCGAGGAACCTCTTTACTACCCGAGAGGTAAAGAAACTTCCTCCCGTCTCACCTCGTGTGTACGCTACAATCGCCGCTAGGTGGACTCTTAGTGACGACGAGCATAGATTAGACTTTAGTAGGTGTGTGAGGTATCTAAGCACCGTTGATTCCTTGGTCATTTTGTTTTGCAGTCTATTTCGGGTGCACGAAACAGTAAACCTTTTCCATTTATCCCCATAGCATTTCCGTGTAGTTGGCCTCCTAGCCTCCCGCAGCACTCGCATAGTGCTTCGAGGTAGCTTAAGGTGTGCGAACTCTAGGTCCTCAGGAGCCAAGCCGCTAGACTGAGGCTCTCCGGTTCTGGGTGTAGAACCTCTCCGTTCTGCATGGAGAGTAAGTCTTTGATTTTTTTGAATTTGTGTGGGGGGCCCTCTGCCATCTCCACTATCTGAGAGTACCACGTTTGTCTTGCCCACTGTGGTGCTACTAGGATCAGCATCATGTTGCTTGTCCTGCATTTGTTGAGTACCCTGTGCATCAGTGGTATTGGTGGAAAAGTGTAGGCAAATGTTTGTGACCAGCTTATCCATAGGGCATTCCCCTGGGATTGTTCTTCTGGTTGTCTGGATGCGAAGTTTTGGCATTTTGCATTCTGGCGTGTTGCAAATAGGTCTATTGTAGGTTTTCCCCACCGTCTGAATAGTTTTTGCGTTTCCCATCCATTGAGCTCCCACTCGTGGGATGCCGAAGTCTGCCTGCTGAGCCAGTCCGCTTCCACATTGTCCTTCCCTGGAAGGTGTATGGCCAGGTCTATTTTGAGTGGGATTGCCCATCTCCAGATCTCCTGAGCCAGGTTGGATAGGGGGGAACGATTGCGTTCCTCCCTGCTTGTTGATGTAGAACATCGTTGTAGTATTGTCTGTTTGTATCAACACTCTTTGGTTGTACAGCTGCCTCTGGAACGCCTTCAGGGCTAGCAGTACGGTCTTTAATTCCAGGTAGTGGATGTGTTTGACCGCATCCGTTGGAGTCCACAGACCTCGCACTCTGAGCTTGTTCATGTGTGCACCCCATCCCCTCTGGGATGCATCTGTGGTGATGGTCACAGTTGGGTCTGGAGGTGTGAAGGGTTTCCCTGTTGAGATGTTTTCCCTGTTCCACCATGTTATCTCTTCCTGCACTGCGTGCGTTACAACGACTAGATCCTCCCAACTTCCGTTTGCTTGTGACCATTGTTGTTGCAGCCATTCTTGGAATGGTCCCATGTGTTGGCGTACATTGGGGACTAGGTGTATGCATGATGCCATCATCCCCATGATCTTGCTCGCCGTTCTCACTGTCAGAACTCGCACCTTCTGGTAGAGACGAGTCTCCTTCAGCAGGGCTATCGTTCTCCTGTTGCTGGGCTTGACTGTGTGGTCTATGGTGTTGATCTGTGCCCCCAGGAAGATCTTCACCTGTTCTGGTCCCATTGATGATTTCCCCCAGTGAATCGAGAACCCTAGACTTGTTAGTGTTTTTGTCACCATCTCTGCGTGTTCCTCGCACTTGTCGCAAGTACTTGCTTTGATTAGCCAGTCGTCCAGGTAAGAGTACACATGGATCCCTTCCCTTTGTAGGTATGCCGCTACCGCTGCCAGGCATTTTGTGAATACCCTTGGCGGGGACTTGAGGCCGAATGCCAGGGTTGTGAATTGGTAGTGATCCTCGTTGATGGTGAACCTTAACAGGTTCTTGTGTCGACCGTTCATCGGGATGTGCAGGTAGGCATCTTTGAGATCCACCGTGGACATGAAGTCTCCTCCTCTTAACTGGGGCAGCACTTCTTGCAGCGATGTCCTTTTGAATCTTTGTGTTTTTAAGAATTTGTTTAGGAACCGTAGATCCAGGATGGGTCTTAGTGTTTCGTCCACCTTTGGGACCAGGAAGTAGTTTGAGTACACTCCCTTGTTCCTTTCCCTGTATGGCACCGGTTCTATGGTCTCCTTTTGGAGCAGTTGCAGAGCCTCTTTTTTGAGTTGAGCAAGCTCCTGCCCGGAGCTTTGCCTTCTTTTTGGTTTCTTGTCTGGAGGTCTTTTCTCTAGCTCTATACAGTAACCGTACTGTATGATGTTCAGAATCCATTTGTCTGATGTTATTTTTTGCCATTGTTGAAGGTAAAGTTTCAGTCTTCCGCCTACTCGTGTTGCATGCTCGTAGGCGTTTGGTTTGTGAACCCCCCCTTACTGTGTTCACTATGCGCTTCACCCCCTGGGGTATCTGGAGGGTGAGCCGCCACTTTCGATCGAAGTCACTTTGATGAGGGTTGGTCTCCCCCTCTTCTTCTCTGGCCACGTCCATTTCCCCCTCCCGCGAAAGGACTGGCCTCGAGATTGGTACTGCCAGTTCGGCTTCTGCTGGCCCTGCTGGCTGTGACCTTCACCCTGCTGTCCTTGCTGGAAAGTCTGGTGTGACGTTCCCGGCTGGTTTCCTCCCCTTCCGAAGGGTCTCCGAGATGTGGTGCCTCTTCGCATCCCTCTGAATTGCAGGGCCCCCATGGACCTAGCTGTTTCATTTTCCTTCTTCAGCTCCGAGAGGTTTTTCGTCCACCGGGGTACCGAACAGCGTCTCACCGTTGAATGGTGTGTTGAGTATGTTGTTCTGGACCTCCTGTTTGAATCCAGAAATTCGGAGCCAGGCTTGCCTCCTCTCCGTGATACCAATAGCCATCAGCCTGCTTGATGTCTCTGCCCCGTCCAATGCTGTCTTAATGCATGCGTTAGCAATGCTTTTGCCTTCCTCGACCAGATGGGAGGCTTTCTGTACTGCTCTGGGAGATGCTTAATTAGGTCTCCCATTTCGTCCCAGTGTTGGTGCTGGTGCCTGTTCAGAAGGGCATTCGAGTTAGCCATGCGCCAGTGCATAGCCGCATTTCTCTCCACCTTTCTCCCGGTGAGGTCCATTCTTCTGCTCTCCTTGTCGGGTAGCCGGCACATTGGCCCTCTTCCTGGCTGTGGAAGCAATGATGGAGTCAGCTGTGACTGATCCCTTGATATATGGAGGATCCTGTGAAGAGTGCTTGTACTTCTTTTCAGTTCTTGGAGTGATGGATCTGCAAGTTCCAGGCTCCTTGAATGCCTCCTTCCCTTGGTTCATCACGCTTTGGAGCATGGGGAGGAACTGGCTCCCAGTCTGGATGGGGAGCAGTGTTTCCAGTTTAAAGTCTGCTTTCTGCTTCTCCTCGTCCAATTTCACCCCAAAGGCCGCTGCTGCGCTCCTGACGACCATGTTGTATGCTCCAATGTCGTCTGGCGGCGAAGGCCTCGAAGGATATGTCTCCACGGGCTCTTCGGGACTTTCGGCGTCGATGTCTTGCCATTCCAGCTCCTGAGTCGACGGCGTCGAGCCGTAGATCGACTGCTGCTCGTCTTCTTCTCCCTCATAGTAGGGTTCCTCCTTCCTCCTCCTCCTCTTCAGGATCTCTCGACAGATCTTCGGTGTCGAAGTCCTCCTGTTCCTCGACGACCGAGGTCGGCAGCTTTATTGGGATCTTGTACTGTTTCATTTTTTCATCGAACTTCTTCCTCTGAAAGATACTCTCCATCTCCGCCTCGAGCCTTCTCTTTTTCTTCTCCATTTCGGAGGCGGGATCGGCGTCGAGCGCTGGTCTCTTCGACGGAGCTTGCGTCGACGCGGCCTTTTCCTTCGTCGTCAGGCGGCTCACCTCGAGGCCCTGTTTCGACGAACCCTGCTTTTCACCGGGTTTCAGCACCTGGGAGTCCTTCTCGAAGGATCCGCCGGGCCTTTCGTCCTTGGATCCACTCGCAGTCGTCGAAATTTTCGGCGCCGGTGTTCCTTTCGAGGACTTGGACTCTGTTTTTCGAGAGTCACTCTCAGATTTTCGGGGGCTTCGTACTAGACGAGTCTCCTACCTTGTCAGGCGTTTTCTTATCGGTCTCTGCGACCGTGAAGACGTCGGTCCTTCGGCGATGTTGTCCTCATAGTCGGTGGAGAGGCCCAGCTCGTACAGCGACGGGGCCTTACCCTTGCCTTCCATGTTGAAGTTGGCTCTTCTCTGCCTTTCTCTCACTCTGAGCGTCTTCGGCGTTAAGACGGCGCAGGCGTTGTAATCCTTGCTCTCGTGGTCGACCGACAGGCAAAGGTTGCAGACTGGATACTGATCCTTCTGCGCGTATTTGTGGTGGCAGTTAAGCCAGAATTTGAAAGGTGTCTTGTCCATTGCGCTCAGTCTGAGTGCGCATTTTCCGATGGGCGTCGAAGTTTGAGGAACTCCTCCTTCGTCCCAGCTGTATGTTCTTCTCTGTAGTCTTGTAAACTTTCTCCTTCGATGAAGCTCGCGTCTTTATCTTTTCCTTCGTTCAAACTCTGGAGCTTCTCGATGACGATCCAGACCCAACGGCGGAAAAAAGAATCTGAAGATGGTGCCCCAAAGGTGGGACTTCCGCAGGAAGCACGCCGACGTCACGAGAGGTACACCAAATGGTGGGACGTCGACGCCCACCTGGGCTAAGACAAAAAAAAAAAAAAAAAACTACGAATCCGGACCCAACCACAAGATCGCGGAATAATGCACAGCATAGTGAATCCAGAAAGATTCACACTGCAAAATTGTAAGTTTCATAAATAGACACGTAGAAGAATTTCTGGTGAAAACCAGGCAAGGTTATCCTATGGAAGGAAAATCAAGTTATAGGTAAGTACGGTTGTAATTACTTTTCAGGGTCAGTGCTGGGCACCAAGATCCAGCACTGGGATCTCTCCTGATAACAGGGGAGTAATTTCATTTGATATTCGGCTGATTTTAGATGAATATTTTAAAGTTTCAAAACTCAACACTTAAAAGAATTTCCAAGTGAAACCAGTCAAAGAAAAGTGCGTTATCGGCTTTTGGGTAAGTACTCGACTGGCAGAGATAAGGTTCTGGGCATAGACTCAGGGGTCTCCAAGGGTCAGGTAGGTACAGTTGTTACACCCTCAGCGGCACAGGGCCAGCCGGGTGCAGAGAGAGTTAGGCCCAATGTTATCCTATGGAAGGCAGGGGGCCCTTGGTTGGTGGCTGCTGGATAGCAGGCCACACGACACTGGGAGCTGGGCTCCTGGTCACTTACTCAGGGCAAGTGGGGGAAATAGATTAGGATAGAGGTTACACTGCCAGGGGCACTCGGGCGGCAGGGTGCTTTGAGCAGTCGGGAGCTCAATGGATTTCAATGGAGAAGCTCAGTGACAAACAAAGGCTGCAAGCTCGGGGACGAAGATTCTTCAGGTTGCGACCACCACTTCGAGAGCTAAGTTGGGAAGCTGTGGGTTAGGTTGGCACCCACGAGCTGGGCACAGGGGGACGCAGGGCACCGAATGAGTCTTGAGTTGGGAAATCTTACCCTCAGCTGGTCGCGGTTGGGGGTGGGGGTATGGGGGGGGGGGGGGGACGCCTGGTGTTGAGGCTGCAGGCGTCGTCAGGAGCATCGTGGTGGGTCCTTGGGTGCTGGATTCGGGGTCACAGTCACCGGGGGGGGACGGGGGACGTCCTCGTGGTCTTTGTCCACTTCGGCACAGGCCAGGCTTGGCGGGTGCAGAGTATGCCAGAGTCGCGGTTCCCGGCTGATGCCAGGGGCTTGTTACTTGCTTTGAGCAGTCCCACTGCTCGTGGGGGTCCCAGCTAGTTAGAGTCACAAGGCAGTCAGGTCCTCTGGGGTTTTTGAGGTTGCGGACCACTGGAGACGCCGGGGTTTAGCAGGATCAGGTTGACAGGCCTGTAGGGCTGGGGCCAAATCAGTTGGTGTCTTCCTCTTGTTAGCAGCTGCACAGCAGGTCTTATCTTGCTTGTTTCGGAATCTGGATCTGAGGAAGGAAGGTTCAGGGTGTCCCCAAATACTAAATATAGGGGCGTTACAGGTAGGTAAAGGGCAGGGACCAATGGGTCCCTTCCTTGGGGTGGGTACACCCCCTATCCTGCCACTCTCCTGTGGGAGGGGGGGGGGCAGTAGCCTAATCCGAATTGGGCAGGACTCCCCATCTTCAAGAAGTCGAGAGCCGGGAGATGTGCTTCACCTCACCTCCCCACCTGAGGGGTGGGGTTGGCAGAGGCTGGCACACCCCCCCTTTCCTTCCTTGGGGGTTCCCGCCAGTCTTCCCGCCAGAGTGGGGGTTAAGAACCGGTAGGGGCCAGTTGCTGAGTAAAGCAAGTGGCCTGGAGAAGCTCACAAAGGTAGCATGCCTTTGAAGCTTCCCCTGCCCATCCTGGGGGAGGAGACCTAGCACCTTACCCAGGACGTGCATTGCTGCAGGCCCAGGAGAGCGGATGGCTCTCTACCCAGGGGTCCAGCAGCATGTCTGCTGTGTAGCAGCCTACGCAGCCCCTCAGACAAGACGTGGATTGTAGGTTAGGTTCAGGGGGGCAACTCTAAGTTGCCCTCTGTTGTGCATTGTACATTAAATTCCACACTGGCATCAGTGTGGGTTTAATGTGCTGAGAAGTTTGATACCAAACCTCAGTCTTCAGTGTAGCCATCATGGTGCTGTGGAGTTCGTGTTTGACAAGCTCTCAGCACCATATACTCTTAATGGCAGCACTGCACTTACAGTGCCCGGGAATGGACCTGGGTACTGTAGGGGCACAGGGCTCATGCACCTGTACCCACACCACTGCCATAGGGCACCCAGCTAGACGGGTGACTGAGGTATGCCAGGGCAGTGTTGTGAGAAAGAGGCTCTGTATATACTGTTCCCTAATAGGTACAGGGTGTACAGAGTCCACAGTCCCCAAGGGTTTGGCAGAGGCTAAAGTTAGATATAACCTTACTCTCTAAAGTGGTAGCTTGGTCGAGCAGTAAGGCAGTACCAGAGGACAGTGTAAAGCATTTGTTGTACACACTCAGTCAGCAAATGATATCACACACTCAATAACTGAACTCTAGGCCAATGATTTATATATAAAAAATATATGCTTGTTTTATTTTAGAACCAACAATAGGTATTAAAATACACTTTCTCAGAATGAGATGCTTTGCATAATACTTTTGAAATATGCAATTGACTTTTGTAAACAGTTACAGGTGGTTGCAATAGGCGACTATTTTAAACACAATAATGCATTGAGTTCAATGGAAGTTTCAAGTTATTTGCAACAGATTACTTTTAGGATTACTTTTGGAATTCCAGGACTGGATCCTAGATTCAGTCCTGGGTCAGTACTTAGAATCAAGTGATGAAAGTCGACTTAATTACTGTGATGATTTTCAAACAATATTTAGCTATTTTAAAAGTTGACACTTAGAAAATATTTCATAGAAAAACAGTCAATGATTACCTATGGGAGAAAATTGGGTTACTGGTAAGTACAGTTGTAAGTATTTTTCAGTCAGTGCTGGGCACCAAGATCCAGCACTGGGAGCTCACCTAAGAGCAGGTGAGTATTTTCGTTTGTTACTCGGCTGATTTTTGGTGAATATTTTAAGATTTGAAAAGTCCACACTTAGAAGAAATTTCAGGAAAAAGCCAGTCAATGTTACCCTATGAGGAAAATAGAGTTATCGGTTTCAGGGTAAGTACTCGACTGGCAGAGTTGAGGTTCTGGGCATAGACTCAGGGGCCCCCAGGGTCAGGTAGGTACAGTTGGTTCACCCTCAGCGACACTAGGGCGGACGGGTGAAGAGAAAGTTAGGCCCAATGTTATCCTATGAGGGATAGGGGGGCCTTGGTTGGTGGCTGCAGACTAGCAAGCCACGCGGCTGTGGGAGCTGGACTCCTGGTCACTTACTCAGGGCAAGTGGGGAAGTAGGTAGGTGTAGAGGTTGCACTGCCAGGGCCATTTGGGCGGCTGGGTGCAGAGTGCTTTTGAGCCTTCGGGCGCTCAATTGATTTCAATGGGAAATCTCCGGTTTAGAAAAAGACTGCAAGCTCAGGGACGAGGATTCTTCAGGTGCCACCACCACTTCGAGAGGTAAGTTGGGTAGTTGGAGGATAGGTAGGTACCCCGGGATTGGGCACAGGGGGCCGCGTGCAGGGGTGTCTTTTGGTGTCAGGAAATCTTACCCTCTGTTGATCGCGGTGGAGGGGGCACCTTGTTCTGAGGCTGCAGGCTTCTTCAGGAGTGTCGGAGGTCCTTGGGTGCCGGACTCGGGGTCACAGTCGCCGTGGGGTCGTCCTTTTGGTCTTTGTTCACTCCGGCACCGGCCAGGCTTGGCTGGTGCAGAGTGTGCTGGGTTCGTGGTTCCGGGCTGATGCCAGGGATTAGAAGTAGGTTTTGAGTAGAGCCTCTACTCATGGGAGTCCCAGGGGCTTAGAGCCAAAAGATAGCCAGGTCCTCCGGGGTTTGTGAGGTTGCTGGCCACAAGAGATGCCTGGTTGGAGCAGGAGCAGGTTCGAGGGTCGACAGGCCGGTAGGGCTGGGGCCAAAGCAGTTGGTGTCTTCCTCTTCTTAGCAGCTGCAGGGCAGGTCTTCTTTCTTCTTGCTCTTCTTTGTATTTCGGAATCTGGAATCTGGGGGAAGGAAGGTTCAGGGTGCCCCTAAATACTAGATTTAGGGGCGTTACAGGTAGGTGAAGGGCAGGGACCAATGGGTCCCTGTCCTGGGGTGGGTACACCCCCTATCCTGCCTCTCTTCTGTGGGAGGGGGGCAGTAGCCTAATCCTGATTGGGTAGGGCTTCCCATCTTCAAGATGGCGAGAGCCCAGAGATGTGCTTCACCTCGCCTCCCCCACCTGAGGGGTGGGGTTGGCAGGCTGGCACATTCCCTGTCCTTATTTGGGGTTTCCGGCCAAGCTTCCCGCCAGAGTGGGGGGTTGCAGTGGCCTGGGGGAAACTCAGAGGCGGCATGCCTTTGAAGCTTCCCCCTGCCCATCCTGGGGGAGGAGATTTAGCACCTCGCGTAGGATGTGCATTGTTGCAGGCCCAGGAGAGCAGGGGCTCTCCTACCCAGGGATCCAGCAACATTTCTGCTGTGTGGCAGCCTCAGAACAGACGTGGATTGTAGGTTAGGTTTTAGGCGGCATCTCTAAGATGCCCACTGGGGTGCTTGGTACATTAAATCCCACACTGGCATCAGTGGGTTTAATGTGCTGAGAAGTTTGATATCAAACTTCAGTCTTCAGTGCTGCCTTTATGGTGCTGTGGGGTTCGTGTTTGACGAGCTCTCAGCACCATGTACTCTTAAATGGCAGCACTGCACTTAGTGCCCAGGAATGGACCTGGGCACTGTAGGGGCACAGGGCTCCTGCGCCCACACCATTGGCATAGGGCACCCAGCTAGAGGGGTTGCTGATGTATGCCATGGCAGTGTAGGTGATGGGCATGGCACACAGGGATGTGTGCCATGTCAACTCTTTGTTTTGTCTTGCACCCAGACACCCAGCCTGCAAAGGCAGTGTGTGTGTGTAAGGGTACAGGGCCTCTAAGGGTGGCGCAATGAGTGCTGCAGCCCTTAGAGGCCTTCCCTGGTCACAAGGCCCTGGGTACCTAGGGTACCATTTACCAGGGGCTGACATGTGGCCAGGGTTTTCCAATTTGTGTTTTTAGGGAAGGAACATAGGCCCTTGGCACCTGATTGGCAGGAGTCCAGGGTACACTCAGTCAAAGTACATTCAGCAATTCAGCAAAAAGTGGGGCAAACCATGCAAGAAAGATGGCACTTTCTCACACAACCCCCCCCTCCCCCCCAAAACGAAAGGTGATGAGACTAACCTTGCCCTATGGAGTCTTCATTGTCTAAGTGGAAGAACCTGTAAAGTCCATCTGCATTGGCATGGGCAGTCCCTGGTCTTTGTTCCACTTCAAAGTCCATTCCCTGTTGGGAGATGGACCACCTTAGTAGTTTTGGATGTTCCCCTTTCATCTGCATTAGCCATCTGAGAGGTCTGTGGTCAGTTTGAACCAGGAAGTGAGTACCAAACAAGTATGGCCTCAACTTCTTCAGGGACCAAACCACAGCAAAGGCCTCCCTCTCAATGGCACTCCAACGTTGCTCTCTGGGGAGTAGCCTCCTGCTTATAAAAGCAACAGGTTGGTCTTGGCCTTCATCATTGGTCTGGGATAGGACCGCTCCTATCCCTAGCTCAGAGGCATCAGTCTGCACTATGAACTGCTTGGCATAACCTGGAGCTTTTAGAATTGGTGCTGAGCACATTGCTTCTTTTAGGGTGTCAAAAGCCTTTTAGGGTGTCAAAAGCCTTTTGGCAACTAACTGTCCAGTTAACCTTCTTGGGCATCTTCTTGGAGGTGAGTTCTGTGAGGGGGGTCACAATGGACCCATATCCCTTCACAAACCTCCTGTAGTACCCAGTCAAGCCAAGGAATGCCCTGACTTGGGTCTGGGTTGTTGGAGCTATCCAGTCCATGATGGCCTGGATCTTGGGTTGTAAGGGTTGTACTTGGCCTCCACCTACAAGGTGGCCCAAGTACACCAGTGCCCTGCCCTATCTGGCAATTGGATGCCTTGATAGTGAGACCTGCATTTTGCAGAGCCTCAAACTTTCCCAAGGTGGATCAGGTGATCCTGCCAGGTGGAGCTAAAGACAGCAATATCATCAAGATAAGCTGCACTAAAGGACTCCAGCCCAGCCAGGACATGGTTCACCAACCTCTTGAAAGTGGCAGGGGCATTCTTTAACCCAAAGGGCATTACAGTAAACTGATAATGCCCATCAGGGGTGGAGAATGCCGTCTTTTCTTTTGCTCCTGGGGTCATGCCAATCTGCCAGTACCCTGCAGTTAAGTCAAAGGTTCTGAGGAATTGGGCAGCCCCTAATTTATCTAACAGTTCATCTGCTCTTGGAATAGGGTGAACATCTGTCTTGGTGACAGAGTTGAGCCCTCTATAGACCACACAGAACCTCATCTCGCTTTTCACCTTGTTGGAGGTTTGGGGACCAGAACCACTGGGCTGGCCCAGGGGCTCTGAGGGTTCAATGACCCCTAACTCCAGCATCTTGCTAACCTCAGCTTTGATGCTTTCCTTAACTTGGTCTGACTGTCGATAGATTTTGTTTTTGACAGGTGCACTGTCACCAGTGTCCACATCATGGGTACACCAGTTTGTCAGACCAGGGGTCAGGGAAAAGAGGCTAGCATACTCTTGCAAGACTTGCTTGCAGTCAGTCTGCTGTTGGGCAGAGAGGGTGTCTGAAAAGATCACACCATCCACTGACCCATCTTGTGGGCTGTAGGAGAGGAGGTCAGGGAGAGGTTCACTCTCTGCTTCCTGTTCATCAGTCACCATCAGCATGGTGATGTCAGCCCTGTCATTGTAGAGCTTAAGGCGGTTCACATGGATGACCCTTTTGGGTGTTCTGCTAGTGCCCAGGTCAACTAGATAGGTGACCTCACTCTTTTTTCCTAGGATAGGGTAAGGGCCACTCCATTTATCTTGGAGAGCCCTTGGTGCCACTGGCTCCAGTGAAATTCAACCAGTGCAGCTTTTTGGTCATACCAGTGCTTCTGGAGCTCCTGGCTGGCCTCAAGGTTCTTGGATGCTTTTTCCATGTACTCAGCCATTCTGGACCTTAGGCCAAGCACATAGTCCACTAGGTCTTGTTTGGGCTCTTGAAGAGGCCTCTCCCAGCCCTTTTTCACAAGACAAAGTGGTGTCCTTACACGATGACCAAACAGAAGTTCAAAGGGTGAGAAACCTACTCCCTTCTTTGGCACTTCCCTGTAAGCAAAAAGCAGGCAGGGTAACAGGACATCCCATCTCCTTTTGAGTTTTTCAGGGAGACCCATGATCATACCTTTCAATGTCTTGTTGAATCTCTCAACAAGGCCATTGGTTTGTGGGTGGTAGGGTGTAGTAAACTTATACTGCACTCCACACTCCTTCCACATGTGTGTCAGGTAAGCAGACATGAAGTTGGAGCCTCTGTCTGAAACCACCTCCTTAGGAAACCCTACCCTGGTGAAGACACCCAGGAGGGCCTTGGCTACTGCAGGAGCTGTAGTAGTCCTAAGGGGAATTGCTTCAGGGTACCTAGTAGCATGATCCACTACTACTAGAATAAATGTGTTCCCTGAGGCTGTGGGAGGTTCAAGTGGACCCACAATGTCCACACCTACCCTTTCAAAGGGGACCCCCACCACTGGTAGTGGAATGAGGGGGGCCTTTGGGTGGCCACCTGTCTTGCCACTGGCCTGACAGGTAACACAGGAGCTGACAAACTCCTTCACCTTTTGGTGCATCTGGGGCCAGTAAAAGTGACTCACTAACCTTTCCCAAGTTTTGGATTGCCCCAGATGTCCAGCTAGGGGGATGTCATGAGCCAAAGTTAGGAGGAACTCCCTGTACTTCTGTGGCACTACCACCCTCCTGGTGGCTCCAGGAGTGGGGTCTCTTGCCTCAGCATACAGTAATCCCTCTTCCCAATAAGCTCTGTGGGTACCACTGACATCTCCCCTGGCTTCTGAAGCAGCTTGTTGTCTCAGGCTTTCAAGAGTGGGACAGTCTCGCTGACCCTGGCACAGCTATTCCCTAGAGGGTCCCCCTGGGCCCAAGAGTTCAACCTGGTAAGGGTCAAGCTCCATGGCCTCAGTTCCCTCAGGGGTATCCAAATCCTCTTCCTGTGGAGAGGGGTCCTGAATGTTTTGCTGTACAGAAGCTGGTTCCCCAGTCTTCTTACCTTTTCTCTTGGTTGGTTGGGCCATTATTTCAGGCTCCAGACCTACTTTTTCACCCTTCCTCTGGCTCTGGTTTGCACACACCAATTCAGGGATGCCCAGCATGGCTGCATGGGCCTTTAGCTCAACCTCAGCCCTGGCTGAGGTTTCCAGATCTTTCCTAGCAGACATGCAGCTGGGAACTTTGGAGAGACCACTACCTGTTTCAGGCCAGTAACCCCCCTCCCTTCCCCCAGCCTAATGTCACCATGGGATGACTAGTGTTGACACTGTCAGCGTTGGTGACTGGGTAAGACTTCCCAATCAAATATTGCTCAGGGGAAACCAGTATGTCTCACCATAGTAACACTGTGTGAGAAAGTGGCTCTGAATATACTGTTCCTTAATAGGTTCAGGGTGCACAGAGTCCACAGTCCCCAGAGGTTTGGCAGAGGTTAAAGTTAGATATAACCTTACTCTCAAAAGTGGTAGCCTGGTCGAGCAGTAAGGCAGTATCAGAGAACAGTGCAAAGCATTTGTTGTACACACTCAGTCAGCAAATGGTCCCACACACAATAACTGAACTCTAGGCCAATGGTTTATATATAAAAAATATATGCTTGTTTTATTTTAGAACCAACACTTGGAATCAAAATATACTTTCTCGACAGGAGATGTTTCATATAAACACTTTTCTATATGCAATAGACTTTAGTAAAAAGTTACAAGTAGTTGCAGTAGGCAACTCTATTTCTAAACACAACAATACATTGAGCTCAATGATAAATTCAAGTTATTTGCAACAGATTACTTTTTAGGTTACTTTTGTAATTCCAGGCCTGGATCCTAGATTCAGTCCTGGGTCAGTTCTCAGAATCAAGTGATGAAAGTCGACTTAAATACTGTAAAGATTTTTAACTAATATTTAGCTATTTTAAAAGTTGACACTTATATTTCAGAGAAAATAACCAATGATTCCCTATGGAAGAAAATGCAGGTTACAGGTACGGTACGTTCTCGTTACTTTTGTAATCCAGTACTGGGTGCCTAGACTCAGTACTGGGACCTTTATCCAAAACAGGTAAGCAATTACGTTTTCAGATATTACACGATTTTTGAAAAATATTTAAAGACTGCAGAAATCGACACTTAGAAGAAATTTCACAGAAAAACAGACAATTGTTTCCTATGGAAGAAAATTGGGTTAAGGACAAGTACAGTTGTAGAGATTTTTCAGAGTCAGTGCTGGGCACCAAGATCCAGCACTGGGAGTTCACCTAGGAACAGGTGAGTAACTTCGTTTTTGCCACTTGGCTGATTTTTGGTGAATATTTGAAGATTTGAAAAGTCCACACTTAAAAGAAATTTCAAGAAAAAGACAGTCAATGTTACCCTATGAGGAAAATAGTTTGCGGTTCAAGGTTAAGTACTCGACTGGCAGAGTTGAGGTTCTGGGCCCAGACTCAGGGGTCTCCCAGGGTCAGGTAGGTACAGTTGGTTCACCCTCAGCGACTCTAGGGCGGCCGGGTGCAGAGAGAGTTACGCCCAATGTTATCCTATGAGGGATAGGGTGGCCTTGGTTGGTGGCTGCTGACTGGCAAGCCACGCGGCTGTGGGAGCTGGGCTCCTGGTCACTTACTCAGGGCAAGTGGGGAAGTAGGAAGGAATAGAGTTTTCACTGCCAGTGCCACTCGGGCGGCTGGATGCAGAGTGCTTTTGAGCCTTTGGGCGCTCAATGGAAGTCAATGGGAAATCTCCGGTTAGGAAAAAGACTGCAAGCTCGGGGACGAGGACTCTTCAGGTGCCACCACCACTTCGAGAGGTAAGTTGGGTAGTTGAAGATAGGTAGGTACCCCGGGATTGGACACAGAGGGCCGTGGGGCGCCAGGTGCAGGGGTGCCTTTTGGTGTCGGAAAATCTTACCCTCTGTTGATCGCGGTTGGGGTGGCACTCTGTTCTGAGGTTGCAGGCTTAGTCAGGATTGTCGAGGGGGGTCCTTGGGTGCCGGACTCGGGGTCACAGTCGCCGTGGGGTCGTCCTCGTGGGTTTAGTTCACTCCGGCACGGGCCAGGCTTGGCTGGTGCAGAGTGGGCTGGGATCGCGGTTCCGGGCTGCTGCCAGGGGTGAAAGGTAGTTTCTGAGTAGAGCCTCTACTCATGGGAGTCCCAGGGGATCAGAGTTCAAAGGTAGCCAGGTCCTCCGGGGTTTCTGAGGTTGCTGGCCACAAGAGATGCCGGGATTGGAGCAGGAGCAGGTTCGAGGTCAACAGGCCGGTAGGGCTGGGGCCAAAGCAGTTGGCATCTCCCTCTCCTTCGCAGCTGCAGGGCAGATCTTTTCTTTTTGCTCTTCTTGTAATTTCGGAATCTGGAATCTGGGGAAGGAAGGTTCAGGGTGCCCCTAAATACTAGACTTAGGGGCGTTACAGGTAGGTGAAGGGCAGGGACCAATGGGTCCCCGTCCTGGGGTGGGCACACCCCCTATCCTACCTCTCTCCTGTGGGAGGGGGGCAGTAGCCTAATCCTGATTGGGTAGGGCTCCCCATCTTCAAGATGGCGAGAGCCCAGAGATGTGCTTCACCTCGCCTCCCCCACCTGAGGGGTGGGGTTGGCAGGCTGGCACATCCCCTGTCCTTATTTGGGATTTCCGGCCAAAGCTTCCCGCCAGAGTGGGTGGTTGCAGTGGCCTGGGGAAACTCACAGAGGCGGCATGCCTTTGAAGCTTCCCCCTGCCCATCCTGGGGGAGGAGATTTAGCACCTCGCCCAGGATGTGCATTGTTGCAGGACCAGGAGAGCAGGGGCTCTCCTACCCAGGGGTCCAGCAACATGTCTGCTGGGTGGCAGCCTAGGCAGCCTCAGAGCAGACGTGGATTTGTGGGTTAGGTTCGAGAGGGCACCCCTAAGATGCCCTCTGGGGTGCTGGGTACATTAAATCCCACACTGGCATCAGTGTGGGTTTAATGTGCTGAGAAGTTTGATACCAAACTTCCCAGTCTTTAGTGTTGTCATTATGGTGCTGTGGAGCTCGTGTTTGACGAGCTCCCAGCACCATGTACTCTTTAAATGGCAGCACTGCACTTACAGAGCCCAGGAATGGACCTGGGCACTGTAGGGGCACAGGGCTCTTGCTCCTGTGCCCACACCATTGGCATAAGGCACCCAGCTAGAGGGGTGACTGATGTATGCCCTGGCAGTGTATGTGATGGGCATGGCACACAGGGATGTGTGCCATGTCGACTTTGTTTTGGTCTTGCACCCAAACACTCAACCTGCAAAGGCAGTGTGTGTGTGTAAGGGTACAGGGCCTCTAAGAGTGGCACAATGAGTGCTGCAGCTCTTAGAGGCTTCCTGGGTCACAAGGCCCTGGGTACCTAGGGTACCATTTACCAGGGGCTGACATGTGGCCCAGGTTTGCCAATTGGGGTTTTGTGTTTTTAGGGAAGGAACATAGGCCCTAGGCACTTGATTGGCAGGAGTCCAGGGCACACTCATTCAAAGTACATTCAGCAATTCAGCAAAAAGTGGGGGCATACCAGGCAAGAAAGATGGCACTTTCTCACACACTGGCACCTGTACCCCTCAGAGCTTCTACCCTAGTTCCATTCACCCAGGGGTACTGTAAATATTTCTTTAAGTTGGGTAACCACACAGCTACAGTGGCAAACTCCACTTCTCCCAGGGAGACTAGACTTGCTTCAGTGTGTTCCCAGATTTGCTCAGGGTACACTTCTGATCCCATTTGTATACTTGCTGCCCCAGGAGTAGCTGTACTGGGTGCCTTAGGGGCTTTGTTTTGGTGGCAAGATTTATCTACAGTTAGGTGTCCTGACCTCTTACAGTTATTATACCAGGCCTTTAAGGGATCATAGTTCTTCCCCCCCCCCCCTATAGGGTTGAGGCACATAGGGAGTAGTTTGGGTCCCACCCACCTGAACAGGTTTTTGGGGCCCTTTGGAAGACTCAGACTTTTAATCTTGGGGATTCTCACCACCTTTCCCCTGGGGAGGTTTTGTGACCACTTTCTTTTGGTCACCCCCAGTGGCTGTCCTGGTCACCCTAGTCTTGACCCAGTGGTCTGCCTTCTTTCACAATTCTTGGGGAGAAATTAGACCTAGGTCTACCAAATGCTGATGCAACTTTTCATTTGTGCAGTTACTTAATATATGTTCCTTC
This sequence comes from Triturus cristatus, assembly GCF_964204655.1. Classification (NCBI taxonomy): domain Eukaryota; kingdom Metazoa; phylum Chordata; class Amphibia; order Caudata; family Salamandridae; genus Triturus; species Triturus cristatus. Next base: position 1,302,177,223 of record NC_140590.1, on the reverse strand, counting down.
ATGAATAAATTGTACAATCCAGTAAAATCCTGCACACCATGTCCAACTAACCAACCATCCAGTGTCTTCACTGAGAAGTCTACAAAATCAATCCAGGACTGGGTCTGGGTTTTGTGAGCCCCCATGAATCTAATTCTATACTCCACAGTGGTGAATCCAAATCCCTCAATCAGAGCTTTCTTCATGAGGTCATAGGATCCTGCTTCTGGCCCAGAGAGGGTCAGAAGCCTGTCTCTGCAGTTACCAGAGAACAGTTCCCACAGGAGTGCCCCCCAGAGAGGTTTCTTTACTGTTCTGATATCACAAGCCCTCTCAAAGACTGTGAACCATTTGGTGATATCATCACCTTCCTAAAATTTAGGGAGAATCCCTTTGGGGATTTTGAGGTCAGAAGTTTCCTCCCTATCCTTATTTTTATTATTGCTGCCACCATTGATGGGTGCTAAACCCATCTCTCCTTTATTTTTCTAGAGCCAGGAGCCTGGACTCTAGCTCCAATCTTCTGGCCAGCCTCACAAGGCTGTCCTCTTCACTGGTGGGTCCCCCAGTGATCTCTCTGGTACCAGAGTCACCTGTGTGATCTCTAGGTGCCCAGATGCTAATTCTTGGATTGAAGGGTATGTGTGCCCTCTCCTCCCTAGGGGATAGTATGGGGGGTTATTATCCACCTTGTCTTCTCCCCCTTCCTCATCTGACTGGCCATCACCATGTTCAGATGGGTGGTCCTTAGCATACTCAGCCAAGAGCTCCTGGAGCCCTAGTTTGGTAGGATGCAGGCCCATTGGTAAATTTTTAAGTTTGCATAGGGACCTCAATTCCTTGAAAGACAAGTGTAAGTAAGGTTTGAGGTCGAGCTCCTCCACCAGGTCCATGTTATTATTGTCACTAATAGCTGGGTTTGTTTGAGTCATTCTAACCTGACAGTTCTAATCCTCTGCCCTGACTATAGTGACTTATTTTTCTAAAATTGTAATGGGACTTAAGCAAGGCCCTAGCAAGAGTTTTAGTAATTTTGGAAAAGATCAATCAGAATTCTAAAGGCAATTTTAAGAGTGCTGTCATGTGATCAGATGGTAACCAAGTGGTCCAACAAATGCAAGTTTGTATCCCACCATCCCAAGTGGCTCTGTATATACTGTTCCCCAATAGGTACAGGATGTACAGAGTCCACAGTCCCCAAGGGTTTGGCAGAGGCTAAAGTTAGATATAACCTTACTCTCTAAAGTGGTAGCTTGGTCGAGCAGTGGCAGTATCAGTGGACAGTGTAAAGCATTTGTTGTACACACAGTCAGCAAATGGTCTCACACTCAATAACTGAACTCTAGGCCAATGGTTTATATATAAAAAAATATATGCTTGTTTTATTTTAGATACATCAACAACAAAAGAGTGAACAATGTAAGGAGCAAACTAGGAGTAACAGCGTGAGCAAAAAATGGTGTTTTTAAGAGAACCCTCACTCACCAACCTGGTTGGTGACATGCTTCATCATCGGGTTCCACCAGAGAGGCCGAATGCCTCTCTGGTGTGCTACAACGCCTGAACTACAGCGGAGCTGGTTTTTGATGGAAAGGGAAGTGAAAATTTAAAAGGTGAGTGGTTTTAACCAATAACCAATTTAATCCTGGCAAACCAAATACCGAACTAAAAACAAGTGGGTTGGACAGAAGCCGGCCAATTAGGTGGGACAAGGCTTATCCAAATGGGGGAAGGTCAACATGTTTCTGCTTAATGAGCCCAGTCGGCTAAGCATTCATCAGGACCATAGGGAACACCACGGCGGTATGCACACGCTAAGGTGCACCCTGACCAGTGGTGTGTTTGAGCGGTAAGACTCACTGTTTTACCGCAAGAGCCATCCTGTAATTAAGGGGCTAGTAACGCCTGTAAGGGGAAAAAAACAGACATAACACACATAAAGACATATACAGATAGACACATTGTGTCACTTGAATATCTTATGCTTTACGTGATTCAGGTGAACACAATTGTTAGGCCCATGCTGTGAAGGGGGAGTGGGTGTCAAATAACGTTAAGTGGTTATCAAGACTCCCACAAATAAAGAGTGGTGCTCTGTGTGAGCTATAGGACCTGTACTTTTATCATCGTGTTTTCGTTGTGGTCCTGCGCACTAATTGTGTCAGTGAAGACAATAGAACAATGTATTGAATGGCCGGCCAGCGATGTGCTGTCGGCGTAGGCTGTATTAGCCGTAGTGTTTGCCTTTAAAAATATATACATATATACATATAGCGGACTCGTGCAAGTGGAGTACATGCTGAAATGAGCACACATGGTGTTTGCCAGGCGCCGTTGCTCCAGTGCATGACTATCAATTAGGTATTTAAAAACAACAACAACATGGAAAAAAGAGGGCTGAACTCTTACTCAGTAAACCAGTATTTGTTGCGTCATGGGTCCGAGAGGGGGGTAGTGAGCTATAGTATCTATGGGAGTAGATAAATAAGAGAACCTTGTTGGTCTGGGTACTCGTAAAAGAAACTTACTGGGACCAGAGGGACGCGATGGTAAAGGGAAACTACTTACTTCCATGCTCGCACACTCCCGCAAGGTACCTGGATCAGTCCTGCTCGGCCCGGATCTTGGTGAGTATGAAGTGAGAGCCGGAATAAATACAAATGCAAACCTATCACGTGATGCGAAGACGCGTGTCACGTGATAGCAACAGCGTCCGTAAACGCGTGACATCATCATCAGGGGCGTGTGTTAGCGGACGTGCCCCCAGACCTAGTCCCATTGGGATTGGTTGATTAAGATGTGGTGAGCTGAAGTAGGACATGCTAGTTTTTTCAGAGAGCCTGACAAATAATGGCGAAAATACTTCGTCATGTTTATTTATGTTTGAAAATAGCCGGTGACTGTTGACTACTTAAACATGCCACGTAATGCCTGAAAACTTTTCAAAAGATTACACATTTTGGGAGGGTCCCCTAAGTGACAACTGTTTTCATGAGGACATTAAAGAGAGGCGCTTTGTGTTTTGCATCTATTGGTGACCCACTGCATTGGTCAGTTCCGATGAGAAACACAACAAAGGGGGTCTAAAGAAATCCTAGGCAGTGCTACAAAGAGGCCATCAAGGCGTTAGTCCCAATGGTGGAAATCAACCCATATTTCAATTCTTCAAGACGGAGTTCCACGGAATGTTATCATTAAGACCTGTGAGGTGAGTAGAAAGGCGATAGACCCACCTTTGCTCTTTTTCAAAGAGTAGCTGCTGGGTATTTTGTCCTGGTTTCAATTTTTCAATGATTGACCAAGTCATATCGTTCGTGGTATGATTGGCCAAAAGAAAATGTTCTGTCAATTTCGTGCTTAGTTTGACAGCGAATGGTACTGCGATGTTCGCATATGCGCTGCTTAATTTTCCTCCCTGTCATCCAGACGTATCTTAGTTCGCAAGGACAAGTGATGAGGTAAACAACGTCTGTAGAGTTGCAGTTTGTGTGCGTTCTCTGCACCCATTGTTTCCCTGGTTCAAGTTCAAGGTATTTCGAGGGGGAAGTCAGGTGGCAGACGCTACATGAACCGCAAGGGTAGTGGCCAACAATAGGAGGAAGGCCCCACGCACTAGTAATAGACTGATTTTGATCTTTGTCTGGTATCTTAGGGCGAGTATGGACCAAGGCATCCTTTAAACTCCTTGCTCTTTTGTAAGAGAATAAAGGTTTTTCCCAGTTGTGCTTGTTGCTCGTCAGGATATTCCAGTGTTTTTTAATGGACTTACTGACTGCGTTTGATGCTGCATTGAAAGTCGTTACACAAGTGAGAGGTATGGAATCCTGGTCATCTCTCACATGGTCTTCTAGTAGAGCGTCTCGATTTTGATTCCGGGCCCGCTTGTTGCTCCTGGAAAGGATCCTGTCAGGGTAACCCCGAGATTTCAATTTCAATGTGAGTTCTTGTGCTTGTTTCTTGTATGTAGACACTTCGCTACAGTTCCGTCGGAGACGCAAAAATTGCCCAAAGGGGAGGTTTTCCCTCAGAGGGCGAGGGTGGTAGCTGGAAAAGTGTAACAGATTATTCTTTGCCGTCGGTTTATGAGGAGTTCTGGTTTGGAGGGTATCACCTGTTCTAGTGATTACCACATCAAGGAAGATCATCTCATCCTTGTCATGTGTGTGGGTGAATCTGAGATGGGGATCGCAAGTATTTATCCATCCAAAGAAATCTTGGAGGCGGTCCTCAGAGCCCTGCCAAATGATCAGCACATCGTCAATGTACCTTTTCCAAAAGAAGAGGTTTGACAGAAAAGGGTTGTTGGGAGCCAAAATGAATTTTCCTTCGAAGTCGAAAACATACAACCCGGCTACCGAAGGCGCAAAAGTGCTGCCCATTGAAGTTCCTGTGATTTGTTGAAAAAGGTCACCCTTATATTCGAAGAAGTTCCTTTTCAGTGCGAGAGTGGCACAGCTGACAATGAATTCTCGCGGGGTCGTGTAGTTCCAATCACTGGACTCAAGGGTGCGTCTCACGACATTGATGGTGTCATCCTGAGGGATGCAGGTGTACAAACTTTCGATATCCATTGTCACAAGGAAGGATACACCTTCCGGGAGAACCATCCCTTGGAGTAATGATAACAGACTTTTGGTGTCTTTAAGATAAGTGCTTGTTGATTGAATCAGCGGCTTCAGAAAAAAATCACAGTAACGTGACAGGGGTTCCAGCAATGAGCCAATCCCTGACACAATGGGTCGGCCAGGAGGTGGTATCTTGTTCTTATGCGTTTTTGGTAGGGTATAGAAATAAGGGATCTTCCCCTCACTAGTAGTGAGGAAAGTCGCTTCTTGTTTGGTGATATCGCCATTAGTTTCGGCGTCATTGATCAAATCATGAATGATACCTTGGAGTTCCAAGGACGGATCCGTAGTCAGAGGTTTATAGCTAATGGGATCATTAAGGAGACGTCTACATTCCCTGTCGTAGGCAGTGGTATCCTGAATAACTACTCCTCCACCCTTGTCTGCCGGTTTTATCACGATGTCCGTGTTTGATTGCAGAGAGAGAAGCGCTTGAAATTCGCCCGCCGTCATGTTCTTGAAACGGTCGGGTTCGATGAAGGCTTCGACATCGTTAGAAACCGCCTGTTCGAATGCTGTGATTTCGGGCGGTATAGAGTGTGGGGGAGGTGTAAAATTGGATTTGATCTTGAATCCAGTATCACTTGACGGAGAATCGGTACTGTCCGAAGGTATTTTCTCAAAAAAACTCTTGAGCTTGAGTTTCCTGAAAAAGTTGGAGAGTTCGCATCTCAGTTTAAAGCGATCAAAATTGGCTGTGGGTATGAAACCTAGCCCCTTCTCCAGGACTGAAGTTTCATCGGTCCCATTAGCTATAAACCTCTGACTACGGATCCGTCCTTGGAACTCCAAGGTATCATTCATGATTTGATCAATGACGCCGAAACTAATGGCGATATCACCAAACAAGAAGCGACTTTCCTCACTACTAGTGAGGGGAAGATCCCTTATTTCTATACCCTACCAAAAACGCATAAGAACAAGATACCACCTCCTGGCCGACCCATTGTGTCAGGGATTGGCTCATTGCTGGAACCCCTGTCACGTTACTGTGATTTTTTTCTGAAGCCGCTGATTCAATCAACAAGCACTTATCTTAAAGACACCAAAAGTCTGTTATCATTACTCCAAGGGATGGTTCTCCCGGAAGGTGTATCCTTCCTTGTGACAATGGATATCGAAAGTTTGTACACCTGCATCCCTCAGGATGACACCATCAATGTCGTGAGACGCACCCTTGAGTCCAGTGATTGGAACTACACGACCCCGCGAGAATTCATTGTCAGCTGTGCCACTCTCGCACTGAAAAGGAACTTCTTCGAATATAAGGGTGACCTTTTTCAACAAATCACAGGAACTTCAATGGGCAGCACTTTTGCGCCTTCGGTAGCCGGGTTGTATGTTTTCGACTTCGAAGGAAAATTCATTTTGGCTCCCAACAACCCTTTTCTGTCAAACCTCTTCTTTTGGAAAAGGTACATTGACGATGTGCTGATCATTTGGCAGGGCTCTGAGGACCGCCTCCAAGATTTCTTTGGATGGATAAATACTTGCGATCCCCATCTCAGATTCACCCACACACATGACAAGGATGAGATGATCTTCCTTGATGTGGTAATCACTAGAACAGGTGATACCCTCCAAACCAGAACTCCTCATAAACCGACGGCAAAGAATAATCTGTTACACTTTTCCAGCTACCACCCTCGCCCTCTGAGGGAAAACCTCCCCTTTGGGCAATTTTTGCGTCTCCGACGGAACTGTAGCGAAGTGTCTACATACAAGAAACAAGCACAAGAACTCACATTGAAATTGAAATCTCGGGGTTACCCTGACAGGATCCTTTCCAGGAGCAACAAGCGGGCCCGGAATCAAAATCGAGACGCTCTACTAGAAGACCATGTGAGAGATGACCAGGATTCCATACCTCTCACTTGTGTAACGACTTTCAATGCAGCATCAAACGCAGTCAGTAAGTCCATTAAAAAACACTGGAATATCCTGACGAGCAACAAGCACAACTGGGAAAAACCTTTATTCTCTTACAAAAGAGCAAGGAGTTTAAAGGATGCCTTGGTCCATACTCGCCCTAAGATACCAGACAAAGATCAAAATCAGTCTATTACTAGTGCGTGGGGCCTTCCTCCTATTGTTGGCCACTACCCTTGCGGTTCATGTAGCGTCTGCCACCTGACTTCCCCCTCGAAATACCTTGAACTTGAACCAGGGAAACAATGGGTGCAGAGAACGCACACAAACTGCAACTCTACAGACGTTGTTTACCTCATCACTTGTCCTTGCGAACTAAGATACGTCTGGATGACAGGGAGGAAAATTAAGCAGCGCATATGCGAACATCGCAGTACCATTCGCTGTCAAACTAAGCACGAAATTGACAGAACATTTTCTTTTGGCCAATCATACCACGAACGATATGACTTGGTCAATCATTGAAAAATTGAAACCAGGACAAAATACCCAGCAGCTACTCTTTGAAAAAGAGCAAAGGTGGGTCTATCGCCTTTCTACTCACCTCACAGGTCTTAATGATAACATTCCGTGGAACTCCGTCTTGAAGAATTGAAATATGGGTTGATTTCCACCATTGGGACTAACGCCTTGATGGCCTCTTTGTAGCACTGCCTAGGATTTCTTTAGACCCCCTTTGTTGTGTTTCTCATCGGAACTGACCAATGCAGTGGGTCACCAATAGATGCAAAACACAAAGCGCCTCTCTTTAATGTCCTCATGAAAACAGTTGTCACTTAGGGGACCCTCCCAAAATGTGTAATCTTTTGAAAAGTTTTCAGGCATTACGTGGCATGTTTAAGTAGTCAACAGTCACCGGCTATTTTCAAACATAAATAAACATGACGAAGTATTTTCGCCATTATTTGTCAGGCTCTCTGAAAAAACTAGCATGTCCTACTTCAGCTCACCACATCTTAATCAACCAATCCCAATGGGACTAGGTCTGGGGGCACGTCCGCTAACACACGCCCCTGATGATGATGTCACGCGTTTACGGACGCTGTTGCTATCACGTGACACGCGTCTTCGCATCACGTGATAGGTTTGCATTTGTATTTATTCCGGCTCTCACTTCATACTCACCAAGATCCGGGCCGAGCAGGACTGATCCAGGTACCTTGCGGGAGTGTGCGAGCATGGAAGTAAGTAGTTTCCCTTTACCATCGCGTCCCTCTGGTCCCAGTAAGTTTCTTTTACGAGTACCCAGACCAACAAGGTTCTCTTATTTATCTACTCCCATAGATACTATAGCTCACTACCCCCCTCTCGGACCCATGACGCAACAAATACTGGTTTACTGAGTAAGAGTTCAGCCCTCTTTTTTCCATGTTGTTGTTGTTTTTAAATACCTAATTGATAGTCATGCACTGGAGCAACGGCGCCTGGCAAACACCATGTGTGCTCATTTCAGCATGTACTCCACTTGCACGAGTCCGCTATATGTATATATGTATATATTTTTAAAGGCAAACACTACGGCTAATACAGCCTACGCCGACAGCACATCGCTGGCCGGCCATTCAATATATTGTTCTATTGTCTTCACTGACACAATTAGTGCGCAGGACCACAACGAAAACACGATGATAAAAGTACAGGTCCTATAGCTCACACAGAGCACCACTCTTTATTTGTGGGAGTCTTGATAACCACTTAACGTTATTTGACACCCACTCCCCCTTCACAGCATGGGCCTAACAATTGTGTTCACCTGAATCACGTAAAGCATAAGATATTCAAGTGACACAATGTGTCTATCTGTATATGTCTTTATGTGTGTTATGTCTGTTTTTTTCCCCTTACAGGCGTTACTAGCCCCTTAATTACAGGATGGCTCTTGCGGTAAAACAGTGAGTCTTACCGCTCAAACACACCACTGGTCAGGGTGCACCTTAGCGTGTGCATACCGCCGTGGTGTTCCCTATGGTCCTGATGAATGCTTAGCCGACTGGGCTCATTAAGCAGAAACATGTTGACCTTCCCCCATTTGGATAAGCCTTGTCCCACCTAATTGGCCGGCTTCTGTCCAACCCACTTGTTTTTAGTTCGGTATTTGGTTTGCCAGGATTAAATTGGTTATTGGTTAAAACCACTCACCTTTTAAATTTTCACTTCCCTTTCCATCAAAAACCAGCTCCGCTGTAGTTCAGGCGTTGTAGCACACCAGAGAGGCATTCGGCCTCTCTGGTGGAACCCGATGATGAAGCATGTCACCAACCAGGTTGGTGAGTGAGGGTTCTCTTAAAAACACCATTTTTTGCTCACGCTGTTACTCCTAGTTTGCTCCTTACATTGTTCACTCTTTTGTTGTTGATGTATCATTAACCATGGGGGATCAAGAGTGACTGTCCCTCACCCTCTCGTTGTTATTGTGTTTTATTTTAGAACCAACAATTGGCATTAAAATATACTTTCTCAGAATGAGATGCTTTATATAAATACTTTTACAATATGCAATTGACTTTTGTAAACAGTTACTAGAGGTTGCAATAGGCAACACTATTTTAAACACAATGATGCATTGAGCTCAAGTGATAAAAGTAGACTTAATTACTGTGATGATTTTTAAACAATATTTAGCTATTTTAAAAGTTGACACTTAGAAAATATTTCATAGAAAACAATGTTTCCCTATGGAAGAAAATTCAAGTTACAGGTATAGTACGTTGGTTACTTTTGTAATCCAGTACTGGGTACCTAAACTCAGTACTGGGACCTTTATCCAAAACAGGTAAGCAATTACGTTTTCAGAAGTTATACGATTTTTAAAGAATATTTAAAGTTTGCAGAAATTGACACTTAGAAGAAATTTCACAGAAAAACAGTCAATGATTTCCTATGGGAGAAAATTGGGTTACCGGTAAGTACAGTTGTAAGTATTTTTTAGAGTCAGTGCTGGGCACCAAGATCCAGCACTGGGAGCTCACCTAAGACAGGTGAGTATTTTCGTTTGTTACTCGGCTGAATATTTAAAAATTTTGAAAAGTCCACACTTAGAAGAAATTTCAGGAAAAAGCCAGTCAGTGTTACCATGAAGAAAATGGAGTTATCGGTTTAAAGGTAAGTACTCGACTGGCAGAGCTGAGGTTCTGGGCATAGACTCGGGGGTCCCCCAGGGTCAGGTAGGTACAGTTAGTTCACCCTCAGCGACACTAGGGAGGCCGGGTGCAGAGAGAGAGTTAGGCCCAATTTTATCCTATGAGGGATAGGGGGGCCTGGGTTGGTGGCTGCGGACTACCAAGCCACGCGGCTGTGGGAGCTGGGCTCCTGGTCACTTACTCAGGGCAAGTGGGGAAGTAGGTAGGTGTAGAGGTTGCACTGCCAGGGCCACTCGGGCGGCTGGGTGCAGGGTGCTTTTGAGCCTTCGGGCGCTCAACTGATTTCAATGGGAAATCTCCGGTTTAGAAAAAGACTGCAAGCTCGGGGACGAGGATTCTTCAGGTGCCACCACCACTTCGAGAGGTAAGTTGGGTAGTTAAGGATAGGTAGGTACCCCGGGTTTGGGCACAGGGGGCCGCGTGCAGGGGTGTCTTTTAGTGTCGGGAAATCTTACTCTGTTGATCGCGGTAGGGGGGGCACCTTGTTCTGAGGCTGCAGGCTTCTTCAGGAGTGTCGAGGAAGGTCCTTGGGTGCCGGACTCGGGGTCACAGTCGCCGTGGGGTCGTCCTCGTGGTCTTTGTTCACTTCGGCACCGGCCAGGCTTGGCTGGTGCAGAGTGTGCTGAATTCGCGGTTCCGGGCTGATGCCAGGGATTAGAAGTAGGTTTTGAGTAGAGCCACTACTCATGGGAGTCCCAGGGGCTTAGAGCCAAAAGGTAGCCAGGTCCTCCGGGGTTTGTGAGGTTGCTGGCCACAAGAGACGCCGGGTTGGAGCAGGAGCAGGTTCGAGGTTCGACAGGCCGGAGGGCTGGGGCCAAAGCAGTTGGTGTCTTCCTCTTAGCAGCTGGAGGGCAGGTCTTCTTTCTTCTTCTCTTCTTTGTATTTCTGAATCTGGAATCTGGGGACGGAAGGTTCAGGGTGCCCCTAAATACCAGATTTAGGGGCGTTACAGGTAGGTGAAGGGCAGGGACCAATGGGTGCCTGTCCTGGGGTGGGTACACCCCCTATCCTGCCTCTCTCCTGTGGAAGGGGGGCAGTAGCCTAGTCCTGATTGGGTAGGGCTTCCCATCTTCAAGATGGCGAGAGCCCGGGAATGTGCTTCACCTCGCCTCCCCCATCTGAGGAGTGGGGTTGGCAGGCAGGCACATCCCCTGTCCTTATTTGAGGTTTCTGGCCAAGCTTCCCGCCAGAGTGGGGGGTTGCAGTGGCCTGGGGAAGCTCACAGAGGCGGCACCCTTTGAAGCTTCCCCCTGCCCATTCTGGGGGAGGAGACTTGCCACCTCGCATAGGATGTGCATTTTTGCAGGCCCAGGAGAGCGGGGCTCTCCTACCCAGGGGTCCAGCAACATGCCTTTTGTGTGGCAGCCTCAGAACAGACGTGGATTGTAGGTTAGGGTTTAGGGGTCATCAGTGGGGGTTTAATGTGCTGAGAAGTTTGATATCAAACTTCTCAGTCTTCAGTGCTGCCTTTATGGTGCTGTGGAGTTAGTGTTTGACAAGCTCCCAGCACCATGTACTCTTAAATGGCAGCACTGCACTTACAGTGCCCAGGAATGGACCTGGGTACTGTAGGGGCACAGGGCTCCTGCGCCCACACCATTGGCATAGGGCACCCAGCTAGAGGGGTGGCTGATGTATGCCAGGGCAGTGTAGGTGATGGGCATGGCACACAGGGATGTGTGCCATGTCGACTGTTTTGTCTTGCACCCAGACTGGAAGGTCTAAGGGTGGCACAATGAGTGCTGCAGCCCTTAGAGGCCTTCCCTGGTCACAAGGCCATGGGTACCTAGGGTACCATTTACCAGGGGCTGACATGTGGCCAGGGTTTGCCAATTTGTGTTTTTAGGGAAGGAACATAGGCCCTGGGCACCTGATTGGCAGGAGTCCAGGGTACACTCAGTCAAAGTACATTCAGCAATTCAGCAAAAAGTGGGGGCATACCATGCAAGAAAGATGGCACTTTCTCACAAGTGTTTGTTGTGGGCATGGCACACAGGGATGCGTGGCCTATCGATTATTTTGTTCTGCACTAAGACACTCAGCCTGCAAAGGTCAGTGTGTGTGTGTCAGGGTACAGGGCCTCTAAGGGTGGCACAATAAATGCTGCAGCCCTTAGAGGCCTTCTCTGGTCACAGGGCCCTGGGTACCTAGGGTACCATTCTCAGGGGCTGACATGTGGCCAGTGATGCCAATTGGGTTTTGGCTGTTAAGCAGTTTTAGGGAAGGAACACAGGCCCTGTGCACCTGATTTGAAGGAGCCCAGGGCACACCAAGTCAAAGAGCATCAGTAGCCTGGCAACAAAAAAAAAGAAAAAAGGGAGGGGGGGGGGGGGGAAGAGTTTAATGCAACAGAAACCCACTCTCACAGGGAGGGGTGTTGAAGCAACATGGCCAACAGCCGCGCCTCTGAAGAGCCCCGTACTAATCTACATAATCTAGGCATTGGTACATTGGTACAACCCTACTTGCCGCAATGCTAAAACCGATCTTCTGATCGCGATCAAGGAGGGTAAGGGGACTGAAGTAATCAGGGCAAAAAGATCGACCTATAGGTCATTAATTAGTCATGCTAAAAAGGAATGGGAACAGGGCAAATGGGAGAAACTTACAACAACCTTGGCACGTAAAGACTTCCGTTTATTCTGGCGTCTTGTGAATACGGGAACCGTAGACCTGACTAATGCAATCGAACCCAACATTGCCGCCAATGTTTGGCAAAATCATTTCCAGTCTCTATATACACTACCCAATGAAGCCCGATCCAATCCCATTAGTTCTGATAAGAATGCAATAATAGGGGCCCCATTCACACTTACTGAGGTACGCGAGGCTATAGCAAGACTCGCAGCAGGCAAGGCACCTGGCTTAGATGGATTGCCAGGAGACCTATTCAAACAAGAACCGGATGTCTGGGCCCCCTATTTACTTACATTATTTAACTCTATACTCGGCGGTATGGAGGTGCCAAATACTTGGCTGGGCGCAGAGATCATCCCAATATTTAAAAAGGGATCGCCTCTGCTCCCAGCCAACTATAGACCAATCAGTCTTATAGATGTTCCCCAAAAGTTATTTGGAAGACTGATATTAAACCGCCTCCAAGATTGGATTGAGGAACGGGATATATTGAGCAAGTATCAAGCTGGTTTTAGAGAAGGAGTCTCAACTCTAGACCAGATTTTCCGTCTTAACCTTTTATATTGGAAGACGGTGGTAATTGAGGGAGGCACTCTATATGCGGTATTCGTTGATTTACGAGCGGCATTCGATTTAGTTTTACGGGACAAATTATGGAATGTTTTAAAGGATCTAGGTGTCCCTCCAGATATTTTATCTATGTTAAGGAGACTACATCAGGGCAATTTTGCCAAGGTAAGGTGCGGCAGAGGGGGCACCCTTTCGGATAGCTTTCCCATAGAAACTGGGGTCAGACAGGGTTGTGTGCTCGCACCAACCCTGTTTTGCCTCTTCGTGGACGGGGTAATCAATCACCTTATAGGGATAAATAATATTGATGCCCCCAAGTTGAATGGCAGTAGGGTGCCGGCAATTATGTTTGCCGATGACACCCTACTGCTATCCAAATCACCCACAGGCATACAACGGGTGTTGGACGGATTCATGAACTTCTGTGAGGGCCGCGGATTGGAAATCAATGTGTCCAAAACCAAATACATGGTCTTCAATCCGCATCCCTCGACCCGCCCAAACCCAATCCTGGGGTCTATCAGACTGGAGCGGATTACCACGTTTGATTATCTGGGGGTAACCCTAAACCAATCCATGACCTGGGACACACATAGAACTAAGGTAAATTTGAAGTTAGTGCAGAGTACGGGTGGGATATGCAGGATGTTAACCAGGTCGACTTATAAACCACTGGGCCCACCACTCCAAATTTATAGAACGCAGGCCAGAGGGGCAGCAATGTACGGGGGTGAGATTTGGGGGCACACTGCTGATCAGAAACTCCAGATTACTGAGAATAGTTTCATAAGACAACTGACAGCACTACCACTCAGTACACCACTCCCCCCCCCCCTTAAGATTTGATTTAGGCCTAAGATCTATTAAGGAGGAGTTGGGCCTGAAACCTTTGACCTTCTGGCGCAAGATATGGAGTGTACCTGAGTTAGCAAGTTATAGGGCTGAACTTGCGGAGATCTTGTGTATACCCAAGGCCTCACAAATACCGTGGCTCAAATATATTAGGCTCACTTTTCAAGCCCTGGGAAGACCAGATTTGTGGTCTAATCCGGAAAATGCATGCCCCAGAATCTCCCGCAAATCTTTGGCAAAAGTCTATTTTCAGCATAAACTGCAGATTACTATTGAGACGATGCATAAGGGATCTCTATCTAATAACTTCCTTGCCATTAAAGATTCTTACCGGCTAGAGTCTGTCTTTGACGACATGGCCCCTCAAATAACAAGGAAGTTATACATGCAGTGGAGATATGGCACCCTCGCTTTGAGGGCATACACTGAATGCTGGACAAAAACACAAAATACGGCTCATTGCCCAGCATGTGCTTATCCCAAAGAGAATGACCTACATATTTTTTTTTGCCCAGCTTATAAAGCTGCGCGGAAATATTGGCTCATCCCTTTTCTTAAAAATTCTGGTTTCAGGAACTATTCCTCTGCGTATAGAATCTTAAAAACAGATCTATCTGCCCTAACTGTATTTGTAGTCGCTAGATTTCTTACAGTAATGTGGTCTATTCGTAACCATTTTATCAAGTTTAATATGACTACATGTACATCTTGAATGTTTTTAATGAATGTTTTACGCTTCTTTTAGCTCTATTTTTAAATTCATCTATATGTAATCTTTGTCTATTTTATTGCTGTACAAATATGTAACTGTATTTGTTTGCATCTTTTATGGTCCAAGTGACCGAAATAAAGATTATGATGATGATGATGATAATCCAGGCATTAAAGGCATAATTTGGCACAGAACTCCCTGGAAAGCACCGGGGCCTTGACTGTGAAACCCCTCCCCCTGGAGGATTCCGAGTGTCAGACGGTGTTCCCACAACTTGATCCTGGGGACTAACTGCGAGAGGTCATTGCTGGCAGGCCTGCCACGGGGAATAGCATCTCCATGTGCCTGTCTGTGAGGAGAGGTGATTGAATGGACCGCGAGCTAGGTACAGCATCTGAAAGCAGTTCCTGCTGGGGCATGAACTGTTTTACAGCCGTGGGGATTCGAAGCAGCAGCGGGCGCCATTCGACTGTCAGAAGAAATGAATCAGGCATGCCTGTCCCTTGGGTGAAGGTAGCTGAAAGATGGGGGTACCTCAATTCGATGCAGCCCTAGATATATGACTGCTGAAGAGGATTGGGTGCATGGTTGCTGGCTGCCTCCTAAGTCAGAATTGAGCACCGGCTAGTGGAAGACGTAGCCCTATTCAGGGGCTCGAGACCTGTCCGGGCCTTTAGCGGAGACTGCGGTAGGTGGGCTGTAGCACATCTGTGGAAATGGGCAGCTGCAAATTATAAATGAATACACACAGCAAAAGGTACTTTGCTCCTCTTATGGATTCTGGGTCCACTTGCAGGCTGGGAGGACATTGATCGCAGGGGTCCCGCTGGGCTGCAATCCCCCCATGGTACCTGCCTGCATTGTTTAGGGACACTGGTTGGTGCTTACAGACAGTTCTCCTCCCTAGCGGAGTGGGACACAATTGGCTTTGCATCCCATAGGCCACGGCTAACCTTATGGGGGAAGAGCTAAAACTCAGGGCCTGCAACATGGCAACACGATTGACCACTATACGACGGCCCAGGGTAGCACTCCCAGACAGACATGTGGGGACCCACGCTGGGACCCCAGCCTTGTGGTGAAAATGGAGGAGCCCTATTTGGGCTGAGTTGATGGCAGACATTCACAATGAAACTGTCGATCGAGGTCAGCCTCCTCCAGACAGATTTGCTCAAAGTCTGAAAAAACGCATGCAGCAGAGAATACCATTGGCACCCTCAAGATGGAAGTGGCCTACCTTAAGAAACAAAGGCCAAGGGTTGTTGCCAAGACAGGGGCATAGGAGAGGTGGGGGAAAATGCAGAGACACACGGCTGACGTAATAATGTCCGGCTTCTGGGTTTCCCAGAGCAAGCAGAGGGGAGACAAATTGAGCACTTCATACAACAGGTGCAAGATGTGCTTGAACCCAAGGGCTTGTCCAGCGTCTTTATCATACAGGCACATCGGGCACAGGACCCCTGCGCCACTACCTGGAGTGCCCCCCGCCTCCACCTGGAGCACCGCCCGGACGATTATAGCCTATGTGAGACAGACATCGCACAGTTTGAAAATCGTAAGAGCTCCATTTACCCGGATTACACCCAGCGCAGCCAGGGGAACAGAAGTCAATCTTGGAAAGCAATAGACATTTGCAGGGCATGGCCCTGAAATATATGCTCCTATATCCAGCTAGGCTGTGGGTGATCTCCGGCAAACTTCTCTGACTGCCCTGAGGATGTGTGGAGGGGGCTGGGGATGTGGATGTGGAACAAGTTATCAGGTGACATCGTGGGCTCCTGGAGAAGTAGACAATTGACGAGGCACCCCTCGCCATCGCTGGAAAGCAGCAGGAACTGATCAGAGGCCCGGCAGATGCACGGCAGGCTGCTCACCGAATGGTGATTACGAATGATGCGACCATGACTCTGGACTCCACTGATGCTGGGACAGAGTGTCTGTCGTAGTCTGAGAACCCAGGGGCACGTGTGCTTGAAGAGTGAGGTTGTGCATTGAACAGGGAAAAGAGGGGCTAATTGATTACTATGCCCTCAGTGAACATGGCGGACCTTTCCGAGGGGGTCCTGTAGGCTGACCCAGAGTCTAGCATGGTGGGGCCTTGGATCGCCTTGTGCTCGGCTTGGGGGCAGCGGGTATACTATGAAAGGGACTTAACACTGAATCTGTTCATTGAGGATTTGGAGGCGGTAGCTGTAGTAAAGTGTCCATTTTTAGGTCTCGCCTAGCGAGCGCAGCTGTTTCGCTTGGCGAGACTATTGTTGTGGCTTTTCCTAGCGAAAGGAGACAAACCATGTGCTCACACGGACATCCGATGTGCACGCGCATGGTGTCGCCTCTGCTTCACACGCTCCCACTGGCGCGCCCGCATGGAGTCTCGTCCTTGGCTCCCACCGCGCCCAAAAGCAAGCACATCACATGCTTTCACTTTCTGTCCCCCGTCGGCTCCACGGAGACAGGTTGTTCTTTTTTTTGGATCTATTTCACAGGGAAGCAACTAAATGAAAGAAGGAAAGAGGTTGTGAACCGTTTCTTCAAGTCACGGTTTTCAGTAAGTGAGGAGCAAGACAGAAAGAGGGAATAATAGAGGAGGGGGGGGGGGGGGGGCGGCGGCAGCTGCCAGCACAGAAAAGAAGAAGACATTGTCTGTCTTCGCTGGGCAGTAAGGCGCGGATGTCCGTATCATGCCAGCTTTGCTTCACTAGTCATTACTACCTCTTGTTAGCAGACTCTTGCAGTTTAATAGCAATGTTAAAAGGCGTTTTCCAACTCTGGACGGCTTACTGGTGATACAAGAGTTTAGTGTACATTCTAGCGCCTGGAAGGACCAAAACCCTCGGTATAATTATTACTTTGTTGTGGGAATTCAGAATATTACGAAACTAGCCTGCCTGATTCCCGTATGTTTCTCAGCTGTTTATTCACGCGGACGTTTTCGATTATTTGTGTAGATAAACCTCTCAACTTCAAGTCGTGAAATCTCCCCATGAGTGGCAATCTCAATGCAGACGGTATCTCTCATGAACAGTAACATCGGGATTACTGCGCCACTCGCAGCCCTCAGCGGTGCTCATTTTGATGTCCTAAAAGAAAGAAAGGCTGACTGAGTTACAAAATTCAAGCCTTCAATCTTCAGGCCCCGGTTTACAATAGGAACCCTGACCACCCAGCTACCAAAACCAGCTGTACCTCTACTGGACAACCCTATCTACTGGTTTTTGCGTCTGTCTGTAGGTATGTCTGTCGGTATGTATGTGTGTGTATGTATGTATGTATGTAGGTAAGTATTTCTGTATGTCTGTAGGTATGTTTGTATGTATGTATGTCGTATTTCCATAGCTCACATCTAGCCAAAAGCCAATGAAGATGATGTAGGCCCTAACTCACATCATGACCAGAAGATGCATGTATGTTACATATGTTTTATGTGTTTGTTCCAACACCGATTTGGCACTTTGCCTTGTGCAAGCAAACAAGTTCTTGAAAGGGGGGGGGGGGGGGGGGGCTAAATATATGGAAACTAAGTTCCTGTTTGCAAGCGGGAGGATGTAATATTGAGGCTTGAGGCTTTTTAAAACAAGCATTTGCAATGCAATAGGTCTCGCATTTACGCGAGTTTAAGCTATTGCCATTGTAAATGACAATGCGTTTTATTTATGTTTTTAAAAAAAAGGCCTTTTCATTTACAATGCCAATAGCTTCAACTTGCGTAAATGCGAGACCTATAGCATTGCAAATGCTTGCTGACATGGTCACCCTCACCTTTTGCCTTGTAACTGATGCAATTTTGACAGAAGTGCACTGGGTTCCTAGTATCCAGGTCCCAGTGCCTGGTTTCTTTGCCTAAATCTGCGCAATTGTTCCCTAATTGGCAAGACCTTTAGCACCCCTGTAAGTCCCTAGTAAGTTGTAGCCCTGATGGGAAACTGCCACTACAACGCGGCCGTTTCCACATATAACCATAACCATGCATGCATTACAATGCATGTGTGGTTACCACGAAAAGCCTTCACTACGAGATACGTAGTAAAGGTGTGTGCTAAAGGTAATATTAAAAAGGGGGCAGGTCTCCCCCCCGCCCCCAAAAAAACCACACCTGATTCCGTTGCGATGTGGAGGCAATCGGCATCGTTAGAGGAAACGGAAAGACACCTCCACTTTGTCTTTACGACGTGCGATGCAGATCGGAAGAGCTTATAGACAAGAGAGGACGTAGAGGGGTAAGGGGGAATTTAGATTAAGAAAATGAGGGGAATGTGTAGCGAATGGGTAAATTTATAGGGTTCAGGGGAGGCGAATCGCCCAGGGAATTTTTTTTTTATTTTAAGGGCAGGGGAGTTTATTAGAAGGAATGGGGCGGGTGGGGGGGGGGTGTTCGCACAGAGTACAGGGAAGGGGTATTATAAAAAAAAAAAAGCTGGGGAGGGCGCGGGGGAGCAGTAAAAGGAATTGGGGCAGGGATCGTAAATAACCTTTACCAAGAATATGCCATTATCATGCAAATCGCTGTAAAGATATGCGTGGTAAAGGCATTTTTGTGGTAAGTGTTATTCGTGGTAATGGCATTCGCGTTGTAACGACATACAACCAGCCCTGATACCTAAAGCATGGGTACTAATGAGGGTTCCTAAGGGCTGCATGTATTGTGCCACCCTAAGAGACCCCCTCACCACACTCATGCAGACTGCCATTGCAGGCTGTGTGAAATGGTGCAGACAAAAGTGAAAACATGGCACTTCTTGTGTGCAATGCCTGCAGACACTGCATGCAATATATGCAAGTCAACTCTACAGCAGGCCTTACAGCCCTATGGCAGGGTGCATTATTGTATTGCAATTGCATTCATCTAACACTACCCCTGACAAGGCGTCAAAGTGCTTTTTCGACAAGAGGCACGCTACTCTGGAACCCATAAAGTATTGGAGGTGAATTAGTATAGTGAAATATGAAAGCAATTTGAGTGGTGGATACGTTAGTCAGTTATTTGGATTTAGAAGGATAGTCTAGGGACAGAAGAGGGATAAAGTTTGCATTTACATAGCGCTTGCTATCCCTGATGAGGTGTTAAAGCACTTTTTTGGCGAGTAGTACGCTACTCCGGAATACAAAGGATTAGTGGTGAATTATAGGGAAATAAGCAAATAATTTGAGTGGTGGACAGGTTATTCAGGTTTTTTTTTATTGAAAAGGAATAGTAGAGGGATAGAAGCGATAAGGGTCTAGAATATTTTTTTAGTTCATAACAGTAGGAGGGGGTTTGGCTTGAGTACAAGGGAAGTGGAGGGGGAAGAGTCAGAGGTAAGGTTTTAGAAAGGCTTGTTTGGGAGACCTGAATAGTAAAAGAGGTATGAGATGATGCAAGGAGGGGTAGAGGAGGAAAGAGCCTTAAAGGGGTATTTTGGGGGTCATAGTAGTGGTATGGGATGAATGAGAGTTGAGGTAAAGGATATACTGAGAGCAGTATAGGTTGAGACATAGGATAGTGCATTGAATATGCTGAATTCGAAGAAAAGTAATATATAGCTACACAAGTACATGGACGGTATATATGCACAAGGAAGGTAGTAAATGTAGATTAATTACAAAAATTAATTTAAAGTACAACACTTGAAAGCCGAGTTTATCAAATGCTTCTTTAAATAGTGAAGCATTTGTAAATAGTTATGATAAATGTAGGAAGCTGTCTCTGTACATACTATACCAAAGTGAGGTTTAGTGTGTACAGAGTTCACTGTAACCCCAAAGTTATTTGTGGTAGTGTGGTTAAGCAGTAAGGCCCTATCAGAGGACAGTGATAAGCATTTGTTGTACACAGTCAGCAAATTAATTCACACACTCAGACTTCAGACCAATTGTTTTTGTATAAAAATATTCTTAGTTATTTTATTTTCTAGAACCAAGCAAGCCTGGCACAGGTAAGCAATACATACTTTACAGTAGTAATGCAGTTTGTAAAGTTTGGATTGTAATAGTAAATGTACTTTGATTTGCCTCACAGTATTGTTTCAGAGAAATGCAATGATTTGTAAATACAGTACATAGACTTGAATGGGATTTACAGTAAAATACCAGGTAAGTTACTTTTCTTACTCAGAGTAGTATGCCTGGATGCTACTCTGGGACTTTTCCCGCAAAAAGGTAAGTAAAATCGTTTTTGTTAAACAGTGCAATTTTAGAGAATTTCTTTAGGTTTTCAAACTCCACACAAACTTTTCCAAGAAAAACAGTCAATGTTATCCTATAAAAGAAAATAGTGGTTGCAGGCAACTTACTTTTGAGATTACTTTTCTTACAGAGTGTAGTACACCTGGATACTACATTGGGATATCTCCTGCAAACAGGCAAGTGGAATCGTTTGTTAAATCGGTACAATTTTAAAGAATTTCTTTAGGTTTTCAAACTCCACACTTAGAAACTTTTCCAAGAAAAAACAGTCAATGTTATCCTATGGAGGAAAGGAATATGCTACTTACCAGTATGCATCTGTTCTTGGCATGTAGAGCTGCAGAGTTGTACACTTAGCATAGATCGCCATCTGGTGTTGGGCCCGGATGTTTGCAGTTTGTTTTTCTTCTTGGACAGTCTTTGGAAGTCACGAGTTCGGTGACTCCTCCTTCGGTCCGTACTGCGCATGGGCTTCGGCTCCATCCTCAGATTGTTTTTCCCCAACAGGGAAATGATGGAGCGTAGTAATAACAGTGAGAAACCCATGTGTGTTGTATCTAAATAAGATGGATTGGAACGGATACAGGTAGCCGGGGAGGCGGGTGGGCGTGTACAACTCTGCAGCTCTACATGCCAAGAACAGATGCATACTGGTAAGTAGCATATTCCGTTCGAGGCATATGAGCTGCAGATTGTACACTTAGCATAGATTATATAGCAGTACCCAACCCTAGCGGCGACCACCGGTATCCGTTGCAGTGGTTTGAAAAAGTGTCTTTAGTACAGCCTGGCCCACACTAGCTTGCTGCTTGGAATGCACATCTACACAGTAATGTTTTGTGAAGGTGTGCGGTGTTGACCATGTGGCTGCTTTGCAGATGTCATCTAAGGGTATGTTCCCTAGAAAAGCCATAGAAGCCCCTAACTTTCTAGTAGAGTGGGCTTTGGGTGGAACAGATAATGTTCTTTTTGCCTTTTGATAGCAAATTTGTATGCACTTTACAATCCACCTAGCTATCCCTGATTTAGAGATGGGGTTGCCTTTATGTGGTGGAGAGAAGGAGACGAACAATTGATTAGTCTTCCTGAAAGGTTGCGTTCTTTGTATGTAATACAGCAAAGCCCTCTTAACATCAAGTGTGTGTAAAGCCCTTTCTGCAACAGATTGAGGTTGCGAGAAGAAGACAGGTAATTCCACCGATTGATTGAGATGGAAGGGGGAAATGACCTTGGGCAGAAACTTCGGATTTGTACGAAGTATGACCTTGCTGTGATGTATTTGTAGGAAGGGTTCCTGTATAGTGAACGCTTGTATTTCACCAACCCTTCTAAGGGAAGTGATAGCTACGAGAAAAGCTGTTTTCCAGGTGAGAAACTGTAGCTCACATTTGTGCATTGGTTCGAAGGGCGGACCCATTAGCCGTGTAAGAACTACATTTAGATTCCATACAGGGGAAGGTGGTGCCCTGGGAGGAATTACTCGTTTAAGGCCTTCCATAAAGGCTTTAATGGCAGGCACTCTGAACAGTGATAAATGCTGTCTGTTTTGTAGATAAGCAGCGATCGCTGCCAGGTGTAGGCGTATGGATGAATATGCCAGGTTACACCTGTGAAGATGGAGCAGATAGCATATGATGTGCTGTATGGATGCATCTAAAGAATTGATTGTGTTACGGCAGTAAATCGCAAATCTTTTCCACTTTGCGGCATAGCATGCTCTAGTGGTAGGACGTCTGGCTTCCATGATGATGTTCATGCAATCAGGGGGGAGGTTAAGGTAGCCAAATTCTAAGATTTCAGGAGCCAGATCGCAAGGTTGAGCTGAGCTGGGTCCGGGTGCCTGATTTCTCCATGGTTCTGGGTTAGAAGGCATGGGGACAGGTGCAGTTTTTGATGTGGTACCACCGATAGCTGTAGTAGTGTGGTGTACCACGGCTGCCTGGCCCACGTTGGAGCTACTAGAATGAGTGTGAGGGAGTGCTGTTGTAGCTTCCTGACCACTAATGGAATTAGTGGGAGAGGTGGAAAGGCGTATGCAAATCTGCCTGACCAGTTCATCCATATCGCATTGCCCTTGGACAATGGGTGTGGGTATCTGGCGGCGAAGCTTGGGCATTTTTTGTTTTCGTGGGTGGCGAAGAGGTCTATCTGAGGATGCCCCCACTGTTGGAAGAATGGGTGAAGAACTTGTGGATGCAGTTCCCATTCGTGTAGTTGTTGCGTTTGTCTGCTGAGCAGATCTGCCATGGTGTTTTGTACGCCTGGAAAGTGCTGTGCCAGGAGAAAGATGTTTTGGGGAATTGCCCATCTCCATATGCTCTGGGCTAAGCGGGAGAGCTGGGGAGAGTCTGTCCCCCCCTGCTTTTGAATATAATACATTGCAGTCATGTTGTCTGTGCGAATGAGGACTGCTTTGCCTGAAATCTGTTTTTGGAAAGATTTTAGGGCTAGAAAGATCGCCAAGAGCTCCAGATGGTTGATGTGGAGCGATTTTTGCTGTGGCGTCCATAGACCTTGCATTGTGAGGTGTAGGAGGTGTGCTCCCCAGCCGGAGAGCGATGCGTCCGCTGTTAGAATCACCTGAGGAACCGGGTCCAGGAACGGCCGCCCTTTGGAAAAGTTTGTGGTGTTCCACCACTGCAGAGAGTGATGTGTGCGGCCGTCTACCAACACCAGATCCGTCAGCTGACCCTGGGCCTGGTTCCACTGCTGTGCTAGGCACTCTTGAAGTGGACGCATGTGGAGTCTTGCATGGGGCACTATGAAAATGCAAGACGCCATCATTCCTATGAGCTTCATAAATACTCTTGCTGGAAGAGAATGTTGAGGAAGGAATGTTTTGCGTAAGGCTTGAATGCTTGTGATTCTGGCTGAGTTTGGATAGGCAATACCTTCGGAGGTGTCTATGGTGGCTCCGAGATATTGCTTTGTGTGAGATGGTATGAGGTGGGACTTTTGGTAGTTCACCGTGAAGCCTAGCTGGTGGAGCAGTTGAATAGTGCGGTTTGTATGTTGCACACATTGGTGGTAGGACGCGGCTTTTATGAGCCAGTCTAAGTAAGGGAAGACGTGAATCTGTTGACGCCTGAGGTGTGCTGCTACAACTGCTAGGCATTTGGTAAACACCCGTGGTGCGGTGGTGACCCCGAAGGGGAGAACCGTGAATTGGTAATGCTGCCCGTCCACCACGAACCTGAGGTACTTCCTGTGAGAGGGATGTATTGGAATGTGAAAGTATGCGTCTTTCAGATCCAAGGTAGTGAGAAAGTCTCCCTGACAGAGGAGCGGGAGGACTTGTTGTAGGGTGACCATGTGGAAATGGTCTGAATGTATGTACGCATTTAGAGGCCGGAGGTCCAGAATGGGCCTCAGGGTCCCGTCTTTCTTTGGTATAAGGAAATACAGGGAGTAGACCCCTAGATTTTGTTGATTGACGGGGACCTGCTCTATAGCGTGTTTTTGGAGGAGTGAGAGTACCTCTTGTTTGAGCAGTGTGGAATGTTCTTGAGACATTGGACGGTGCCTTGGTGGGATATTGGGTGGGGTAGATGTTAGCTCGAGACAGTACCCTGACCGAATGATTTGGGTCACCCATTTGTCCGATGTTATGGACTCCCATGTGTGGATAAAGTTTTGTAGCCTGCCCCCGACCGGAGTGGGATGGTCTGGGGGGAGCGGAGGGAAGTCATTGTGCGGGTGGGGTGGCAGAACGAGTGTTGTTGGTTTTGCCCCTGCCCTTATTGTTGTTGCCTCTGTAACCACCCCTTTGATTGCCCTTTGAAAAGGTATTTTGAGGAGGGGACTTGTAGGAGGTAGAGGCATTATCGGTGGAGAAGCCTCTGCCTGTGCCACGAAAGGATGAGCGTCGAAAGGAACGTTTAGAGGCTTGCGTTTGGAGTGCCCCCATAGACTTTGCTGTGTCTGTGTCCTTTTTCATCTTTTCCAACGCTTCGTCCACCTTTGGCCCAAAGAGAGTTTGTTGGTCAAAGGGGTGATTGAGAATGGACGCCTGGACTTCAGGTTTGAACCCAGAGATCCTGAGCCAGGCATGGCGACGAAGCAGGACACTGGTATTGATGGCTCTAGAAGCGGTGTCGGCTGCATCGAGGGCACACTTAATGGAGGTGTTTGTAATTAGTTTACCCTCCTGTATCAGGTCATGAGCCTTGCGCTTGTGTTTTTCTGGAAGGTGCTGCATAAGAGCCTCAAGTTCGTCGTAGTGTGCTCTGTCATAGCGCGCAAGCAGTGCTTGTGTATTTGCAATGCGCCACATGTTTGCAGCTTGGGAGGCGGTGCGTTTGCCAGACGCGTCTAAAAGTTTGATTCCTTGTCTGGCGGTGGGGCTTCTCCTGAGGACTGGGAGTTAGCCCGCTTTCTAGCTGTGGAGACAACTAGGGAATCTAGGGGAGCAGGGCCCTTAATGTATGCAGGGTCTGTGGGTGCCGCCTTGTACTTTCTCTATTCTAGGGTTCAGTACCCTGGCCCTGACAGGGTCTTTGAACACCTCTGTAGCATGCTTGGTGACACCCTTAAGCATGGGCAAAATAGACGTGGCTTTGTCCTGAATGTCGAAAGTATCCAGTAGGAAGTCGTCTTCCACTGGTTCGCTGTGCATGTCCACCCCATGGTAGTGTGCTGCTCTCTGCACTAAGTGATGGAACCCTAGGGAGTCCTCTGGGGGAGACGGCCTAGATGGGTACAGGTCGTCTTGAGGCATATCAGGTATGTCAGGGTTGTGGTAGTCTTCCCATGGGTCAGGGGTCCCCGGTGGAGTGGGGTCCATTGGGGCGTCCGCCGGGTCATAATCAGGATCCCCGTAATCCGGATCTGGGGACGGGGAGCGATGAGGTAAGGGTGGCGGAGACCTGGGAGGGGGGTGGAGGAGGTGGAGGAGGCAGAGGAGGAGGTAGTGGGGAGGGCACTCTGAGAGGAGAAGTAGCAGAGTCCTTCCGTTTGGGTGGTGGAGGAGGAGCCGGAGTGTCAAGGCGTCGTTTCTTGACAAGTAAAGTCAATAGCCCAGTCTTTGGATCTTTAGACAGAGTCTTTTGCAAAGGGTCTGGTGTAAATAGGGCCAGTGGCGTTGGATCATCCGCTGGCGCCGATGGCTTCGGAGCCGAGGGCTTCGATGGTTTCTGTGCCTTTTTTCGCGCCTCCGGTGTTTTCGGCGTCGAAGGAGTTTTCGGCGCCGGAGCGTCGGTGCCGACAGATTTTTGCTTGTGTTTGGTCGGCACCGAGAGTCCAGGCTTCGGCACCGGTGGCTTCGGAGTCGAGCTGGGTATTGGTTTCTTCGGTGCCGGAT
This sequence comes from Triturus cristatus, assembly GCF_964204655.1. Lineage (NCBI taxonomy): Eukaryota > Metazoa > Chordata > Amphibia > Caudata > Salamandridae > Triturus > Triturus cristatus. Next base: position 1,302,151,318 of record NC_140590.1, on the reverse strand, counting down.
GCTGTTTTTCGGCACCAGGCGTCGGCTGGCTCGAGCCCGAGCTGCCGTGAGACTTTTGTGGCTTCGACACCGGGCCCGAAGGTGGGGTGATAGAAGCTTTGTGCTTGGTTTTACCCAGGCCTGCAGGCGAGGGTGTAACCGGAGTCTTTCGGTTTGGGCGCGGGGGGTGGGAGGGGGTACAGTACTCACGACCCGCTGCGCCGGTTTAATGTCCTCCACGTCGGAGTCGTCGGCCTCGGAAGCGCTGACGACGTCGTCCTCCTGCTCGGTGTGTATTTGCCCCGAGGCTTCGGCGCCGTCTCCGAAGATGTCCGGTGGGGCTGCAGAGGATGAGTGCGCCATGGTGCGTCGAGCTCTTCGATCCCGGATGGTCTTCTTTGATCGAAAAGACTTACAGGCGGGGCAGTCTCTAGCCTCGTGTTCTGGAGAGAGGCAAAGGTTACACACCTGATGGAGGTCGGTGTGGGGAAATTTAGACCCACATTTTGGGCACTTTTTGAACGGAGTCCTTTCCATCGGCCGGGACCGGAGTCGAGGAGGGCCCGAAGGCCGGTGCCGATGTACGGGATGGAGAAAGTGCCGCTTCGAGAGATGAAGATGATGAAGGAAACTCGAAGAAACGAGGATTTTCCGTTGAGGCTGTAACCGTAGAAGTTCGAAGCCGGAGCACGAAGGCGGAAAAAAAACAATCTGAGGATGGAGCCGAAGCCCATGCGCAGTACGGACCGAAGGAGGAGTCACCGAACTCGTGACTTCCAAAGACTGTCCAAGAAGAAAAACAAACTGCAAACATCCGGGCCCAACACCAGATGGCGATCTATGCTAAGTGTACAATCTGCAGCTCATATGCCTCGAACATATGGTTATCGGTTTTTAGGTAAGTATTTGGTAGTGGGAGTTGAGGTTCTGGGGGTTGACTCAGGGGTCCCCCAGGGTCAAGGATGCACTCTTGTTACACCCTCAGCAGCACTAGGGTGGCCGGGTGCAGAGTGCTGAGGCCCAATGTTATCCAATGAGGGATAGAGGGCCTCCGGTTGGTGGCTGCACACTAGCAGGCCACTTTGTTGTAGAAGCAAAGCTCCTGGACTTTAGCTCAGGGCAAATGGGGAAACAAGCCAGGACAAAAGGTACACCCCTCAGAGGCGTTGGGGCGGCCGGGTGCAGAGTGCTGTTTTGGCGTCTGGTGCCCTGTTTTCGATGGGGGATTTTCGGTTTTGGTTTTCAGCTACAGGCTTGGTCCACGAAGACTTCTGGGAGGAACCAACAGATGGGCAGGTAAGTTGGAGGGCTCTGGGACGTAGGTGCACCTGTTTTTTTTTTTCCAGGGCGGCTCGATGCAGGGGTGTCTTGAAGTCGTATTTCACCTTACCGGGCCACTTGCGGTTGGGGGGGGGGGGGGGGGGGGGGGGGGGGGTCGTCTCCATGCAGAGGCTGCAGGCGACGTCAGGGAGTCCTGGAGGGGTCAACCCACGGTGGACTCAGACTCTGGTTCGTGGGGGACCTCGTTGGGACCGGTGGACCACTCGAACTCAGGCCCTAGGCGACGGGAGCAGTGGTGTTTCCATTCTTGCTTTGGAGTTTCTTTTGAACAGAACTGCCGTTCACAGGAGATCCGGTCTTTGTTGAAGGCAGCTAGTCCTCCCAGAGGTTCTGGAGGTCGCTGATTGCAAGGAAAGGCGACTTTTGGCGCAGGATCTCTGAAAACTGCAGACGGGCCAGTAGGGCTGGGGCCAATTCTTTTCTCTGCAGTCTTCTATGCTGGGCGTCTTCTTTCGTTCTTCATAGGTTGTGGGAATCTGCTTCCTTGGTTCAGAGCCAACCACAAATACTGAATTTTTACATTATTTAGGAGGCGTTTTAGGGGTCTTGAGGTCAGTAGCCAATGGGCTACTGACCTTAGGGTGACTACAACCTTTGTGTGCTCACCCCACGTGGGGGAGTGAGCACAATCCCTAATCCTGAGTGGGGAGTGCCTGCCATCTGCAAGATGGCAAGCACTGAAGAGAAGGCTACACCTTGCCTCCCCCACCTGAGAGGTGGAGTTGGCAGAGGTGGGCACACCTTCTGGCCTGGCTAGTTTTTTTCCCCTGCTGAAAAGGAGAGGAGACAGGAAGGGGGCCTGCTCCTGCTATCAGGAGGGGCGGGGCGGGGGGGGGGGGGGGGGGGGGGGGGTTCGCATTACAAAGGCTGCCAGGACTTTAAGCTCCCCTGCCACAGATTGCTCTTCCTGGCCTCTGCCCAGGAAAGGCTTTGTTTCTGGGCTCAGGGAGCAAAGGCTCGTACCCTAGGGTTTCAGAAACATGTCCAGTGGTGGCAGGCTGTTGTGTACCAGTCAGGGTAACCACCAGAGAATGGTCGTCTTTCAGGGGGCATCTCTAAGATGCGCTGTGTGCGCATTTTTCCTTAAATTCCACACTGGCATCATTGTGGGTTTAATGTGCCGATAAGTTTGATACTAAACTTCTAAACTTCTCAGTTTTCAGTGTAGCCAAAGTGGTGCTGTTGAGTTCGTAATTACAAACTCCCAGCATCATATACTTTTAATGGCAGCACTGCACTTACAATGTCTAAGAATGGACAGACACTGTAGGGGTACAGGGCTCATGCACCTGTACCCTCACCACTGGCATCGGGCACCCAGCTAGAGGGATGACTGATCTATGCCAGGGCAGTGGGTTGTAGGCATTGGTGCACAGGGATGTGTGCCATGTCGACTCTTCACTTTGTTCTGCACCAACACACGCAGCGTGCAAAGGCTGTGTGTGTGTGTATAAAGGTACAGGGTCTCTAAGGGTGGCACAATAAGTGCTACAGGCCTTAAAGGTCTTCCCTGGTCACAGTGCCCTGGGTACCTGTGGTACCATTTACCAGGGGCTGACCTGTGGCCAGAGATGCCACTTGAGTTAGTTTTGGGGTTAACAACACAGGCCCTGGGAACCTGATTGGCTGCGACCCAGGGCACACCAAGAAAACGTGCATAAGTAGTCTGGGGGGGGTTACTGCAACAGAAACCCACTTTCCTGCACAAGGCCCCCCAGCCCAAATGCCAGGAGACTCTGTCAAAGCTGGGAGAGTCTTCCTGGTCTTTCAGGCGATGAAGAGTAGAGGAAGTGGTTTGAAAGTTGCAGGGCCTACTCTGCCTTGCATCCTTCAGTCAAGGTCAGTTCCTTTGGGGAGCTGGCCTACCTCAACACTTTCAGGACTTAATTCCCAATGCTCCTTTCCTAGCTCTTTAGTGACTTCACCCCATGTTTTTAGTTTGGGTTCAGAGTTGCCCACCTCTACAACTTCTAACTTAGCCAGGGCAAAGCCCAGCTTACCCACAGAGGTCACCCACAGCTTGAGCAACCCCACCATGACCAATAGGGTCAGAGGGCCTAACTTGCTATTAGGCAGGGGGCTAGGCCACCGTGCCAAGGACAGTGCTGCCATGAAGGCGAACACCCAGCAGAGGCTGTACTGACTGCTGTCAGTGCCCAGAACCATACCTTTAGCTCCTGATTGGTAAGAGAAGGGGCTACCTTATAGGCTTCTTTGGGTTCTGGCTGCCTGTCTGCTGTTTTAGGGTAGACGGTCACTACACTTGGTAGTGAACACCCTTCCTTCACCCTCTGTTCTGCCAGCTGAGGAGCCACCAACTCAGGCTGGACAGTTGCCAGACTAGTCAGGTATTTTTGTTGGATAGGGGACACTTTACCAGTGCCACATTTGAAGTTCTCCCTTAATGAGATAGCCACAGTTCCAGTGGGCTTGGGAGATACTAACAGTTGCCCACCTTTCCTACACAGTTTCTTTTTCTTTTGGGGCTTAGCTGCACTAACTGCAGGTTCGGCCCCCCCAGATTTCTTGGGTGAGGTCTGGCATTGGACCAGCACACCTCAATGGCTTCGACCAACCTCTGGGTGGGCATTCCTCAGGAGACAATCAAGGAGGAGGTCTTTACCGACTACCAACTTTCTCCATCTAAGGGACTCAGCTATTTATAGGAGCACTACAGCCACAGGCCTAACAGGGACCCCAGTAGGTGGTGTAAGTGTCTACTCCTCTCTGGAACTTCCAGCTTACCTCTTGGGCCCATTTTCCAGTTGAAGGCTAGGAGGACTTCCTCATCTGAGGATTCCTCCTCCAAAGCTACACTGGCAGCCACTGGAGCTACACTAGTCACCCCTGGACCTGTACTAGGGGCTTTGTTTTTAGGACAGCTAGGGTCCTTGGTGTGGTGTCCTGCCTTTTGAGAGCTGTGACACCATACTCTGTTGGGATCCCAATTCTTACCTTGGTGCCCTGTTTTAGTTTGTGAAAGGTCTTTGGGCCCACCCTCCTGGACAGGTTTTTGGGGGGCTACCTGGGACTCCTTACTTTTATCTTTAAGGTCTTCACGGTCCTCTGGGGAGACTTTGTAACCCCTTTCTTTTGGTCACCCAGAGTGGATGTTCTAGTTAGTCTTGTTTTGACCCAGTGGTCTGCCTTCTTTCCCAATTCTTGGGGAGAATGTGGACCTAGGTCTACCAGGTACTGATGCAACACTTCATCAATGCAATTACTTAATATGTGTTCCTTCATAAACAGGTTGTAATTTCATTAAAGTCATTGTTTCCAGTTAACCAGCCACCAGGTGACTTTACTGAGTAGTCTACAAAATCAATCCAGGACTGGTTTTGTGAGCCCCCTGAATCTAATTCTGTACTCCTCAGTTGAGTCCAAATCCCTCAGAGTTCTCTTCATGAGATCATAGGACCCAGCATCTGCCCCAGAAAGGGTCAGGAGTCTGTCTCTGCAGTTACCAGAGAACAGTTCCCAAAGGTGTGCCCCCCAGAAAGACTTCTTCACCCTTATGGCTTCAAAACCATCTCAAAAGCTGTGACCCACTTGGTGATGTGAAAAGAACAATTGGTGGACAGACTGCAGAACAACGTCATACATTCACCCAAGTACAGAGATCTGGGCCTCAATCCGTCGTTTTTTGCTCACCATGCCATTCCAGTTTGGATCCTGCCATATGCAAATCAGTCTTGACCCTGCACCCAATGGGAATAGTCCAGCCCGAACTGCCAGGCCAGGTCCTCCCTGGACTGGAAACAAGCATCCTAGGACCGGTTTAGGTCTTTCAGCCCTCATCAGCCAGGATAGCAGGACTCCAGTGGCATGGGACCCACGTCTGGGCATACCCGTCCCACTCGGGGTGACAAATGCAAAAAAGAACAATTGGACAGAATGCAGAACAATGTCATACATTCACCCCAGTAACGAGATCTGGGCCTTAATCCATCGTTTTGTTGCTCACTTTGCCACTGGATTCAAGTTAGCCTGGCTGATGAAGGGCTTCACCCACAAACCGGTCCCAGGATGCTTGTTTCCGGTTCAGGGAAGACCTGGCTTGGCAGTTCGGGCTGGACTGTTCATGAGGCACAGGGTCAAGACTGATTTGCTTATAGCTGGGTATGAACTGAGGTGGCATAGTGAGCAAAAGAATGATGGATTCAACCCAGATCTGTGACTGGGGTGAGTGTCTGAAAAGTTTCAGCGCTTCGTCCATCATCTCGGTTTGCTTTAACCACTTGGTGATATCACCCTTCTCATATTTAGGGACAATCCCTTTGGGGATTTTAAGATCATAAGATTGCTCATCATCCTTATTATTTTGATTGCTGCCACCATTGATGGGTGCTAAACTCATCTCCTTTCTTTCTCTAGAGCCAGGAGTCTGGACTCTAGATCCAGTCTTTTGGCCAGCCTTGCTAAAAGGCTGTCTTCCTCATTGAGGCGGTCCTCAATGTCCTCACCAGAACCTGAGTCACCTGTGTGGCCTCTAGGTCCCCATGGGTTGATTCTTGGAAGGAAGAGAACAGGGTTTCTTTCTTCCCTATGAAGTGGTGGAGGTGGACACCTTTCTCCATCCTCCACCTCCTCCCTCTGACTGGTCACCATTTTCAGAGGGGTGGGCCTTTGAAAACTCAGCCAATAGCTGCTGGAGCTTTTGTTTGGTTGGATGAGGGCCCATTGGTATTTTTCTAATTTTACATAAGGACCTTACTTCCTTGAAAGACAAGTGAAGGTAAGAGGTGAGGTCAAGCTCCTCAACCATGTCCTGTATGTCATTATGGTTATCTTCACTAATAGCTGGGTTCTGTTTTTGAGACATTCTAACAGAAAAATTCTAACCCTCGACTGCAGCGACACTTTATTTTCTAAACTTCTAAAGGGACTTATGGCAGGGCCTAACAAGACTTAGTAGTTTTGTAAAAATGCCAATTTAAAAAAATCAAAATTCAAAAGGCAATTTAAGAGTTGTGTCGTGTGATCAGGTGGTAACCAAGTAGTCCAACAAATGCAAGTTGTATATCCCACCGCTGAACCACCAATGTAGGAAACTGACTATATATACTACACCAAAATGAGGTAAAGTGTGTATAGAGTCCAGGTGATCCCAGAGGTAGGCAGAGGTTAAAGTTAAATAGAACCTTACTCTCCATTTGTGGTAGAGTGGTCGAGCAGTACAGTAGTATCAGAGGACAGTGTTAAGCATTTGATGTACACACTCAGTCAGCAAATTAATTCACACACTCAAGAGCTGAACTCTAGGCCAATTGTTTTTGTATAAAAATATACTATTTTATTTTTAGAACCAAGCAAGCCTGGCACAGGTAAGCATTAAATACTTTTCAGTAATAAGTTGCTGAATATAAAACAGTTTGAAAATGCAATAGAAATGTTACTTTGTTGGCTTTACAGGGGATGCAGTAGGTTGCAACACTTACCAAATACAGACTATGGAATGAATAGGCTTTTTCAGTTAAGTTACTTTTTACGTTACTTTTCTAACTCAGTGCTGGATACCTAGATTCGGCACTGGGACATTTCCTGCAAACAGGTGAGTAAATAAGTTTTGGTTATTTGTGCGATTTTTGAAGAATATTTTTAGATTTATAAACTCCACACTTAAAAACTTTTTGGGAGAAAATTGTCAGTTATCCTATGGAGGAAAAACAGGTCATCGGTTCATAGGTAAGTTATCGACTGTGGGAGTTAAGGTTCTGGGGTTAGACTCAGAGGTCCCCTATGGTCAGTGATGCACTCTTGTTACACCCTCAGCAGCACTAGGGCGGCCGGGTGAAGAGTGAGGCCTAATGTTATCCAATGGGGAATAGGGGGCCTCCGGTTGGTGGCTGCTGGCAAGCAGGCAACTGGGTTGTGGGAGCAAAGCTCCTAGGGTTTAGGTCAGGACAAATGGGGAAATAAAGTAGCACATATGGTGCATCCTCAGCGGCACTGGGGCGTCTGGGTGCAGGGTGCTGTTGCGAGGTTGGATGCCCTGTTTTCAATGGAGAACATCCGGTTTGCAAAAGCACTGCAGGCAGGGAGACTAAGAACTTCTGGGTGCGACCACCACTTTGAGAGGTAAGTTGGGGGTTGGTTAGGCACCGTTGGTTTGGGCACAGAAGGCCATGGGGCGTCGGGTGGGTGCAGGGGTGCCTTTTGTGGTCGGATCTTCTTACCAGCTCCAGGTCACGGTCAGCTGGGCCTTCTGGATTTAGGCTGCAGGCGTCAGCTGGAGGCTTGAGGCAGGTCAGGAGTCTCCGGATAGCAGGTCAGGATCACCGGGGTGACATCCTCGTGGTGTTTTTCCACTCAAGCCCAGGACGGGTTCTGCAAGGTGGGCTAGATTCGTGGCCTCCGGCTGCTGCCAGAGGTTGCAGTTGAACAAATCCGGTGTTCACGGTAGAAGCAGTCTTTGGAAATGAAGGCAGGAAGGTCCACCGGGGTATTTGAGGTGGCTGGCTGCAGGACACATCGGGATTTCGCAGGGGCAGGTTCGAGGGGAGACAGGCCTGTAGGGCTGGGGCCAAGTCAGTGGGCATCTTCCTCTTGTTAGCTGGCTGCACGGCTGTTCGGTCCTTCTTTTCTTCTGGTCGTTTCTGGAAAGGAGGAAGCAAGGTTCAGGGTGCCCCCTAAATACTAGATTTAGGGGCGTTACAAGTAGGTAAAGGGCAGGGACCAATCGGTCCCTTCCCAAGTGTGGGTACAACCCCCATTATGCCACCCTCCAGTGGGAGGGGGGCATGAGCCTTTCCCTGGTTGGCCGAGTACCCCCATCTTCAGGATGGTGTGGACTGAGTGGACTGCGTTGTGCTTCACCTCGCCTCCCCCACCTGAGGGGTGGAGTTGGCAGAGGGGGGCACACCTCTCTTCCTCACTTGTATTTCCCGCTGGTTCTCCCGTCCAAAGTGGGGGTCAGAACCAGAGGGGACCAGTTGCTGAGAGCAGCAAGTGGACTGGGGAAACAAACAAGGGTGGCAAGCCTTTGAAGCTTCCCCTGCGTGAATCCTGCCTACCTGGGAGAGGAGGCTTGGAACCTCATCTCAGGATGTGCATTGTTTCAGGCCCAGAGAGCAGCAGCCTCTCAACTCAGGGGTCCAGAAACATGGCTGGTGGTGGCAGCTGAAAGCAGCCACTCAGCCTCGACACTAGTTTTTCATTAAATCCCACACTGACATCAGTGTGGGTTTAATGTGCTGAGAGGTTTGATAGCAAACTTCTCAGTTTTCAGTGTAGCCATTATGGTGTTGTGGAGTTCGTGATGACTAACTCCCAGCACCATATACTCTTAATTTCAGCACTGCACTTATGTCTAAAATGGACATAGACACTGTAGGGGTACAGGGCTCATGCACCTGTAACCTCACCACTGGTATAGTGCACCCAGCTAGAGGGGTGACTGATCTATGCCAGGGCAGTGGGTTGTAGGCATGGCACACAGGGATGTGTGCAATGTCGACTTCACTTTTTTCTGCACCAAAACACGCAGTCTGCAAAGGCAGTGTGCGTGTGTAAGGGTACAGGACCTCTAAGAGTGGCACAATAAGTGCTGCAGCCCTTAGAGGCCTTCTCTGGTCACAGTGCCCCGGGTACCTGTGGTACAATTTACCAGGGGCTGACCTGTGGCCAGAGATGCCAATTGGGTTTAGGCTTCAATGCAGTTTTAGGGAAAGAAAATAGGCCCTGGGTACCTAGATAGCAGGAGCCCAGGGCACACTCAGTCAAAGTACATCAGCAATTCAGTAAAAAGTGGGGGCAACCATGCAGAAAGAGGGCACTTTCTCACACATGGCATAACATTAAGGAGAAAGCAGATAGACTGGGGTCCTGATTAGCAGGATTCCAGTCAGAATAGTAAAAAACAGTAACATGAAGCAAAAAGTGGGCGTAATCTTAAGCAGATACTACTTTCCTACAACCTTAATCTCCATTAGTGGTAGTGTGATCGAGCAGTAAGGCTGTATCAGAGGGTAGTATTAAGCATTTGTTGTACACACTCAATCAGCAAATTGTATCAAACACAAAGACTGAACTTCAGACCAATTGGTTTTGAACAAAAGGAATATGCTACTTGCCAGTATGCATCTGTTCTTGGCATGTAAAGCTGCAGATCTACACACTATGCATAGATCGCCATCTGGTGTTGGTCCGGATGTTTGCACTTGTTTTTGTCCTGGAAAGTCTTTGGAAGTCACGAGGTATGTGACTCCTCCTTAGGATCACAGTGCGCATGGGCATCGGCTCCATCCTCAGATTGTTTTTCGCCAGCAGGGAAATGGAGCTTTATAAGAAATAGGAAGGTGCCCTTGTATACCGTATCTAAATAAGATAATACTGGAACAGATAAAGGAAGCCGGGGCGGTGGGTGGGCGTGTGTAGATCTGCAGCTCTACATGCCAAGAACAGATGCATACTGGTAAGTAGCATATTCCGTTCGAGGCATATGAGCTGCAGATTACACACTATGCATAGATTGTATAGCAGTTCCACTTGTTAGCGGCAGCCACCAGTATCTGTTGCAGTAGTCTGAAATAAGGTTTGGAGTACAGCTTGGCCCACACTGGCATGTTTTGACTGCACATCTACACAGTATAGTGTTTTGTGAACGTATGTGGTGTAGACCATGTAGCTGCTTTGCAGATGTCATTTAATGGATTGTTCCCTAAGAATGCCATAGAAGCCCCTATTTTTCTTGTAGAGTGGGCTCTAGGAGGAACAGTTAAAGTGAGTTTTGCTTTGTGGTAGCAAATTTGTATGCATTTAACAATCCATCTGGCTATCCCGAACTTGGATATGGGATTACCTTTGTGTGGTGGTGAGAAAAACGAAAAGTTGTTTGGTTTTTTAAAAAAAAGGTTGTGTTCTTTCAATGTAATAGAGCAATGCTCTTAACATCTAAAGTATGAAGAGCTCTTTCTGCGACTGTGGTTGCGAGAAGAATACGGGCAACTCCACAGATTGATTAAGGTGGAAGGGGAAAATGACTTTTGGGAGGAATTTAGGATTAGTGCAGAGAACCACCTTATAGTGATGGATTTGTAAGAATGGTTCCTGAATAGTTAGGGCTTGTAGTTCACTAACTCTTCTTAGAGAAGTTATGGCCACTAGGAAAGCAACCTTCCATATTAAGAATTGGAGCTCACATTTATGTAGAGGTTCAAAAGGAGGTCCCATTAGTCGTGTGAGAACGATATTTAAATTCCACACAGGTGAGGGTGGAACTCTGGGAGGAATTATCCTTTTGAGTCCTTCCATAAAGGCATTGATGGCGGGAACTCTAAATAGTGATAAATGTTGTCTATTTTGTAGATATGCTGCTATAGCAGGAAGGTGTAGCCGAATAGACATATAGGCTAAGTTGCACCTTTGTAGGTGTAGTAGGTAGGTTATGATGTGTTGGATAGACACATCTAGGGGATTGACAGTATTGTTATGGCAATATATCACAAATCGTTTCCACTTGGCGGCATAGCAGGCTCTAGTGGTAGGGCGCCTAGCCTCAATGACATTCATACAGTCAGGAGGAAGGTTAAGGTAACCGAATTCTAAGATTTCAGGAGACAGATCGCAAGGTTGAGCTGAGTCCGGGTGTCTGATCTCTCCACGGTTCTGAGTTAAGAGGCGAGGTGTAATCTTTGGTGCGGGTCTACTGACAGTTCCAGCAATGTGGTGTACCACGGTTGTCTGGCCCAAGTTGGAGCAACTAGAAAGTCAGTGAGTGTTGCTGTAGTTTGCGCACCACTAGTGGTATGAGTTTGAGAGGCAGAAAGGCGTACGCAAATCTGCCTGACCAGTTCATCCATATCGCATTGCCTTTGGACAATGGGTGTGGGTATCTGGCGGCGAAGCTTGGGCATTTGGCGTTTTCGTGGGTGGCGAAGAGGTCTATCTGTGGTTGCCCCCACATTTGAAAGTATGGTTGAAGAACTTGTGGATGGAGTTCCTACTCGTGGATCTGTTGTGTTTGACGACTTATCAGATCGGCTATGGTGTTTTGGACTCCTGGGACATGTTGAGCTGGTAGAAATATGTTCTGAGGTATAGCCCACCTCCATATGTTTTGTGCTAGCTGGGAGAGCTGTAGAGTGTCCCGCCTTGTTTTTGGATGCAGTTCATGGCTGTCATGTTGTCTGTGCGGACTAAGACAGCCTTGCCCGATATTTGTTTTTGAAATGCTTTTAAGGCTAGGAATATGGCGAGTAATTCCAGGTAATTGATGTGGAATAACTTCTGCTGTTGTGTCCACCTGCCTTGTATGGTGTGATGTAATAGGCGAGCTCCCCAGCCGGAGAGCGATGCGTCCGCTGTCATGACAATCTGAGGAACTGGCTCTAGGAACGGTCGCCCTTTGGAAAGGTTTTTGGTGTTCCACCACTGCAGAGAGCAATGAGTGCGACCGTCTACCAACACCAGACCTGTTAGCTGACCTGGAGCCTGGTTCCATTGGCGTGCTAAGCACTCTTGTATGGGGACGCATCTGGAGTCTTGCGTGAGGCACTATGAATATGCAAGAGGCCATCATCCCTATAAGCTGCATGAACACTCGAGCTGGGAGAGAGTGATGCGGCTGAAATTTTGGGTAGGAGAGCGAGAATGCTTGCTATCCTTGCTGGACTGGGATAGGCGGGCGCTTCTGAGTTGTCTATTGTGGCGCCCAGGTACTGTTGTGTGTGAGAGGGTTGCAGATGAGACTTGGTGTGGTTTACTGTGAACCCCAGGTTGTGGAGTAATTGGATAGTTGCGTGAGTGTGATGCACACTGGTTGTACGAGCTGGCTTTTATGAGCCAATCGTTGAGGTATGGGAAGACGTGAATGTGTTGTCTTAGATGGGCTGCGACTACTGCTAGGCACTTTGTGAATACCCGTGGTGCTGTTGCGACTCCGAAAGGGAGTACTTTTGAATTGATAGTGCTGCCCATCTACTACAAACCTGAGATATTTTCTGTGAGCAGCGTGTATGGGAATATGGAAATAGGCGTCCTTGAGATCTAAGGTGGCTAGGAAATCGCCTTGTGAAAGTAGAGGGAGGACTTGCTGAAGTGTGAGCATGTGGAAGTGGTCTGATTGTATGTACAGGTTTAGTGGCCTGAGGTCTAGAATAGGTCTCAGAGAGCCATCCTTCTTTAGTATGAGAAAATACAGGGAGTAAACTCCTGTGTTTTGTTGGTGCAGGGGAACTAGTTCTATTGCACTTTTTTGTAGTAAGGAAATTACCTCTTGTTTGAGGAGTGACAAATGCTCTGCCGACATTGGACGCTGTTTGGGTGGAATGTTTGGGGGGGGGGGGGGGGGTAGAGGCAAGTTCGAAACTGTAACCTGACTGCACTATTTGTCGCACTCACCTGTCTGTGGTGAAGTTGGTCCAGACAGGAAGGAACTGCTGTAGTCTTCCCCCGACAGGAGTGGGATGGTCCAGGGGAAGCGGAGGTAAGTCATTGGGCAGGGGTGGAGGCAGAGCGGGTGTTAGTCTTGCCTTTGCCCTTGTTATTGTTGCCTCTGTATCCTCTGGGTGGTGGGAAATTTGTGTGATCCCGGTGAAGGTACAACTTTCCCACACCAAAATGTGTGAAAAAAGTGATTTTTTCAGCTAAATGTGAGGTTTGCAGGGCATTCTGGGTAAGGAAACGTTGGGGGATCCACGCAAGCCATACCTCCCTGGAGTCCCCCGGGTGTCTAGTTTTCAGAAATGTGTGGGTTTGGTAGGTTTCCCTAGATAGCCCCAAGCCCGGGGCAAAAAACTCATGGGGCCCCCTTTGCAAAACCAGGTTGTTTTGTGATAGGTAATTTTGATGTCTCCTCAATTGGTTTTGGGCCCTTGCCTGACGCGGACACTAGGCCTACCCACGCAAGTGAGGTACCATTTTTCTCGGAAGACTTTGGGGAACGCGGGTTGGGTGGAATTTTGTGGACCCACGCAGATTCCAGAACTTTCCACCACAGAAATGTGAGGAAAATTTGTTATTTTGGACACATTTTTAGGTTTGCAATGGATTCTGGGTAACAGAACCTGGTGAGAGCCAGTCAAGTCACCCCATCCTGGATTCTCCTCGGTGTCTAGTTTTAAAACATTTACAGGTTTGCCTACGTGCCAACTGCGCTAGGGCCCAAAATCCACAGGTATGCACATTGCTAAAAAACAAGGCGGAGCCCAGTGGGCTTTCTGCCGCCCTGGGGGGAAGGGGGTGGGGGGGGGGGGGGGGGGGGAAATCGGGAAAGGGGGTTTCATCCAGATATGCCCCTAAAGGGGCAGAAAGACTGTGGCTATTTTTTGTGGGGGTGGGGCATTGGTATGACGCATTTTGGGCAGCCCCCAACCCCACGCATAAAAAAGCCTGCGTACTCGCTGGCGCCTAGTGGGCTTTCTGCCCCCCCAGGGGGCAGATCAGGAGCCGCTGCCGCCAACTACCCTTTTTTTTTTTTAATTCCCTGGTGTCTAGAGGGCTTTCTGCCCCCCCGGGCGAAAAGACTAAATTGCGCCAAAGTTACATGGGGGAGCAAAGGCCCTTGCCCAAGGGGCCGCTCCCCCCTCCCTGGTGTCTAGTGGGTGGATCCCTGCTTGGGGATCGCCCTCCTGTGGCGATCCCCAAGCAGGGATCCACTGGGGAGGGGTACCATTGGAAAGGGGAGATTCTCCCCTTTCCAACGCTACCTCTCCCGTCTTTCTACGTGCTCAGGGGGCTGAGATATCCCCCTGAGCACATAGAAAGTGAAACTGAAATGAGCGTCTTAGCTCATTTCAGTTTCACTTTCACTGTAATAACGTGCGCGCCGATCGGTATTACAGTGAAGGGGGGGGGGGGGGGGGGGGGGGGGGGGAGCCTCGGGAACTGGGGAAGCTCTTCCCCAGCTCCCGAGGCTATTTTGGTTTAAAGGGAATCCCTCTGGTGCCCGCACCAGAGGGATTCCCTAGGGAATGCCTCATGACGAGCTGGACTCGTCATGGGCACAGAAGGGGTTAAGTGATTTGCCCAGAATCACAAGATGTGGACGCGACCGCGAGGCTCGAACTCTGGTTTCCAGCACCAAAGTCGGCAGCGTAGCCGACTGACAACATCCTCTCCTTAGGACTTCTTATGCTTCGACTTACCCAACTGTGAGAAAGTGGCTCTGTATATACTGTTCCCTAATAGGTACAGGGTGTACAGAGTCCACAGTCCCCCAGAGGCTGATAGAGGTCAAAGTTAGGTATGACCTTACTCTCAAAAGTGGTAGCTTGGTCGAGCAGTAAGGCAGTACCAGAGGACAGTGTAAAGCATTTATTGTACACACTCAGTCAGCAAATGGTTTCACACACTCAATAACTGAAATCTAGGCCAATGGTTTATATATATAAAATATATGCTTGTTTTATTTTTAGAACCACAAAGGGAGTAAAAATATACTTTCTCAGAATGAGAGGTTGAATAAAAATACTTTTGTCTTAAGCAATAAATTTGTGTAAACAGTCACAGTTGGTTGCAATAAACAATCCTATTTCCTAAACATAATGCATTGAGCTCAATGGTAAATTCAGGTTATATGTAATAAATTACTTTTCAGATTACTTTTGGAATTCCAGGTCTTGCTCCTAGAACCAGCCTGGGGTCAGTATTCAGAATCAAGTGATGAAAGTCGACTTAATAACTAATGATTTTTAAATAATATTTAGCTATTTCAAAAGTTAGCACTTAGAAAATATTTCACAGAAAACATTCAATGGATCCCTATGGCAAGAAATTCAAGTTGCAGGTAGAGTACTTTATCGTTACTTTAGTAATCCAGGACTGGGTGCCTAGACCCAGGACTGGGGTCCTTATCAAAAGCAGGTAAGTAATTTCGTTTGCAGAAATGGTACGATTTTTAAAGAATATTTCAAATTTTCAAAAGTAGACACTTAGAAGAAATTTCACAGAAAAGCAGACAATGGTTTCCTATGGGAGAAAAATGAGTTAGAGGTAAGTATAGTTGTGAACACTTTTCAGAGTCAGGGCTGGGCACCAAGATCCAGCACTGGGAGCTCACCTAGGAGCAGGTGAGTAAATTCGTTTTTGTCACTTGGCTGATTTTTGGTGAATTTTTGCAGTTTTGAAAAGTTCACACTTAAAAGATTTTTGAAGAAAAAGCCAGTCAATGTTACCCTATGAGGAAAATGAAGTTAGCGGTTTAAGGGTAAGTACTCGACTGGCAGAGTTGAAAATCCGGGCATGGACTCAGGGGTCCCCCAGTGTCAGGTAGGTACAGTTGGTTCACCCTCAGCGGTTTCAGGACGGCCGGGTGCAGAGAGAGTTAGGCCCAATGTTATCCTATGAGGGATAGGGGGGCCTTGGTTGGTGGCTGCTGTCTGGCAAGCCACGCGGCTGTGGGAGCTGGGCTCCTGGTCACTTACTCAGGGCAAGTGGGGAAGTAGGTTAGTGTAGAGGGCACTGCCAGGGCCACTCGGGCGGCTGGGTGCAGGGTGCTTTTGAGCCTTCGGGCGCTCAATGGAAATCAATGGGAATGTTCCGGTTTGGAAAAAGGCTGCAGGCTCGGGGACGAGGAGGTTTCAGGTGCCACCACCACTTCGAGAGGTAAGTTGGGTAGTTGTAGGTTAGGTGGGTACCCCGGGATTGGGCACAGGGGGCCGCAGGGCGCCGGGTGCAGGGGTGCCTTTTGACGTCGGGAATCTTACCCTCTGGTTGATCGCGGCTGGGGTGGCACTTGGTTCTGAGGCTGCAGGCTTCTTCCGGGATGTCGAGGGGGGTCCTTGGGTGCCGGACTCTGGGTCACAGTCGCCGTGGGGTCGTCCTCTGGGTCTTTGTCCACTCCGGCACTGGCCAGGCTTGGCTGGTGCAGAGTGTGTTGGGTCCGCGGTCCCGGGCTGGTGCCAGGGATAGCAAATAGGTTTCTTGAGTAGAGCCTCTACTCGTGGGAGTCCCAGGGGCTTAGAGCTAAAGGGTAGCCAGGTCCTCCGGGGTTGGTGAGGTTGCTGGCCACGAGGGATGCCGCGCTGGTGCAGGTTCGAGAGTCGACAGGCCGGTAGGGCTGGGGCCAAAGCAGTTGGTGTCTCCGTCTCTTTTTAGCAGCTGCAGGGCAGGTCTTTGTTCTTCTTGCTCTTCTTGTCGTTTTCTATCTGGAATCTAAGGAAGGAAGGTTCAGGGTGCCCCTAAATACTAGATTTAGGGGCGTTACAGGTAGGTGAAGGCCAGGGACCAATGGGTCCTTGTCCTGGGGTGGGTACACCCCCTATCCTGCCTCTCTCCTGTGGGAGGGGGGCAGTAGCCTAATCCTGATAGGGTAGGGCCTCCCATCTTCAAGATGGCGAGAGCCCGGAGATGTGCTTCACCTCGCCTCCCCCACCTGAGGGGTGGGGTGGGCAGGCTGGCACATCCCCTGTCCTTGTATGGGGTTTCCGGCCAAGCTTCCCGCCAGAGTGGGGGGTTGCAGTGGCCTGGGGAAACTCCAAATGGCGGCATGCCTTTGAAGCTCCCCTTGGCTCATCCTGGGGGAGGAGATTTCTCACCTCACCCAGGATGTGCATTGTTGCAGGCCCGGGAGAGCAGGGGCTCTCCCACCCAGGGGTCCAGCAACGTGTCTGCTGTGTGGCAGCCTGGGCAGCCTCAGAGCAGACGTGGATTGTAAGTTAGCTGTAAGGGGGCATCTCTAAGATGCCCTCTGGGGTGCTTAGTACATTAAATCCCACACTGGCATCAGTGTGGGTTCAATGTGCGGAGAAGTTTGATACCAAACTTCCCAGGCTTCAGTGTTGCCAATATGGTGCTGTGGAGCTCGTGTTTGACAAGCTCTCAGCACCATGTACTCTTAAATGACAGCACTGCACTTACAGTGCCCAGGAATGGACCCGGGTACTGTAGGGGCACAGGGCTCCTGCTCCTGTGCCCACACCATAGGCGTAATGCACCCAGCTAGAGGGGTGGCTGACATATGCCTTGGCAGTGTAGGTGATGGGCATGGTACACAGTGATGTGTGCCATGTTGACTCTTTGTTTTGTCCTGCACCCAGACACTCAGCCTGCAAGGGCAGTGTGTGTGTAAGGGTACAGGGCCTCTGAGGGTGGCACAATGAGTGCTGCAGCCCTTAGAGGCCTTCCCTGGCCACAAGGCCCTGGGTACCTAGGGTACCATTTACTAGGGGCTGACATGTGGCTAGGGTTTGCCAATTGGGAGTTTGTGTGGTTTAAGGAAGGAACATAGGCCCTGGGCACCTGATTGGCAGGAGCCCAGGGTACACTCAATCGAAGTACATTCAGCAATTTAGCAAAAAGTGGGGGCATACCATGCAAGAAAGATGGCACTTTCTCACACCAACCCAGAGTGCAAAGACTTCGATGATTTTAGAATGGAGTTTGGCTCCTCGACCTCCCTCTCGACCGGGACCTCGAACGGCACGAAACCAAGTGTCGGCGTTCAAGCAGATTTTGGGACCGCTCCCGCAAAGTCTTCAGTGAAATCGACCGACAGTCGGAGCACGACTTGGGGTCATGGTCGCTCGCCAGGCAAAAGAGGCACAAGCGGTGCGGGTCCGTCACCGGCATCAGTCTGTTACAGGAACCTCAGGCCTTGAAACAGGGCATACCTTGTGCCCCTGTTTGGAGTCGGAGACTCTAAACAATAAGTCGACAAAAGTCGAGAAAACTTAATCAAAAAATGACTGAGGTATCGCTCTTGCCAGATCTGCACTGGCTGGCGCGGAAAAAGAAAGAACTGACGTCAGCGCGCAAGGGCGAAGTCCAAGTAGCTGCCGTGCAGTCATCCTGGCCACCACGACGCCAGACGCGGAGCCGACCGACGCCACCTTCTGATGCACAGAGGTACTCTAGACAAAAAAACTTTCCGGATCCAGTCGGACGCCTGGGGGTAATTCTAAGTTAATGGATCCATAACTAACGTCTTCAGATTACTAAATTTAAGGGCGTCACTGAGGTTGGGGGGCAGTAAACAATGACTATTGTCCACTAGGGTGACTACACCCTTTAGGTGCCCCCTCCCTTTGGGGAGAGGGGCTCATCCCTTTTCCTATTGGGCCTAATTTCCAAACCCACATTGGAGAATTTTGACGAGAGGGTTTCACATCAGCTCCTGGCAACCCTAGGGGTGTGCCAAGCCAAGGTGGACACTCCAACTCTGCCAACTATTTCCAGCCTGTCCTGTTTCGCCAGGAGTGGGAGTTGGGACAAGGGGGTGGCCCTCTAAACTAGTTGGACCTGCCCAAATCAGCATAACACAAGGTGAGAGGCTTTTTCAGGCTCAGCACCAAGTGCTGCTGTTCCTGCAAAGGGAAGGTGTGAAGCACCGCCATCCAGAGCAGGCTTCGTTTCCGACCTCCGAAAGCACAAAAGCTCTCAACCAATGAGGTCAGAAACCTGTCCGGTGGTGGCTGGCCAGCTGGGTGCGAACGGTCAGCTAATAAACCAGAAGCTGGTAGTTTTTGCATTTTAAAATAAATCCAACAATGGCATCAGTGATACCAAACTTCTCAGTCTTCAGTAAAGCAATCATTGAAGTAGGGAGTTTGTGTTAACCTTCTAGCACATCTACTCAGAATGGCACAGACACTGCAGGGACACATTGCTCATGCAGCTGTCCCCTCATCTGGGCACCCTACCTTTAGGGCTCTGTGGTATGGTGCACCATGCCTTAGGGCTCCAAAGCCTGCCAGAGGAGTGACTTACCCATGCCACAGGCAATGGTGTGTAGGCACAGCACCCAGGAAGGTGTGCCATGTAGACTCAGTTTAGCTACAGCTCAACACATAGCTTTCAATGGCAGTTAGTATGTGTTTGGTGAGGGGTCCTTTGGGATGGCACGATCCATCCTGCAGCCCTAAGAGACCCTCTCTGGTCGCAAGGCCCTTGGTACCACAGTTACATTTTACAAGGAACTTGTGTCGTCAGAGTTGTGCCAATTGTGGGAGCAACGGTTTAGTTTAAGAACACAGGCAACCTGATTGGCAGGGATCCAGTGCACACTCAAAGTGAATCAGAAATCTGTCAGAAAATGGGGGTTACTGCAACAGAAACCCACTTTCCTACACCAAGTCTGCAAAACAATCAAGCTGACTGCCCACACCAGGCCAGAAATTTCCCCTCTGTATAGAAGAATTTAAACGAGGTGCACCTAGACACCTGGAATTACATCCTTTACTTCTACAGATAAGAAACAGCTCAGTTTTTACTCAATCTCTATGAAGGAGGTTTTGCATTCTAGATATTTAGGTGCATGATCCTGCTCGGTTGCTGAGACAGCTGCTGTCTTCCCAAAGATGTTAATAGGAAGGGAAAATGTTCTACAGATAAGTTGAGCCGATCTAATTTGAGGCAAGGGAGAGCGATAAAAACAAGTAAAAAAAAGTCCTGCACCCCACCATGACAATGCAATTCTCTAGAGATCTTCATAAGAGCTCCAGCATGCAGTACTCATTACACTGTACATTCCGGCCGGTGGTGAAAAGATCAAGCCATAGCATGGCCCATGAGCCACCCTGGGATCGAGACACCAATTGTGGTCAGCCAATTGAAGTCTGCCATACATCCCTCCATAAAAAGGCATAGCGGCACAAGATTCCTTACCTCAGAATATCCCAAGGCGTCAGACTGGATCCGGAAAGTTTTCTTCAGCAGTACCCCTAGGCGTCGGTAGGTATCGTCGTACGGCACCGCGTACGTCGCTTGCGTCGTAGCCGCCATGTCGTCAGAGCTACTTAGACACGCGCGGATGTCAGTTCTGTACACAACTTTTCCGCGCCAGAAGCGCAGAGCCATGCCAGAGACTGACTACTGGTGCAATAGAGCTAGGGCCCTGAAAGGGATGACCTGAACCCTAGAGAACAGTATGCAGAACGGGGAGGGCGGGCGGTAAGGAATACATCACTAACTAATGTCTCTTACAGATATATCGTTACACAAGTAACTTGTGCATCTGAAAGAGACACGTTAGTGATAGATACCTTACCTTAGAATACATACCCAAGCAATACCAACCCCGGTGGTGGGTCTGCAAAGTGAGATTACACCAGAAAGTCACAGAACTGAACGGGCAAAGAAGCAGTCTCTCCGGACCGGACTGTCAAGACAATAGTGCTTAGTGAAAGTATGCAACGAGGCCCAAGTGGCCGCCTGACAGATGTTTTGCAGGGGGACACCACGTCCCAATGCAGTAGTAGCTGCTGTCGCCCTGGTAGAATGGGCGCGCAGCCCAACCGGAGATTCCTTTTTAGCGAGAGAGAAACAGGCTTTAATGCACAAGACAACCCATCGGGAGAAAGTTCGCTTGTGCACAGCCCGGCCTTTCTTGGCACCCGCGTAGCCAACAAAGAGCTGGTCATCCACCCGGAACTGTTGTGTGCGGTTGAGATAGAACGAGAGTGCACATTTTGGGTCCGGACGGTGGAGCCTCTCCGCTTCTCTTGAAGGGTGCGGAGGCGGAAAGAAAGTGGGCAGAACTAGTTTGTCCGAGATGAAAGGCAGAGACTACTTTTGGTAGAAAGGAGGGACGCGGTCGAAGAACAACCTTGTCCGGATGAATCGCCAGAAAAGGAGGTTTGCAGGAAAGAGCCTGGAGCTCACTCACCCTCCGAGCAGAAATGATGGCCACCATGAAGACAGTTTACAAAGTCAACCACAAAGGACAGTTATGAAGATCTCAAATGGAGCACACATGAGATGTGAGAATCAGGCTCAAGTCCCATTGAGGCATCACAAAAGGAATAGGAGGGATAAGGTGAGTAATGCCTTTGAGAAATCTATTGACAACCGGGGACTTGAAAAGAGGGCTGATCAGGCAACCTAAGAAAGGCTGAAAGGGCAGAGAGGAAACCCTTGATAGTGCCCAAAGCGCCCTGCTGGGCCAAGGAAAGGAGGAATAGGACTTCAGAAAGGAGGGGCAGCAAGAGGATCAACAGATTTTGCCGCGCACCATGCCACAAATTTTTTCCACCGACCGGTGTATACCGTTTTAGTGGAGGGACACCTGGCTGCCAGAATCACATTATAGACTTCGGGAGGCAAGTCAAATGGAATCAGCTGTCGCCACTCAATCTCCAAGCAAGGAGGTGGCGGCCGGACATGTTCGGGTGGAGGACCGTCCCCTGTTGCTGCGACAGGAGATCCTCCCGAAGAGGCAGTCGGTTCGGGGGATCCACGCTCATACTGAGTAGCTCGGGATACCAAACTCTTCAAACCCAGTCCGGTGCCACAAGAATGACTTGGGCCCGGTCGTGCCTGATCTTCAGCACTCTGGGCAGACGTGCTATAGGCGGATAGGCGTACAACAGACCGCAACTCCACTCGCGACGAAAAGCGTCGCCTAGCGAGTGCCGCCTTGGAAACTCCAACGCACAGAACTGCTGACATTGCGCATTCTCTTCGGTGGCGAATAGATCTAACCAAGGTTCTCACCACTGCTGAAAGAGACCTTGCACCACCTCCGAGTGAAGACGCCATTCGCGATCAACATGCACCGTCGGCTGAGTTCGTCCACCCTGCCGTTCAGTGAACCTGCCAGGTGTTGAACCACCAAGGAAATGCCTTGACGTTCCAGCCACATTCAAAGACGTAGAGCCTCCTGACATAGGGTCCACAACCCCATCCCGCCCCGTTTGACTGAGTATCACATGGCGGTTGTGTTGTCTGAACACCTGCACTACTCTCCCCTTGACAGAGGGAAGGAATGCTTTCAGGGCAAGTAGGATCGCCCTGAGCTCCAAAAGGTTGATACGGAGCATTGACTCCGCCGGAGACCAGAGGACTCTGATCTCCGCCTCTCCCATGTGGCCGCCCCATCCTAGGAGGGACGCGTCCGTCACTACAGTGTGCTCCGGTTGGGGAAGGGAGAGGGATCTGCCGCTGACCCAACGCTGGTTCGTGAGCCACCACTGCAAGTCCAGTGCAGTGCCCTCTGAGATCTGGACGTAGTCGGACAGGTTCCCCCGATGCTGCGTCCACTGGAAATTCAGGTCCCACTGCAGAGCCCGCATATGCCATCTGGCATGATCGATCAGCAGGTTGCAGGAGGACCAGCAGCCTCAGCGTCTTCCTGACCGAAACAAGACCAGGGCTGAAAGATCGGAATCATAGCCCGAATGGCCCGGACTCACTGTTTGGGAGGATAAACCCGAAACTGTGCAGTATCCAGAACCGCTCCCATGAAGAGGAGCTTCTGAGAAGGAATCAGGTGCGACTTTGGCACGTTGATGGAAAACCACAGCAAATGCAAGAGATCTGCCGTAGTCTGGAGGTGGGAGAAGACTGCCTGGGGCGAGCCAGCTTTCAACAGCCAGTCGTCGAGATAGGGGAAGACAAACCCCTGATCTGCGCAGATGAGCTACGACCGCCATCACTTTCGTGAACACCCGAGGGGCGCTGGTAAGGCCGAAAGGGAGCACGGTGAACTGAAAGTGCTTGTGGCCCACCGTGAACCGTGGGTAATACCGGTGGGCTGGCAGGATGGGAACATGAAAATAAGCATCCTGCAAGTCCAACGCTACCAGCCAGTCTTGCGGGTCTAGAGCAGACAAAACCGGAGCTAGCATGAGCATCTTGAACTTCTCCTTCCAGAGGAAGCAATTGATGTTCCGGAGGTCTAAGATAGGGCGCAGACCTTTGTCCTTCTTTGGAACCAAGAAGTAGTGGGAGTAACAACCACGACCTACATCTGGCGCCGAAAGGCACTCGATGGCCCCCTTGGCCAAGAGGGCTATAACGTCCTGCTGGAGAAGTGCCAAGTATTGCCCTGACATGCGGTGGTACTGAGGTGGCATGGCTGGAGGGGTAGATTCGAAGGGGAAGGAATAGCCCCTGCAGACTATTTGCAGAACCCACCTGTCCGAGGTTATGGGGAAGGTGATGGCGAATCCTGCCACTCACTGGTGTCCGGTGGGCCTGAAACACTGGACTAGGAAGGTTTAGAGGCGGCAGCAGGGGAGGTGGTGGACTGACCCGTCCGCTGTCCCCGGGATCCACCACGCGCAGACATGCGGGTCTGTAAAGAACGCGGCTGGGCACCTTGACCTCGAAAGGACCGAAAAGCAGACCCCGAGGGAGTACATGTGGTGGCGAGACCCAAAGACTGGGCCGTAGCCCGAGTGTCCTTAAAGCGTTCCAGGGTGCTAGCCGCCTTATCACCAAAGAGGCGTGTACCGTCAAAGGGCATGTCCAACAGGGTGTTTTGGACAGCCACAGAGAAGCCAGTAGTGTGGAGCCAAGCATAACGGCGGAGCGCCACAGTTGTGGAAAGTGCCCTACTAAGAAAACTGGCCGTGTCAAGCCCACAGCGAATAGTGAATTTCACAGCATCTCTCTCTTCGGTAATGGCTTGGGAGAGAACCGCCCGTGCTTCCACAGGGCACTGAGGCAGCACCTTTTCCACAGTGTCCCACACAGAATGGGAATAGCGACCTAGCAGGCACGCAGTATTCACTGCCCTCAACCCAGAGCAGGCAGATGTGAAAAGGAATATGCTACTTACCAGTATGCATCTGTTCTTGGCATGTAGAGATGCAGAGTGGTACACTGTGCATAGATCGCCATCTGGTGTTGGGCCCGGATGTTTGCAGTTTGTTTTTCCTCTTGGAAAGTCTTTAGAAGTCACGGGATCGGTGACTCCTCCTTTGGATGATACTGCGCATGGGCTTCGGCTCCATCCTCAGATTGTTTTTCGCCAGTAGGGAAAGATGGAGCTTAGTGACTACAGTGAAGAAACCCATGTATGTTGTATCTAAATAAGATATACCGGAACAGATACAGGTAGCCGGGTGGGCGTGTACCACTCTGCAGCTCTACATGCCAAGAACAGATGCATACTGGTAAGTAGCATATTCCGTTCGAGGCATATGAGCTGCAGATGGTACACTGTGCATAGATTATATAGCAGTTCCCAACCTTAGCGGCGACCACCGGTATCTGTTGCAGTGGTTTGAAATAATGTTTTTAGTACAGCTTGGCCCACACTAGCTTGTTGCTTGGATTGCACATCTACACAATAGTGTTTAGTGAAAGTGTGCGGTGTTGACCATGTAGCTGCCTTGCAGATATCAGGCAGTGGAATATTGCCCAGAAATGCCATTGAAGCCCCTATCTTTCGTGTAGAGTGGGCTTTGGGTGGAACGGATAGCGTTAGTTTGGCTTTGTGG
Source organism: Triturus cristatus (assembly GCF_964204655.1). Lineage (NCBI taxonomy): Eukaryota > Metazoa > Chordata > Amphibia > Caudata > Salamandridae > Triturus > Triturus cristatus. The sequence goes on along the minus strand of NC_140590.1, from coordinate 1,302,126,896 downwards.
TAGCAAATCTGGATGCATTTTACAATCCACCTAGCTATCCCTGATTTTGAGATGGGGTTGCCTTTGTGTGGTGGGGAGAAGGAGACAAACAGTTTGGTTTTCCTGAACGGTTGTGTCCTTTGTATACAATAGAGTAAGGCTTGTTTGACGTCTAGCGTGTGTAGAGCCCTTTCTGCAATGGTTTGAGGTTGCGAGAAAAAAACCTGGTAATTCTACTGTTTGGTTTAAATGAAAAGGGGAAATGACTTTGGGTAGGACTTTTGGGTTGGTACGGAGAACTACTTTGTTGTGGTGCATTTGAATAAAGGGTTCCTGTATGGTAAATGCTTGTATTTCACTGACCCGTCTAAGGGAAGTGATGGCTACAAGGAAAGCTGTTTTCCATGTGAGAAATTGAAGTTCGCATTTATGCAAAGGTTCGAAGGGAGGCCCCATGAGCCTTGTGAGAATATTTAGGTTCCATACGGGTGCCGGTGGTACCCTGGGGGGAATTATTCTCTTTAGTCCTTCCATGAATGATTTAATGGCAGGTACCCTGAAAAGTGAGAGGTGCTGGCTATTTTGTAAATAAGCAGCTATTGCTGCGAGGTGTAGTCTGATGGATGAATAGGCTAGGTTACACCTTTGTAGGTGGAGCAAGTAGCATATAATATGCTGTATAGACACGTCTAGGGGATTGATGGTGTTATGGCAGTAAACCACAAATCTTTTCCACTTGGCAGCGTAGCAGGCTCTAGTGGTAGGGCGTCTGGCCTCTTTGATGACATTCATACAGTCAGGGGGAAGGTTTAGGTACCCAAATTCTATGATTTCAGGAGCCAGATCTCAAGGTTGAGTTGAGCTGGGACCGGGTGTCTGATCTCTCCATGGTTCTGGGTTAAGAGGCATGGCGAGAGGGGTAGCTTTTGGTGTGGTACTACCGATAGTTGCAGTAGTGTGGTGTACCACGGTTGTCTGGCCCACGTTGGAGCTACTAGGATTAGTGTGAGAGAGTGCTGTTGTAGCTTCCGCACCACTAATGGAATGAGTGGGAGAGGCGGAAAAGCGTACGCAAATTTGCTTGACCAGTTCATCCATATCGCAATTTCCTTTGGATAATGGGTGTGGGTATCTGGCGGCGAAGCTTGGGCATTTTGTGTTTTCGTGGGTGGCGAACAGGTCTATCTGTGGATGTCCCCACATTTGAAAGAACGGATGAAGAACGCGTGGGTGAAGTTCCCACTCGTGGATTTGTTGTGTGTGTCTGCTGAGCAGATCTGCCACTGTGATCTGGACTCCTGGGACATGTTGGGCTAGGAGAAAGATTTTGTGAGGAATCGCCCATCTCCATATGCTCTGTGCTAACAGAGCTGTGGAGAGTGTCCCCCCCCCCCCTGTTTTTGAATATAATACATGGCAGTCATATTGTCTGTGCGAATGAGGACTACCTTGCCTGAAATGTGTTTTAAGAAGGATTTCAGGGCTAGAAAGATTGCCAGTAACTCCAGATGATTGATGTGGAGTAATTTTTGTTGTGGCGTCCATGTGCCCTGCACTGTGAGGTGTAACAGATGAGCTCCCAAACCGGAGAGCGATGCGTCCGTTGTTAGTATTATTTGGTGAACCGGGTCCAGGAACGGTCGTCCCTTGGAATGGTTTGTGGTGTTCCACCACTGCAGAGAGCGATGGGTGCGACAGTCTACCAACACCAGATCTGTCAGTTTGCCCTGGGCCTGGTTCCATTGACGTGCTAAGCACTCTTGGAGAGGACGCATCTGGAGTCTTGCGTGGGGCACTATGAAGATGCAAGAGGCCATCATCCCTATGAGTTGCATAAACACCCTTGCTGGAAGGGAACGTTGAAGTGTGAAGGTATGACGCAAAGCCTGAATGCTTGCAATCCTGGCTGGATTGGGATAGGCTATGGCTTTTGAGGTGTCTATAGTGGCACCCAGGTATTGCTTTACGTGTGAGGGTGTTAAGTGGGACTTCTGGTAATGGATGGTGAAGCCCAGTTGGTGGAGCAGTTGTATTGTAGTGTTGGTGTGGTGGACGCACTGGTTGTAGGATGTGGCTTTTATGAGCCAATCGTCCAATTATGGGAAGACGTGTAAGTGTTGTCTTCTGAGGTGTGCCGCCACTACCGCTAGGCACTTGGTGAACACTCTTGGTGCCGTTGTTACCCCGAATGGGAGTACCTTGAACTGGTAGTGGTGCCCGTCCACTACAAATCTGAGGTACTTCCTGTGAGCATGGTGTACCGGAATGTGAAAGTATGCGTCTTTCAAATCCAGCGTGGTGAGGAAGTCGTTTTGAGAGAGGAGCGGAAGCACCTGCTGAAGCGTTACCTTGTGAAAATGGTCTGAATGTATGTACTCGTTTAGGGGCCTGAGATCTAGGATAGGCCGTAGCGTCTCGTCCCTTTTTGGTATTAGAATATAGGGAGTAGACCCCTAAATTTTGTTGATTGAGGGGAACTTGTTCTATTGCCTGTTTTTGTAGGAGGGAATTTACCTCCTGTTTTAGTAATGTCAAATGCTCCTGTGACATTGGGCGTTGCCTGGGTGGAATGTTTGGGGGGGTAGATGTTAATTCGAGGCAGTAGCCTGATTGAATAATTTGGGTCACCCATTTGTCTGAGGTGATGTTCTCCCAGACATGGAGGAAATTTTGTAGTGTGCCCCCGACCGGAGTGGAATGGTCTGGAGGGAGCAGGGTGAAGTCATTGGGTAGGGGGGGTGGTAGAGCGGGCGGTGTTTGTTTTGCCTCTGCCCTTATTGTTGTTGCCTCTATATCCGCCTCTTTGATACCCCTTTGTGAAGGTGGACTGAGTGGGGGATTTGTATGAAGTAGATGCACTTTGAGGAGTAACCTCTAGAGGTGCTTCGAAAGGAAGAGCGGCGAAAAGAGCGTCTGGGGGTATGTGTTTGCAGCGCTCCCATTGACTTGGCTGTATCGGTGTCCTTTTTCATTTTCTCCAAGGCCTCATCCCCCTTTGGACCGAATAGGTGTTCTTGGTCAAAGGGGTGATTTAAAATGGAGGCCTGTACTTCAGGCTTGAAGCCTGAAATTCTTAGCCAAGCATGGCGACGGAGAAGGATGCTAGTGTTTATGGCCCTGGAAGCTGTGTCAGCTGCATCCAAGGCACAGCGTATGGAGGTGTTTGTAATTGTTTTACCCTCTTGGATCAATTTGTGGGCCCTATTCTTGTATTTCTCTGGGAGATAGTGCATGATGGCTTCTAGTTCATCATAATGCGCCCTATCGTATCTGGCTAATAGCGCCTGTGTGTTAGCTATGCGCCAAATGTTAGCTGCTTGGGACGCAGAGCGTTTTCCTGACACATCAAGTAATTTGGATTCTTTGTCAGGTGGTGGTGCTTCCCCCGACGCTTGGGAGTTTGCCCTTTTTCTTGCTGTGGAAACCACTAAGGAATCCAGGGTTGCTGGCCCCTTGATATAGGCAGGATCTGTGGGGGCAGCCTTATACTTTGTCAACCCGTGGGTTAATGACTCTGGCCCTGACTGGGTCTTTAAAAACCTCTGGCGCATGTTTAACTACACCCTTTAGCATAGGTAGTATGGAAGAAGACCTATGTGAGGTATCAAAGGTGTTGAGGAGGAAGTCCTCCTCTACTGGGTCAGTGTGTAATTCTACCCCGTGATAATGTGCCGCCCTCTGAAGCAAGTGTTGGAAACCCAGGAAGTCTTCTGGTGGAGATGGCCTGGAGGGATAAAGGTCATCTTGCGGGACATCTGGAATGTCCGGGTTATTATAATTATCCCATGGGTCCGGGGATCCTGTAGGGGTGGGGTCTTGGGGCCCATCCCCTGGATCTTGATATGGGTCCCCCTGATCATCCTCATCTGGAGACGGAGTCGGGGAGCGATGAGGGGTAGGGGGAGAAGGTGGAGGGGGTGGAGGTGGAGAGGGAGGCAGAGGAGGTGGGGCAGGTACTCTGAAGGGGGAAGTAGCAGAGTCCTTTCTTTTAGCAGGTGGAGGTGGAGCCGGCTGATCTAAAAGTCTCTTTTTGAAAGAGTGCCAAATGTCCAGTCTTTGGATCCTTAGTAAGGGTCTTTTGTAAAGGATCAGGTGAAAACAGTTCTTGTGATGATATTTGTTATTTCGGCGTCGAAATGTTCGGAGCCGGTGACTTTTGGCTTGGGAACCTCTGGTTTTTATTGATAGGCGCCGAGATGGGCTTCGGCGCGGAAGTGGGTGTCGAGGGCTTTTTGGTGCTTAGTTGGCACCGAAGACGGTGTCGGTACGGAAGTACCAGGTTCCGACCCCGAGGTTTTCGGTACGGGGCTCGATGTCGAAGTGGAGGCCGGTTTGCTTTTCGGTGCCGAAGTGTGTTTCTCGGCACCGCTGGTCAGCTGGCTCGAGCCCGAGCCGCCGGAAGGCTTGTGTGGCTTCTTCACCGGGCGCGAAGGTGGGGTGTGTGAAGCTGTGTCTCTGGTCTTGCCTGGGCCCGGAGGCGAAGGCGTGACCGAAGCCTTTTTGGGCATCGGCAGGGGTGTGGAAGGGGGTATATTACTCACGACCCTCTGCGCCGGTGTGATGTCCTCCAGGTCAGAATCGTCAGCCTCGGAAGCGCTGAATATGTCTTCGGTGTGCTGCAGTTCAAGATTTGGCGTCGTCCCCGAAGATGTCGACTGGAACGGAGGTCGAGGAGTGCACCATGTTGCGTCTGGCTCTTCGATCTCGAATCGTCTTCTTCGACCTGAAAGATTTGCAGGCCGGACAGTCTCGAGCCTCGTGTTCCGGGGAGAGGCAGAGGTTGCACACCTCATGAAGGTCGGTGTGGGGGAATTTGGACCCACATAGAGGGAACTTTTTGAATGGAGTTCTTTCCATCAGCCAGGACCGGAGCCTGGATGGGCCCGAAGGCCGCCGTCGACGACTGGAACCGGAGATTAGTCGATGTAGAAGGTGATTGTAGAAGGTATCGGAAACAATACCGCGATGTAAGCGAATTCTGCTTCGAAGGTCGAACTGGAAATGTTCGGAACCGGAGCGTGAAGATTACATCCGAGCCCGATGGCGGAAAAAAACAATCTGAGGATGGAGCCGAAGCCCATGCGCAGTATCATCCAAAGGAGGAGTCTCCGATCCCGTGACTTCCAAAGACTTTCCAAGAGGAAAAACAAACTGCACACATCCGGGCCCAACACCAGATGGCGATCTATGCAGTGTACCATCTGCAGCTCATATGCCTCGAACCATCTGTTTGCCAAATTGCTTCAGTTTCCTAGATTCCTTGTCCGGAGGAACAGAAGGGAACGCACTCGGCGAGGCAGAAGCCTGGACAACCAGACTCTCAGGCGTCGGGTGTTGTGTGAGAAAGCTGGGGTCGCCCGGTGCCGGGCGATGGCGCGCCCCACCCTTGTCTACAGGGACTCCAGTGTTAGGTTTAATCCAGGTGCCCAACAGGATATCAGTAAGCACTTCATTGAAGGGCAGTAACGGCTCCACAGAGGACGACTGCGGCTGCAGGATCTGAGTCAGGAGATGGATCCTGATGGGTAGAGAAGGGAGCTCGAGGATAAGAGCCTCAGCTGCCCTACGTAAAACCACTGAAAAAGTACCAACCCCCTCTGTGGAAACGGAAGAAGGGGACAGAGTGCCAGGGTGTGGAGAGAAATCCCGATCCACTGGACCCTCCACATTGCCTTCACACTTAGGCTCATCCTCGCATTGAGCTGCAAGAGGGTCCTCACACCCCTACCAGTATTCCCCTTCGTCCATCGGTTGCTGAAGGGGCCGGTAAGGACGAGGTGCCCTGGGAAACGGGACAAACTCCCCTCCAAGAAATGGAATGGGAGGGTAAGATACCAGTCCTGGATCGGCGCCATCCAGCGTCAGCGGCGCTGCCGCGCCCGAGCTGGATCCGGGGCCGGCACGGAGGCCGGAGCCAACGGTGCTACAGGGTATGGTGACAGCGTAGCAGAGGCTGCGGCACGGGGGCAAACCCTTTCGACGGATCCGCAGGGCCCGAAGGCTCTCCGAAGTACCCCGGCAGGGCAAATAAATGACGCAAGGCCGACAAAGGCCTGCACCTCGCCTGAAGTTGCGTGCGGCCCTGGAAAGGGAGAGTAGGCCACAGACAACGACGGGGGCTTCAACAGAGCCGCGGGTGAGTTACTGCCCTCCACCGCGTCCAGCGACCGGTGAGGGGTAGAAGAGCGACGATGCTTCTTTGACTTTTTATGGCCCGAGACTTACCTGTCCCCGATTCAGACTAGTGATGTTGATGGCTCCGCGACCGGTCCCGTGACCTCCCATGGGATCGGGACCTTGATCGGCACGGAACCGATTGCCGGACCTCCCAACAACTTTCGGGAACGCTGCCGCAAAGCTTTCAGCACCATGGCCCGGCAATCTGGGCACGCCTCGGGGTCATGGGTGTGCCCCAAGCAAAAGAGACAGGTCGGGAGGGTCCGACACTGACATGTTTTGACAGCATACCCTACAGGACTTAAACCCAGGCATTTCTATCGCGCCAGGAGTCAAGTACACAACAATAGAAGTTGTCAGAAACCAAGTTAAACCTTAACTAGGGGTACCGCTCTCTCAGATCTGCGCTGCTGTGCGGAAAAAGAAAGAACAGACTCATTCATGCGCGCTGACGTCCAAGTAGCTCCGACGATGTCATCTCTGTGGCTACGATGCCAGGGATGTACGAGGAGCCGTACGACAATTCCTACCGACGCGCAGGGGTACAGCGGACGAAAACTTCCCGGATCCAGTCTGATGCCTGGGGATATTCTAAGGTAAGGAATCCATCACCAACGGGTCTCTGAGATCTTTCTTGCACAGTTGCATTACCGCTGGCAGTTGGGTTGCCCATCACGACCTACAGCAGTCACCTGCCTTTGATGGACAAGCTTTCTGAGCCAGAAGGATGTCATGAAGCTCTAGGAGATTAATGTGAAGCTTTCATTTCAATGGGGATTGGAGAACCCTGATCTCCCACTCTCCCAAGTCACCACCCCTATCCAGAGTCGATGATTGTCACTACTATGAGCTCTGACACGGAAAAAGAGAATGGCTTACTGCATGACAAGATGATGTCCAACTGCCACTACTGAAGGTGCCGGGCTGCCTCTTTTGAAATGCAGATGGTGTTAAACAAGCAGCCTCAGTGTTGCACCAACTAGAAGCAGAGAGTCCTTTGAAAGGCCAGCATATTCCAGCAAGCATGAGGGACCAGGAGGACACACAAGTCCAAGAGTCTAAGAAGCTTCAGAACGATCCTCCCCAAGAGCCAGGATGGAGCCAGACTGAATGTGGAAAGGCCTTGGATGCAACTGTGTTGGAAATGTCCCGTAAAAAGGGAATCCTCTGCAAATGCTCAAATAGAAACTCAATTCACGGACGTAAAAACCCAAGGGTTGGAAGAAGGGTGATCATCATCTAGAGGTGGTCTGCAACAAACTGTGGTGTGAAACGTCTTGAGCAGCCAGTCATCGAGATAGGGGAGCAGTTGTATCCCTGACATGCAAAGGTGGGCTACAACCATTGCCATGCCTTTCTTGAACACTTGAGGGGGCACAAAGTTGAAGGATAGTAAGGAACACTGAAAATGCTCAGACAGCACTATAAACAAAAAGGTAGGGCTTATGGGCCGACAGGAAAGGCACATGCAGAACAATTTACTTACCTCTGTAATGTTTTTTCTGATGGTTACAGTATCTGCCTGTGAATTCCTCAACTTTTGAATTGCCCCCCCCATTGCCATCATTCCACGGAAACTTTCCTAGCCCTCCCATGTCAACAAGGACGCCACAATGGAACGGCTCTGCTTGTGACTATATGATGTCATCAGAGCGAGAAGACGACCTGGGGTGCTGAAGTCCGTTCCACCCATGTTTTCTGTGCCCTCAAGGCGAACGGGCAGACTGACAACATAATGCAATTATACACAGTATACAATATATACACAAATGCACACAGTATAGAGGGAAAGAGGAAAAGCTAAAACCAAAGCATTTCCTAACAAACGGTATGGCAAGCAAATGACATAGGAAAGCAACACTGTCCGACAAAGAAAACCTTTTCGGTATATGTAGGTGGACAACGGGGAGGAGGGTGGGCCAGTGAAAAATCCACAGGCAGATACTGTATCCACCAGAAAAAGTGTTACTAAAGGTAAGCAACTTGATCTTCCGATGGATACAGCTGCCTGTGGATTACTCACATTTTGAATTGAATCCCATAGCAGTCCCGCTCTCTGAGGGTGTCCATCTACTCACAGCAAAAAGTCCTGCAGTACAGACTGTGCAAAATGGTCAACCCTCACCTCATAATCTAAGCAATTATGTTTTGCGAAAGAGTGGAGGGAGACCCATGTTGCAGCCTTACAAATGTCCACCACAGGGACACTTAAACCAAAGCAGAAGTAGAAGACTTTGCTCTAGTAGAATGAGGTCCGATACCATCAGGCGACTCAGTCTTGACCAGGGTGTAGCATATCTTGATACACAAGATGATCCACCTGGACAGTGTTCTCTTGTGGAGGGCTTTGCCATTCATCTTCCCCCCACATAGCCAACGAAGAGCTGGTCGTCCTGGTCCTGTCCCGGTAGAAGCTGACCGCCCTCCGAGGGTCCAGGCGGTGAAGTATCTCCTCCTCCTTGGAAGGGTGAGGGGGAAGGATTGAAGGTAGGCAATATGACACTGTCCCAGGTGGAAAGGAGAAACCACTTTAGGCAGGAAAACAGCGCTGGTCCTAAGAACCATTTCGTCTGCATGAATAGTAGTAAAAGGAGGCTTAAACTAAGAACCTGCAGCTCAGTTACCCTCCTGGTCGAGGTGATAGCCACCAGCATTGTGAAAGGGGTGGGAGGAAACCTATTGGAGAGGCCCTTAATGAACCTCATGACAATGGGGGACCTAAATAAGGACATCTGGTCCGGCAAACAAAGGAAGGTAGACAAGTAGCCCTTCACCATCGCCACAGCACAACCTTGCTGGCCCAAGGAAAGTGAAAAACCAAGTACATCCGATAAATGGGCATTTAAAGGATCAATGGATCTCTCCACACCACTTCACAAACCTAGCCCATCTAGAGGAATAAACAGATTTGGTGGATTAGCTCTTGGGCAATAAAATAACATCCACCACATACGGTGGGAGAGATAAAGAGCTCAGGTTGCCCTATTGAATCTCCAGGAATGAAGATGCAGGGTCTGGAGTTGGGGGTTTAGTGCCTGCGAGAGGCGGTCTGCCCTGAGAGGGAGACGGAGTGAAGGATGCGATGAGAAGTAAAGATCTGTGTACCACACCCTTCTTTGCCAATCCGGGGCGATCAATATAACTTGGGCCCGGTCTTGGCAAATCTTTCTCAGAACCAGAGGAATCAAGAGCATGTGATGAAACTCAAAGAAGCTGAAAGCTCAAATCCAGTTGAAACGCATCCCCCAATGCTCCCTGCATCGGATACTGGAGACTGCAGAACAGGCAGTGTGCGTTCTCGTGAGTGCCAAACCGGTCCACCGGAGAACCCCACAACCTGAAGATGTGGCGAATCACCTCCGGGTGAAGCCTCCACTTATGGTCAACTGAGGACTGTCCGCACACACGTACAGCACCCCGGCCAGATGATTTGCAATTAAGCAAATCGGGTGGTCCTGAATCCAGGACCAAAGCCACAGAGCCGATACAACCCTACCCCTACCTGTTTGTTGATATACAACATTGCGGTAGTGTTATGAGTCAGGACTTGAACTGACGGACAGCAAGAGAAGGTAGGCATTGAGAGCCAAACTTATTGCCCGCAATTCCAGAGGGTTGATGAGAACCAACCTTTCCTCTGGAGATCTAAGACCCTTGACCTCCAGATGTGCTCCCCACGCTAGAGTGGAGGCATCTGTGATCACTGTGGCCATCGGTGGAGGAGGTTGAAAAGCCTTCCCTTGAGACAAGTTGTCCAAAACATTCCACCAAGACAACTCCGCTGCAGTGTCTCTAGAGATTCAGACCATCTCCCCGAGATCACCATTGTGCTGATACCACTGCCTGTGGAGGCACCACTGGAGTGCCCTCATGTGCCAGCGTGCACGGTTGGCCAACAGTATGCAGGAAGCGAACAGACCAAGCAGACATAGGACCTCAGGACTGGAACAACTGCTCCATCGACAAAGGAATAAATTCCTGATTGTCGAGAATCCTCTGAGAAGGCGGGAAAGCTCGACACAGTGTCCAGTACCGCCCCTATGAAATGGTTGTGCTGAGAAGGCACCAAGTGCGATTTGGGTACATTTATAGAGAAACCCAAGTCGAAAAGCCGCTGCATTGTTACTTGCAGATGATGCAACACCAAACCTGGCAACTTTGCTTTGAGCAGCCAGTCGTCCAGATGGGAGAAAACAAATAGTTTACCTGTCGGTGTAGTTTTGCAGCTTGAAGATCTTTCTGGATTCACTATGCTGTGCATTATTCCGCGATCTGGTAGTTGGGTCCGGATTCGTAGTCTTTTGTTTTTTGTAGCCCAGGTGGGCGTCGACGTCCCACCATTTGGTGTACCTCTCGTGACGTCGTCGTGCTTCCTGCAGAAGTCCCACCTTGGGGCACCATCTTCAGGTTCTTTTTTTCCCTCTGTTTTTTTTTAAACCCTAGGCGTTCTAGTAATTTCCATTTCCATATTTATCTCAGTATCTCCTTGTTCTTTATTGTTTGCCCTTCCACCTTCTTCTCCTGCCTCATCTTACTGGCGGAGGTGGGTGGGTTCGCTAGTGAATCCAGAAAGATCTTCAAGCTGCAAAACTACACCGACAGGTAAGAAACTATTCGTTTTGCAGCGTGAATCTTTCTGGATTCACTATGCTGTGCATAGATTTTGTAGTGGTTTGTTATCTTTGTGGCGGCTGGGTGGAAGATGAGCGTTGGTCGTTGAATATATGTTGAAGCACCTTTTGTCCTACTTGTGCTTCCTTGTTCATCTGTATATCCACGCAGTAGTGCTTAGTGAACGTGTGCACTGAAGCCCAAGTTGCCGCCAGGCATATGTCTTAAATGGGCGTGTTGGCCAGAAAGGCAATCGTTGCCCCTTTTTTCCTTGTGGAGTGCGCTTGTGCCCCCTCCGGTAGTTCTTGTCCTGCCTGATTGTGGCAGAATTGTATCGTTAGTGCGATCCATCTTGCGATGGTGCCTTTAGTCACTGGTCTACCCAGGAAGCTGGTTGCGAATGACACAAAAAACTGCTTTGTTTTCCTGTGCTCCTTTGTTCTTTCAATGTAGTGCATCACCGCCCTTCTAGCATCTAGAGAGTGCAGTGCCCTTTCAGCGCCTGTTGGGTTTTGAAAGAAGCTTGGTATTTGGATGGTCTGGTTCATATGGAATGCGGACACCACCTTTGGCATGAAGTGTGGGTCCGTCCTCATGACGACTCTGTCCTTGTGTATTTGGATGTAGGGCTCCTGTAGTGTTAGCGCTTGCAGTTCGATTACCCTGCGTAGCGAGGTTATTGCCACCAGAAGGAATATGCTACTTACCAGTATGCATCTGTTCTTGGCATGTAGAGCTGCAGAGTTGTACACTTAGCATAGGTCGCCATCTGGTGTTGGGCCCGGATGTTTGCAGTTTGTTTTTCTTCTTGGACCGTCTTTGGAAGTCACGAGTTTGGTGACTCCTCCTTCGGTCCGTACTGCGCATGGGCTTCGGCTCCATCCTCAGATTGTTTTTCGCCAACAGGGAAATGATGGAGCGTAGTAATAACAGTGAGAAACCCATGTGTGTTGTATCTAAATAAGATGGACTGGAACGGACACAGGTAGCCGGGTGGGCGTGTACAACTCTGCAGCTCTACATGCCAAGAACAGATGCATACTGGTAAGTAGCATATTCCGTTCGAGGCATATGAGCTGCAGATTGTACACTTAGCATAGATTATATAGCAGTACCCAACCTTAGCGGCGACCACCGGTATCCGTTGCAGCTGTTTGAAAGAGTGTTTTTAGTACAGCCTGGCCCACCCTAGCTTGCTGCTGGGAATGCACATCTACACAGTAGTGTTTTGTGAATGTGTGCGGTGTAGACCATGTGGCTGCCTTGCATATGTCATCTAAGGGTATATTCCCTAGAAAAGCCATAGAAGCCCCTAACTTTCTTGTAGAGTGGGCTTTAGGGGGAACAGATAATGTTCTCTTTGCCTTCTGATAGCAAATTTGTATGCATTTTACAATCCACCTAGCTATCCCTGATTTTGAGATGGGGTTGCCTTTATGTGGTGGAGAAAAGGAAACGAACAACTGTTTGGTCTTCCTGAAGGGTTGCGTTCTTTGTATGTAATATAGCAACGCTCTTTTCACATCTAGTGTGTGTAAGGCCCTTTCCGCAACAGATTGGGGTTGCGAAAAGAAGACAGGTAATTCCACTGATTGATTGAGGTGGAAGGGGGTAATGACTTTGGGCAGGAACTTCGGATTAGTTCGAAGTATGACCTTGCTGTGATGCATTTGTATGTAAGGTTCCTGTATGGTGAACGCTTGTATTTCACCAACCCTTCTAAGGGAAGTGATAGCTACAAGGAAAGCTGTTTTCCAGGTGAGAAATTGTAGCTCACATTTGTGCATTGGTTCGAAGGGCGGACCCATTAGTCGTGTAAGGACCAAATTTAGATTCCATACAGGGGAGGGTGGTGCCCTGGGAGGAATTACTCGTTTAAGGCCTTCCATGAAGGCTTTAATAGCGGGCACTCTGAAGAGTGACAAATGCTGTCTGTTTTGTAGATAGGCAGCGATCGCTGCTAGGTGTAGGCGTATGGATGAATACGCCAGGTTACACCTGTGAAGATGGAGCAGATAGCATATGATGTGTTGTATGGATGCATCTAGAGGGTTGATTGTATTGTTACGGCAGTACATTACAAATCTTTTCCACTTTGCGGCATAGCATGCTCTAGTGGTAGGACGTCTGGCTTCCATGATGATGTTCATGCAATCAGGGGGAAGGTTAAGGTACCCGAATTCTAAGATTTCAGGAGCCAGATCGCCAGGTTGAGCTGAGCTGGGTCCGGGTGCCTGATTTCTCCATGGTTCTGGGTTAGGAGGCATGGGGACAGGTGCAGTTTTTGATGTGGTACCACTGATAGTTGTAGTAGCGTGGTGTACCACGGCTGTCTGGCCCACGTCGGAGCTACCAGAATGAGTGTGAGGGAGTGCTGTTGTAGTTTCCTGACCACTAATGGAATTAGTGGGAGAGGTGGAAAGGCGTATGCAAATCTGCCTGACCAGTTCATCCATATCGCATTGCCCTTGGACAATGGGTGTGGGTATCTGGCGGCGAAGCTTGGGCATTTTTTGTTTTCGTGGGTGGCGAAGAGGTCTATTTGAGGATGCCCCCACTGTCGGAAGAATGGGTGAAGAACTTGTGGATGCAGTTCCCATTCGTGTAGTTGTTGAGTCTGTCTGCTGAGCAGATCTGCTATGGTGTTTTGTACGCCTGGAACATGTTGTGCCAGGAGAAAAATGTTTTGGGGAATTGCCCATCTCCATATGCTCTGGGCTAAGCGGGAGAGCTGGGGAGAGTGTGTCCCCCCCTGTTTCTGTATATAATACATCGCAGTCATGTTGTCTGTGCGAAGGAAAGATTTTAGGGCTAGAAAGATCGCCAAAAGCTCCAGATGGTTGATGTGGAGCGTTTTTTGCTGTGGCGTCCATAGACCTTGCATTGTGAGGTGTAAGAGGTGCGCTCCCCAGCCGGAGAGCGATGCGTCCGCTGTTAGAGTCACTTGGGGAACCGGGTCCAGGAACGGCCGTCCCTTGGAAAGGTTTGTGGTGTTCCACCACTGCAGAGAGTGATGTGTGCGGCCGTCCACCAACACCAGATCCGTCAGCTGACCCTGGGCCTGGTTCCACTGTTGTGCTAGGCACTCCTGAAGTGGACGCATGTGGAGTCTTGCATGGGGCACTATGAAGATGCAAGACGCCATCATCCCTATGAGCTTCATAAACACTCTTGCTGGTAGAGAGTGTTGAGGAAGGAATATTTTGCGTAAGGCTAGAATGCTTGTGATTCTGGCTGAGTTTGGATAGGCAATACCTTTTGAGGTGTCTATGGTGGCCCCGAGATATTGCTTTGTGTGAGATGGTATGAGGTGGGACTTTTGGTAGTTCACCGTGAAGCCTAGCTGATGAAGCAGTTGGATGGTGCTGTTTGTATGTTGCACGCATTGGTGGTAGGACGCGGCTTTTATGAGCCAGTCGTCTAAGTAAGGGAAGACGTGAACATGTTGACGTCTGAGGTGTGCTGCTAGTACTGCTAGGCATTTGGTAAACACCCGTGGTGCAGTGGTGACCCCGAAGGGGAGAACCTTGAATTGGTAATGTTGCCCGTCCACCACGAACCTGAGGTATTTTCTGTGAGAGGGGTGTATTGGAATGTGAAAGTACGCGTCTTTCAGATCCAGTGTTGTGAGAAAGTCTCCCTGGCAGAGGAGTGGGAGGACTTGTTGTAAGGTGACCATGTGAAAGTGGTCTGAATGTATGTAGGCATTTAGAGGCCGGAGATCCAGAATGGGTCTGAGGGTCTCGTCTTTCTTTGGGATTAAGAAATATAGGGAGTAGACCCCTAGATTTCGTTGATTGCCGGGTACCTGCTCTATGGCGTGTTTCTGGAGGAGCGAGAGTACCTCTTGTTTGAGCAGTGTGGAATGCTCTTGGGACATTGGACGGTGCCTTGGTGGGATATTGGGTGGGGTAGATGTTAGCTCGAGGCAGTACCCTGACCGAATGATTTGGGTCACCCATTTGTCCGATGTTATGGACTCCCATACGTGGATAAAATCTTGTAGTCTGCCCCCGACCGGAGTGGAATGGTCTGGGGGGAGCGAAGGGGAGTCATTGTGCGGGTGGGGTGGCAGAACGGGTATTGTTGGTTTTGCCCCTGCCCTTATTGTTGTTGCCTCTGTAACCACCTCTTTGGTTGCCCTTTGAAAAGGTATTTTGAGGAGGGGATTTGTAGGAGGTAGAGGCATTATCGGTGGAGGAGCCTCTACCTGTGCCACGAAAGGACGAGCGTCGAAAGGAACGCTTAGAGGCTTGGGTCTGGAGCGCTCCCATAGACTTCGCTGTGTCTGTATCTTTCTTCATTTTTTCGAGCGCTTCGTCTACCTTTGGGCCAAAGAGTGTTTGCTGGTCAAAGGTGTGATTAAGTATTGATGTCTGGACCTCAGGCTTGAACCCTGATATCCTGAGCCAGGCATGGCGGCGAAGCAGGACACTGGTGTTTATGGCTCTAGAAGCAGTGTCTGCTGCATCGAGGGCACACTTAATGGAGGTGTTTGTGATTAGTTTGCCCTCCTGTATCAGGTCATGAGCTTGGCGTTTGTATTTCTCTGGAAGGTGCTGCATAAGAGCCTCTAATTCATCATAGTGTGCTCTATCATATCGCGCAAGCAGTGCTTGTGTATTTGCAATGCGCCACATGTTTGCAGCCTGGTAGGCGGTGCGTTTACCAGACGCGTCCAGAAGTTTAGATTCCTTGTCTGGTGGTGGGGCATCTCCTGAGGATTGGGAGTTAGCCCGCTTTCTAGCTGTGGAGACAACTAGGGAATCTAGAGGAGCAGGGCCCTTGATGTATGCAGGGTCTGTGGGTGCCGCCTTGTACTTCTTCTCTATTCTAGGGTTTAGTACTCTGGCTCTGACAGGGTCTTTGAATACCTCTGTAGCGTGCTTGGTGACACCCTTAAGCATGGGTAAAATAGCAGTGGAACGATCTTGTAAATCAAATGTATCCAGTAGGAAGTCTTCTTCCACTGGTTCCGTGTGCATGTCCACCCCATGGTAGTGTGCTGCTCTCTGCACTAAATGGTGAAACCCTAAAGAGTCCTCTGGAGGAGACGGCCTTGATGGGTATAGGTCGTCTTGAGGTACATTGGGTACATCAGGGTTATTATAATCCTCCCATGGATCTGGGGTCCCTGGTGGAGTGGGATCCATTGGGGCGTCCCCTGGGTCATTGTCCGGGTCCCCCTGGGTCATTGTCCGGGTCCCCGTCATCCGGATCTGGGGATGGGGCCGGATCGTAGTGAGGTAAAGGTGGAGGGGGTGGTGGTGGGAGGGGGGGTGGCAGTGGGGAGGGTACTCTAAGGGGAGAAGTAGCTGAGTCCCTCTTTTTGGGTGGAGGAGGAGGAGCCGGAGCCTCAAGGCGACGCTTCTTAGTAATCACAGTCAAAAGGCCAGTCTTTGGATCTCTGGACAAAGTCTTTTGTAAAGGGTCTGGTGTAAACAGAGCCAATGGCGCCGAGTCGTCTGTCGGCACCGGCGATTTCGGAACCGGAGGTTTCGATGTTCTGTGTACGCCCTGCTTTTTGGAGGTCTCCGTGTGTTTCGGCGTCGAATGCTGTTTCGGCGCCGGAGCGTCGGTGCCGACCGATTTCTGTTTGTGTTTGGTCGGCGCCGAGTGTCCAGGCTTCGGCACCGGTGGTTTCGGAGTCGAGCTGGATTTTGCAGGCTTCGGTGCCGAGTGGTGTTTATCGGCACCGGGCGTCGGCTGGCTCGATCCCGAGCTGCCGTGAGACTTTGAGTGCTTCGACACCGGGCCCGAAGGTGGGGTGATCGAGGCTTTGGTTTTGGTTTTGCCCAGGCCGGCAGGCGAGGGAGTAACCGGAGTCTCTTTGGTTTTCGGTGCGGGGCTGGGAGGGGGCATTGTACTCACGGCCCGCTGTCCTGGTGTTACGTCCTCCAGGTCGGAGTCGTCGGCCTCGGAAGCGCTGACGATGTCTTCTCCCAGTTCGGTGTGTGTCTGCCCCGAAGCTTCGGCGTCGTCTCCGAAGATGTCCGGTGGAGCTGTCGAGGATGAGTGCGCCATGGTGCGTCGAGCCCTTCGATCTCGGATCGTTTTCTTCGATCGAAAAGACTTGCAGGCGGGGCAGTCTCGAGCCTCGTGTTCCGGAGAGAGGCAAAGGTTACACACCTGATGGAGGTCGGTGTGGGGAAATTTAGACCCACATTTTGGGCACTTTTTAAACGGAGTCCTTTCCATCGGCCGGGACCGGAGTCGCGGAGGGCCCGAAGGCCGGTGTCGATGTACGGGATGGAAAAAGTGCCGCTTCGAGAGATGAAGATGATGAAGGAACTCGAAGAATCGAGGATTTTCCGTCGAGGCTGGAACCGTAGAAGTTCGAAGCCGGAGTACGAAGTATCACATCCGAGCCCGATGGCGGAAAAAAACAATCTGAGGATGGAGCCGAAGCCCATGCGCAGTACGGACCGAAGGAGGAGTCACCAAACTCGTGACTTCCAAAGACGGTCCAAGAAGAAAAACAAACTGCAAACATCCGGGCCCAACACCAGATGGCGACCTATGCTAAGTGTACAATCTGCAGCTCATATGCCTCGAACAAGCGGTTTTCATTGTCAGCATTTGTAGAGAGGCCTTGTGTATGGGCTCAAAGGGCGCTTTCATGAGTTTTGTAAGGACTAAGTTGAGGTTCCATGCCGGTGGCGTCATTCTTTTAGGTGGCGCTAATCTTTTTGCCCCTTCGAGGAATCCCTTTACTACCAGAGAGGTAAAGAAACTTCCCCCCCGTCTCACCTCGTGTGTAAGCTACGATCGCCGCTAGGTGCACTCTTGGAGACGACGAGCATAGATTAGCCTTTAGTAGGTGTGAGGTATCTAAGCACCGTTGATTCCTTGGTCATTTTATTTTGCATCTTATTTCTGCTGCACCATATTGTAAACCTTTTCCATTTATCCCCATAGCATTTCCGTGTAGTTGGCCTCCTTGCCTCCCGTAGCACTCGCATAGTGCTTTGAGGTAGCTTAAGGTGTGCGAATTCTAAGTCCTCAGGAGCCAAGCCGCTAGGCTGAGGCTCTCTGGCTCTAGGTGTAGAACCTCTCCGTTCTGCATGGTGAGTAAGTCTTTTATTCTTGCGAATTTGTGTGGGGGCCCCTGCGCCATTTCCACTATCTGCGAGTATCATGTTTGCCTTGCCCACTGTGGTGCCACTAGGATCAGCGTCATGTTGCTGGTCCTGCATTAGTTGAGTACCCTGTGCATCAGTGGTATCGGTGGAAAAGCGTAGGCAAATGTTTTTGACCAGCTTATCCATAGGGCATTCCCCTGGGATTGTTTTTCTGGTTGTCTGGATGCGAAGTTTTGGCATTTTGCATTCTGGTGTGTTGCAAATAGATCTATTGTCGGTGTTCCCCACCTTTTGATTAGTCTTTGCGTTTCCTGCCCATTGAGCTCCCACTCGTGGGATGCGGACGCCTGCCTGCTGAGCCAGTCTGCTTCCACATTGTCCTTCCCCCGGTAGGTGTATGGCCAGCAGGTCTATTTTGAGTGGGATGGCCCATTTCCAGATCTCCTGGGCCAGGTTGGATAGGGGAAACAATTGTGTTCCTCCCTGCTTGTTGATGTAGAACATTGCTGTGGTGTTGTCCGTCTGTATCAACACTCTTTGGTTGTACAGCTTCCTCTGGAAGGCCTTCAGGGCTAGCAGCACGGTTTTCAATTCCAGGTAGTTGATGTGTTTGACCGCATCCGCTGGAGTCCACAGACCCCTTACTCTGAGCTTGCTCATGTGTGCTCCCCATCCTATCTGGGATGCGTCTGTGGTGATGGTCACAGTTGGGCTTGGAGGTGTCAAGGGCTTGCCTATATTTATGTTGTCCCTGTTCCACCATGTTATCTCTTCTTGCACAGCGTGCGTTACAACCACTAGATCCTCCCAACTTCCGTTTGCTTGTGACCATTGCTGTTGAAACCATTCTTGGAATGGTCTCAAGTGAAGGCGTACATTGGGGACTAGGTGAATGCATGACGCCATCATACCCATGATCTTGCTCGCTGTTCTCACTGTCAGAGCTCGCCCCTTCTGGTAGAGACGAGTCTCCTTCAGCAGGGCTATTGTTCTCCTCTCGCTGGGCATGACCGTTTTGTCTATGGTGTTGATCTGCGCCCATTGATGACTTCACCCAGTGTATCGAAAACCCCAGGTTTGTTAGTGTTCTTGTCACCCGCTCTGCGTGTTCCTCGCACTTGTCGCGAGTACTTGCTTTGATTAGCCAGTCGTCTAGGTAAGGATACACATGAATCCCTTCCCTCCGTAGGTACGCTGCTACTGCTGCCAGGCATTTTGTGAAAACCCTTGGGGCGGACTTCAGACTGAATGCCAGGGTGGTGAATTGGTAGTGATCCTCGATGTTGAACCTCAAAAGGTTTTTGTGGCGCCTGTTCATCGGGATGAGCAGGTATGCATCTTTGAGATCCACGGTGGACATGAAGTCTCTGCCTCGTATTTGAGGTAGCACTTCTTGTAGCGATGTCATTTTGAATTTTTGCGTTTTTATGAACTTGTTTAGGAACCTTAGATCCAGGATGGGTCTTAGTGTTTCGTCCACCTTTGGGACCAGGAAGTAGTTTGAGTACACTCCCTTGTTCCTTTCTCTGTATGGCACTGGTTCTATGGCCTCCTTTTGGAGTAGTTGTAGCGTCTCTTCTCTGAGTTAAACAAGCTCTTGCCCGGAGCGTTGTCTTCTCTTCGGTTTCTTGCTTGGAGGTCTTTTTCCCCAACTCTATGCAGTACCCGTACTGTATGATGTTGAGAATTAATTTGTCGGAGGTTATTTTTTGCCATTGTTGAAGGTAAAGTCTCACTCTTCCGCCTACTGGTGTTGCATGCTCGTAGGCATTTGGTTTGTTTCCCCCCCTTACTGTGTTTACTTTGTGCTTCACCTCTCGGGGTATACTGAGGGTGAGGCATTTCTTCCAAGCGAAGTCACTTTGATGAGGGTTGGTCTCCCCCTCTTCTTCTCTGGCCACGTCCGTTTCCCCTACCGCAAAAGGACTGGCCTCGAGGCTGGTACTGCCAGTTTTGCTTCAGCTGTCCGTGACCTTCACCCTGCTGTCCTTGTTGGAATGTCTGGTGTGACGTTCCCGGCTGGTTTCCTCCCCTTCCGTAGGGTCTCCGAGCTGGGGTGCCCCTTCTCATCCCTCTGAATTGCAGGGCCCCCATGGACCTTGCCGTCTCATTTTCTTTCTTCAGCTGGGTGAGTTTTTCGTCCACCGGAGCACCGAACAGCGTCTCACCGTTGAATGGCGTGTTCAGTATGTTGTTCTGGACCTCTTGCTTGAATCCAGAAATTCTGAGCTAGGCCTGCCTCCTCTCAGTGATTCCAATAGCCATCTGTGAGAAAGTGCCATCTTTCTTGCCTGGTATGCCCCCACTTTTTGCTAAAATGCTGAATGTACTTTGACTGAGTGTACCCTGGGCTCCTGCTAATCAGGTCCCAAGGCCTATGTTACTCCCTTAAAACACACAAAGTCCAAATTGGCTAACCCTGGCCACATGTCAGCCCCTGGTAAATGGTACCCAGGGCCTTCACACACACACACACACACACACACACACACACACACACACACACACACACACACACACACACACACACACACACACACACACACACACACACACACACACACACACACACACACACACACACACACACACACACACACACACACACACACACACACACACACACACACACACACACACACACACACACACACACACACACACACACACACACACACACACACACACACACACACACACACACACACACACACACACACACACACACACACACACACACACACACACACACACACACACACACACACACACACACACACACACACACACACCCCCTTTGCAGGCAAAGTGTCTGGGTGCAGGATAAAATGAAGAGTCGACATGGCACACACATCTGTGTGCCATGCCCATCACCTACACTGCCATGGCATATATCAGCCACCCCTCTGGCTGGGTGCCTTATGCCCATGGTGTGGGCACAGGAGAAGGAGCCCTGTGCCCCTACAGTACCCAGGTCCATTCCTGGGCACTGTAAGTGCAGTGCTGCCATTTAAGAGTACATGGTGCTGAGAGCTCGTCAAACACAAGCTCCACAGCACCATAATGGCAACACTATAGACTGGGAAGTTTGGTATCAAACTTCTCAGCACATTAAACCCACACTGATGCCAGTGTGGGATTTAATGTACTAAGCACCCCAGAGGGCATCTTAGAGATGCCCCCTTACAACTAACCTACAATCCAAGTCTGCTCTGAGGCTGCCCAGGCTGCCACACAGCAGACACGTTGCTGGACCCCTGGGTGGGAGAGCCCCTGCTGTCCCGGGCCTGCAACAATGCACATCCTGGGTAAGGTGACAAATCTCCTCCCCCAGGATGAGCAAAGGGAAGCTTCAAAGGCATGCCGCCTACAGAAGTTTCCCCAGGCCACTGCAACCCCCCACTCTGGCGGAAGCTTGGCCGGAAACCCCATACAAGGACAGGGGATGTGCCAGCCTGCCAACCCACCCCTCAGGTGGGGGAGGCGAGGTGAAGCACATCTCCGGGCACTCGCCATCTTGAAGATGGGAGGCCCTGCCCAATCAGGACTAGGCTACTGCCCCATACCACAGGAGTGGCAGAATAGGGGGTGTACCCACCCCAGGACAGGGACCCATTGGTCCCTGCCCTTTACCTACCTGCAACGCCCCTAAATGTAGTATTTAGGGGCACCCTGAACCTTCCTTCCTTAGATTTCGAAAAACAAAGAGCGAGAAGAAAGAAGACCTGCCGTGCAGCTGCTAAGAAGAGGAAGACACCAACTGCTTTGGCCACAGCCCTACCGGCCTGTCGACCCTCGAACCTGCTCCTACTACATCCCGGCACCTCTTGTGGCCAGCAACCTCACAAACACTGGAGAACCTGGCTACCTTTTGGCTCCAAGCACCTGGGACTCCCATGAGCAGAGGCTCTGCTCAAAACCAGCTTCTAACCCCTGGCATCAGACCGTAACCGCGAACCCTGTATACTCTGCACCCTCCAAGTCTGGCCTGTGCCGGAGTGAACAAAGACCCAGAGGACGTCCCCACAGCGACTGAGACCCCGAATCCGGCACCCAAGGACTCACCTCGACGCTCCAGACGCCTGCAGCCTCAGAGCCAGGTATCCCCCCCCCAACCGCGATCAAAAGAGGGTAAGATTTCCCGACACCAAAAGGCACCAGTGCACCCGGCGCCCTGTGCCCAACTCCTGGCACTTATCCTCCAACTTTCTAACTTACCTCTCGAAGTGGTGGTGGCACCTGAAGAATCTTTGTCCCCGAGCTTGCAGCCTTTGTTCAACCAGGAGCTTTCTCACTGAAATCCATTGAGCGCCCGAAGGCTCAAAAGCACCGTGCACCCAGCCGCCCGAGTGGCCCTGGCAGTGTAACCTCTACACCCATCTACTTCCCCATTTGCCCTGAGCAAGTGACCAGGACAACTGTACTTACCTGACCGTGGCCCCCCCCCCCACCCAGTCTGTGCCCAGAACCTTAACTCTGCCAGTCGAGTACTTACCCAAAAACCGATAACCCAATTTTCTTCCATAGGGTAACATTGACTGGTTTCTTCTGAAATTTCTTCTAAGTGTGGAGTTTCTAAAACTTAAAATATTCACCAAAAATCAACCGAGTAACGAAAACGAATATACTCACCTGCTATTAGGAGAGATCCCAGTGCTGGATCTTGGTGCCCAGCACTGACCCTGAAAAGTACTCACAACCGTACTTACCATTAACCCTATTTTCTTCCATAGCAAATCATTGACTGTTTTTCTATGAAATTTCTTCTAAGTGTCAGCTTTTAAAACAGCTAAATATTGCCTAAAAAATAACAGTAACTAAGTCGACTTTACTCCCTTGTTTCCAAGAACTGTCCCAGGACTGAATCTAGAATCCAGTCCTGGAGTTAGAAAAGTAATCCTGAAAGTAATCTATTGCAAATAACTTAAACTTCCATGGAGCTCAATGTATTATTGTGTTTGAAATTGTGTTGCCTATTGCAACAATCTGTAACTATCTACAAAAGTCAATTGCATATTGCAAATGTATTCAACTAAAGCCTCTCAACCTGAGAAAGTATATTTTAATACCTATTGCTGGTTCTAAAATAAAACCGACATTTTTTTATATATAAACCATTGGCCTAGAGTTCAGTTCCTGAGAGTGTGAATTCATTTGCTGACTGAGTGTGTACAACAAATTCTTTACACTGTCCTCTGATACTGCCTTACTGCTCGACCAAGCTACCACTTTAGAGAGTAAGGTTATATCTAACTTTAGCCTCTGCCAAACCTCTGGGACTGTGGACTCCGTACACACTGTACCTATTTGGGAACAGTATATAGAGACACTCTCTCACATGGCCTCACAGTCCTTGTCCTTATGGTCCTTGGGTAGGCAGAGGTTGCCCACGTCGTGTGGATCGCGTTGCGTGAATTTGCAGTGGCACTCTGGGCAGAATTGGAAGGGGGTATTATTTTCCATGGCCCCTACCTCGCCATTTGTCGACTCTGAAGTCTTCTGTTGTTGTGATGTCCATCTCTGAGATCTGTCCTCATCTCCGGTTGTGATGTCGATGGGAGTTTACTCGGATTCTCGGCTTTACTTTTTACAGGGTTTTTCTAGAAAATCATTGAGCGTCCTGTCTTGCTTCGAGACCCAAGGGCAAAAAAAAGAATCTGAAGATGGCTACCACGTACAACGACCTCCAGGGCGCCGTCTGATGTCACACCAGGGACGTACCTGGCACCAAATGGTGGTCAAAGACCAAAACAAGGAAAAAAATAAAACAAGAATTCCAGACCCAACCACTGGATGGCGGAATTATGCACAGCATGTAAATCCAGAAAAGGATTCATGCTGCAAAACAAAGTAATACAAACAAAATGGAGAGTCCCAGAAAAAAACGTTTCGCGCCAGGGGCGCGGAATAAAGGGACCGGACATCAGCACGCAGACGGTCTTCTTATGGCTCCGATGACGTCATATGGAGTCGCGAGCAGAGCTGTGCATTGTGACGTCGTCGTCGACGTGGGAGAGTTAGGAAGAAGTTTTGGTGGAATGCTGGCGCAGAGGGTGATTCAAGAGGTGAGGAATCCACAGGCAGATGTATCCATCAAAAAGTGTGAATTCTGCAAATCGACGGCTACTAGCCAATATACTTGATGCAGAGTGGAAAGGACCAGAGCCAGAGTGAACATTTGGAATTCTGTCCTTCTGTAGGCAGGCATACAGAGGACAAACATTCAAAATCAGGATGACAGTTTCAAATACTTGATGGTCTGAGGTATCAGAGTATCGCACACCACTTTTGAGTCATGACCTGCAAAGGTCAACATTGTGCACATCCACGATCAAGATGGAATAGTTTACCTGTAACTCCAGTTATCTTGTAGGGGTATTTCCGTGATAGTCAATCGTGTGAATAGTCCCACCCATGTGTGTGGACCCCGGAGCACTTCATTAGATATATCGTCTTAAGTTGTCATCTTCTGCCTTTCTTCAGGAAGGCCTGCATAGACACTTAAGAGATAAAGAGACAATAATGCAGCCTAATTAACTAGGCTACACTGGCCATTACTTTATCTTGAAGTGAAAAAAATAGCCAGTTAACTTTTAAATTTAGCAATTTTACTGAGTTTCAACACATAGAAAACTCCCTTCACAAAACTTTTTTTCATGATACAGATTAAAGGGTTGGACAGAGAAACCCCCATAGGCTGCCATTATGTGTCTGCAAATGGATCCCGTGTCTTTAAGAGTCTCCAGAGACCCCCGGTATCCCATGATGCACAGCCAGAGGCAGTTACTTGCAGTTCTTTTTGAAGGCGTAGAGTAGCAGTGCCTGCTGAGTCCTGGGTACAACTGTTTCTGCCACCGGGAAGGCGGGCGGGTAGCTTATGACTATCACAGAAATACCCCTACAAGAGAACTGTAGTTACAGGTAAGAAACTATTCCTGTTCTTGTAGGGGATTTCTGTGTATAGTCATAATCATGTGACTAGATTAGCAAGCCCATCCCAAAAAAAAAAAAACTCCCCAGCGGAGGAAGAAAGAGAAGAACCTCACTATTGTGCAAATAGATTCGAAGTGAAGCCTGCCCAACCTGAGCATCTGCCCTAGCATCAGTGTCTAGGCAGTAGTGCTTAGTAAATGTATGGACTGACTTCCAAGTGGCAGCATCACAGATTTCTGAAATGGGTACTTTACGAAGTAAAGCCGCTGTAGCAGCTTTACCTCTGGTAGAGTGAGCCCTAAGCTTACTAACAAGAGTCTTGTTGGCTTTCTGGTAACAGCTGAATACAGGAAACAATCCACTTAGAAATGGATTGTTTGGAGGTAGCTAGACCAGTCCAGACCGAGCCATAGTTTACAAATAACTGGTCTGATCTACGAATATCCTTAGTCTTGTCCAAATAGAAGTTCAAGACCCTCCTGACATCAAGGGAATGAAGCGACCTCTCAGCAGAAGAGGGATTCTGAAAAAATGTAGGCAATGTAATAGTTTGATTCACATGAAACTACTTTAGGGAGGAACTTGGGCTAAGTCCTCATAACTACCTTAGAGGAGTGAAAAACTGTATATGGCTCTTGACAACAGAGTGCCTGAAGTTCGCTAACCCTGCGGGCAGAAGTTATGGTCATAAGGAAAGCCGTCTTCCAAGACAGATGCTGAAGAGAAGCCTTATGAATGGGTTCAAACGGTTTTGGGTGCAGCATCCTTCCGTTCTGCATTGTTAACAGGTCCCTTCTTGGAAACCTGTGTGCTGGTTCTTGTGCCATTTCCACTATCTGCGAGAACCAGGACTGTCTGGCCCACTGAGGTGCTATCAGTATCAGTGTCACGTTGCTGATTCTGCATTTGCTGAGTACTCTGTATCAGTGGTATCATGGGAAAAGCGTATGCAAAGCTCTTTGACCAACTTATCCATAGCGCATTCCCTTGGGAACGGTAGTCCGGTTGTCTGGATGCGAAGTGTTGGCATTTTGCATTCTAGTGTGTTGCAAATAGGTCTATTAGTGGAGAACCCCATTTCCGGAAAAGCTACTCTATTTCCTGCTGGTTGAGCTCCCATTCGTGGGAAGTAGACGTCTGTTTGCTGAGCCGGCCTGCTTCCACATTTTCCTTTCCTGGGAGATGCATTGCTAGTAGGTCTATTTTCAGTGGGATGGCCCATCTCCAAATTTCCTGTGCTAGCTCCGATAATGGTACTGATGAGTTCCTCCTTGTTTGTTGATGTAGAACATGGGGGTTGTATTGTCTGTTTGGACCAACACCCTGTTCCCGTACAGCTCTTTCTGAAAGGCTTTTAAGGATAGGAATACAGTCTTTAGTTCCAGGTAGTTGATGTGTCTGACCGCATCTTGCTGTGACCATAGACCCCCTCACCTTGAGCTTGTTCATGTGTGCGCCCCACCCCAGCTGGAAGGCGTCTGTTGTGATGGTCACTGTTGGAGTTGGTTGTGTGAATGGCTTCCCCTGTGATAAGTTTTCCTTTTTCCACCACGCTATTTCCTGATGCACTGCATGCGTGAACCACAATATCTTCCCAACTCCCTGTGGACTGTGACCATTGCTGCTGGAGCAATTCCTGGAATGGTCTCGTGTGTAGTCGAACATTTGGGACTAGGTGGATGCATGACGCCATCATTCCAATCAGTTTGCTCGCCGTCCTCACTGTCAGAACTTGCCCCTTGCGGTAATGACGTGTTTCCTTCAGTCTCGCCAATGTTCTCTTCCTGCTAGGGAACACTTTGGCCTGAATGGTGTCAATCTCTGCCCCTAAGAAAATCTTGATCTGTTCTGGTTCTGTTGACGATTTCTCCCAATGGATCGAGAAACCCAGTCTGGTCAGTGTTCGTATGACCTGCTGGATGTGTAGTCTGCACTGGCCGTACGAACTTGCCTTTACGAGCCAGTCGTCGAGATAGGGGTATACGTGTATCCCTTGCCTTCGTAGGTATGCTGCGACCGCTGCTAGGCATTTTGTAGACACCCTTGGTGCGGATTTGAGGCCGAATGCCAGTACTGTGAACTGGTAGTGGCTTTGATTGATCACAAACCTCAGCAGGCGCTTGTGTTTGTGGTTGATGGGGATGTTTAAGTATGCGTCCTTTAAATCTATAGTAGCCATGAAGTCTCCTTGTTGTATTTGTGGTATTACCTCTTGTAGGGAAGTCATCTTGAACCTTTGTGTTCTTATGAATTTGTTCAGGAACCTTCGATCTAGGATAGGTCTTAGTGTCTCGTCCACCTTTGGCACCAGGAAGTAAGTGGAGTAAACCCCTTTGTTCCCTTGGTACCACCTTGATTGCCTCCTTGCTGAGCAGTTCTTGTGCTTCTAGTTGCAAGAGCGAGAGTTCCTTTGCAGAGTGTGCCCTGTTTCTTGGTTTTCTGTTCGGAGGCTGTCTTTCTAACTCTATACAGTATCCGTATTGTATGATGTTTAGTATCCATTTGTCCGATATGACCTTTCTCCATTCCTGGACAGTCTTATTCTTCCCCCTACCGGTGTTGAGTGTTCGAGGTGCTGTTTGTCGTTGAACTTTTGGCTGGAGTTTTCCTTCATGTCCTTCCGCCCAACCCGAGGTGTTGCTAGGGTGGGGGCACTTGCTTTGATGAAGTCACTCGGTTGAGGGCTGTTGTCCTCCTCTCCGTGTTTGTCCTCGTCCGTTTCCGCGCCCTCGAAAGGACTGTCCCCGGGGCTGGTACTGCTAGTGCTGCTGCTGCTGTCCCTGCTATTGCTGGCCTTGGTTGTTCCCTTGGTAGCCTTGCTGGAACGTTTGGTGCGCACGTTGCCTCCCCTACCGCCCGGTCTTCTCGTGGGTGTGCCCCTTCTCATTCCCCTGAACTGCAATGCCCCCATGGATCTTGCGGTTTCCTTGTCCTTCTTAAGCTGTGTCAACTTGTCGTCGACTGGCGTGACAAACAGTTGCTCTCCATTAAAAGGTGTGTTTAGGATGTTGCTTTGCACCTCTGGCTTGAATCCTGAAATTCAGAGCCATGCGTGTCTTCTCTCAGTCACTCCTATCATTAGCCTGCTTGATGTTTCTGCCGCATCCAATGCCGATTTTAGGCATGTATTCACCATGCTTTTCTCCTCTTCTACCAGGTGAGTTGCTCTTTGCTGGTACTGTTCCAGTAGATGTTTTAGGAGCTGTCCAACTTCATCTCTGAGTTGGTAAGCGTGCCTGTTGATCAGGGCGTTGGAGTTAGCTATGCGCCATTGGATTGCCGCATTTCTCTCAACTTTCCTCCCTGTGAGTTCCATCCTGCTACTCTCCTTGTCTGGAGGTGGTCCGGCATTAGTGGGTACATTGGCCCTCTTCCTAGTCGTTGCTGCAATAACGCTGGCACTGAACCTTGGATGTATGCAGGGTCCTGTGAAGAATGTGTATTTCTTCAAATCCTAGGGGTCACAGCTTTGCATGTTACAGGCTCCTTACAAGGCCTCTCTTCCTTGATCCAGCACACTAGTGAGCATGGGCAGGAATGGTCTTAGATATTTTTTGGCAGTAAAGGTTCCAGAAGGAAACATGATTTTGGCTTCTCTTCCTCCATTTTCAGCCCATAAGCCTGTGCAGCCTTCTGCACGACCATGTTTAACCCCTATGTCGTCTGGCGGCGAGGGTCTCGAAGGGTACGTGTCTACCCCTTCTTCCGGAGATTGTGTGTCGAGATCTTGCCAATCCATGTCTTGCGCCTCCGAGGGTGTGGAGTACCGGTAGGATTGAAGGTTTTCGTTGCCTTCTCGCGCCTCCGAGGGTGTGGAGTACCGGTAGGATTGAAAGTTTTCGTTGCCTTCTCCCTCGAAATAGCAGTCTTCGTCCCTGATTTCCTTGACTGGTTTAGGGGTTTTCGGCGGTTCCGCGTCGGTCTTTCGACTGCGGGTTTCGGTGGGATGGTGTACTGGCTCATCTTCTCGAAGTCCTTTTTCCGTTGAAGGATGCTCGCCATTTCAGCCTCGAGCCTCCTCCTCTTCCTCTCCATCTCCATCTCCATCTCGGTGGCTTGTTCGGCGTTGGGGGCTGGAGCGCTTCTCTTCGTGGCAGTCGACGAAGAAGTCTGCCCTTCTTTTCTCGGCGCTGCGGTGTCCTTTTCTAGGGCAACCTTCGACAAACTATTTCTCGAGGGCTTTCGCCTATTGGGAGTCCTTTGTGAAGGATCCGCTCTGTTGACTGTCCCTGGTAGCTGTTGCTTTCGTAGAGTATTTCGACAGCAGAGTTCCCATCGAGGACTTCGCTTCACTTCTGTGAGTGTCGCTCTGGGCTTTTGCTTCACCCTTTCGAGTGTCACATGAGTATTTCGGGGTCGACGACTCCCTTACCTCCTTCGACGTCTTGTGGCTTGACTACCTGTTCTGGTCCTTCGGCGAGGTTGTCATCCTCTCCACTGGAGAGAACCAAGTCTCGGAGCGATGGAGGTGGCCCCTGGCCCTGTATGATGTGGTTCGCCCTTCTCTGCCTCTCCCTTACTCTAACGGTATTCGGTGTAAACGCCGAGTAGGCGTTGCAGTCTTCGCTGCTGTGGTCGAGCTGCAGGCAGAGGTTGCAGACTGGATGCAGATCCTTCAGGGTGTACTTGTGGTGGCAATTGGTGCATAACTTAAACGGTGTTTTGTCCATCCCCGCGCTCAGGGTGCCCCCTGCGAGCGCATCCTCTGAACATCGAGGTTTTGATCGCAAAACTTCTCCCTCGTCGCTCTGGGTACCTGAACTGTAGTCCAGTGTAGTTGGAAACTTGCTTCTTGGTCTATTTTCTTTAATTATCCTCGATTCCTCCTCCAAAACTCTGGAACTCTTCGGTAATGATCCAGACCCAACGGCGGAAAAAAGAATCCGAAGATGGCTACCAAAGGCGGGAGCTTCCGCAGGAAGCACACCAACGTCACGAAGAACACCAAATGCTGGGATGTCGCCGCCCACCTGGGCCACGAAAAAAAATAAAAAATATGATTCCAGACCCAACCACAAGATGGAGGAATAATGCACAGCATAGTAAATCCAGAAAGATTCACACTGCAAAACATGCTGTTTCTTTACCGCCACCACGATGACAGAGTCCGGTTGGGGCCCATTTGGAGGGAGGCCGGATCCGAATCAGGTGGGCAGTATTTATGTAGCCTAGAAGGGGCAGATTTTATAGAAGATGGTGTCAAGAACAGTTCCATAGCAGGTTCCAATAAACCAGGCACTGACAGAAGCAACGGACGAGATGCTTGTCTCTGCTGGAGAGTTTCAAATATAACTGAAGTCGACGGCAAAGGGGCAGACAAGGGAATGTTACATTTTGATGCCCCTCTGACCAGAACCTCCTGAAAGGTGGTGATATCATCAATGGGAGACACTCTTTGAGGAGAGTCCGTTAGAGTAGGCGAGTACCTCCCTGTACTCGAGGCAGAAGAGTTACTGGCATTCCGGGAGCGAGATCTCTTGTGGCGATGGTGATGAGATCACGTGGAAGACCAGTGGTGGCTACGGGAAATATGTCTCGGCCGAGACCTTGGTCTTAGATGCTCTGCAGGACGCGTGGACTGAGGAGCTGTGGGCCCAGGCTGAGGCAGAGAAGGAGGCGGAGAACGAACCGGAGGGGAAGTTGAAGGCAGATACACCGGTGACTAGGAGCAGGAGGCGTCCTTGACAGTGAATAGGTAATGGAGTACTCCTAATCTGTAGAAGAGCCCAGCCTCCTCTGTTTGAGCTGGCTGCAAAGGCGGGGCTCTGGACTGAACTCCAGACCTCCCCCTCGACCTACTGTTAGACGGCGAACGTAAACGTTGTCTGGACTGTGAACTCCCTGTTGACAGACAGGCTCACTACGGAGCGAGTGCCGAAACGGTACCTCGACGAACGTCTGTGGTGACTCCTCAACGTCGACCTTCTCGTAGACGGTCGATGTAGATCTGCTGTAGATGCTGCCTTCTGTCTTCACTGCTCCAACCCTTGGAGTCAAATCTTCTCCCTGTCACGCAGGACGAGTCTAGAAAAGGTTTTGTAGAAAGAGCAGGTGTCAGGCACATGAGAGACAGGCAGACACAGAATGCAGACTCTGCGTGCATCAGACTTGGCCTTCTTTCACCACAGTCAGGACACTTGATGAACAGAGAAGGCATTATGACAAGAAAACTAGAAATTCTGCCAAAAAAGTACAGCAGAAGGTAGATACAGGCCAAAGACGTCGAGTGAAGTTGCAAAAATTCAAATACGGGAGTAAATTCTGAAGAAAATACCAAAATAGGTAGCTCAATGCTCCAGAGTCCTACTAGCAGGAGCCGGAAAAAAACTGAAAGTAACTGCCTCTGGCTGTGCATCATGGAACACCGGGGGTCTCTGGAGACTCTTAAAGGCACGGTATCTATTTGCAGCCATATAATTGTAGCCTATGGGGGCTTCTCTGTCCAACCCTTTCATCTCCATCATGAAAAAAAGGAGTTTTGTGACAGAGTTTTCCATGTGTTGAAACTCTGTAAAATAGCTAAATTTAATAGTTAAATGGCTATTTTTTTTCACTTCAAGATGAAGTAATGGCCAGTGCAGCCTCTTTAGTTAGGCTGCATTCTCTCTTAAGTGTCTATGCAGGCCTTCCTGAAGAAAGGCAGAAGATGACAACTTAAGAAGATATATCTAATGAAGTGCTCTGGGGTCCACGCACATGGGTGGGACTATTCACACGATTATGACTATACACGGAAATCCCCTACAAGAAAACAGTTTAAAGCAGTTGTGGCATGATTAAAAGTCTGTATATTTGTGGAGTGGGTACATTTACTTTGGCACCCCCGAATTTTTGGAATTTGGCATCAGTACAATGCACAAATTTGGGAGTGGCGCTACGGATCCATGTGCAAGAGTGAATAAAAAGGAAGTGACGTCGGCATACAGGTTTGGTGCCTAAATATATCTCTGTACAAACACTCCCAGTGTGGTGTAAGGCTGTCACAAGAATCTGACTGCACATACCACCAGTGCACAGCAATTTGTTATAAAAAGGCAGATCAAGTGCCTGGGATGTTTAAAAGCGGAGGAATTTTTAATTAGAAGTATCCAACAGAACAGCAATTTGTGTGTCAATAGTAACTTAAGAGAAAACAATATGATCTTGAGAAGAAACCCAATATGATAATGGCCTGCTTTTTAAAACAGTATACAAAAAACAGCATAATAAACAGAATGTGCATGAATTATTAAAAAGTTCTGAGGTTACACTCTAATGATCCTGATAAAAATAAACATTTGTTCAATGACAACTCCAAGATTTCAAAAGGATGAAGGAGGCTACACCAACATTGCTCATGCATGAACCGTAAACTGCCTACAGACTTAAATCCTAGAATTCCCTGTTCAATGCAATATAGTTTTTACGACTCGGAGAATAATAAAGACTGTCAAATAGAAAAAAATAAGAAGTAGTTAAATGCAAAATGTTACTTACCTAGTACCCAACTCTGCCAACAAAAATGCCAAGAGATGTTTTGGCTGCCGATGTAAACTAAAATTAAAAAAGAGTGGGTATTACTTACAACCAAGTTAAAAACTCACAGAACATAAAAACAAGACCATGAAAACTGAGCCCAGTTATCAGAGTACTGCTGTAACTTAAATCCAGAAGCTATAGCTTAAATGCAATTGGCAGTTTATGGAAGCCTTCTTTCATGCAGGTTATTGGTTGCTGATCTTAAAAGAAGAGGAAGGAAATGTTGCTTAGCTGTAATCCTAGTTCTCTTCTTGGGGAAGCCTCAGCATAGCTATAAGCACTGACTATTATGCTCACACGCTCCCAGAGCACTTCTAAACATTGGGGGTCTTAAGGGACCTGATAAGTCTGGAAATGGGTGGTACGCAGGAGGCATCTGATGGCTCATTTTTGAAGGAACAAGGTCTCCGAGTGTATGACAAACCCAATACAACCTTCAAACCACTGTCAACCTTCCTACCCATGGTCTTTAAGGATTCTATAGATTCCTTCGATGAGTTATTCATTCAAGACTTGAAGGAACTATATACAAAACAACTAAGTTCTATACAAGCAAGGGACATAGGGTGTGGCAAATTGGTGGAAAAGTTGCAAGCAAGGCCTGACAGGTGTTAGACAGGCGGACAAGGGCAGGAACATCGTCCTGTGGCCGCTTGGCATGTATCAAGAAGCAGCAAAATCACAACTCAGGGACAGGCAATGCTACCAGAGGGTGTTTTGCAAAAAGTAATTACCAGCGATTACATGCAGCTAGATCAGTAGAGGTCTGTAGGCCTCATTTCACAACCTGAATATAAATTCCTCAAAATTGATTCTCCTGTGACACTGGTCCTGTACCTTATGCCCAAGGTGCACAAGAGAATTTATTGGAAGCCTATTTGAAAATACTTTCAGGTTTTTAGATTTCTTGTTACTGGATTTAGTGAAAACTCTGGTCATTTTTTACTAAGGACACCAGTGATTTCTCAAGGAAGGTATATAATATCTACTGGAAGGAGGGCTTTCTTATGATAACTTTACATGTCTCCTCCCTATATGCCAGTATCTCACATAAAGATGGGATAAGGGTAGTGAAATACTTTGAGCTCCGACCCATGACATAGTACAAGCACACTGAAATGCTAACAGACATGTTGGGTTGGTGTCTAAAATAGAACATCTTTCTGTTTGTTAAAGATCTATACCATCAGATGATGAGAACGGCAATGGGCACCTGCTTCGCCCCCAGCTATGCTAATTTGCATATGGGCTGGTGGGAGGAGCAGGTGCTCGCCACACAATATGCCTGAGAAATGACAGATAACGTTGTCCTTTGGACCCGTTATACTGATCTTTATAATCTGGCGAGGTGATTCACAATCAGCTGTGACATTTATTGAGAGCATCAGCAAATAGGACTTGAATCGGAGCTTTACATCAAATCTTACCAAGGAGGAAGTCCAGTATACATTGAGGAAGGTAAAATTAAAACCAAAACCTTCCGCAGCTTCCATCCTCCAAAATTGGTGAACAGTATTCCTTACGCGGAAAATTTAAGGATGCGGAGGAACTGTAGCTGCCATGCTGAATTGTGTCAAGCTCAAGATCAACTCAATACCCGGTTCGAATAAAGGGGCTACAGTAAGGCAGTATTGAGAGCAGCAAGAGACAAAGCCAATGCTAAACCCAGACAGTTATTTGCCGATCACCCAAAAAGCAAAGAAGCACAGGAATCGCAATTTGGCTTTATAACAGGGTACAGCAATCAGCATAAAGAGCTAAGGTCCATTATGCAAAAACATTGGCACATGGAGATGGTTTCCTGAGACACAAGGGGGGGTATGGTTAATAATTTTCCGTAGGGCGAGATCACAAAGGGAGGCGCTGGTAACTAACAGCACTTTAATTCCAACAACGACTTGGCTCAGGGATAGCAAGGGCTTCAGGAAATGCCCAAAATGTAAGGCGTGCAAATATGGAGCGAACATGACGGAAGTACCCTTACCATTTTCAGATATGTGGCATATCACGAAGCCTTTGACGTGTAGAAGTCAATTCGTAGTATATGCATCGAGATGTAGCTGTTTTAAGTTGAACATAGGAAGCACCATTTTACCAGTCCATCAGAGGATCTTACAACATACCAGAGCAATTAAAAACAAGGACCAGGCATACCCCATGGCAAGACATTTTCAACAGTCTCACAGGAATAATCTGGAGCACCCTAGATACTTTGTATTAGATAAAGTGCCACCAAGACTGAGGCGGTAACAGGGAGAGATGCCTGAGGCAGTTCGAATCCAGACACATTGTACGTTTTAACTGTAAGATACCTAATGGGCACAACACAGAGGAAGAGCTCTATGTACAAATGTGAACAGGTAAATAGGATTGATGATGGCAGTTTCTTTCCAACTGATTACAGACAGGAATACAAGTCTAAATTTTAGCTCTTAGGCACATAAAATTAAGTGAGATTAAAATGATCTAGTACACTCCTTTTTAATATCATGACATTTTCGCACATTTTTTAATCACATAGCACTTTAAATTCTCCATATGGCGGTTGGTCCACTGTGTCAATATGTAAGGGAATCGGGGACTGGCTCTTCATTTCATGAGTGGAACAAACAATTGAACATAGGATTGATAATGTTTAATGTGATTTCACTGGAGTCGGGCCCTCCCCTTATTTTGAGGATTGAATGTTGACACTATGTAAACAAAATAGTGACGCAATTATGGCACAAGCCCAGATCACTTTAAATGTTTTAGAGACATTCTACAGTAGAAACTAATATTTTCTCTGACTACTTGGAGCAGTCCAAATATGGGGTCTGGTAGCCATCATTCAGTAAAGGCACTTGCTTGTGATTGCCATGCATGTAAATAAGGCTTAGAGGATTTTGGTAGCTATAGTCTCAACTCTGGAATATTTTATTTAAAATTCCTACGCTCATTTGCACATGTTGTGGGGGCATGTGGTCAGAGAAAGTTGCATAGTCAATATCGTTTGAACAGGAATGTAGCCCTGATTGAGTTTAAGAACAAACATTGAACTGGAGTATTAAGTACACCATTTGGTGCTAGAGCGTTGTGAACGGCCTGGGAAGTTTGGGTCGGATGGTGCAAATATGTCGCCAGTTGGGCAAGTGCCTGTGATTTTAACACTTAATGTTACTGGCGTTTTTATACCATTTCTTGTTGTAAGGCAATGGAAATTTATTTCGATAATTTTGACATTTGCCAGCGTTCTATTTCACATAACACATTTTTCATGTCCTATATACTCTGCGTATTATGGAGATAACAAGG
Organism: Triturus cristatus; assembly: GCF_964204655.1. NCBI lineage: Eukaryota > Metazoa > Chordata > Amphibia > Caudata > Salamandridae > Triturus > Triturus cristatus. The sequence goes on along the minus strand of NC_140590.1, from coordinate 1,302,091,302 downwards.
TTTATCGGTTTTACTCTTTCAATGTCATTGTCTGTAAAGGGTTGCATTGTCACACCTTTTTATCCTTGTTCAAACTTTATTCACTTTTATGCACTGTCACTTTAAAATTTGAATGCTATAGTCAAAAAAATGGTGGCGAAACAGGTTTGACAAAGACTGCTTGTGCAGTTGAAACGCGTTGCCTCTATCACCGTGGCTCGAAAATAAATCCTTCAGCTATCCCAAACGTGCTGGAGTCTGTCTCTTATGTTTGAACAGTCTCTTTGATTATTTATAGATGTATATCCAAACGTCACTGCTTCCAAATACACACACATATATGTGTATGAACACACGTTTTTACAAAGGTACAATGACACGTTTGTCTATAAAAAACTGAAAGGACCGGATTACATTTATTTTTCATTATCAAAAAAGTAGCCATATAGAGAAAATCTCACAGGTCTTTTTTAAAACTAAAAATGGAAAAAAATGGACAATGTTAACCAATAGACTGCAATGCAGAGCACCGGATAAACCAGCGACAGGTCAGTTCATTTAAAAAAAAAAAAAAAAAAAAAAAAAAAAAGAAGAACAGGATTCTGGGTGGAAATGAAGGCTACTCATAAGAATTCTTATCCAGGAAGGTAAGATGATTGGTTAGTCCCATGATAAGGATTCCCCTAGAAGAGAACTACGGGTAAAAGTAAGCAACTTTCTTTTCTTCCAGGGGATCCTCACCAAAAGTAATCAGCACTAAATATAAAAGCATGTCTATACCACAAATTATGCAGACTATAATTAAAAACAGCCTCAATTACCCAAAAACAAAATACTCAAAAGAAGCTTGCCTTACTTGAGTATCAGCCGATTCCATACAACATCTGATGAAATTATTAACAGAATTCCCGGTAGCAGTCTTAAAAATGTCTGCAATAGGAACATTTCTAAGAAGGGCAATGGTAGCATCTTTCCCTCATGTGGAACGTTGACTGCTATGCAAGCAATATTCAAGATGCTAAAAAGATTCCTGTGGAGGAAAAACTTGCTCTTCAGGACAGTATTTTATGAATAGACAGACTGATTGACTTCTTTTCTTTCATGCATGTAAAAGTTCAAGACCCTCGACATCCAGCAAATGCTGGATTTCTCTGCTGGAGTTTAAGGATGAGAACAAAAAGTAGGCAAGGTAATTGTCTGGTTAATAAGAAATTTTGAAACCACCTTAGGAAAAAAACTAAGGTAAGTTCCTCAAACTACTCTATTGCTATGCAACCGTGCAAGGTTCTGTAGCAAATAAAGCCTCTATTTCACTGACTGAGCAGAGGCGACTTATTAGGAAGGCAGCTTTCCAAGGATGGGTGTAACGGGGCTTTATGGATGGGTTCAAAGGTAAGAGTCCCATTAATTTTGACTGTAATAAATTAAGTTTACAAGGAGAAGGAGACTTAATGGAAGCAAATACCTTTTAAGAAATTGTCATTTACAGGCATTCTAAGGAAGGTTGGTGAAGGAGCTTTCCTATAGAAGGAGGGAATTCGAAGGGTAAGGAGGCGGCACAATCAACTTTCACAACTGCAACAGCAGCAGCTTTCTCCTCAAGGTGAAAGCAAGCCCATTGGCAGGAGACCAGACAGACAACCACCTCGTGAGAGTCTGTTTGATAAACCAATTGAAGAGAAGATCGAAGGGGGAGAATTTTCTGTAGATAAGTAAGACTTGTAAGTGTGATTTATGTTTTTTTTTTCAAGTGGGAAACAAGTAGCACACTTGAATCTGTATCTTGCATATTATTCTGAACAGTCACAGGACTTGAAAGACCATTCCGACGGGGTGAACTGGTTCAATGGAGCCGCAACTCTTCCTGCTCTGCCTGCAGCTGGGATGGGACTCGGTCCCCCAGCCTCCATCGTGCATGGGAGAGGTGGGGGCTTCCCTCCTACAAAGACCGCAGCAGTCTCCCGTAGCGCGCGACCTAGTAAACGGGCTCAGTGGAGCCGCAACTCTTCCTGCTCGGCCTGCAGCTGGTGTTGGACTCCGTCCCCCAGCCTCCAACGTGCCTGGGAGAGGTAGGGGCTTCCCTGCTACAAAGACCGCAGCAGTCTCCCACAGCATGGGACGCGCCCGGACAAAGCCCGGGCCAAGGGCAGGCCCGGAGGAGGCTAGGCCCCCCCCCCTAACTTCCACTCACCAGTGGTGGCTCCCCCGATTACGCCATCCTCGGTTCCAGGACTGTAATGGGGAAGAAAAACAACCCAAACATCTTTTGTAGGATTAACTAGGTCTACCATTGATTCCTTTTTGATAAAAGCTACCAACGTGATCACACAGAAGATTGCTATGACAGCAAAGACTATCATTCGGGGGGGCTTGTATCCGATGGACTGCTGTTGATTACTAACAAGGACAGAGGGTCAAGATAGTAAGGATTCCCAAGAGCAAAACACACCAAAAGAAACCATACAGGCACACCCTACTGATCAGTCAGCCCTTTCCTAACAACTTATCACAAACATGCCCACTACACTAACAGCCACATCTGGCAAAAGGAAAAGAGGAACTCTAAAAGATCTAGTGCCAACTAAATTTAAGAAACCCAGGAAGTCTTTACCCTCTTGAACCATTGCAGCTCCTACTAATGTAACTACTGTAACAGACACACCACTTCAGAATCATACTACAGAGGACCTCATTGTTAACACCTTGATCCTACATCCTATTTTGTTACGGCTGGACTAATGATCTGGAAATTCTAAAGAATGGTTGTTTTAAATCTAATAATGACGCTGTAACGAGTCATTCCTTGCAACACCATATTATTGTCCATATGGCCGCACTGTGAGAAAGTGCCATCTTTCTTGCATGGTATGCCCCCACTTTTTGCTGAATTGCTGAATGTACTTTGACTGAGTGTACCCTGGACTCCTGCCAATCAGGTGCCCAGGGCCTATGTTCTTTCCCTAAAAACACAACCCAAATTGGCAATACCTGGCCACATGTCAGCCCCTGGTAAATAGTACCCTAGGTACCCAGGGCCTTGTGACCAGGGAAGGGCTCTAAGGGCTGCAGCACTCATTGTGCCACCCTTAGAGGGCCTGTACCCTTACACACACACACTGCCTTTGCAGGCTGAGTGTCTGGGTGCAAGACAGAGCAAAGAGTCGACATGGCACACATCCCTGTGTGCCATGCCCATCACCTACACTGCCATGGCATACATCAGCCACCCCTCTAGCTGGGTGCCCTATGCCAATGGTGTGGGCACAGGAGCAAGAGCCCTGTGCCCCTACAGTACCCAGGTCCATTCCTGGGCTCTGTAAGTGCAGTGCTGCCCTTTAAGAGTACATGGTGCTGGGAGCTTGTCAAACACGAACTCCACAGCACCATAAAGGCAGCACTGAAGACTGAGAAGTTTGGTATCAAACTTCTCAGCACATTAAACCCACACTGATGCCAGTGTGGGATTTAATGTGCCAAGCACCCCAGAGGGCATCTTAGAGATGCCCCCTAAAACCTAACCTACAATCCACGTCTGTGCTGAGGCTGCCTAGGATGCCACACACCAGACATGTTGCTGGACCCCTGGGTAGGAGAGCCCCTGCTCTCCTGGGCCTGCAACAATGCACATCCTGGGCGAGGTGCTAAATCTCCTCCCCCAGGATGGGCAGGGGGAAGCTTCAAAGGCATGCCGCCTCCAGGAGTTTCCCCAGGCCACTGCAACCCCCCACTCTGGCGGGAAGCTTGGCCGGAAACCCCAAATAAGGACAAGGAATGTGCCAGCCTGCCAACCCCACCCCTCAGGTGGGGGAGGCGAGGTGAAGCACATCCCCGGGCTCTCGCCATCTTGAAGATGGGAAGCCCTACCCAATCAGGATTAGGCTACTGCCCCCTCCCACAGGAGAGAGGCAGGATAGGCGGTGTACCCACCCCAGGACAGGGACCCATTGGTCCCTGCCCTTCACCTACCTGTAACGCCCCTAAATATAGTATTTAGGGGCACCCTGAACCTTCCTTCCCCAGATTCAAAATTACAAGAAGAGCAAGAAGAAAGAAGACCTGCCCTGCAGCTGCTAAAAAGAGGAAGACACCAACTGCTTTGGCCCCAGCCCTGCCGGCCTGTCGACCCTCGAACCTGCTCCTGCTCCAACCCGGCATCTCTTGTGGCCAGCAACCTCACAAACCCCGGAGGACCTGGCTACCTTTTGGCTCTGAGCCCCTGGGACTCCCATGAGTAGAGGCTCTACTCAAAACCTATTTCTAATCCCTGGCAGCAGCCCGGAACCGCGAACCCAGCACACTCTGCACCAGCCAAGCCTGGCCAGTGCCGAAGTGAACAAAGACCCTGAGGACGACCCCACGGCGACTGACCTAGAGTCCGGCACCCAAGGACCTCCCTCGACCCGCTTCCAGATATGTTAGAGCCCTCACTTTCCTCAGAAGACAGTACTGGGTCTTTGTCTTTAAGCCTCTGCAGCCAAATTAATAGGCGTCCCTCACGATCTTGGAGGGTCTTCGAGGAAAAAGGTACGACATACCTTACAATCCTTTGAAGAGTGATTCGGATAAAGGCAGTAGAGACAGCCTTTGTGTTGATAGTCTACATGAAGTCTCTTTTCCACAGGAAGCACAAGACCTAAAAAGGCCCTTCTTCGGAGTATCTGCCATGAAGAACTGCACCCAGAAGTAGGAAATTTGAAGAAAGAAGCACTGGTAATCCAAAAACGACTGCTGAGCAGAGCTCAGAGGAGACTCCCTTAGCACGACGTGCGGTAGAAAATCTGAGGGACTAGAGCTCCTTCCAGGAAGGTTCTAGAGGGTGGTGATAGCGGATTGGCTACTCTCCAAAGTTTGGTCCTTTTTTACAAAAGGACGTGGATATGTCACTAAGGTGAGACCTTTGGCCTATTACTCTATATGTCTAGTGAGACATTACTTTATTTATGTACCTGGAACTCCCATCACGACGACGCGGAATGATTCAGTCATGTGAATCTATGAAAGATACCCCAATACTGTAGTTCTTGTCCCTAAAGTGATGCCTGGCCCGAGGGGCGAGGGGGCTTGAGAATGGGGAGGCACAATCATCGTTACCCCTTCTTATGTGAGTGGCGGGAGCTTGAAGCCGCCCACCCAATGGTCAGTGTAAGTCCACCTTGTGGTAATGGAATTCGGGATTGAATCCCTTACCGTCTGTCCAGGCCGGTCCCGGATTCAGCATGATCACGAGGCCAAAGGAAGTGATTATATCTCCTACAAATGAGTTTGTCTCTCGGTGTATTCACATCTTTAAAATGTTTTAAGACTAAGTTAGGACTTTATGGCACTGTTGCGTTTCACCACATTTGCACAATTCGTTTTGTTGGATGTGGGTTATATTTCTTAAACTCTGTAAGGGCTAATTCAAGGTTGGCTTAATCTCTAGTTTATCTAGCCCCCCCGCCCCTCCTCCCTCCCTCCTGCCCCCCACTACAAAACACCTCCTAGTGCTCCTGTTGCCTTCCCTGTGCCGCCCCCTGCTGGCGGAAAAGACGCTATAAGCCATGAACTGTCTGCCCGGGAATCCCACTGGCCTTGAAACCGGGAAGTGCCCCCCAGGCATTCCTATGTGGAGTCACCCTCGCACCAAGGGTTTTTTATCTGTACTCTGGAGCTCTGTGCTCCTGGGGCTGTGGGGACAAGCACACTACAGGTACCAGAATGCACTGCGCATCTTGACTTGAACTCTCCGATGCTGCTCTGCTTCCTCACAGGCGAGGATGGACTCCCTATTCTCATTAATGCTGGAACAATATGGAGTGTGGGGGTGCTGCCATCAGTGTTCTGTCACTGAAGTTACAGGATTGTTAAAAATACAGTGTTACACAAAGGAGTGCAACAAACCAACCTCCCCTTCAGCTGGGTAGTGGTGCGGGTGTGGTATGTAGTGTGGTGCATTGTGGGACACTGTCGCAGATATTACTAAAGTATGCGGTCGGCGCACTGCCATTCAGACCGCACAAGCCGTTCATAGGGCCGCTGCACGTGCACTCTACTGCACAATTGACGTGTGCAAATCGTGGTTCAGAGAATGTTTATCACTTGCGCATCACCAAATAAGTGGATCCATTCTTGATCCTATTAAAACATTTCCATCACACTTTAGAATACAAAAATGCTTCATTTGTGGTTTTCTAACTGATAATATATTGAAATGTGTACAGTCCAAGTTATTGTTCATTAGAAAAAATAACCGCCTACGTGTTCTCACTCGGCAAGATGGTCACACTGCGCATTACAAAATCCTCACTTACAGTCCGAGAAAGAGCAGGATACTCCGACCCATCCAATGCCATTCAGACTGAAAAGCTAGCGTTTTCAACAAGAATGTTTCACAGGGGTGTGCAGTTCTGTGGGCGTGCCCTTATTGGTTTTTAATTAATAACACTATTAATATAGGGTACTTTAAGGCCTGGGGTGAGGTGTGGAGTCCCCAGAGTTTAGTAGCTGCTGATACACAAATTACCAGCACTGATATCCTGCACTGAATTAAGATCCCGGGCTTATTGCATGGTATTTTTAAACGTCAATGCTTTGCAAAGTAAAGCTGCAGGAGTTTTTAACAAGCTTTTGTAATGCAATAGGTCTCGCATTTACGCGAGTTTAAGCTATTGGCATTGTAAATGACAATGCCTTTTAATTGAGTTTTAAAAACTAAAACAAAAATAAAAGGCTTGGTTATTTGCAATGTCAATAGCTTTGCTAAATAATGCAACACCAATAGCTCAAACTTTAATAATGCGAGACCTATTGCATTGCAAATGCTTGTTTTTTTCTTCTGGTAGTTGACCACCATTTGGTGACCGGTACATCCCCCTGTGTGATGTCAGACTGCGCTTTGGAGGTTGATGTGCGTGTTAGCCATCTTCAGGTTCATTTTTCTGTGTCTTAGTCTTATAGTCCTTTAGATGGTATTTTAGAGAATTGGTAGACTTGATTCCCCACCTGTGTATTCCTTGTAGGGGAGGTTGGGTGGGTCACATGTGAATCCAGAAAACTCAAGCTGCAAAACTACTCCTACTGGTAAGTAACCATTTAGTTTTGCAGCATGAATCTTTCTGGATTCACTATGCTGTGCATAGACTTTGTAGCGGTTTGTCACCTTTGTGGCAGCTGGGTGGAAGATGAGCGTTGGTCGTTTAATATATGTTGAAGCACCTTCTGTCCTACTTGTGCTTCCTTGTTCATTTGTATATCCACGCAGTAGTGTGAATATGCTACTTACCAGTATGCATCTGTTCTTGGCATGTAGGGCTGCTGACATTCATATCTGTGCATAGATCGCCGCTTCCTCCCCTGGACCACAGTGAGGATGGGCATCCTCTCCATCCTCAGATTGTTTTTCGCCATTGTGGCAGTGATGGAGTGGATACAGAAAGTGATGACCATGCTTATAGTAATTCTGAGAGCTGCAGCTGCTACAGGCGCCGGGGAGGAGGGTGGGCGATATGAATGTCAGCAGCCCTACATGCCAAGAACAGATGCATACTGGTAAGTAGCATATTCAGTTCGAGGCATGTGGGCTGCTGAATTCATATCTGTGCATAGAATATATAGCAGTACCCTCTATTAGCGGCGGCTACCAGTGCCAGCTGCAGCGGTCTGAGAGAGTTTTGAGAACAGCCTGTCCTACAGCTGCCTGCTGTTTTGATTGCACATCTACACAATAGTGTTTGGTAAATGTATGTGTAGTGGACCAGGTGGCTGCTCTACATATATCATGCAAAGGAATGTTTCCCAGGAAAGCCATGGAAGCCCCTAACTTACGTGTTGAGTGGGCTCGTGGGGGAATCGTTAGTGTGTTTAGCTTTTCGATAGCAAATTTGAATACATTTAACGATCCATCTGGCTATACCTGCTTTGGAGATGGCGTTACCTTTGTGGTGTGGGGCAAAGGCAACGAAAAGTTGTTTTGTTTTCCTAAAGACTTTAGTCCTGTCTATATAGTACATGAGGGCTCTCTTTACATCCAGTGTATGGAGTGCTCTTTCTGCGACAGTTTGTGGGTTTTGAAAGAAAACAGGCAGTTCAATAGTTTGATTCATGTGGAACTGCGATATCACCTTGGGCATGAATTTGGGGTTGGTACGTAGTACGACCCTGTTGGTGTGAACCTGTATGAATGGCTCTTGAACGGTTAGTGCCTGGAGTTCACTAACTCTCCTCAAAGAAGTGATCACTACTAGGAAAGCTACTTTCCAGGTGAGGAATTGAATCTCGCATGAGTGTAGAGGTTCGAAGGGTGGACCCATTAGGCGTGTGAGGACCAAGTTGAGGTTCCACATTGGAGCTGGTGGGTGGCTTGGAGGAATTACTCGTTTGAGTCCTTCCAAGAATGCTTTGATGGCAGGCACTCTGAATAAAGAGAGGTGCTGCCTGTTCTGGAGATAGGCTGATATTGCGGTCAAATGGACACGTATTGAGGTGTATGCCAGATTGCATCGGTATAGGTGTAAGAGGTAACAAATTATGTTTTGGATGGATGCGTCTAGCGGGTTAATGTTATTGTTATTGCAATAAATGACGAACCTTTTCCATTTGGCTGCATAGCAAGCTCTGGTAGTGGGTCTCCTAGCTTCCTTAATGATTTCCATACAGTCAGGTGGCAGGTTTAGGTAGCCAAACTCTAGGACTTCAGGAGCCAGATTGCCAGGTTCAGCTGTTGCGGATCTGGGTGCTGAATCTCTCCATGGTTCTGCGTCAAATGCGCGGGTTTGATCCGCAGCCTTTGATGCGGCACCACGGAAAGTTCGAGAAAGGTGGTGTACCATGGTTGGCGTGCCCATGTTGGAGCAACCAGGACGAGTGTTAGTGAGTGTTGTCTGAGTTTGCGTGCCACCAGCGGTATCAATGGTGCTGGGGGAAAAGCGTACGCAAATCTGCCGGACCAGTTCATCCATATCGCATTGCCCTGCGACTGCGGATGTGGGAACCTGGCGGCAAAGCTTTGGCATTTTGCGTTTTCGCTTGTGGCGAATAGGTCTATCTCTGGATGACCCCACTGCTGGAAGTACGGTTGGAGTACTGATGGGTGTAACTCCCACTCGTGCATCTGGTGGCTGTGTCTGCTGAGCAGATCCGCCAGGTCAGTAAACTAACAAGTAACTGTCGATACCGATCGGGAACAGTACCGACGCGAACTAAAGGCCTTTTGGCCTGAAAAAAGTTTTTCCTAACTGGAGTCAAGATAAGCACATCCGAACCCAATGGCGGAAAAAAACAATCTAAGGATGGAGAGGATGCCCATGCGCACTGTAGTCCAGGGGAGGAGGCGGCGATCTATGCACAGATATGAATTCAGCAGCCCACATGCCTCGAACCTGAGTGAACGTGTGCACTGAAGCCCATGTTGCCTCCAGGCATAAGTCTTGAATGGGTGTGTTAGCCAGAAAAGCAATTGTTGCTCCTTTCTTCCTTGTGGAGTGGGTCGGTGCCCCTTTCAATAGTTCTTGCCCTGCCTGTTTGTGGCAGAATTGTATCGTCAGTGCGATCCATCGAGCGATGGTGCTTTGTTACTGGTCTACCCAGGAAGCTGGTTGAGAAGGACACAAAAAACTGCTTCGTTTTCCTGTGCTCCTTGGTTCTCTTGATGCAGTGCATCACCGCCCTTCTTGCGTCTAGAGTGTGCAGTGCCCTTTCTGCGCTTGTGGCTGGGTTCTGAAAGAAGCTTGGTATTTGGATTGTCTGGTTCATATGGAATGCCGACACCACTTCGGCATGAAGTGTGGGTCCGTTCTCATTACGACACTGTCCTTGTGTATTTGGATGTAAGGTTCTTGCAGTGTTAGTGCTTGCAGCTAGCTTACTCTGCGCAGCAAGGTTATTGCCACCAGAAAGGCTGTCTTCATTGTCAGCATTTGTAGTGAGGCCTTGTGGATGGGCTCAAAAGGTGCCTTCATAAGTTCAGTCAGGACTATGTTGAGGTTCCATGCCGGCTGCGGCATCCTCTTTGGTGGCGCTATCCTTTTCGCTCCTTCCAGGAATCTCTTTACTACTCGTGATGCACAGAAACTTTTCCCCGTCTCAACTTGTGTAAGCTACAATCGCTGCTAGGTGTACCCTTAGCGAGGATGAACATAGTTTAGCCTTTAGTAGGTGTGTGAGGTATCTCAGCACCGTTGATTCCTTTGTCAACTTGTTCTGCAGTTTTTTGCTGCACCTTTGTGTGAACCTCTTCCATTTTTCCCCATAGCATTTGTGTCGTTCGTCTCCTTGCCTCCAGGAGCACTCGCATGGTGCTTGTTGGTAGCTTAAGGTGTGCGAACTCTATGTCTTCAGGAGCCATGCCGCTAGGCTGAGGCTCTCTGACTCTGGGTGTAGAACTTCTCTGTTATACATGGAGAGTAAGTCTTTCCTTTTGGTGAACTTGTGGGGTGGCCACTGCCATTTCAATTATTTGTGAGTACCAGGTCTGTCTCGCCCACTGTGATGCTACTAGGATCAGTGTCATGTTGCTGGTCCTGCACTTGTTGAGTACCCTGGGTATCAGTGGTATTGGGGGAAAAGCGTAGGCAAATGTTTTTGAGCAGCTTATCCATAGGGCATTCCCCTGGGATTGTTTCTCTGGTTGCCTGGATGCGAAGTTTTGGCATTTTAAATTCAAGTGTGTTGCAAACAGGTCTATCGTCAGTGTACCCCACCTTCTGAATAGCATTTGCGTTTCCTGTCCATTGAGCTCCCACTTGTGGGATGCTGAAGTCTGCCTGCTGAGCAAGTCTGCTTCCACATTGTCCTTCCCTGGTAGGTGTATGGCCAGCAGGTCTATGGTGTTGATCTGCGCCCCTAGGAAGATTTTCACCTGTTCTGGTTCCATTGATAACTTCCCCCAGTGTATGGAGAACCCCAGGTTTGTTAGTGTTCTTGTCACCCGCTCTGTGTGTTCCTCGCACATGTCGCGAGTACTTGCTTTGATTAGCCAGTCGTCTAGGTAAGGATACACATGAATACCTTCCCTCCGTAGGTACGCTGCTACTGCTGCCAGGCATTTTGTGAAAACCCTTGGGGCGGACTTTAGACCGAACGCCAGGGTTGTGAATTGGTAGTGATCCTAGTTGATGTTGAACCTTAACAGGTTTTTGTGGCGCCTGTTCATCGGGATGTGCAGGTAGGCATCTTTGAGATCCATGGTGGACATGAAGTCTCCGCCTCGTATTTGAGGTAGCACTTCTTGTAGCGATGTCATTTTGAATTTTTGCGTTTTTATGAATTTGTTTAGGAATCGTAGATCCAGAATGGGTCTTAGTGTTTCGTCCACCTTTGGGACCAGGAAGTAGTTTGAGTAAACTCCCTTGTTCCTTTCTCTGTATGGCACTGGTTCTATGGCCTCCTTTTGGAGTAGTTGCAGTGTCTCGTCTATTCTGAGTTGAGCAAGCTCTTGACCGGAGCGTTGTCTTCTTTGGTTTCTTGTTTGGAGGTCTTTTTTCCAACTCTACGCAGTATCCGTACTGTAAGACACTGAGTATCCATTTGTCTGAGGTTATTTTTTGCCATTGTTGAAGGTAAAGTCCCAGTCTTCCGCCTACTGGTGTTGCATGCTCGTAGGCGTTTGGTTTGTGTACCCCCCTTACTGTGCATACTTTGTGCTTCACCCCTCGAGGTATACTGAGGGTGAGCATTTTCTTCCGAGCTAAGTTACTTTGATGAGGTTTAGTCTCCCCCTCTTCTTCTCTGGCCACGTCCGTTTCCCCTACCGCGAAAGGACTGGCCTCGAGGCTGGTACTGCCAGTTTTGCTTCTGCTGTCCCTGCTGGCCGTGACTTTCACCCTGCTGTCCTTGCTGGAATGTGCTGTCCTTGCTGGAATGTCTGGTGTGACTTTCCCGGCTGGTTTCCTTCCCTTCCTGAGGGTCTCCGAGCTGGGGTGCCTCTTCTCATCCCTCTGAATTGCAGGGCCCCCATGGACCTTGCCGTCTCATTTTCTTTTTCAGTTGGGTGAGTTTTTAGTCCACCGGCGCACCGAACAGCATCTCACCGTTGAACGGGGTGTTCAGTATGTTGTTCTGGACCTCTTGCTTGAATCCTGAAAATTCTGAGCCAGGCCTGCCTCCTTTCAGTGATTCCTATAGCCATCAGCCTGCTCGATGTCTCTGCCCCGTCCAATGCAGTCTTAATGCATGAGTTTACAATATTCTTCCCTTCCTCCACCAGATGGGAAGCTCTCTGCTGGTATTGCTCGGGGAGATGTTTGATTAGGTCTCCCATCTCGTCCCAGTGCTGGTACAGGTGCTTGTTCAGTAGGGCATTGGAGTTTGCCATGCGCCAGTGCATTGCCGCATTTCTCTCAACCTTTCTCCCGGTGAGGTCCATCCTTCTGCTCTCCTTGTCGGGAGGCGGCCCCGAGGTTGCCGGTACATTGGCCCTTTTCCTGGCCGTGGACGCAATGGAGTCAGCTGTGACTGATCCTTTGATATATGGCGGGTCCTGTGAGGAGTGCTTGTATTTCTTTTCTGTTCTGGGAGTGATGGATCTGCAAGTTCCTGGGTCCTTGAACGCCTCCTTCCCTTGATTCATTACGCTTTGGAGCATGGGGAGGAACTGGCTCCTAGTCTGGATGGGGAGCAGTGTTTCCAGTAGAAAGTCTGCTTTCGGCTTCTCCTCGTCCAATTTCACGCCAAAAGCTGCTGCAGCGCTCTTGCCGACCATGTTGTATGCCCCAATGTCATCTGGCGGTGAAGGCCTCGAAGGATAGGTCTCCACGGGCTCTTCGGGATTTTCGGCGTCGATGTCTTGCCATTCCAGCTCTTGTGACGTCGACGGCGCCGAGCCGTAGATAGACCGCTGCTCCTCTTCCTCATCTTCTCCCTCATAGTAGGGGTCTTCTTCCTCTTCTTCAGGATCTCTCGACGGCGTCGAACTATTCCTGTTCTTCGATCTCGACGACATCCGTCGACTGTTTTGTTGGAATTTTGAATGTTTTCATTTTCTTATCGAACTCCTTCTTCCTCTGAAGGATGCTCTATATCTCCGCCTCGAGCCTTCTCTTTTTCTTCTCCATTTCGAAGGCATGTTCGGCGTAGAGCGCTGGTCTTTGACGGAGCTTGCGTCAACGCGGCCTTGTCCTTTGCCGTCGAACGCCCCACCTCGTGGGTCTACTTCGACGAACTCTGTTTCTCGGCGGCCTTCGGTGCCTGGGAGTCCTTCTCGAAGGATCCACTGGGCCTTTCGTCCTTGGATCCACTCACGGTCGTCGAAATTTTCGGCGCCGGTGTTCCTTTTGAGGACTTTGGCTCTGTTTTTCGAGAGTCACGCTCAGATTTTCGGGGCCCTTTCGGGGGTTTCGTACTCGACGTGTTTCCTACCTTGTCAGGCGTTTTCTCATCAGTCTCTGCAACCGTGAAGACATCCGGTCCCTCGGCGATGTTGTCTTCGTCGGTGGAGAGGCCCAGCTCGTACAGCGACGGGGCCTTACCCTTGCCTTCCATGTTGAAGTTGGCTCTCCTCTGCCTTTCTCTCACCCGGAGTGTCTTCGGCGTGAAGGCGGAACAGGCGTTGCAGTCCTTGCTCTCGTAGTCGATCAGCAGGCAAAGGTTGCAGACCGGATGTTGGTCTTTCTGCGCGTATTTGTGGTGGCAGTTACTGCAGAATTTAAAGGGTGTCTTGTCCATCGCGCTCAGAGTCTGAGTGCACATTTTCCGATGGGTGTCGAAGATTGAGGATCTCCTCCTTCGTCGTCCCGGCTGTATGTTCTTCCTCTCTGTAGTCTTCTATAAATTCTCCTTCGATGAAACTCGTGTATTTTTCTTCTTGCTTCGTTAAAACTCTGGAGCTTCGATGACGATCCAGACCCAACGGCGGAAAAAAGAATCTGAAGATGGCGCCCCAAAGCACGCCGACGTCACGAGAAGTACACCAAATGGTGGATGTCGACGCCCACCTGGGCTACAAAAAAAAAAAAACAAAAAAAAAAAAGACAAAAGAAAGACTACGAATCCAGGCCCAACCACCAGATCACGGAATAATGCACAGCATAGTGAATCCAGGAAGATTCATGCTGCAAAACTGTGTGTTCTCTCCTCTCATCTGCAGTACCATTCCCAGGCAAGTGCACAGACCAAGAAATGTAACTTTGTTGACACAGAGGTAAAAGGCTGGATGGGGGCCACAAGTTCCCTGAACCACAAGCCCAATTAATTGCAGTGCTGAATCTGCTTTGCTAGTTTATTTTCCAATCACCAAAACCCTTTCTTTTTAGTGCAGCTCAGGAATACCACCATTTATGTTTTGTCCATATTAAGATGTAAAGGATTTGCTAAGCAATATTTTTGTAAATTGAGAAGTGAGTGTTAAAGATCCGGTCTTGCTTGAGCTACCAGGATGGTGGCAACCGCATTCTGTATGCAGCACGCCAGTTCACTGCTGATTCTGGAGGAAATGCTTCCTTCTTCTTGAGTGATGCTTTTTTAATTATCAAGCTATAGATCAAATACAATGTGTGCAAGGGTATATCCTTGCTTCAATCTAAACAATGTAGTATTTTTGCCAAAAGGTTGTGTGCTCCAATGCAACTCCAACCCATCAGTAGGCCACTTAGTATCAAGCCATTTTCTTTCTACACTTTCCTATCCAGCTCATGTTGTACTGCACACTGGCAGGGGATATTTGCTCACTATGCTTGTTTATGTTTAACTTGCTCTACAGGGCTCTGCCGCATCAGTGGCTAGATGCAGGTTTTGGAAATTTCATGAAAGCACATGCTTCTGTAAAGAAAAAGAAATACAAGCCAAATCCCAACACACACACACACACACACACACACACACACACACACACACACACCCCCAACACCATATCAGGGGCTAGCAAAGATAGATGTGTGCTTTATCCATCAGGAGGCTCCCCATCAGAAATTGGTAAGCCTGTATTTTTTTTATGTAGCTCGTGTTCTTCAAAGGAACCTGTGCTGCTTTTAAATACACGCTTTAGAAAACTTAAGGGTGAGCAGGCAGTGGTCCCCTGGAGCACAGACATTTCCCCCTGAGGCTGCCCACATGATTATCAAAGGGGAAGGGCTCATAAGGTGCCCCCCACCCCCCCCATTGCAAATCAGTTAACACCCCAACTCGGGGGTCAGTAACTCAATGGGTTTGTGACCCCACCCCCCAAACTGTGGTAGAAATACGGATTTCTTCCTTTCCGAATAGTAAATCGCAGAGTTATACCCCTGTGACTGCCACTCCCATTTGTGATTCCAACTAAATCTTTCTACCCAACAAAACCAACGACCCTTTTGTTGCAACCCCTACACTCTATCAGAGGTCTTCAAACTTTTGGATGCCGAGACCCCCCCCCCGTCAACATTTTCAAACGTAAGGACCCCCTCCTGACAAACATTTCTAGAACTTGATACTCCTCATTATCGATAACCATACACGCCCCCAGTTCCCACAGAAAATCATTTTTACAGTGGGGAAATATTATTTAACAGTGTTTAGCAAGTCAAAGGTTTGCAGGGTGACAAATCAACAGTAAAAACAGTCCACCAGACCATAAAACAGGCCAGCAAGCAGCCACAAAAAGCAGACACAATGACCTGCCTGGCCACTTCTTTGGGCACTGCCAGACTGTCCTGTAGGCAGGGCTACTGGAATTATGAGGCAAGGGAGGACCAAATTATGTGGCAGCATTAAACTTGTAAAGGCCGAGCTGTATAAGTTTTGCAAGAATGGGAAACTGCATGCATTTGTGCTTGCTGCAGACAATATTTGTGGTCATAGCACAGAAATTAACAGTAAAAACAATCCACCAGACCATACAATAGGCGAGCAAGCAGCAAAAAAGCCACACACTGACCTGATTAGCCATCCCTTTGGGCACTGCCAGCCTGCTCTAAAGGCAGGGATACTGGAATTATGAGGCAGGGGAGGGCCAAATTATGCAGGAGGGTTGATTGAGGTGTGGTGAGAATTTTTTTTAATAATGCTATGTGTTGCATATTTGGAGTTAGTATTGCTTCATTATTTTGACATTTTTTAAACAGGGTAACACTAAGCAAAGATGTCACCTCACCAGTACCAGTTTATAACCAAAATACAGCAATAAACAGAAAGATGTCTAGTCATCCTTTGTGACGGGCCTTCCACTCCGCAGTATCGCCACATTAGAAGCTCACCTGGCCCAGGCCGGGAGCAGCACGGGTCCCTTAAAACCCTGGCAGTCTTGTACAGAGTTAGGCAGTTCACACACACCTCTTTCCTCCCACCCGTCCCCTTTATCCCTCACTCCCTTTGCAGGCAATTTTCTTTCACCCCTTTTTAAAACTTCTGAACTCTCCCCATTCAACCTCTCACTGCACCTTAAATCAACTCTCGCTGTTCTGTTTGTTCAATCCCCTCATCTCTAACAGTCTCCCTCATGGCCTCTCATCCTCTCTCAACCCTCATCACTTCTCATTCACCTTAAGTCTCTCCCTTCAAATTTCGGTCTTATCTATTTGTATCTTACATTTCTCCAGTCCCGCCATTAATCGTTCCCATATCTCCTTTGTTCTTCCACACCTTCTTGAACCAACGTTCCTCTCTCTCGTTACCTCAGCACCCACCCCAGTACTCCCTCTATTCCCCTTTCACTGCTCTTCCTCACCCACGTCGCAACAAATTCTCTTTATACCTCATGGATCACCTCTCCGCTATCTTCTCTCACCCTTTAATGGTAGCTCTCCTCTCTGCCTTCACCTTTCTCACACTCACCTCGTGTTTCCGCACTTCATTCGCCACTTATCCCCGACCTCTCAAATTGAATTCTCGGACTCCGTTGCTGCCCTCACTTGTCTCCTCTGTCTTCTCTCATCTGTCTTCTCCCATCCAGTCTCCTCTCACCCTCATCTTCCACATCTTCCCCTCTCACCCCTCCCAGATCTCTACCTTGCCTCTACTCACTTCACATCAGCCACCCCTTCTCTCCAGTCCCCTCTTACACCTGCATCCCGCCTCTCACCTCTAGCTCCACACCTCTCTCCTTGCCTCCCAATCGGCCTTGCATACCCCCATCTCCTGTCAGTTAAAGTATGTGTGGCCCAGTCTTTCAATACCCAATAATCACACAGACAGTGCCTGGTCGGTCCAGGCTCCTCCCCTTCATCCCTACAGTGTTATCTCCCCTTCAAACCCTCTTCTGGCCCAACCAAGCACACTGCCCTTCTGTCAGCTGCATGATGGCATTGCCATTTCTAAAACGGGAAGAGCACCTGTAGCCTTCCCCACAGCTGCACTGGCCCAACCCTACCTCGGGAAGAAAGTAAAAGGAACACCCCTAGCACACAACATGTCACGCCTCTGGTTGGATTCTCCTTATTTTCATATGTTGAATACTCGGTGATAACACATGATTGAGTTTTGTTAAGAATGGCTAGTTTTGTGCTAAAAAAAACTGAAAAGATTGTTCTTTCCGGTGGCGCAGGTGGGAGTGCGACTGCCTACCTTGGGAACTATAAAGCACAGATGGAAGTGTCAGATTGAAGTGTCAGATTGAAAGGCATGTGGGATAACATTGCAATAAAAGTCGAATAACATATCAGTAAGTGAAACTCGTGCTATTTACCAAATGTAACTGGCTTGGTAGATGCCACTGGGACAGTGCACAGTGTGGTTTTAAGGTGTGTAGGCAGTTGTCTGGGATAACTGAGCTGATTGCGGTAATTGATAACGAATAGTTTACCGGTCGGTGTAGTTTTGCAGCTTGAAGATATTTCTGGATTCACTATGCTGTGCATTATTCCGCGATCTTGTGGTTGGGTCCGGATTCGTAGTCTTTTTTTTGTCGTAGCCCAGATGGGCGTCGACGTCCCACCATTTGGTGTACCTCTAGTGACGTCGGCGCGATTCCTGCGGAAGTCCCACCTTGGGTGCGCCATCTTCGGGTTCTTTTTTCTGCTCGTTTGTTCTTTTATTTATTTTTTTAACCCTAGGCGTTTAGTCCTGTTTACTGTCAAAGTCTCTTTTCAGTATTATAATCCTCTTTTCTGATTTGTTATTCCACCTTGCTCTCCTGCCTCATCTTTCTGGCGGAGGTGGGTGGGTCCGCTAGTGAATCCAGAAAGATCTTCAAGCTGCAAAACTACACCAACAGGTAAGAAACTATTCGTTTTGCAGCGTGAATCTTTCTGGATTCACTATGCTGTGCATAGATTGGAAGCGGTTTGCTATTTTTGTGGCGGCTGGGTGGAAGATGAGCGTTGGTCGTTGAATATATGTTGGAGCACCTTCTGTCCTACTTGTGCTTCCTTGTTCATCTGTATGTCCACGCAGTAGTGCTTAGTGAACGTGTGCACTGAAGCCCAGGTTGCCGCCAGGCATATGTCCTGAATGGGCGTGTTTGCCAGAAAGGCAATTGTTGCCCCCTTCTTTCTTGTAGAGTGTGCTTGTGCCCCCTCCGATAGTTCTTGTCCTGCCTGCTTGTGGCAGAATTGTATTGTTAGTGCGATCCATGGTGCGATGGTGCCTTTGGTCACTGGTCTACCCGGGAAGCTGGTAGCGAATGACACAAAAAACTGCTTTGTTTTCCAGTGTTCCTTAGTTCTTTCTATGTAGTGCATCACCGCCCTTCTAGCGTCTAGAGTGTGAAGTGCCCTCTCTGCACCTGTTGTCGGGTTTTGGAAGAAACTTGGGATTTGAATGGTCTGGTTCATATGAAAAGCGGACACCACCTTTGGCATGAAGTGTGGGTCCGTCCTCATGACGACTGTCCTTGTGGATCTGTATGTAGGGCTCCTGTAGTGTTAACGCTTGCAGTTCGCTTACCCTGCGTAGTGAGGTTATGGTTACCATAAAGGCTGTTTTCATACTCAGCATTTGTAGCGAGGCTTTGTGTATGGGCTCAAAGGGCGCCTTCATGAGTTCAGTCAGGACTAAATTGAGGTTCCATGCCGGCGGCGGCATTCTTTTAGGTGGCGCTAACCTTTTAGCTCCCTCGAGGAATCTTTTTACTACCCGAGAGGTAAAGAAACTTCCTCCCGTCTCACCTCGTGTGTACGCTACAATCGCCGCCAGGTGGACTCTTAGTGACAACGAGCATAGATTAGATTTCAGAAGGTGTGTGAGGTATCTAAGCACCGTTGATTCCTTGGTCATTTTGTTTTGCAGTCTATTTCTGGTGCACCAAACTGTAAACCTTCTCCATTTATCCCCATAGCATTTCCGTGTAGTTGGTCTCTTAGCCTCCCGTAGCACTCGCTCCGGCTATAGGTGTAGAATAGGCCTGGGCGGTAAATTCCGTTCCGTTCGCGGAATTTGCGTAATTTCGCGTTCCGCGGAGAAGGCGAAATTAACCAAAAATCTGCGTTCCGCGATTTCGCGAAATTTTTTGCTTGTTCGCGTTCTCAATATGCGTGTTCGCGAGATATTTCACCCCGAGCACGCAAACAGCGATCGCGAACAGGAAAAAACTATCGCGAACAAGCAATTCCGCGTGTTCGCGGAATTTCTGCGTGTTCGGAGATTTACCGTTTCGCGGAGATTTGCGTAACGCGATTACGCAAATTCCGCCCACCCCTAGTGTAGAACCTCTCCGTTCTGCATGGAGTGTAAGTCTTTGATTTTTCTGAATTTGAGTGGGGGCCCCTCTGCCATTTCCACTATCTGAGAGTACCACGTTTGTCTTGCCCACTGTGGTGCTACTAGGATCAGAGTCATGTTGCTTGTCCAGCATTTGTTGAGTACCCTGTGCATCAGTGGTATTGGTGGAAAAGCGTAGGCAAATGTTTTTGACCAGCTTATCCATAGGGCATTCCCCTGGGATTGTTTTCCTGGTTGTCTGGATGCGAAGTTTTGGCATTTTGCATTCTGCCGTGTTGCAAATAGGTCTATTGTAGGTTTTCCCCACCTTCTGAATAGTTTTTGCGTTTCCCATCCATTGAGCTCCCACTCGTGGGATGCCGAAGTCTGCCTGCTGAGCCAGTCCGCTTCCACAATGTCCTTCCCTGGAAGGTGTATGGCCAGCAGGTCTATTTTGAGTGGGATTGCCCATCTCCAGATCTCCTGAGCCAGGTTGGATAGGGGGAACGATTGCGTTCCTCCCTGCTTGTTGATGTAGAACATCGTTGTAGTATTGTCTGTTTGTATCAACACTCTTTGGTTGTACAGCTGCCTCTGGAACGCCTTCAGGGCTAGCAGTACGGTCTTTAATTCCATTTAGTTGATGTGTTTAACCGCATCCGTTGGGAGTCCACAGACCTCTCACTCTGAGCTTGTTCATGTGTGCACCCCATCCCCTCTGGGATGCGTCTGGTGATGGTCACAGTTGGGTTTGGAGGTGTCAAGGGTTTCCCTGTTGTGATGTTTTCCCTGTTCCACCATGTTATCTCTTCCTGCACTGCGTGCGTTACAACCACTAGATCCTCCCAACTTCCGTTTGCTTATGACCATTGCTGTTGCAGCCATTCTTGGAATGGTCTCATGTGTAGGCGTACATTGGAGACTAGGTGTATGCATGACGCCATCATACCCATGATCTTGCTCGCCGTTCTCACTGTCAGAGCTCGCCCCTTCTGGTAGAGACGTGTCTCCCTCAGCAGGGCCATTGTCCTCCTGCTGCTTGTCGCGAATACTTGCTTTGATTAGCCAGTCGTCCAGGTAAGGGTACACATGAATCCCTTCCCTCCGTAGGTATGCTGCTACCGCAGCTAGGCATTTTGTGAGTACCCTTGGGGCGGACTTGAGGCCGAATGCCAGGGTTGTGAATTGGTAGTGATCTTCGTTGATGTTGAACCTTAACAGGTTCTTGTGTCGTCTGTTCATCGGGATGTGCAGGTAGGCATCCTTGAGATCCACTGTGGACATGAAGTCTCCTCCTCTTATCTGGGGCAGCACCTCTTGTAGCGACGTCATTTTGAATCTTTGTGTTTTTATGAATTTGTTTAGGAACCGTAGATCCAGGATGGGTCTTAATGTTTCGTCCACCTTTGGGACCAGGAAGTAGTTTGAGTACACTCCCTTGTTCCTTTCTCTGTATGGCACTGGCTCTATGGCCTCCTTTTGGAGTAGCTGCAGAGTCTCTTTTTTGAGCTGCGCAAGCTCCTGACCGGAGCGTTGCCTTCTCTTTGGTTTCTTGTCGGGAGGTCTGTGTTCTAACTCTATACAGTATCCGTACTGTATGACGTTCAGTATCCATTTGTCTGAGGTTATATTTTGCCATTGTTGAAGGTAAAGTTTCAGTCTTCCGCCTACTGGTGTTACATGCTCGTAGGCGTTTGGTTTGTGAACCCCTCTTACTGTGCTCATTATGTGCTTCACCCTTTGGGGTATCCTGAGGGTGAGCCCCTTCTTTCGAGCGAAGTCACTTTGATGAGGGTTGGTCTCCCCCTCTTCTTCTCTGGCCACGTGAGTTTCCCCTCCCGCGAAAGGACTGGCCTCGAGGTTGGTACTGCCAGTTCTGCTTCTGCTGCCCCTGCTGGCTGTGACCTTCACCCTGCTGTCCTTGCTGGAAAGTCTGGTGTGACGTTCCCGGCTGGTTTCCTCCCCTTCCGTAGGGTCTCCGAGCCGTGGTGCCTCTCCGCATCCCCCTGAATTGCAGGGCGCCCATGGACCTTGCGGTTTCATTTTCCTTCTTCAGCTGGGAGAGTTTTTGTCCACCGGAGCACCGAACAGCGTCTCACCGTTGAATGGTGTGTTGAGTATGTTGTTCTGGACCTCCTGTTTGAATCCAGAAATTCTGAACCAGGCTTGCCTCCTCTCAGTGATACCTATAGCCATCAGCCTGCTTGATGTCTCTGCCCCATCTAATGCTGTTTTAATGCATGCGTTAGCAATGTTTTTGCCTTCCTCAACCAGATGGGAAGCTCTCTGCTTGTACTGCTCTGGGAGATGCTTAATTAGGTCTCCCATCTCGTCCCAGTGTTGGTGCCTGTTCAGCAGGGCATTAGAGTTAGCCATGCACCAGTGCATGGCCGCATTTCTCTCCACCTTTCTCCCGGTTAGGTCCATTCTTCTGCTCTCCTTGTCGGGAGGCGGCCCGGAGGTTGCCGGTACATTGGCCCTCTTCCTGGCCGTGGACGCAATGGAGTCAGCTGTGACTGATCCCTTGATATATGGCGGGTCCTGAGGAGTGCTTGTATTTCTTTTCTGTTCTGGGAGTGATGGATCTGCAAGTACCAGGCTCCTTGAATGCCTCCTTCCCTTGGTTCATCACACTTTGGAGCATGGGGAGGAACTGGCTCCTAGTCTGGATGGGGAGCAGTGTTTCCAGTAGGAAGTCTGCTTTCTGCTTCTCCTCGTCCAATTTCACCCCAAAGGCCGCTGCTGCGCTCCTGACGACCATGTTGTATGCTCCAATGTCGTCTGGCGGCGAAGGCCTCGAAGGATATCTCTACACGGGCTCTTCAGGACTTTCGGCGTCGATGTCTTGCCACTCCAGCTCCTGAGGCGTCGACGGCGCCGAGCCGTAGATCAACTGCTGGTCGTCTTCATCTCCCTCATAGTAGGGTTCTTCGTCCTCCTCTTCAGGATCTCGACAGATCCTCGGTGTCGAATTCCTCCTGTTCCTCGACGACTTCTGTCGGCGGCTTTACTGGGATCTTGTACTGTCATTTTTTCGTCGAACTCCTTCTTCCTCTGAAGGATACTCCTCATCTCCGCCTCGAGCCTTCTTTTTCTTCTCCATTTCGGAGGCGGGATCGGCGTAGAGCGCTGGTCTCTTCGACGGAGCTTGCGTCGACGTGGCCTTTTCCTTAGTCGTCGGGCGGCTCACCTAGAGGCCCTGCTTCGACGAACCCTGCTTTTCGCCGGGCTTCGGCACCTGGGAGTCCTTCTCGGAGGATCCGCCGGGCCTTTCGTCCTTGGATCCACTCGCGGTCGTCGAAATTTTCGGCGCCGGTGGTCCTTTCGAGGACTTTGACTCTGTTTTTCGAGAGTCACTCTCAGATTTTCGGGGCCCTTTCGGGGGTTTCGTACTCTATGAGTCTCCTACCTTGTCAGGCGTTTTCTGATCGGTCTCTGCGACCGTGAAGACATCGGGTCCTTCGGCGATGTTGTCCTCCTAGTCTGTGGAGAGGCTCAGCTCGTACAGCGACGGGGCCTTGCCCTTGCCTTCCATGTTGAAGTTGGCTCTTCTCTGCCTCTCTCACTCTGAGCGTCTTCGGCGTGAAGACGGCGCAGGCGTTGCAATCCTTGCTCACGTGGTCGATCGGCAGGCAAAGGTTGCAGACTGGATGTTGGTCCTTCTGCGCGTATTTGTGGTGGCAGTTGCGGCAGAATTTGAATGGTGTCTTGTCCATTGCGCTCAGAGTCTGAGTGCGCATTTTCCGATGGGCGAAGTTTGAGGAACTCCTCCTTCGTCGTCCCAGCTGTATGTTCTTCTCTGTAGTCTTGTATACTCTCTTCTTCGATGAAACTCACGTCTTGATCTCTTCCTTCGTTCAAACTCTGGATCTTCTCGATGACGATCCAGACCAAACGGCGGAAAAAAGAATCTGAAGATGGCGCACCCAAGGTGGGACTTCCGCAGGAAGCGCGCCGACGTCACGAGAGGTACACCAAATGGTGGGACGTCGATCAGAACCTGGGCTACGACCAAAGAAAACAAAAATAAAAAAAAAAAAAAAAAAAAAAAAAACGAACTACGAATTCGGACCCAACCACAAGATCGCGGAATAATGCACAGCATAGTGAATCCAGAAAGATTCACGCTGCAAAACAGTAAGTGCCCTGCACAGGTGCGCAAAGCCCATTTGGCTCAAAGGGCTTCAGCTCTCACCCCCCCCCCCCCCGTGTGTGTCAGCCCGGACTTCGACAGCTGCCCGGGCGCACGCACAGTTTGAGCAGTTGTGGTCTGGCATCCATCTCACTGCAGCCTCACCAGAGTACTTCACAGGTCTTTAAAAGACAATTTACATGTTAAGGAGGCTTTGTTGTTCTTTCACCCCTTCTTAGAGCACCTGCATCTTCAATCTGCCAAGTGCTAAAAGAATTACCCCCCCTTGAAGGTTTTATTAGCCAGCCACCCCTTGAAACTGGACTCTAGTTGCGCCTCTGGCCCCGCATGCACACTACCAGGGAAGCAAGTAAGTGTGACCTACACAGGGATTTCCATTTGCACATAGTGCATTCACCTCTGGGGTCTGGTCCTTAGCTTTTGTTAAGAATAGCTAATTTTGTCTTCGAAAAACCCTTTTTGTTTCAAAAGATTGGTCTTTACGGTGGCGCAAGTGGGAGTCTGATTGCCTCCCCCCTTCCTCCCCTCCGCCTCCAACTCCACCCAACCAGAGAGCCCGGGATAGCCATATGGGGCTTTCCCCAAGCCAAAACGGAGGTCAGAGTTCGGCAACAGATTACAGCAAGGGCAGAGCATAGGAATTTCAAAGACAGCAGTGGGGAAAGGGCAGGCGTGAAAATAAAGGAGTGTTTTCGATTCCAGTTCCAGGCATAAGTGCAACTGGGATGCCCGACCCCCTATCTATAACTCCACGGCCCCCCTGGGGTCGTGCCCCACAGATTGAAGACCCCTGCTAGATGCACACTCACCTTCCCCATCTGAGACGCTTATTTTCATACTAAATCACACAACTTAATTTCCGAAATCTCAGCAATCACAACTTTACAATACTAGATGTGTATTCGGTTTCAGCATTAGCTTAGGTTAAATTGGTGCAACAAAGCTCAGTTTTGATAAAATGTATAAAGAAGCCGTAGGACTGTAGGATCGCTTTAAGCATAACAAAACAATGTCGGATCTCTTATAATTCATGGGAAATTAACCCATAAAGTATGAAATCAATACTCAACTTACAGTTTGCAGATATCTGTAAAGTTAACAAAGGACGTTTTCTTGGTTCCTACTCGGACCACCTGAGGAGGTTTCATGACAAATTTCCTCTTTTCTCCTGCTACCATATCCGGGTTTTTTTCACGCATGATGTTGAAGACCCGATTTAACAACTGTGACATGAAGGATGAAAAAACAGATATAGTGACAATGGAAGCCTATTGAAATTCGTACTCCAGATTTATTTTGCTAATCTTTAAATTAACCCATTGTTTACAATAACCTAAAAATGGCAATTTATCCCCTTTTTGTCAGTTCAAGTAAGTTTTCAAATACATTTACTAACTGGCTCTTCCCCATCAGATTTACAGAAAATGATTCACTGTGGCCTTTAACTTATTAACGTTGGAAATGTGAGATCCAGAGAAGAAAAACCGAAAAGGCTAAGGCAGCTTCTGCTTCACATGAGCTTGGCAGAATAAGTCTACTCAAACAGATACATTCCTTTTTTAGGAAACTCAAAGCCTGAATGCATGTCATACCTCATCATATGTGTAATCCCTTTCTGTGCCAGCCCAAGTAGGTCCAGTCTGTGAACTGAAGGAAATGCCATCATCTTTTTTGTTCTCTTCATCTTCCAAGACTGTATGAAGCAAATAGATTTTCAAAACAGTATAAACCCAAGTGTTAGCATAAGTACAGGCATAGTACTAACAAGGGTACGAAGAATGTTTGGCATGACATCAAGACACTGAAATCTATGGTGATAAAGAATACAGCAGTAGAAAAGGAAAATGTTAATTACCAGTAGACATCTGTTCTTGGCATGTGGAGCCATAGAGTCACATGCTTGTGCATAGATCGCCATCTGGTGTTGGGTCCGGATGTTTGCAATTTATTTTTCTTCAAAAAAGTCTTTCCAGTCACAGAACCGGTGACTACTCGTTTCGGTGATAGTGCGCATGGGCATCGACTCCATTGTTAGATTGTTTGCCATCATAGGGTGAGAATGGAGTTCGTAGTGTATAAAAAGATGACCATGTGTATGTATTTAAGAAGTCTTAAATTAAAAGATTGTAACTGCAACAGGTATAAGTACCCGAGGAGGCGGGTGGGCTCATGTGACTCTACAACTCTACATGCCAAGAACAGACGTACTGGTAAGTAACATTTTCCGTTTGAGGCATGTGAGCTGTATATCACATGCTTGTGCATAGACTATACAGCAGTTGCTCCCAAAGCGGTGGCTAACCTCTAGCTGTTGCAGTTGTCTGAAGGAAAATGCTACTTACCAGTATGCAGCTGTTCTTGGCATGTAGAGCTGCAGAGATTCATACTACTGCATAGATTGCCATCTGGTGTTGGGCTCGGATGCTTGCACCTTGTTGTCTTGGAAGTAGTCTTTTGTAGTCATGAGATAGTGGACACCTTCCTTGGGTGACAGTGCGCATGAGCATCGACTCCACCCTCCGATTGTTTTTCGCCATGAAGGGAAATGATGAAGTTAGTAGGAAACGGAAGAGATGTCCATGTGAATGTATCCAATTAAGATAATACTGGAACAGATACAGGTTCCGGGGAGGCGGGTGGCCGTATGAATCTCTGCAGCTTCACATGCCAAGAACAGATGCATACTGGTAAGTAGCATTTTCTGTTCGAGGCATAAGAGCTGCAGAATTCATACTACTGCATAGACTGTACAACAGTGTCTCCCCTAGCGGTGGCCACCTGTATCCGTTGCAGTGGATTGAAAAAGTGTCTTAAGAACAGCTTGGCCTACAGAAGCCTGTTGCTTTGCCTGCACACCAAAACAATAGTGTTTGGTGAGAACAAGAAGCGGAGGTCAGAGCACAGCAGTCCAGCACCAGTCTTTGCAGCGTATTATTCATCAAATGTACGCTCACAGAGGATGCCTATTGATGATTATTTTACATATGATACAATTAGAACACTATAATATGATTTCCGTGTTATATTTTATGTAACCATATTGAATATTACTAAGATTAGGATGTTTGGTTTCATCCAACCATGATTGTCATGGTATTCTGTACAAATAATATTGTCTTAATATGGCGGATACACTTCTTGCAAAAGCATTAGTATAACGACCTTTTTCAATAAACGCTGTGTTAGGTAGTGCGATAGATTGGATTAACTTGACTAAATAGGTGCATTTTGTATGTTAATAATACACACAAAATAATATGTATTGAACTTCGTCATTAATGGACCGAATTTCGCACTATTGAAGTAGCTGAGGTGCAATTGAAAGAAAATCAGTGCTGCACTCTGCTCTTTATACTTTTCTATATGGTACTGAATTATTAAATTTGTTACAGATAATTCTACATTGGAGTAGCTGTGAACAGTGAGTCGTGATTATGCTTGGTTCTCTCTGCGTTACGAGATATTTGATTAAGAGACAATTTGTAAGTCATCTTTAATATACATGTTCTCCTTTGCGGTCAGTCTATTGTGCTGCTTAGGGAGAATGCAATTATTAAAATTCTCTCTAGTGTGGAGACAATTGCAGCGTAGTCGGAAAAGACTAAACATATTATATATATATATATATATATATATATATATATATATATATATATATATATATATATATATATATATATATATATACACACGCGTTTCAAAATAGTGCAAATGTTGTGTAATATGTTACGACATTGATGGTAAAGGATATGGAATTTTCAGTACATTTATCAGATTCATGCAGACTATGTGACTGCACATAACTGCCTACAGAATAATTAATCTAGTCAGGCAAAACAACAATTATTCTGCTTGTAAGCTGGATAGTATAGAATTGTATATGATGGTTGATAACTTAGGCCACCAGAATGAGAACTTTTATTTTGTTTATTCACAGATCTACAAAAAAAAAATTCTTGGATTGAAACCTGTATATAGGAAATTCATGTTTAGAAAATGACACTCTTTGAGGTATGATTTAACCAATTAGTACAATACTATGACTTACATAGGACGAATATAGGGATACATTTTGATTGAAACATGTTTTGTTCTTTTTGTGCCCCGTTCTGCGATATTGAAATGGATTACACTCCATTTACAAAGTTCAAGTATTTTAATTACTGAATACAACTATTTTCGCAAAATGATCTGCCCATAAGACATGAATAGTACCTGTGGTTGTGTTCTCTCCCAGCCATACATAATGCATATATACACTACTCTGGTCGGCTAAAGAATGATCTTCCCATAACTATGCATATTGAATATTTAAGATGTTGTAAACTAAATATGATTATGAGTATTATTACGATGAATTGTCTGGTTCTTTTGTATAGCATGCTTTTAATTGAGTGAATTGTAAATAGTTTTTTTATATGTGTTTTAGCCCTGAAGTCGTCCCATGAGGGACGAAACGCGTTGGTAGTCTTGTCAAATGAGCATATGTATTTTAAAGAAATTGTTTTTGGACTAAAGAATAAAGAGAACGCCCTCTACAATCAAAAATACGTTTTTTTCTTTCATTTGGTAAGTCTTCGAACTACAGTGCAAATTGCTTTGGATTATGGACAATAATTCCATTTATATATTGTTTGTGTTTTTTCGGGTGCAGGGACATTTGTTTTGAATTACAATAGTGTTTGGTGAAGGTGTGTGTGTTGCAGACCATGTTGCTGCCTTACAGATGTCATCTAAGGGAATGTTCCCTAAGAATGTCATGGAAGCCCCTTGTTTGCGTGTTGAATGCGCTCTAGGGGGAATTGTTTATGTGCGTTTAGCCTTTTGGAAGCATATCTGAATGCATTTGACTATCCACCTAGCAATCCAAGCTTTGGAGATGGGGTGTCCTTTAGGAGGTGGTAAGAAAGCTACGAATAATTGTTTTGTCTTTCTAAAGGTCTTAGTCCTGTCAATATAATACAGTAAAGCTCTTTTGACGGCAAGTGTGTGACGAGCGCTCTCTGCTACAGAGTCCGGGTTTTGGAAAAACACTGGTAACTATGGATTGGTTACAATGAAAAGCAGAGATGACTTTGGGAAGGAATTTTGGATTTGTTCTAAGAACCACCATGTTACGATGTATTTGTAAGAATGGTTCTTTTATGGTTAAAGCCTGGATCTCACTTACTCTCCTGAGAGGTGATTGCAACTAGGAAAGCTACTTTCCATGTAAGGCACTGCAGTTCACATTTGTGTAGGTTCAAATGGGGGACCTATGAGCCTGGTAAGGACAAGGTTTAGATTACACACCGGAGAGGGTGGCAGTCTGGGAGGAATTATTCTTTTAAGGCCTTCCATAAAGGCTTTGATTGCGGGTACCCTAAACATTGACACGTGTTTGTTTTGTAAATATGCAGCAAGAGCAGCTAGATGTAATCTTATGGATGAATATGCTAGATTACATCTTTGTAAATGCAGCAAATGATGTTCTGGATTGAAGCATCCAGTGGATCGGTTTCATTATTATTGCAGTAAATGACTAATCTTTTCCATTTTGCTGCATAACAGGCTCTGGTAGTAGGGTGTCTGGCTTCTTTGATGATATTCATACAGTCTGGTGGAAGGTCAAGGTAACCTAACTCTAGGACTTCAGGAGCCAGATCACCAGATTCATCCATCTCTCCATAGTTTTGCGTTAGTAGCTTCGGGGAGAGACGCAGTTTTTGGTGTGGAACCACCGAGAGTTCGAGAAGTGTGGTGAACCATGGTCGCCGTACCCATCTGGGAGCAACTAGGATCATCTTGAGAGACTGTTGCCTGAGTTTGCGTATTACTATCAGAATGAGTGGGAGTGGCGGAAAAGCGTACGCAAATCTGCCTGACCAGTTCATCCATATCTAATTGCCCTTGGACGATGGGTGTGGAAACCTGGCGGCGAAGGTTGGGCATTTTGCGTTTTCCTGTGTGGCGAACAGATCTATGTCTGGGTGGCCCCACATTTGGAAAAACGGTTGAACCTGTGGATGAAGTTCCCATTCGTGAATCTGCTGTGTCTGACGGAGCAGATCCGCAATCTGATTGTGTTGTCCTGGAAGATGTTCTGCTAGGAGATATAAGTTTTGCGGAATGGCCCATCTCCATATGTTTTGCGCTAGTTGAGAAAGCTGCAAAGAGTGTTCCTCCAGGTTTTTGTATGTAATACATTGATGTCATGTCCGTCCGGAGTAGGACAGCCTTGTTGAGGAGATGTGGTTGAAATTATTTTAGCGCCAGAAATATTGCTAGTCATTCTAGGTGATTGATGTGGAGCACTTTTTGTTGAGTGGTCTGCCTGCCCTGGACTGTATGGTTTAGGAGATGGGCTCCCCAGCCGGTGAGGGATGCGTCCGATGTGAACACTATGTGTGGAACTGGCTCTAGGAACGGCCGCCCTTTGGAAAGGTTGTGTGTTCCACCACTGCAGAGAGCGATGCGTGCGGCTGTCCACCAACACCAGATCTGTAAGTTGACCTTGAGCACGGTTCCACTGAGGTGTTAAGCATTCTTGTAAAGGGCGCATCTGAAACCTTGCATGAGGGACAATGAAAATGCAAGAGGCCATCATCCCTATTAGCTGCATAAACACTCGAGCTGGAAGGGAGTGTTGGGGTTGGTATCTTGTGATGAGGGTTTGTATACTGGCTATCCTGGCTGGATTGTGGGTATGCCAGAGCTTTGGAAGTGTTTATTGTGGCCTCTAGATATTGATGTAGATAGAACGTGGTGTGATTTTTTCTGAACCCCAAACTAACAGCTGAATTGTTTGGTAGGTGTGCTGTACACATGGACTGTATGACTTGGCTTTTATCAGCCAGTCGTCCAGGAACGGACACACGTGAATGTGTTGTGTTCGCAAGTGCGCGGCTACTACCGCCAGACACTTTGCGAAGACGCTGGGTGCTGTAACTCCAAATGGGAGGACCTTGAACTGATAAGGTTGGCCGTCCACTGTGAACCTTCGATATTTTCTGTGAGCAGGGTGTATGGGAATATGAAAGTAGACATCCTTGAGATCTAATGTGGCAAGGAAGTAGCCTTGTTGAAGCAGTGGAAGGACTTGCTGAAGAGTGATCATGTGAAAGTGATCTGACTGAATGTAAAAGTTAAAGGGTCTGAGGTCCAGTATTGGTCTGAGAGTACCGCGAGTACACCTATGTCCCTTGATGCTCCTGTTTGAGAAGCATTGGATGTTCCATGGACATGGGACGCTGTCTGGGCAGTATGTTGGTGGGGGGGGGGGGGGGGGGGGGGAGGGGGGGGGGGGGGGGAGTAGCAAGTTCAAGCAGTAACCATACTGGATAATTTGTCTTACCCACCTGTCTGTGGTGATGGAATTCCACACAGGTAGGAACTGTGATAGTCTTCCCCCGACTGGAGTGGAATGGTGGGGGGGAAGTGGAGGAAGTCACTTATGTGGTGGGGGAATAGCGGGTATTAGAACCACGCCCTCTCCCTTTGTTGTTATTGCCTCTAATTCCCTCTACAGTAACCTCTGTTAGGGGACGTCTGGGAAGAGGTGGTGTCTGTGTGTGGAAATTTAGCCCCACGCTTGCATTTTTTTAATGGAGTCCTTTCCATATGCTGGTTGATGGCACAGATCGGCCCAACAGTCCACGTTGACGACCAGACTCAAAAATGTCTTCAAGAATTGGATACGCGTTGAGAGAGATTCGTGATCAAAACAATACCATCAAGCAGTGAGAGTTTTTGCGCGAAGGGGAGTCGAACGACGTCGACCCGGAGCGCAGTAAATTACATCCGAACCCGATGGCTGGAAAAAAATCTGCCCATGCGCACTGTCACCCACGGGAGTAGTCGCCGATCTCGTGACTACAAAAGACTTCTTCCAAGACCACAACAAGGTGCAAGCATCCGAGCCCAACACCAGATCGCGATCTCTGCAGTAGTATGAATCTCTGCAGCGCATATGCCTCGAACATAATGTTTTGAGCACCGATTGGTCTACATTAGCCTGTTGTCTGGCTAACACATGTATACAATAGTGTTAAGTAAATGTGTGTGGAGTAGACCATGTTGCAGCTTTGCAGATATCTGCAATTGGAATGTTGCCTAAAAAACCATAGTAGTCCCCAATTTACGCGTGGCATGAGCTCTAGGGAGTGTAGGTGAAGTCCTTTTTGCTTTAGCATAACAAATTGGGATACATTTTACTATCCATCTTGCAATGCCAGACTTTGAAATTGCATTGCCTTTATGCGGTGGTGCAAAAGCAACAAATAGTTGCTTGGTTTTACGACATTGCTTTGTCTTTTCAATATAATATAGTAAGGCTCTTTTAATGTCTAATGTGTGAAGAGCTCTTTCTGCCAATGAATCTGGCTGCGGAAAGAATACGGGCAACTCTAGATTGGTTCAAATGTAAGGCAGAAACTACCTTTGGTAGAAATTTTGGGTTGGTACAAAGAAGCACTGTCATTGTGCAAACGAAAAAAAATAATCTTAGATTGAAAATGCCTGTAGCTCACCAACTCTCCTCAGTGATGTAAATGCTACCAGGAAAGCAACTTTCCATGTGAGAAATTGCAGCTCACATTTGTACAACGGTTCAAATGATGGACCCATTAACTTGATAAGGACAATATTTAGGTTCCACGCTGGTGCAAGTCTGGGTGGAATCACTCTTTAATCCTTCCATGAATGCTTTAATCATGGGGACTCTGAAAAGAGAGATGCTGTCTGTGAGAAAGTGGCTCTGTATTGAATATGCTACTTACCAGTATGCATCTGTTCTTGGCATGTAGGGCTGCTGACATTCATATCTGTGCATAGATCGCCGCCTAGTGTTGGGTCCGGATGTTTGCACGTTGTTGTCCTGGAAGAGTCTTCGAAGTATCCTGAGATAGGTGACTCCTCCCCTGGACCACAGTGCGCATGGGCATCCTCTCCATCCTCAGATTGTTTTTCGCCATTGTGGCAGTGATGGAGTAGATACAGAAAGTGATGACCATGCTATACAGTAATTCTGAGAGCTGCAGCTGCTACAGGCGCCGGGGAGGAGGGTGGGCGATATGAATGTCAGCAGCCCTACATGCCAAGAACAGATGCATACTGGTAAGTAGCATATTCAGTTCGAGGCATGTGGGCTGCTGAATTCATATCTGTGCATAGAATACATAGCAGTACCTCCCATTAGCGGCGGCTACCAGTGCCAGCTGCAGCGGTCTGAAAAAGAGTTTTGAGAACAGCCTGTCCTACAGCTGCCTGCTGTTTTGAGTGTACATCTACACAATAGTGTTTGGTAAATGTATGTGTAGTGGACCATGTGGCTGCTCTACATATATCATGTAAAGGAATGTTTCCCAGGAAAGCCATGGAGGCCCCTAACTTACGTGTTGAGTGGGCCCGTGGGGGAATCGTTAATGTGCATTTAGCCTTTTGATAGCAAATTTGAATACATTTAACGATCCATCTGGCTATACCTGCTTTGGAGATGGCGTTGCCTCTGTGTTGAGGGGAAAAGGCAACGAAAAGTTGTTTTGTTTTCCTAAAGTTTTTAGTTCTGTCTATATAGTACATGAGGGCTCTTTTGACGTCTAGTGTATGGAGCATTCTTTCAGCGACATTTTGTGGATTCTGAAAGAAAACAGGCAGTTCAATCGTTTGATTCATGTGGAACTGCGATATTACTTTAGGCATGAATTTGGGGTTGGTACGTAGTACGACCCGGTTTGCGTGAACCTGTATGAATGGCTCTTGAATGGTTAGTGCCTGGAGTTCACTAACTCTTCTCAACGAAGTGATTGCTACTAGGAAAGCTACTTTCCAGGTGAGGAATTGAATCTCACATGAGTGGAGAGGTTCGAAGGGTGGACCCATCAGTCGGGTGAGGACCAAGTTGAGGTTCCACACTGGTGCTGGTGGGTGTCTTGGGGGAATTACTCGTTTAAGTCCCTCCAAGAATGCTTTGATGGCAGGCACTCTGAATAAAGAGAGGTGCTGCCTGTTTTGGAGATAGGCTGCTATTGCGGTTAAATGGATACGTATTGAGGTGTATGCCAGATTGCATCGGTATAGGTGTAAGAGGTAACAGATTATGTTTTGAGTGGATGCGTCTAGCGGGTTAATGTCATTTTTATTGCAATAAATGACAAACCTCTTCCATTTGGCTGCATAGCAAGCTCTGGTAGTGGGTCTCCTAGCTTCCTTAATGATCTCCATACAGTCAGGTGGCAGGTTTAGGTAGCCAAACTCTAGGACTTCAGGAGCCAGATCGCCAGGTTCAGCTGTTGCGGATCTGGGTGCTGAATTTCTCCATGGTTCTGCGTCAAATGCACGGGTTTGATCCGCAGCCTTTGATGCGGCACCACGGAAAGTTCCAGAAAGGTGGTGTACCATGGCTGGCGTGCCCATGTTGGAGCAACCAGGATGAGTGTTAGTGAGTGTTGTCGCAGTTTGCGTGCCACCAGCGGTATCAACGGCGCTGGGGGAAAAGCGTACGCAAATCTGCCGGACCAGTTCATCCATATCGCATTGCCCTGCGACTGTGGATGTGGGAACCTGGCGGCAAAGCTTTGGCATTTTGCGTTTTCGCTTGTGGCAAATAGGTCTATCTCTGGATGACCCCACTGTTGGAAGTACGGTTGGAGAACTGAGGGGTGTAGCTCCCACTCGTGCATCTGGTGGCTGTCTGCTGAGCAGATCCGCCATCTGGTTGTCCTTGCCTGGGAGGTGTTCCGCCATGAGGAATATGTTCCTCTGAATGGCCCACTTCCACATGCTCTGAGCCCGATGAGACAACTGTGGAGAGTGCGTTCCTCCCTGCTTCTGTATGTAGTACATGGCAGTCATGTTGTCCGTCCGGATCAACACGACTTTGTTGCACAAGTGTACTTTGAATGCCTTCATGGCTAGGAAGATTGCCATCAGTTCCAGAACGTTGATGTGCATCTTCTTTTGTTGTATTGTCCATAGTCCCTGCACTGTGTAATTGAGTACATAAGCTCCCCATCCCTGGAAACCATTGTCTGTTTTTCTGTGAAATTTCTTTTAAGTGTCGATTTCTGCAATCTTTAAATATTCTTCAAAAATCGTGTAATATCTGAAAACGTAATTGCTTACCTGTTTTGGATAAAGGTCCCAGTACTGAGTCTAGGCACCCAGTACTGGATTACAAAAGTAACAAGAACGTACCGTACCTGTAACCTGCATTTTCTTCCATAGGGAACCATTGGTTGTTTTCTCTGAAATATTTTCCAAATGTTAACTTTTAAAATAGCTAAATATTAGTTAAAAATCATTTCAGTATTTAAGTGGACTCATCACTTGATTCTGAGAACTGACCCAGGACTGAATCTAGGATCCAGGCCTGGAATTACAAAAGTAACCTAAAAAGTAATCTGTTGCAAATACCTTGAATTTATCATTGAGCTCAATGTATTGTTGTGTTTAGAAATAGAGTTGCCTACTGCAACTACTTGTAACTTTTTACTAAAGTCTATTGCATATAGAAAAGTATTTATATGAAACATCTCCTGTCGAGAAAGTATATTTTAATTCCAAGTGTTGGTTCTAAAATAAAACAAGCATATATTTGTTATATATAAACCATTGGCCTAGAGTTCAGTTATTGAGTGTGTGGAACCATTTGCTGACTGAGTGTGTACAACAAATGCTTTACACGGTCCTCTGATACTGCCTTACTGCTCGTCCAGGCTACCACTTTAGAGAGTAAGGTTATATCCAACTTTAACCTCTGTTAAACCCTTGGGGTCTGTGGACTCTGTACACCCTGTACCTATTAAGGAACAGTATATACAGAGCCACTTTCTCACAGAATGGTCTTGGGGTAGCGCAAAAAAATCACTTTTGGTATTTGCGGGGAAAGTGTGTCTTGAGTTGCCTCTACCTCTTTGCTTTCTGTTATTCCCTCTAAATCTGAGGGCGATTGACTATTGCCCTTGTAAGAGGGGGAGGGATTTTCTGTTGATATACTCTTGGAGACCGTCCTATAATAGGAGCGATGAAAGGAACCTCTACCTGAAGGTGATTGCAAAGCTCCCACGGACTTAGCGACCTCAAGTGTCTTTTTTCATCTTTTCCAGTGAGATGTCAACTGCTGGACCAAAGAGATGTTACTTATCGAATGGTTGGTTAAGAATGGAGGCTTGCACCTCAGGTTTGAAACCTGAACCCTCAACCAAGCATGTCTGCATAGTATTACACTGGTGTTTACTGCTCAGGCCATTGTGTCTGCTGCGTCCAAGGCGCATCTAATAAAGGTATTAGTAACGAGCTTGCCTTCTTGAATAAGATAATTGGCCTTAGATTTGGGCTCATCGGGTAAAAATTGCATGAGCTTCTCTAACTTGTCACAGTGAGCTCTATCGTAACGAGCTAATAAGGCTCGAGTATTAGCAATACACCAGTTATTGTCTGTCTGCAACGCCACTCTTGCCTGAAGCTTCAATTCACTTGGACTCTATCAGGAGGAGGGGCTTCACCTGTGGTCTGTGAGTTAGCTCTCTTGTGTGCATTGGAAACTACAATAGTCTAAAGGCTCCCGACCTTTGATTTAGACCGGGTCAGTAGATGCAGGTTTGTACTTTATCTACTCTAGGTGTGATTATTCTTGCCCTGTTAAAAAGCTCAATGTACCCCATGTTATCAGGTGGAGAGTTTAGACGGATATAGATCCGGGTCATTATCAGTGTTGTCATTATCATAATGTTCCCATGGGTCAGGGTCTACTGGACTACCTCGATCATGGTCCCCATCTCCCTCATCCTGTGGGTCAGGTGATGGAGTTAGTAGGTGAGTTAGGTGAAATAACCAAGTTTGGATCAATGGGTGGAGGAGATTAAATGCAAGGTAGGAAAGGGTTGGTGCCCACATTTTTCTTTTTCAGGGGTATGTGATAATCCTCTTGAAGGCCCATTTTCCTCTTTTCAGGTAATTTAGCAATGATATGTCCAGTATCTGGATTCATTTCCAGCTCTGTGTTTTGGATCCAAAGATGGAAGGTCGGACCGAAGTTCTTTAGAGAGTCTTTTCTTTACTTGCCGTTTTCGCCTTCAAAGGTTTTGGTTCGTTGCCGGTATGGGGCCGACTCGAGCCCGAAGGGCTCTGTGTTTCAGCGCCGGGCCCGAAGGTGGGGTGCCTTGAAACTTAATGTCTCTGGCGACCTTGGCTCGAGGGCAGAGGAGGGACCGGAGTCTTTTTGTGGAGTAAGTGGTAGGGGAAGGAGGTCTCTGTACTCGCGATATGTTGACCTGGTGTGATTTGGTCTTCGACATCGGAGTCTGTTTCAGACACTGCAATGCATTCTTCCTCCACTTCTGCTTTGGCTTCCGGCACGTTTGATTCTTCTTGATCGGAATCCTCTCCGAAAAGATCCACTGTGGAGATGCTTTGCTGATGCATTTCGTGACAGACGTTCACGGAGTGTCTTCTTCGATCGAAACAATCAGCATGTGTCACAGTCCTTCCCGTCATGTTCGAGTCAGACAGGTTGCACATTGTAGGAAAGTGGCTCTGTATATACTGTTCCGAAATAGGTACAGTGTGCACAGAGTCCACAGTCCCCAGAGGTTTGGCAGAGGCTAAAGTTCGATATAACCTTACTCTCTAAAGTGGCAGCTTGGTCCAGCAGTAAGTCAGTATCAGAGGACAGTGTAAAGCATTTGTTGTACACACTCAGTCAGCAAATGGTCTCACACTCAAGAACTGAACTCTAGGCCAATGGTTTTGTATACAAATATATGGTTGGTTTATTTTAGAACCAACAATAGATTGCAAAATATACTTTCTCTGAATGAGAGGCTTTATATAAATACTTTCAATATGCAGTAGGCTGTTGAATACAACAGACAGTGGTTGCAATAGGCAACACAATTTCAAACAATAATACATTAGTTACTTTGAGGATTACGTTTCTAACCACATGACTGGATCCTGGATTCAGTCCTGGGACAGCTCTTGTAAGCAATTGAGTAAAAGCGTTTGTTACAAAAATATTGCTTAAAAAATCACAAATGTATTTTAAAAGTTGACATTTAGAAACTTTGTCACATAGAATCACCAATGTTATCCTATGGGAGGAAATTCACTTAGCAGGTAAGTGGGGTTATTGTTACTTTTTCAAACTCAGTGTTAGATCCTGGATCCAGCACTGGTGCACCACCTGTACACAGTTGAAAGAATGTGGTTTGGTTATACAGGCAATTTTTAACGAATATTTGTACGTTTGTAAAAATCGACAAACTTTTTCAGCAAAAAACAGGCAATGTTATCCTACGGAAGGAAATTCAAGTTGCAGGTAAAGTATGTTATCGTTACTTTTGTAATCCAGTGCTGGACTCCTAGGTTCAGCACTGGGACATCTATCTAAAACAGGTAATTACGTTTTCACAGTTGGTGCGATTTTTATAGAATATTTGTGGTTTGCAAGAATCGACACTTAAAAGAAATTTCACAGAAAAACAGTCAATGGTTCCATATGGAAGAAAATTGGGTTAGCGGCAAGTATGGTTATAATTACTTTTCAGGGTCAGTGCTGGGCACCAAGATACAGCACTGGGATCTCTCCTAATAGCAGGTGAGTATTTGTTACTCGGCTGATTTTTGGTGAATATTTTAAGTTTTGAAAAGTCCACACTAAGAAGAAATTTCAGGAAA
Organism: Triturus cristatus; assembly: GCF_964204655.1. Lineage (NCBI taxonomy): Eukaryota > Metazoa > Chordata > Amphibia > Caudata > Salamandridae > Triturus > Triturus cristatus. Next base: position 1,302,052,994 of record NC_140590.1, on the reverse strand, counting down.
AACCAGTCAATGTTACCCTATGGAGAAAATTGAGTTATCGGCTTTAAGTAAGTACTCGACTTGAAAAGTTAAGGTTCTGGGCATAGACTCGGGGGGTCTCCCAGGGTCAGGTAGGTACAGTTGTTACACCCTCAGCGGCACAGGGGCAGCCGGATGCAGAGAGAGTTAGGCCCAATGTTATCCTATGGGAGACAGGGGGGCCTTGGTTGGTGGCTGCTGACTAGCAGGCCACGCGGCTGTGGGAGCTGGGCTCCTGGTCACTTGCTCAGGGCAAATGGAGAAGTAGGTAGGAGTAGAAGTTACACTGCCAGGGCCACTCGGGCGGCTGGGTGCAGGGTGCTTTTGAGCTTTCGGGCGCTCAATGGATTTCAATGGGAAAGCTCCAGGATGAACAACGGCTGCATGCTCGGGGACGAAGATTCTTCAGGTGCCACCATCATTCTTCAATACACCTCGGCATATATAAAACATATTTAAACTTTACAGAAACAGTCACCGGATGATGCCATTTGAGATATCAGTGATGTCACTGACCATGTCAAGAATGATGGAATATGTGACGTCAACAGTAGTGCATTGCGGGTGCGCGAGTTATAGTTAGCTGAACTAACTATAACGGACGAATTTCTATGGTTTTGTACGAGTGAAATGTACAATTAACTATAAAGTCCCTGAAACCTATGGTTTTTTTTTCCAGTGAATTTCTAAGGTTTTTTTAAATGCTAATTTCTAACTATAACATGCCTGAAACCTATGTTTTATCCAGTAAAAAAAAAAAAATTATATACATATATATATATATATATACACACACACATATATATATACACACACACACACCCTCATGATATGCCTCAATATTATCACCCAATGACAATTACATGATCAAAAAGGAACACAATTTACTTCATTACTGAACTTCAGAAAATTAAAGCCGCATGACATTGTAATCATGCACTGTAACGCAGTCATACTTAAAAACTAATAGCTCTATCAACAACCAGTGTGAGCATTAGCAACCAAAAAAACCATGTTATATATAGATCAGCCCAGCACCATGTGACTCTGGGCAATAGCTCACTTAATCTTCCCGAGGGCCCCCAGCGCCTTGACACCTTCGGGAAATTGTTGGCACTTTACAAATACTGGACATTTACATAATCAACCATCGCCAATACTTTGTAAGAAAAACTCAGATGTAATAATGATTGCAAAAAAAAGATGTTTTAGGAAATACAGTCCCAGTTCCAATTTTTCAGAATCTCAGGTCGTTCAAGGTCTAAGGGGAAAAAAAGCCTTTTCCACTGTACTCACCACAGCATAGGAGTAGGACGGGGGCTAAGGCACAGTTCTTTGGAAAATCTAGGACTTTAATTTTATTTTTTATTTTTTTTTTAAATTGTAGATTTCCTTGAGAAGTCTTTCAAGACTGGTACCCATGGCGGGAAGTGACTACTCATTTAGACCTCAACGTTTCCGGGTCCTCCTCGAGGTAGAGCACTGGAGGAACTATTGAATTGGGAATAAAGGGTATACTATAAAAATTTGTGTCAGTGATCTACCTAAACAAGCAGGGAAAACTTGAATGTTAAGTACCTTTAGTTTGACTGCCTAACGAGGCATAGGTTTTGATGCCTGTAATACAAAATCAAAATTGAAACACAGAGGGTAGTTTAAAATTGCAGAGTTTAGATATTGTTTGTACCATATTGATAACTGCCAAATATCAGGGCTGCAGATCCTTATCGAGGTATACTTAATGTGATTCATAGAAAACAGAGCTATTCAGTGACCTTAACAGAAGTTGTGCCAGAATTGCCACGTCTCATATTGAATTTTCTGAAAGAAAAGTCTATATATGTTTTTATGACCAGGCCAGATATCAGAAGAGTCCGACGTTGTCCCAATCAGATTATTACACGTGCAGTGGGCATCTTCGTCCCAATATAACTAAGGGCATGCAGTTACAGTGTATGGCGGCTTCACTTATATGCACGGGGCCTTCCTCAGTGCCTTGGCGATATTCCAGAGCGCCTGGTGCGATGTCATGCACTAGAGATTACTAGATTTGTAGTTTCAAGAAAGCATAGTTTTGAGACACAACGGTGGAGTTGGGGGGGGGCACAACAAAGTTTGCAGCGGTTTTAAAATAAAATTATAAATTGTAAAGTTCAGGAAATTAATTCTAACCAATGGACGCCATGTTAAAGATAAAGTTAAGATCTATGAACTGGTTCGAGTTTTATAGCATACCATTTATTCTCCTCTCAACAAATCCTCCAGTTTCCTGTTCTGAAGAGATCCCAGAATCACTTGACAGTACCCGAGATTATAAAAAATTGAAACTGGGACGGTATTTCTGAATTTATTTATTTGCACTCATTATTACATTTGCATCTTTTTCACAAACTGTTGGTGATGGATGACTATATATCGCACATGGGCATTTGGGTTGTTAATGGCCAAACTGGGTATTGATTGGTATATAAGTTTTAAAGAACGACATTAATATGTTACTTTGTATGATTTCAATGTCACTATGCCTCAATTTCCTCAATTTAAAGTAATGAAGTAATTGAATTATTAGGTGCTACTATTAAGGAATATTTCAGAAGGTGTGCATAATATTGTTTTTAGTTGTTGCTTTGAGTTAATTAAATAGGCTCAGTACCTTGATGCCGTAAATCTGGAAGTTGATTTGAAAGAACTGGCGGCAGAGCCAGATCAGATACCATACACCTATCCACCTTGCCGGAGATCAAATTCAAAGATGACCCCAAAATCTGGAAACACAACCTGCACCATGGACAGGAGTGACACTGGAAGGAAAGTCCCTCATTCAGTGTATCCTATAAAATTTGGTGGGAGGGTGACTCCAATGAAAACTTGAAGGTGAAAGTATCTAAGTTAGAGAGACAGCTTTCATATTAGAGGGTGATGAGGCCCGAGAATGATTCACAGTGGAAGTGTTCATTTGCTTGGACTTCTGGACAAACTTGCTCTCCAGTAAATTCTTTCTACGTCCTCTCTTATAGGGGAGAGGCTCAAGTCACGAAGCACATTTTATCTTTTCAATTTGGTCCCCTTCTAGTGTTGTGTAAGATACCCTAGAAGTCGGTCTTGTTCCCTATGAAGATTCAAATATATGTGAAGCAAGAAGGAGCTTCACATTCACACAAATGGAAGGCAACAAGAGGATCTGTTTTTATAATCCTGTGAGTGGTTTCAAGGCGGAAGAAAAAAAAGGAACATAACTGAATCAGATCACGACATTACAATTGTCTTTTTTGTGGATCTGCTTGTATTTCTAGTACCTTCCACTTAGCCTTCCGGAAGACAATTATGGAAACAAGATAAGTTAAATAGGAAATACAAGTTCCATCTTAAACAATATTATGAGTCAAGTTGTACTAAAGTGATTTAAAAAAACCTTTTGTAGACTTTGGTGGAAAAAAGCAGAATTGTAAGCTAACAAGGCATATACCTTCTTCATTTTCCATCATATCATCCTCTTCTGGGAATTTCACATTCTTCTTTTTCTTTTTCTTGCCAAGCATAAAGTCAAGGTCATCCTCCGTTTCAACAGGGGGCTCTGGCTCTTCAATCTCAATCTTTAACTCCTGTAATAAAACATCATCAAGATGTAGCTTACTCTAGCAGGTTTACCAGATGTATTGTAATTGCATTTATATAGTGCTTACTACTCCTGACGAGGCTTCAAAGCATTTTTCGGAAAGTAGCACGCTACTCCGGAGCCCATAAAGGATTAGTGGTGAATTAGTATAGTGAAATATTTAATTTGAGTGATGGATATGTTAGTTATTTGGATTGAGAAGGATAGCAGAGGGATGGAAGAGGAAAAAAAAGTTTTGCATTTATATAGCGCTTGCTTCCCCTGATGAGGTGAAGTGCTTTTTTAGTGAGTAGCGCGCTACTCCGGAACCCATAAACGATGAGGGGTGAATTAGTAAAGTGAAATATGAAATTAATTTGATTGGTGGACATGTTAGTTTATTTGGATTGAAAAAGACAGTGAAGGGATAGAAGAATTAAGAAATAGATTATATATATATATATATATATATATATATATATATATATATATATATATATATATATATATATATATATATATATATATATATATATATATATATATATTCACTGAAAAAACCATAGGTTTCACACATGTTATAGTTAGCGGAAATTTTACTGATAAAAAACCAATGAAATTGCCCCGTTATAGTTAGTGCTGGCAACTATAACTCACGCGACCGCAATCCTCTGCTGATGCTAATACTGTATTTAGACACTTATTTGCCCATGTCTTCTTCCATACATTTTTAGCTATACATATATTACAAATATTTTTTTTTCATAAAGACACATGTCATCAGCAGAAGATTGCGGTTGCGTGAGTTATAGTTGCCAGCACTAACTATAACGGGGCAATTTCATTGGTTTTTTATCAGTAAAATTTCCGCTAACTATAACATGTGTGAAACCTATGGTTTTTTCAGTGAATTTGCAAGGTTTTTTAAATGCTAATTCCTAACTATAACGTGTGTGAAACCTATGGTTTTTTCAGTGAATTTGTACGGTGTTTTAAATGCTAAGTTACTTTACGCCATTCGTGGCGTGCACGCCCACTTAACGCAGTTCGTTCCGTGCTTCGCGCACCGCGCACCCACTTTACGCAGTTAGTGCCGTGCCCACGTTACGCTAGATGGGCCATGTACGCACGATGCGCTTCGCGCACCGTGCGCACATGGAGGACATATTATGCGCTTCCTTGTGATAGGTAATCTGTTGAAATTTTTTTGGGAATTTCTGTTCTCTAATAAGCCATGCACAAATGGTGGCCTTCGGCCACCATTTGTACACGGGGTGGAGAAAGTATGGATTTTTTTTTTTTTATAATTTTGGACCGTACGCGTACGGTAAGCGTACGGTAAGCGTAATCGGCGAAATTGCCAAAAAAAAAATAATACCGTTTTTGCTCTTGGGGGATGTTTGGGGACTCCCTCAACATGACTATGTGGGAGGGAGTTGTCAAAACAGCCCCGTAACATGTTTTTGGGCATCATGTTTGATAAATAACACTCAGTGCGAGAGACAAAATGGCGGACGCCGCTTCCTGGTTTCGGCCGATTCGAATGTTTACTAAGATCTAAGAGCCAATCAGAATCGCGCTCGCCACCGTATGCTTACCGTAAGCGTACGGTAAGCGTACCGTAAGCGGGCTCAGATATATATATTGATTTAAAGGCTATTTTCTCAGAATCTACTGAACAGATTTACACCAAACCTACAAAAGGCACTTCCTTGACCTAGGGACTACCTCTCTGCCAAATTTTGAGTAATTCTGTTCAGCCGTTCGGGCTGTAGCTCGTTCTAAAGGTCCTATGGAAAAATGCATGGGAAAAACGCGTTTTGGGACCCCCCTTTTATCTCAGCCCCCGCTTGACGGATCCCCCCGAGACTTTCAGGGTAGGAGCGGAGCGTAGCGCCCCACCTATTTTGAGAAATTCGCGAGGATTCGTCGACCGGCGCCAAAGTTATTCAAAATAGAATGTTGAGGTTTTCCTATGGAAACGTGGTCCTAACTATAACTACCTACTGGCGACCGCCAGTAGGATATATATATATATATATATATATTTTTTTTTTTTGTTTGTTTTGGAGCTCATAGCAGCAGGAGGAGGCTTGGGATGAGTAAAAGGTAGGTGGAGGAGGAAGAGTCGGAGGGAAGGGTTTAGAAAGGCTTGCTTTGGGGGATCGGAATAGTAAAAGATACGAGATGATGCAGAGTAGGGAGGCGTCTAAAAGGGATATTTTTAGGATCATAGTAGTGGTATTGGGATGAATGAGAGTTGAGGTAGAGGATATATTGATAGAGATATAGGGTGAGAAATAGGGTAGTGCATTTGATATGCTGAATTAGAAGAAAAGTAATAAATAAATATATAGCTCCATAAGTACATTGAAGGTACATAGCTGCATAAAGGAAGGTAGTATATGTAGATTAAACATGCATTAAAAAACTCAGGCTTTCAAGTGTTGTATTTTGAAATAATGTATTTATAAATATTTTTGTAAATCAAAAGTAAAGCCCTTGTAGATCGATATGACAAAAGATTGACTTGTGTATGCTGTCACTTGTATACATGTTAAAAACAGAACGTAATTCAGTAATATGTACATTTGTAAAGCAGAACTAATGAATATATATTTTTTCAATTATTCTGCACGTTAATACAAAGCAATGCACATATATAGTCACATCTATAGTACAAATAAATGCTTTATATACAGAGCGATATGCGATATATTTCTGTTTGCGTATGGTGGTTATGTGAGGAGGAGCCAATTCTTGAGTAGTTTTCTGAAGATATGGTGGTTATCCGCGGATCTTATGTTGGGGGTAAAGGGTTCCATAGTTTGGCTGCTTTAACAGAGAAGGATGTGCGACCCATGGTTTTTTTCTTGTATTTTGAGGCGAGGTACCACTCTAGAGCCGAGGTTCCTTTGTTGAACGTGTTTGGTGATTTTATTCCTGATGAAGACCGATCCTGTTCCATGTTTCGCTTTGTGGGCGATACAAAGCACCTTGAACGTGGATCTTCTGGCAACCGGTAACCAATACAGGGTTTTCAAAGGAGGGGAGATGTGGTTTTGTGGTTTTATATGCAAGAGTAGTCGTGCAGCAGAGTTCTGAATCCGTTGTAGTCTTTTCATGGTTGTTAAAGGTGATCTGTGGTAGAGGCGGTTGGAATAATAGAGTTTGGACAGAACAAGGGAGATGGTAGCCTGGACCTTAAATGGAAATCACAAATGGGGGAAGATTTGTTGCACAGTTTCTATAGTAACAAAGATTGATCTTGCTAGTTAGTCAACTTGGGCATTCATTGATAGCTTGGAGTCCATGGTCATTCCGAGGTTTCTTACTTCCTTCGATACTTTAGGCGGTGATCCCAGTTCATCAGGCCAGGCGGCGAGCAGGTCATAATGTTTCTAAATCGGCACGTGAGCAGGTCTGTTTTGGAAGCATTCAATTTGGGAGGGCTCCATGGCATCCATTGATCCACAGCTCCGATACAACCGAAAATTGGCGAGTTTCCAATGTCTTTTGGGGTATTCCAATTCAAGGAGTATTTGCGTGTCATCTGCATAGTTATAGCACGTGAGGTGAAATTGATCAGTGCCGGTAATGACTTCATGTAGATGTAGAAAAGCATCGCCGAGATGAGCCTTGAGGGACCCCTGCTTTTGTAAAAGTACAGTTTGGATGAGAAAGGTGGGGTATGGATGACAGTTCTGTTGCGAAGAAAGGATGTGATCCAGTCTAGAGCAGTACCCTCAATGCCCCCTTTTAGTAGTGGCAATGTGTAGTTTAGAGCTCTGTATTCTTTGTTCTGTGTAGCCCCATATGAAACAGAGAATGAGTTGACAATATTTTTAAGAGGCGGATGAGAGATTAGCAGTGCGAGCATCCCAAACATCTTGTTAAAGCAGGGAGCTATAGTCATTTTAATGATTGGCCCTCTGCTCCATAACGAAAGGTTTAAAGCAGACCATTTCTGGAAATTCCCTTTGTCTAGCAGCAGGAAGATGTGGTCAGGAACCATGTTCTGCAGGCTTCTGTTAACTAGTATGACTAAATATTTAAGATCCTCAGTTTTTCAGCGAACTTTGAGGAAATCAGGGCAGCCCTGGTGGTGGAGGCGATAAGTGGCAGAGCCTCACATTTGGAGCGCTTTATTTTATACCCAGAAAACTCAAGAAGTGATCAATCCGATTCATCAGTGCGGTAGCCTATTCTGGTGGGCGAAATAATGTGAGCAAGACGTCCTCAACATAATAGAATTCTTCAAGTTATCCCGCAGGTGTCAGTATCCCTTTAATCTACACGTTATGTCTTATGGCTATGGCCAGAGGTTCCAAGGCTAGAAGAAAAGTAGAGAAGAGAAGGGACCTCCACAAGTAACCAATGCAGAGGGAATGTGGCATATACTTTTAAAGAATCTAAGAAAATTACCCATCCGTTCCAGAGTTCTAATCCTATGTCCCCATTTTACTCTGTCAAAGGCCTTTTTCATCATCCAATGAAAGAATGACTCTCCAGTCAAGGCCATCACGTTCTTGCCAGAGTTTGGGGGGGGGGGGGACTACAGAGATCATTCATCGATGCATGCCCTGGTACAAACCCTATTTGAGTGGAAGGTATTAACAGGTTGATGGCAGTTTTAAGACAATTGGCCAGGACTATTGCCATGATTTTAACATCTGTAATAATGATCAATATGGGCCTGTAGTTGGTAGTCCAGGAGGTTCCTAAAAGGTTGATGGTCGCACCGGAGATAATCTTCAAGTATTTCTTGGAACAGGACACAATATAAGTATCATCTGTATTTTGGCACATTTATAAAATTCCATTGGAAATCAATCCCCTGGGGCTTTATTATAGCCACAGCGATAGCCTCCTCCAATATAGGGCCTTCCAGGGTTTTCTACTTTTCCAAAATCAGTGAGGGGATAGGTATCATCTGAAAACGAAATGGTTACTTACCAGTGGTAACTTTGTAGCCTGGGGAGTTATCTAGATTCACATGCTCTGGATTATTCCGCCATCTAGTGGTTGGGTCAGGAATTGTTCCGGTTTGTTTTTTATTTGTTTTTTGCACTATATGCTTTTTGACTGGAGGTGCACTGGGTCCCTGCTAACCAGGACCCCAGTGCCAGTGCGCTTTCCCTCAAAACAAGCTACACGTCTAATTGTAACCCAATTGGCAATGACTTTAACAACCCCGTAAGTCCCTAGTAAATGGTACCCCTGGTAACTAGGGCCTGGGTACTAAAGCGGTTCCCCTTGGGCTGCAGCATGTTTTGTGCCACACAAAGTGGCCCAAACAAAAACTACAGGAAAACTGCCATAGAAGGACGCGTGAAATGGTGCAAACGATTTTGAAAACACAACATGGCCCACTCCTTGTGTGCCATGCCCTTCTACATTGCATCTACTATATGAACGTAACGCATACAACAGGTCTTAGAGCCCTATGGCAGGGTGCATTATATTTAGGGCAACCGAATATATGGTATTTAATTGTTAAACATTTCAGTCTGTATTTATCCATATTTACTTTTGGGCCATTGTATCTATATTTATCCATATTTATGTTTGGTTTGCATATAAATGTAGTTGTAAAACTGTACATTTCCATATTTATTTAAATGATAGATGCAGTCTTCTACTTGGTCGTGTTTTACCTATTTAAGTTGCCAAATACAACAGTACATACACTGGCAAATATTAGCATTATACCCCAAATGTCTGCTGACAAATGCATTCATTTTCATCCTGTTTTTTTTTTAATTTCCCATGCTGTCCGGCTATAATTCATTAAAAACAGCACGGAGTCACTTAAAAGAAGCAGGTTTTATTTATTTCCGTGCTTAAAAATTAAATACAGACAGAAAACACATCGTTTTCTGTCTGTATTTATCTGTAATAATCCGTAACAAGCATTTACAATGCAATGGTCTCGGCCTTGGTAAAGTTAGAGCTATTGGCATTGCTCATGACATTATTTTTGTTTATGTGTTTGTTTTTAAAACATTTAAAGAAACGGCATTGTCATGAGCAATGAGCCAATAGCTCTAACTTTAACAATGCCGAGACCGTTGCATTTAAAGAAACGGCATTGTTATTTACAATGTCAATAGCTTAATCACTCTCAAAAGCGAGATTTATTATGCGAGCATTATTTGGGAAGTTTGGCAAACCCATAATTATGAGGAAAACGCTGCAGCATCGCAAAATGCCCGTGGCCCAGACTAATATGCATGATGAGTATTTGGATCCCATGCCCATTCCTTCTTTGTCCTCTCTGCTGAAACTGCTCTCTGAAGTGTCAAATTTTATTAATACTAAACAAAAATCGCACTACCGTGCCAGGGCCAGACTTGGCGTTGATAATGATTGTTTGAAAAGGGAACTTTGAAAGGATACGAACTTGAGCAATTCTGGTTTCAAAATACAATAGAACACTGTAGAGGCATGCGTCTACCGACTGTTATATATAATTTGGGATACATTTCTTAATCTGTCGAGTTCAGCCACTGCATGATTATATTGTTGTCTCTTTTTGAAACTCAGGAGCAGTAACATTGTCGTGGTGTCACTAGGGCTTCAAGTGGATGCTTTCTCAATATTATATACAAGCCACAGTTCCTGCTAATTTATCTTATGCAACTAACAACGATTGACAAAGCCAATAGTCCTAACTTGTTGTAGGTAGCATGTTACTTGCTGTATCAATATGCCTGGTTGCAATGACAAAAGAGACAGCAAAATACAATTCGTATCGACCCGGCGCAACACCGTCCCCCACCCCCACCCATGTTTTTTTATCCCACTTAAAGCCCTGGGTAGGATACTCAACAACAGGGCCGAACTGGAACCCCAAAGTAGGCCTGGCAATTATGTCGGACCAGCTGGAGGGTCATGGGGGAACATTAACTAGCAAGTCGTCAAATAGCAAAGGAAGCCAGCGCCGGGCATTTTACCACTTTGTACTATCTTACCAGCTAGGAGGTGACTCGCTGGTCTCAGGCCCCCTCAATACATCGTGCCACATCTGTTACAAAAGCGAAGAGTTACGATAACGTGAGGATATCACTGCCGCTGTCCCACCACATCTGCAGAAAATCTGCCCCTTCTAGGCTCCTCCCTGCATTGTTTACAAGATGCGACGGGTGCAAGCGCCTGCCCCCTTTCGAAAGAAGCGGAGGTCAGTAAACAAGAGCTCTGCAGTGAACGGAAAGGAAATGTGTTTATGCCTAACCCTTCCACCCAGCCCGTGGGTGGGAGAACCCTTTTAAATTGTGGTAGGAGTCACCTCAACCACAGCTGCCAATTGACTCCACGTCATAAGTGAAACGTTTCGTAAGGTTTGGTTTTTTAGGCAAAAACCAATGAAATTCTTAGATCGAATTCTTTTAGCCTTTACTCAAAGATACTACGAGCTTCAGAATGCCCCCCCCCCCCTCCAAACCTGGGTGGCTTAAGGTGTCAACATTTGTAAAAGGGGGTGCCGCACATCTGCACGTTGGATTTCAATGTATGTAATCCTCCGAAATGGGAAGAATTAGCACTAATTATATTGCATGAATAATAAACCTGCATTTACATCGCTTTTATTCTGAAAGGCTTAGGTGCTATATAAAGGCATGCGTGAGAGCCAGTCAGCTGTATTTAGAGAACACGCGTGCCAGGTCAGAGGACATGCCTGAAAACGTGTGATCGTAGGCAGAGTTTCGTTTCCCTGCAGTGCCTCTGCCCAACACTGTTGTGAAATGGGGAGAGGATGTGGCGTGACGATCAGCGCTGTTGACTTTGGTGCTGGGGGGTCGGTTTCCATTCTCGGCGTCGGCTCAGCATTCTGGGCAAATCACTTAATCTCCTCCCTGTGCCTACCAAAAATGTATTCTTTTTTGTGTGACATAACTGGTGCTCATGTAAAGGGCTCCAAAACCTTCGGGTCGAGCTAGCGCGATATAAATCTTCAACAAAAAAGTGCTGTTTTCAAGCTAGGGCACCGGAAGACACCACCGCCTTTCTCCGAGGCTGAGAAGAACTGCCTCGGAGAAAGGGAGCGTCCTTTTCGGATTCGGGGGCGTGTTTTGCTGTTGTCTCCTCCCTGAGACTTCTCGCAAAAAACACGCCCCCCGATCCGAAAAGGACGGGGCATGATTGGAGTGACGGGACCTCTTCTCCAATGGCTGGCCAGCATTTACTAGGCCAGCCAATGGAGAACAGGGGAGAAGAGGGGCGGGTGCAAGCCCCTCTTCTCAAAGACATTAAATCTCCGGACTTCCGGTCTGCCGACCGGATGGTCCCGAGACATAAAAACGGAAAACAGGGAGCCTTAATTATACTATAAATGAAGAAATATCTGCATGAGCAGATATTCCCCTTGTGATATCTGGTTCCATTGCCACAACACTGCAAGTCATCAGGAAGCTATCTTAAGCATATGAACCAGGCACTGGTCATTACGAGTTACCCAGCTACATAATAGCTCCACTAAAAATATTGGTCTTTGGTATCAAACGCACAAATGACTTACCTTCGGTAACGATCTATCTGTAAGAAACATTAGTGATAGATTCGTTACCTTAGAATTACACCAAGGCATCAGACTGGATTCAGAAAGTTTATCAGCAGTACCTCTGCGCGTCGGTAGGCGTCGTCGAGCGGCTCTGCGTGAGTCTTTGGCGCCAAAATGACCTCGCTGGAGCTACAGACACGCCCACGCGCACTGTCAGTTCTGTACACGACTTTCCGCGCCAGGAATGCAGAGCCATGCAAGAATCTGACCACTGGGGCCATGAAACTAGGGCCCTGAAAGGGATGAGCTTAACCTTAGAAATCAGTTCGCAGAACGGGGAGAATGGGTGGGGCGGTAAGGAATCTATCACTACTAATGTTTTTTACAGATATATCGTTACCGAAGGTAACTGGTGCATCTGAAAGAAACACGTAGCGATACAGATTCCTTACCTTAGAATAGATACCCCAGCAATACCAACCCCGGTGGTGGGTCTGCAAACCAAGATCACATCAGAAAGTCCTGGTTAACAGAAAGGCCAAAGAAGCAGTCTCTCCGGACTTGGCTGTCCAGGCAGTAATGCTTGGTAAATGTGTGCAGCAAGTCCCACGTAGCTGCCTGACCGATGTCATGCAAGGGAACTCCCCCGTCCCAAAGCAGTAGTGGCTGCCGTCGCCCTGGTAGTATGGGCACGCAGCCCCACCAGAAGCTCCTTTTTAGCCAAAAGGATATCAAGCCTTGATGCACAGAACGACCCACCGAGAGATGGTCCGCTTGTGCACAGCCCGACCTTTCTTGGCACCCTTCTATACCAAAAAGGGGCACTTTCCCAAAAACCCTACCTTTTAGTCGTATCATTTAGACTACAGATAGATTGTACACGTATGCAACTTATTTCCTGCCATTAGGTCTCCTACAGGAGTCATTTTTTCCTCATCATCCGGCAGGCCTTTGTCAACAACTCAAGGGGCCACAAGTAGGCACCGAAGGCACACCTCCAGCGAAACTTGGGTGGCAGGGTACAAAGTAGGCGTTGCGCTCTCAATGTAAACCAATTGAGTAAGTAGGTTGGGAAGGAACACTCTTGGACCAGGAAGCTGCACATGGGCGACCAATGGCTGGACAGGTATGTTGGATAGCTGGGGGAAAATTGGGCACCGTCGGCCGGGTTCCCTAAAGTCGGGGGGGGGGGGGGCATGCGGAGGATGCAAGTGTGCCTTTTGGTGCCAGGTGTCTTTTGCTGGCTCCAGCGAGGTCAGAGACACCCTACGAACAGAGGCTGCAGGCAACAAGGGGAGTCTTAGAGAGGTCCTCAACCAGAGTAGACGATCGGGATGTCTATGGGTAAGTTGTTCACTTGAACTCAAGCCGTGGGCATCGGGTGCAGAGTGGTGCAATGTTACAGATCCACTGAGATCCGGAGACTGGTTTAATTGCTGGACAAATCTGGTGTCCACAGGAGACAGGAGTCTTTGTCAGACAGCACAGATCCTGTGGTATTCTTGAGGTTGCAGGCACGCCGGTTTCTGGAAGCAGGGTCGCTGGAGTAGACCGGCCAGGTCCATGTTATCCTATGGAAAAAAATGGTGCTATTGGTTCAAAGGTAAGTACTTTATTGTGGGAGTTGGCATTCCGGGGTTAGACTCGGGCGTCCCCCAGTGTCAAGGATGCACTCTTGTTAGACCCTCAGCAGCACTAAGGCGGCCGGGTGCAGAGGCCCAATTTTATCCAATAGGGGATAGGGGGCAGTAGCTGCTGACGAGCAGGCCACTGGGTTGTGGGAGCAAAGATCCTGGACTTAAGCTCAGGGCAAATGGGGGTTTAGGCCAGCACAAATGATGCACCCTCAGCGGCACTCGGGCTGCCGGGTGAAGAGTGCTGTTTTGGCGTCGGAAGCCCTGTAGCTTTCTATAGGGAGTCTCCGGTTTGCAAATGCACGGCAGGCTCGGGGACGAAGGTCTTCTGGGTGCGACCACCACTTGAAGTACGTTGGGAAGCTGGGGGTTTGTTAGGCACCAACGATTGGGCCACCCAAGGCCGTAGGGAGTCAGGTGTAGGGGTGCCTTTTAGGGTCGGATCTTCTTACCAGCTCATGGTCGCGGTGGGGGGACCTTCCGGTTTGAGGATGCAGGCAGGTCAGAGGTCGCCGGGCTCTCTGGTCAGGATCGCCTGGGAGACCACCTCTTGGTGTTGTGCCACTCAAACTCGGGCCGTGGGAGTTGGGTGCAGAGTGGTGCAAACTCACGGATCCTTGCGGAGCGGGAGTCTGTTTGAACAAATCCGGTGTTCACAGGAAACAGTCTTTGGGATTGAAGGCAGGCAGGTCCTCTGTGTTTCTCAAGGTTGCTAGCTACAGAACACCCGGGATTTCGCTGGGGCAGGTTCGAGGTGGGGACAGGCCGGTAGGGCTGGGTCCAAGTCAGGGGGCGTCACCCTCGTTAGCTTCGGCACGGCTGTTCGGTCCTTTTCTTCTTTTGGTTTGTCTGAGGAAGCAAGGTTCAGGGGTGCCCCTAAATACTAGCATTAGGGGCATTGCAGATAGGTAAACGTTTTGGACCAATGGGTCTCTTTCCAGGGGTGGGTACACCCCCTATTATGCCACCCTCCAGTGGAAGGGGGCATAAGCCTTTCCCTGGTTGGATGCCCCCCCCCCCCCCCCATCTGCAAGATGGCGGGGACCGAGTTGTGCTTCCTCGCCTCCCACCTGAGGGGTGGAGTTGGCAGAGGTGGGCACACCTCTCCCTCTCCAGCCCAAAGTGGGGGTCTGAACCAGTGGGGACCAGTTGCTGAAAGCAGCAAGTGGCCTGGGGAAGCTCACAAAGGCAGCAAGCCTTTGAAGCTTCCCCTTCGTGGACCCTGCCCATCCTGGGGGAGAAGGCTTAGCACCTCGTCCCAGGATGTGCATTGTTTCAGGCCCCAAAGAGTAGCAAGCTCTCGACCCAGCGGTCCAGAAACATCTGGTGGTGGCAGCTGAAAGCAGCCATTCGGCATTGACACTAGTGGTAGGACGTTTTTCAGGAGGCATCTGTAAGTTGCCCTCTGTGCATTTTTCATTAAATCCCAAACTGGCATCAGTGTGGGTTTAATGTGCTGAGATGTTTGATACCAAACTTCAGTTTCCAGTGTAGCAATTATGGTGCTGTGGAGTTCGTAATGAAACTCCCAGCACCATATATTCCGAATGGCAGCACTGCACTTACAATGTCTAAGAATGGACTTGGACACTGTAGGGGTACAGGGCTCATGCACCTGTACCCTCACCACTGGTAAAGTGCACCCAGCTAGAGGGGTGACTGATCTATGCCAGGGCAGTGTGTGCCATGTTGACTTCACTTTGTTCCGCACCAGGACACGCAGCCTGCAAAGGCAGTGTGCGAGTGTAATGGTACAGGGTCTTCAAGGATGGCACAATAAGTGCTGCAGCCCTTAGGTCTTCCCTGGTCACAGTGCCCTGGGTACCTGTAGTACCATTTACCAGGAGCTGACCTGTGGCCAGAGATGCCAATTGAGTTTTGTTTTCAATACAGGTTTTAGGGAAATAATATAGGCCCTGGGCACATGATTGGCAGGAGCCTAGGGCACACTCAAGTCAAAGCACATCAGCAGTTCAGCAAAAAGTGGGATCTACCATGCAGAAAGAGGGCACTTTCTCACACAAGTCAGTTGTAGTCTTCTATACCACGGCTGTTCGGTATTTCTTAGGTCATCGTATTTGAAGAGTCAAGGTTCATGGGCGCCCCTAAATACTAGATTTAGGGGTGTCCTGAGCAGTATGGATTTCTGGCATGGAAGAGGAAACAAAAGGTAGAAGAGTGGATTTGCTTGTGATTTAATACGCAGAAACAATAAGATCAGAAAAATTAAGTGAATGATGACTGACTGTCTAGAATATATACTAAAACTTTAAATCAGTGCTTAAAATTGCTCTTTTTTGCCAATGTGGCCTACTGTGCTCCATCCAAATATTTTATCGCTAAACATCACTGTATGGTGTCAAAAATACCAATAGCAAACAAAACAAGCATTGGCATAGCCAATAGGTCTTGCTTTTGGGACCTTATAAGTGTTTAGCCATGCAACAGCTGAGGTTGTTGCACCAAGGATATTGTGCTGCATAACTAAATACTTATAAGGTTCCAAAAGCGAGACCTATTGGCTATGCCAATGCTTGTTAAATTCTGTAATGACAACTTGAAGATGAACAGCCACGTGCACCTGATTGCAGCACTGAAAATCTCCCTGCACCACGATGTGCCTTTCCTCACTATTCCTTTAAAGACCCAGATTCTGCATTTCTGCACCCTTTATCATACGCATGGCTTGATTCTCATTTATGGCTGCTGCACCCTGCTGCTATGGCACTTACCTCAATATAACGCATATGCAGTAGAATTCTTTAAAAAGCAGAGGGACCCAACAACTAGCCTCAAGTTACAAGCTTTCTCCTCTGAAAAATAAATCTCAGGAGCAAATGAACAGGTATCAATCAGCACACTAAATGGAGTGAGATAAGGTGAGAGGGATGCAGAGACCAGGTTATTAAAAAGTGAAGCTGCAAAGAGAACTGAGGACAGAAATCTTGACATCAAGCTATACAAAGGGTCCAGAAGAAACGTGGTTGACTAGGACGGAGATATTTTTCAGTTAGCTTCCTCAGAAAAGGGTCAGGACTGCTCAAAATAAATAACGACAGTTTATGCACGTTTATGTAATTTGTTAGTCAATTTTTGATATTAAATAGAGTCTGTGACCCCAAGATTTTACGTTTTTGCTGCAGATATTCAAAAATTGTTCTGCATGGTTTCATTTTTTTAAAAAAAAATTTGAATTGTCTTTAAGTGTATAAACTCATAAAGAAGCATTTTTGTGCTAAGCCAACAATGCAAAGTGTTGCCAAGAGATACAGTTTAACATCTAGAAACAGCTAAGAGTGAGATTCAAAGAAATACAACAGGCAAAATAATTTTCCCATTCATATGTATTACAGTTGAGAATTTTAAGTGGGAGAAACTTAATAGTTTTGCTTGAACACTGATTTAAAGAATTCATCCATTCCAATCGGCACTGTCACACTGTCTTTGTCCACTGACTGGCTTTGGATTGTAGGATATTTTATGGGATGCAAAATCAGTTGGGAATGGCATAACTTATGCTGAAACCGTGCTCTCTCCAGCATCAATAAGAAGAGTAAAAACGTTTGGCTATTTCCTAGAAAAACATTCAGTGAAACCCAAACACAAAGCAATTGCCCAAATCGGGAACACATTTGTTCCTTTCCACAACACAGCAATAAACGCATTGCACGTCAATTATGGTTGCCTCCTTCCTCGTGGAAAAATAACCATTTATCCATTTTTTACATTCTGAAAAAGCCAGGCACAGCTAATCGTGAATTTATACAAAAATATTATTCTTTAATGTGGCAGTTTTGCCTCTTTTACCTATGATAATCCTTAGGGGTGGTTTAGACATCTCTAAAATAGGTTTGATGAGATTTTTTAGTTGCTGTATTACGATTGCTTTTCAGAGGGGAAAAATACCAGCGTCACCTTTTTTTAAAAACTATTCCCGACATACAAATATTGGCTAGATTCGTAAAATACTGAGTAGATGCACACCAACGGATTTTTAAAACAACATTTAGACTTCTCAACTGTAAAAACTTAGCAAAGTAGCAGTGGGAGCAATGACTGAACACGCATACCTGTCAGGTATAGAAATGCTGCCCTGACTTAACCATCACATTAAAAAAGAGACTGGATTAAATGTTTTGCAAATTTACAACAGGAAACGGCTCCTATGTTTTCACTTGCATGTAAGTAAAATGGTACATAACGACAGTGAAGTTAGATAAAGTAAAGGACTTTGTTTTACTGCATGTGAGTCGAGTCCCGATAAACGTGCAACATCATGTGGGTACCGCCATGCGCTGGGCTCCGTCTTCCCGGATGTTGCATCCATTCCGGAGTCTTCCCCCCTGGAGGACAGAGTGCTAGATGGCCATGTCCCGGACAGCACGATCTCCCTCATATACAAAAAATTGATTAACGATAGATCGTGTCTACTGACTAGTCTCCGCGAGGCTTGGGTTGCCGACGGGCTGGAGCTGGACGACGAGGATTGGATTTCCGCGGTGGCCTCTCCGAAAGAGGTGGCCATCCCGGCTCGCCTTCGTTTCGTCCAGCTCAAGATCCTTCACCGGGTCTACGTGACGGGGCCAAGGCTTCTACGTATGGGTTTTGCCGGTGATGGAATGTGTAAGCGTGGCTGTGGTGCGTTGGCGACTTTCATGCATATACTGTGGGAGTGCCCGAAGGTGGAGCGATTCTGGCGTGGTGTGCATGAGGTTCTACGAATGGTTACGCGTGTCGCGCTGCTGCCTGAAGCGAGGAGATGCTTGCTGAATGTCTGGGAACCAAATGACTACTCGGTCCCGCAGACGCGGTGGGTGACTCTGGGATACATGATAGCCAAGCGTGATATTGCTCAATTGTGGGGATCCCAGAGGCCCCCTGCGGTGTCGGCCTGGAAATAGCATATGGATTGGTGTATGTTTCGTGAAAAGGTGGTGTATGTGGCGAGGGGTAAGCCTGGGGCGTGGATGAAACTCTGGGGCCCCTGGAACGCCTACCGCGGGGGTATTTGTGAGCCGCCGCTGCTACCGGCGGCCTCGCCGGCTCCGTCTCCCTAGATGGCGCCCCTCCCTTGGCCGCGGGCGCGCGGTCCCCCAGTCCCTGATCTACTCCCGTCCCCCTCTTCAGAATTTTGCTGCTGGTTTGGATCCCCCACTGATGGAGCACGTGTTGTCACTTTGGATCGAGGGTTGCCTTGCGGTTGTGGTTTGTTTACGTTGTTTTGCTTTAAGAAAATGGAACCGTACTGTGGGCATGGAGCTGTGAGGCCTGCACCATTGATCACTCCTGTCTTCCTACTGTGCACCGCTGAGAAAATTTTTTTGCTGTATGTATGTAATATGCTTTTGATGCTCTAGCGGCCGGCCGTGTGGTTGTAGGCCCATACCTGTAACTTCTATAAACTGCAATAAACGGTTAAAAAAAAAAAAAAAAACAAAAAAAAAAAAATCATGTGGGTAAAACTCAGCGCTGCATGAGGCACTGAAACGCCCTTCCCTCACAGTTCTTACTCTGTGGTGCAGTTGAATATCCCCAGTGTTTACCTGGCGCTGAAGGGTCTCCGGCTGCTCGCGGTGCTCCTCCTGCTCGCCCAAAGGGCTGAGGCGAGGCTCTGTGCTCTGCTGCTGCGGCCAATGCTACTGCAAAACGTAGACTCGTTCAAAACAAGTAATGGCATGGAAGATGGGAGTTGTGTGTGCACGCGTGATGCGACCGTCAAGTGAAAGCAATCGCGGGCTGGAAGGGTGCCCGCGAGCGATGCACTTAATGAGCCATGACGGAAGCATGCACCCGTGCGCGTAAGCAAGCTCTAGGCCACAGTGGTAGCATTTTCTGAAGCCCTTACTAAAAGTCTCGCCAGAGCATCGCATGCGCTGGTTCAGGCGAGACCTAAAAACACCAGGAAAAACTATTACTCAATTAGACAGAGAGACACACACTAACCTTAACACCTTCCTCCACCTCTTCAATGTCAAACATTTTCTTTGTTTTTTTCTTCTTTTTCTTCTGATTGAAAAAGTTCAAGTCATCCAAATCATCCGCTGCATCTGGAAAACCAAAATAACACGTCATCTAAAACTGCCTCAGAAAGACAGAGTGCAACATGAACAGACCCCAATGTAGTAGGAAACTTAAGCACAACATGCAAAGCAATGGACTTGGTATCTGTTTTGATTGTCAAAATTAGGATCTATTAGAACACAGGTTGAACACCACTGTTAACCAAAATATAGTATGCTTTGTGGAACCCTGATTCCACTTAATTCATTGAGCGCACATATTGTACAGTAACTTTACAAATTACTTTTGCCAGTCCCAATACGTTAAAATTAGCCACTGTGTTTATAAACGCACTAACAAATTGGTAGACTGTACTTGCAAATAATTATGCGGCATTTCTAGAAAAAGTGTCTGTAAAGGTATTACCCATTTTATTCATGTTCATAAATAGCAAGTTATGTACTTCCAGTAACGCTCTTTCTGGCGGATACTTTAACCACAGATGCCTCACATTGTGAATGCCCCTAGATGCCAGATTATCTGAAAATCTCAAACATTCTCTTGCATGCCAGTAGGTGGAATTGTGCAGCTCTGCGTCTGGTCAGTCCTGCCCTCGAATTCGACGTCAGGGTCACAATGTAATCGCCCTCCCCAACCCCTATGCATCGATGTTAGACTCTTTCTAATATCGGTCTGCGCCACTTAGGAATCAGATTGTGCTAGTGTGCAGATCTCCAAGTTGAAATGTTTTGAGTAAGGAGAGCATCACAAAGTTATTGAAGGCATTTTAAAGAATTCGTTGACACAGATGTCCCTAATATTGTCATAATGAACGTTTTATCCGTCATATGGGGAAAATTACATTACAAGGATATATAACTCTCCAATGAGAACTCTATCAGATGTGGTTTGAAGCACATTTTAAATCAATCTACATATTGGCAAGCCGGTTAATCCATATACACAGCCGTAAAACTGCCACGTGCTTTACAAAGAGAATCCTTTCAAGTCCTGTTTGAAGCGGGCTCAAAATATATTTACATACCAGATAAGCCAGTATACTGGTGTGTACATTAGCAGCGCCTGTCGCACACTCTAAAGACATTGGACGCACCCCTACAATTTGATGAATGTTTTAAACAAGAAGGTCCTGAAGAAGGTGGTCTGCAGAACGTTGTTTACCAACAAAACGCGCGTCGACCACGTTATATGCGCTCAGCCCACCACAGGGTCAAGGAGACCGAGAAACATCTTTTTCCCTTCTGACCGGATTGTATGCGGGTTGAATGTTGTAGGTATGCATGTATGTTAGCTATTTCTGAGTATTGATTCTGTTTAGTAGATAGGGGTCCACTGTTGATCATCATATGCTAATGTATGAAATTTTAGCATGTTTCATGAAATGTTTAAAAAAAAAAAAAAAAAACATTGCACACCAACAAAATAATTGATGTTGAATAAGGGAAATGCTACTTACCAGTATGCATCTGTTCTTGGCATGTATAGCTGCAGATATACACACTAGCATTAGTAGATTGCCATCTGGTGTTGGGCTCGAATGCTTGCACCTTGTTGTTGTCTTGGAAGAAATCTTTGTAATCACGAGAGAGGCAACTCCTCCCTTGGACGATAGTGCGCATGGGCATCAACTCCATCCTTAGATTGTTTTTCGCCATGATGGGAAATGATGGAGTTAGAAGAAGGAAAAGAGATGTCCTTGTGTGTATATCTAAGTAAGTTAGAACTGGAACAGACACAGGTCCCGGGGAGGTGGGTGGGCGTGTGTGGATCTGCAGCTCTACATGCCAAGAACTGATGCATTCTGAAAAGTAGCATTTCCCATTCGAGGCATATCACACACTAGCATAGACTATACAGCAGTATCTCCCCTAGCGGTGGTCACCTGTATCGGTTGCAGTAGTTTGTAATAAAGTTTTAAGGACAGCTTGCCCCAGAGAAGCTTGTTGCTTTGCTTGCAGGTTAACACAATAGTGTTTAGTGAAGGTGTGTGTTTTAGACCATGTGGCTGCCTTACAAATGTCTAAGGGAATGTTCCCTAAGAATGCCATGGAAGCCCCTAGTTTGCATGTGGAATGCGCTCTAGGGGGAACTGTTCATGTGCGTTTAGCTTTTTGGTAGCATATTTGGATACATTTAACTATCCACCTTGCAATCCCAGATTTGGAGATGGGGGGTTACCCTTATGTGGTGGAGAGAAAGCTACAAACAATTGTTTTGCGAAAAGATTTAGTTCTGTCAATATAATAAAGGGCTCTTTTAACATCTATGGTGTGAAGAGCCCTCTCCGCTACGGAGTCAGGGTTTGGAAAGAACACTGGTAACGCCACTGACTGGTTAAGATGAAAAGGAGATATGACTTTTGGAAGGAATTTTGGATTTGTCCTGAGAACCACTTTGTTACCATGTAATTGTAAGAATGGTTCTTGTATGGTTAAAGCCTGGATCTCACTCACTCTTCTGAGAGATGTGATTGCAATAAGGAAAGCTACTTTCCATGTAAACGCATCTTGAGATAAGATATTGCTTCACAACAGCCGTGAAGCAGGCGATCCAGTCCGGATTGGCTGTCCTAAAAGGCAAAGGGGGGGGGGGGTTGAGGGATAACAAAGAAGCCTAATTTTCAATGGAAGGCCACCGTTTACCATAAACGATGACGCCTTCCAAATGAAAATGAGGGGCGGGGCTTCAAATCCCCTTCTGAAATGTCCTTCGTCAAAAGAAGTCTCGCAGAGCGAGCAGCGCGCATGCGCTGAAACGCAGATCTGCGAGCCCTAAAAATATGTATTATCTATAACACTCTAGTATTCTCTACACGAGGATAGAACACAAATCAAATAATACTGTTGCAAAGAATCAAACGTAAGTAGCACAATAAAGTGGGCTCCCGGGGGAGACCAAACCATATCCTAAATAAGTGGTATAAGAACCACGACTAAGGACTAGACCAAGTCTAGAAGATGTAGAATCGCTGGGACCCCAAGGAACCACCCAAGGTGAATAAGTAGGGACCCCACGGAGGACGGCTGCAGAGTGAGAACACGACCACATGCTCCGTGCAATTCAATGGGAAAGTCTTGGTTGGAAAATCAGATTAAGGACCCTTCCCAGCAGATTACAAAAACAACCAGTAGAACTTAAGAGTTTGGAGAGCCACCCCACCTGTGGATACCTTTGTACCAGAGTTACCTATCCCAGAGGAGCCGGGTGCACAGGTGCCTAGTGGCGTTGGAAACCCTCGTCGTTCTTTATGGATGTTGACAAAGAAATGCTGCTGCTGGAAAAAAGGAAGGTGTCCGGTGGAATCCAAACGTGGATTCTAGATGAGAAGAACCTGAAAGCAGAGGGGACAGAGTCGGGGTCACTTTAGAGTGACCAGGCACTCGGTAGACGAATGCCCACTAATGACAGGTGCTTCAGGTGTGTTGACTGATCTGGACTCTTCAGCTGTGTGGACCAGGAGACTTCTTGGACGAACAGAAGCCTGATACGAGCTGTCCCACTAATAATAATAAGTGCTGAGGGGTCGGTGTCCGGCAGGAGCACCAACAAGTCTTGGCAGCAGCAAACAACGTAGATGGTCAAATTCGGTGTCGATCTGGTCCAGCAAGGACAAGGAGACTCTCCAAAAGCAAAGGGAGTAAGGGAAGGCCTGGAGCAACCAGGGGGGACAAATAAAGTAAAGTTGACCCTCAAGTGGACCCACAGGCCGGAGGCACCGGAGTCGAAGGGATCTCAGGCGGGAACCCAATGATGAAGCAGGTCACCAACTAGGTTGGTGAGTGAGGGTTCATTTAAATAAAGCGGTTTCTCCTCGTGCTGCCCTAGTAATTCCCTCTTTTCTCGCTCTTTTGTGGTTATAAAGTATATTAGTCAGGGGGACGAAGAGTGAAAATTCCCTCACTCTAGATCCATGGTTCCCAAACTGTGCGCCGCGGCACCCCGGTGCGCCGTAATGAGCAGCCAGGGGCGCCGCGACCACAATGTAGAAAAGTGAAGCGAGCTGAGCGAGCGGAAGCCAAAAGATCCCACCTGCAAAAACTGGGGACATGGTCTGTTCCTCGAGGCGCACTGTCGCGATACCTGCGTACGTACGTATACGCGTCGTACGCGCGTTCACAGGCGTCGGAGGTAGTCTCCATTACTGGCATATGCATGCCATACGCAGCTCTGGCATTAGAGGGGAGTTACTGCTGCCGCCTTCTGCCGCCCGCCGCTTTCCACCGCCGGCCGTCTTCTGCCGTTCCCACACAATAAGGTAAGTGAAGTTCGAGTGTTCGTGCAGTGAAGAGACAACGGACTGCATGTGCTGGGCAGCTGGTAACACTTCTTCAGTCACTGGAAAAAGTGTCTTTTGCTGTTAAAATGAATCACGCAGTTTTATCGAGGGCCCTCACACTGAGAGGAGAACTCCAGGAAAGAGGGCCCCACGTTAATGTGTGACGTGGCGTACAAATCTGCAGCTTCAATACCAATTTCTTTATTTGATTTTTATGCCTTTTATCCTTGCCACAGTCGCATTTAAACTCTCTGTAGTGTAACCAGATACGTGTCTGTCCTTACCATTACTATCTATTTACTGCACTCGCTATCTGATTTACTGAATAGGTTTTTTTGTGCGAATTAGGAATTCTTGCATCCCCCTCATTGTGTCCTGTGTTCATCATGTGGACCCTGTTCTCTCTATTCTCTGCTTGAGCTGCCTGGTTACCTAATGCCTGCATGTGGCCTTTGACCAAGGCCTATGTTACTTCTGCCTGTGTGATCTTTAGTGGCAGCTGGCCTGAGACTTCCTTTTACCTGAGCGACTCATGTGTATTGCAGCATCTCTTTGCTGATAATGGGATGTAAAGATAAAGATGTTTCCATTGTTTGCAATCTTTAAATCCACTGTCACCAGATTTTACTCTGAAGGGCCTGGATGCCCCTACCTACATTTATCAGATTATTTTGCCTCCAGAGTTAATGATGCCACCACTACTTTGGGAAGATTTGGCCTCATTGTACTGTCTGAATGAATGCAAGATTTGTTTATTTGAGATCTAGTGTTTTAAACAATAAATTAAAATGCATCATTTGAACATAAACAATGTATAACAAATCATTTAAATAAAGTAATCTAATCCTTGTACAGTTAACTAGAGAACACAGCACTTCTCAGGGGGTCCTTTAGAGAATGTTGAATTGTTTGCGTTAACACCACTATATCGAAATTGTGTTACCGCAGCCGTTCATGGTGATATTATTGCAAATTTTGTTTCTGATGTGCAATTCACTCCAGATAGAAGTGTTTGTATATTTTCCCTCCAGAGGCACAGAGTTGCATCAGCTGTCTGCGGGGGCTATCAGGTACAGATGTTCAATTCATTGAAGTGAAAGCACCACATTTGTTTAACAGCAATACCACTTGCTTCACATTAACCGTTTTTTTACTGTTCAACTTGTCTAAATGCACGCCTCTGAGAGCACAGCACTGACATTCCAGCAAATATCGAGGAAACTCCGGTGATTAATGTTCTTCGTAGAGAGAGGAGTTTTTTCTAGGGGAAGTTTGAAATCATTTATGGTAGCACAGAGTGTTAATGTGCCTGCTGCAAAGAATGTGTACCATGCACATCACACAGTGGAGCTAGTTTAAATAGGTCAGTGCCTTTGTCAGATCTTTTGGTTAAAAGCAGTGTAGATGTTAAAATCCTAACATGGGACAGTGAGCTAATAACTGTCATTCAAGAGCTGCATGCAAACAGTCAATGTATGGATTAGATAGAGCACTATGATGTTTTCCTCCATCTTTCATTATTCTAATGTTTCAAAAAGGGGTCATTTCAGTTAAAAAAAATTCCTAATTATTAAATGTAACCCCCAACCCTGGGGTTATAGTTTAAATTCTGAGTCTGTGCCTCTCCAGACTAAGCACTCTTAAACTATACGGTCTACCAGTATGGATGACATGTGACTTACCTTGTAATCCTCTGGCTTATGAAACATTTCCTATACACTAATTTACACACATATGATTGATTGTCTCTGTGTAATGGGTGTGTGATAAGTGCCCTGACACCTTACACTGCTATAGGTGGCACTATACAACTAATTAAATATATCTGAGAGAGAGTGGTCATGGAGACTTGAGGGGGGCACTGCTAAAGGGTGGCAGTGATGGAATCTGTGGGGGGCGCCCATGAGGGGCAACAACAAACATTGTCGCACTGGGCACCACCAGTTCTAAAGCCGGACCACCCAGGCATCCTGCGCTGTTTTATCATTTATACCCGCGTACTGATTTATACATTTGAGCCTGCAAAATGGTTCTGCGGAGGAGAATACGGGCAAGTCAGCCTTCCAAACCCGCATTTATTCCTCCTGGCACAGTAAGCAGCCTTTCTAAATTATTTTCCACCCATCCATGACATTTGTGTCTTTAAAGAAAAGCGCATCAATGCCTCAGGTTTTCATCCCCAAAGAGGCCAAATGTGTTTCTATTTGATTTCACGCTGGTTTAAACCTTGCTTATATGAACTAAGTCAGAGCTGCTCATGTTTTCTATTGTTGGTTCCAACCGCTGGGCTAAATTGCAGCAAACTTACAATTTGCCATTTTATTTGACCTTAGACATCATTAGAAACCTGAATGCTCTTTCTGTCTGTGCGGGGTACCAATAAGAATAATAAGTCCAAATGGTCACCATCATCATGGGCTACTATTGCAAACTAACAGAAATTATAGATCCATCATTAGGCAGAGAATAACTTTAGTTCTACTTATACTTGTCTTACCTGGATGTTTTGTACTCCAGGCTTATTATTCCGTGGAGACTGTGGATGAGACCTGGAAGGAACCTGGAAATACTTCAGCAAAGGAAAAGAAACGACGACCAGGGACTTTTCAGATAGAAAGACGAGAGGAACTGATTCCCATCTTTGTGATTGACAATGAAGAGATTTCTAATGCCAAGTTCGTCTGAGCAAGGTGAAGTTGCAGGTTCTCCTGACAAAAAAAAAAGAGGACGGGAAACGAAAGGCCAAGTACAGAAAGTACGATGACGGGTATTTGGATTATGGTTTCACGTGTGTTCAGGTTAATAACGAGGACCGTCCTCAATGTGCAATCTGTTTGAAAGTTTTGGCTCTGGAATCCATGCTGCCAAGTAAACTTAAGCGACATCTTGAAAGTCTTCACCCACATGTGGTCGGAAAGCCAAGGGATTTTTTTGTAAGAAAAGTTGCAGAAGCCAAACTACAAAAGTCCACTTTCTCAAAACAAACCAAAACTAATAGTAACGCCCTCCTGTCTTCATATAAAGTTGCCTATCTAGTTGCACAGAGTAAAAAACCCCACACAATTGCAGAAGAGCTGATTTTGCCTGCTGCTGTTGAGATGGTAACAATCATGATCGGCGAAGATGCGGGTAAACAGCTGCTGAAAGTGCCTATTTCTAATAATACTATCAGCCGGAGGATAAATGATATGGCTGAAGATATTAACGATCAGCTCATCTGTAATCTAAGAGGCAAAGACTTTGCACTCCAGTTGGATGAGGCAACAGACAACCACAAAGACACCCATCTTATTTGCTATGTCAGGTTTCTATACGAAAAACAAATTGTTGAGGATTTGTTGTTCTGTAAAGAAATCAAAGGTGGAACTACAGGTCAAGACTTGTATGCGGTTGTGGATGATTTCATGCAACAGAATCAAATTGACTGGGAGAGATGTGTTGGAGTTTGTACAGATGGGGGCCGTTCAATGGCAGGATGCTACCAAGGACTTCAAGCTCGCATACGATCTAAAGCTCCTAATGCTGTTTGGACACACTGCATAATTCACAGAGAAGCACTGGCAGCAGGAAACCTCAGTGAAGAACTGCATGGTATTCTGAAAATTGTCACCAGAGTGGTAAATTATATTAAAACAAGACCATTGAAAGCAAGATTTTTTGCTAAACTGTGTGAGGACATGGGTGCGGAACACTCATGTCTCTTGTTCTACAGCAGTTCTCGGTGGCTGTCTCTAGGTAACTCCCTGCTTAGGGTGTATGAACTGAGGAATGAAATATACTCATATCTACAGGATGATGAACATTGTTTTGCTGACAAGTTTATTGATGCAGACTTTGTAATACAAATGGCTTTTCTTTCTGATCTATTTGAAAAACTGAATGCACTGAACAAGTCCTTGCAATGCAATAATACTAACATCTTGCAACTGTCAGACAAAGTTTCAGGCTTTAAGAAGAAAGTGATCCTTTGGAAAAGCAGTGTAAGCAAAGGGGACTATAAATGTTTTCCTTCATTGGACCAGTTCCTGCAGGAGAATGAGATGGCGTTAAAGGAGGAACTGAGGACAGTTTTTGTTCTGTATTTGTCTCAACTGCGTTTCTACCTTGATAAATATTTTCCAGAGGATGAAGTGGAGCCAATAAAATGGGTGAGAGACCCCTTCAATGCTGAGATACCTCAGCATTTCAACAATGAGGAAGCAGAACAGCCTATTGATGTTTCAAGTGACTCAACATTGAAAGTAAGGTTCCAGTCTCAGTCACTGCTTGAGTTCTGGTGCCAAGCTGGAGATGAATATCCAATGATAAGCAAGAGCCCTGCATGTTTTGATCCCTTTTGCTACTTCGTACCTTTGTGAAGCTGGTTTTTCAGCAGTTGCAGTGATAAAGTCTAAATATAGGGCAAAAATTAACCTTGAAAAAGAAATGCGTGTTGCGATCTCAAAAATAACTCCAAGATTTCAGGAGTTATGTAAGGAAAAACAAGCACATCCATCTCACTAGGATTTGTAAGGTAAATTTCGGACTCTGTTTTACCTGTTCATTGAAAAGATATTTTATTATATAGCAATTTGGGAACGATTGTTGTGTGCTTAAAAAAAGTTGCATTGAAACATATTTGGCTATTAATCTTGTATCGTTTCACACTTAACTAAGTTTTATTAAACAGCTGTTATCTTCGTATTTTGTTACAAATATGATTATACTATCTTCATTGCATCCCAATTAATTTAAGGAAGACAACAGGAAGTACTCCTGAGGTCGGGCTTACATCCCCCCCACCCGCAAAAAAATGTTGGGGAGCCACGGCCAACTGCCAATTAGGTCAAGGGAGCCACGGGTCAAAAAAGTTTGGGAACCACTGCTCTAGATGTTAATATAGACTTGCGGATTTAGCCAGAGACTATTGGTGAGCAAATCCGGTGCTCAGGTGAATCAAGAGTTTTTTTCCCGAGGATGGCAGGGGAGGTCCTTCGGGTTCTTGAGGTTACTGGCTGCAAGACACACCGGAGTTTCACTTCTGCAGGTTAGTGATGGGGACAAGCCGGAAGGGCTGGGGCCAAGTCAGTGGGCGTCCTCGTCCTCTTAGCTTTGGCACAGCCTTTTCGGTCCTTTTCTTCGTAGTCTATACTTGTCTGAAGCAGCAAGGTTCAGGGCTGCTCCTAAATTCTAAATATAGGGGTGTTACAGGTAAGCAAAAGGTTAGGACCAATGGGTGCCCATCATGGGGTAGGTACACCCCATATTATGCCACCCTCCAGCGGGAGGGAGATATGCCTCACTCTTGTTGGCTGGGTCCCCCCCATCTGCAAGATGGAGGGACAGAGTTGTGCTTCACCTCACCTCCCTTCCTCACTGCCTCACTTAGTTTTCCCACCAATTCCCCCACCTAAAGTGGGGGGGGGGGTCAGAACCGGTGGGGACCAATTGTTGGACGCAGCAAAAGTCCTCGGGAAGGTCACAAAGGCCGGGAAGGTCACAAAGGCCGGGAAGGTCACAAAGGCCGGGAAGGTCACAAAGGCCGGGAAGGTCACAAAGGCCGGGAAGGTCACAAAGGCCGGGAAGGTCACAAAGGCCGGGAAGGTCACAAAGGCCGGGAAGGTCACAAAGGCCGGGAAGGTCACAAAGGCCGGGAAAGTCACAAAGGCCGGGAAGGTCACAAAGGCCGGGAAGGTCACAAAGGCCGGGAAGGTCACAAAGGCCGGGAAGGTCACAAAGGCCGGGAAGGTCACAAAGGCCGGGAAGGTCACAAAGGCCGGGAAGGTCACAAAGGCCGGGAAGGTCACAAAGGCCGGGAAGGTCACAAAGGCCGGGAAGGTCATAAAGGCCGGGAAGGTCACAAAGGCCGGGAAGGTCACAAAGGCATAGAGCCTTTCAAAGCTTCCCCTTCGTGGACCCTGCCCATCCAGCAATCACCACCCTCTGGAACCCACCTGGAAGGAGCTCTAGTCCCACAGCTGTTAGTAAGCACAGTGCTAAGAAGGTGTATCACAGAGAACTAGGTGAGCCCTTCCAGGGGAGGCGGGTGGGTTGCATGTGAATCTATGATACCAATACTGGTTAACTGCAGTTACAGGTAAGGAACGCATTCCTTATCCAGTATTAGGGTATCTTTCATAGATTCACATGCCTGAATCAGAGTAGTAAGCAATGATAAGTTGGATGGTACAGCATATAAAATTTCACCAGATAATAACATATCAATGTAAGACATAGAAAGTACCACAGGTCAATCAAAGAAACCATTGTGGAACACAATAGATAAATGTGCGTGTAAAAGAAAGGATGGTGGGATGAAAAAAGGGCTCACCTCTATCGAAACAGATGACGCAACACCGCCTGTCCCACTGCAGCATCCTTCATGAGTTTCGTATCCAAGCAGTAATGCCTGGTACATGTATGTGGCGTCTTCCATGTTGCCGCTCTGCAAATGTCTGTGATAGGGACACCCGCAAAGAGTGCCATGGAAGTAGACATCGCCCTAGTGGAAAGGGCTCGAAGAACAAGTTACTTACCTTCGGTAACGATGTATCTGTAAGAAACATTAGTTAGTTAGATTCCTCACCTTAGAATATCCCCAGGCGTCAGGCTGGATCCGGAAAGATTTTGTCAGCAATACCCCTTGCGCATCGCTAGGCGTAGTCTGCGGCTCCGCGTCCGTCGCCGGGATGACGGAGTACTTAGACGCCGCCCTCGCGTGCTGACGTCAGTTCTTGTACATAGCTTTCCGCGCCAGGAACACAGAGCCATGCAAGAGACCGACACTGGTGCCAAAAATTCTAGGGCCCTGAAAAGGATAGCCTTAACCCTAGATGTTGGTTCGCAGAACTGGGAGGATGGGTGGGTCGGTGAGGAATTTAACTAACGTTTCTTACAGATACATAGTTACCGAAGGTAAGTAACTTGTTCATCTGAAAGAAACACGTTAGTTCGATTCCTCACCTTAGAATAGATACCCCAGCAATACCATCCCCGGTGGTGGGTCTGCGAACCAAGATCACACCAGAAAGTCCTGGAGAACAGAATGGTCAAAGAAGCCATCTCTCCGGACTTGGCTGTCCAGGCAATAATGCTTGGCAAACGTGTGCAGGGAGGCCCACGTTGCCGCCCGACAGATGTCCTGCAAGGGGACTCCCTGACCCAGGGCAGTAGTCCCCGCTGTGGCCCGGGTGGAATGGGCTCTCAGCCCTACAGGAGGGTCCTTTTTAGCCAAAGAGTAACAAGCTTTTATACACAATACGACCCACCGCGAGATGGTCTGCTTGTGTACTGCCCTCCCCTTCTTAGCACCCACGTATCCAACAAAAAGCTGGTCGTCCACCCGGAACTGTTTGGTGCGGTCCAAATAAAAGGACAGCGCCCGTTTTGGGTCTAGACGGTGGAGCCTCTCTTCCTCTTTCGAAGGATGTGGAAGCGGAAAGAAGGTGGGCAACGTGACAGATTGCCCGATGTGAAAGGGAGTCACCACTTTCGGAAGACGAGTCCGAAGGACAACCTTGTCCGCATGAACAGAAAGAAAAGGAGGCTTAGACGACAGAGCCTGGAGCTCACTGACCCGTCTAGCCGAGGTGATAGTTACCAGGAAGGCAGTCTTAAGAGTTCGAAGACGAATGGGACAATTGTGAAGAGGCTCAAAGGGAGCGCACATCAGAAAGGTCAAGACCAGATTCAAATCCCACTGAGGCATTACGAAGGGGACAGGAGGAAACATGTGAGTAATGCCTTTGAGGAAACGAGAAACAGGGGATTTGAAAAGAGAAGGCTGATCAGGAAGCCTTAAGAAAGCAGAAATAGCTGAAAGATAACCTTTTAGGGTGCCCAGAGCAGAGCCCTGCTGGGCCAAGGAAAGAAGAAAGAGGAGAACCTCAGAAAGAGGGGCAGAAAGGGGATCCACAGCCTTTGCTGTGCACCATGCCACAAATTTGTTCCACCTGCAGGCGTATACAGTCTTAGTGGAGGGACGCCTGGCTGCCAGAACAACATCGCAGACTTCAGGAGGCAAGTCAAATGGCATCAACTGTCACCGCTCAACCTCCACGCATGGAGGTGGAGACTGGACAGATTCGGGTGGAAGACCGTCCCCCCTGCTGCTGCGACAGAAGGTCCTCCTGAAGAGGCAGTCGTATCGGGGGATCGATTGACAGAGTAGCTCGGGATACCAGTACCTTTGTGCCCAATCCGGAGCCACCAAGATGACTTGGGCCCGGTCGCGCCTGATCTTCAGCACTCTGGGCAGAAGTGGTATAGGCGGAAAGGCATACAACAGACCGCAACTCCACTCGTGACGAAGGGAGTCCCCGAGCGAGTGCCGCCTTGGAAACTCCAACGCGCAGAACTGCGGACATTACGCGTTCCCTTCGGTGGCGAATAGATCTAACCAAGGCTCTCCCCACTGCAGAAAGAGACCTTGCGCCACGTCAGAGTTTAGACGCCATTCGTGTTCCATTAAGCACCGGCGGCTGAGTTAGTCTGCTCTGGCGTTCAGAGAGCCCGCCAGATGTTGAACCACCAGGGTGATGCCCTGATGTTCCAGCCATGTCCAGAGGCACAGAGCCTCCTGACAAAGGGTCCACGACCCCACCCCGCCCTGTTTGCTGCAATACCACATGGCGGTGGTGTTGTCCGTGAACACCTGCACTATACCTCCCCGGACAGAGGGAAGGAATGCTTTCAGTGCAAGTCGGATCGCCCTCAGCTCCAGAAGGTTGATATGGAGCCGGGACTCCGCCGGAACCAGAGTCCTCTGATCTCCGCCTCCCCCATGTGGGCCACCATCCCAGGAGTGACACATCCGTCACTACTACGTGCTCCGGTTGGGGTAGGGAGATGGATCTGCCACTGACCCAATCGCGGTCCGTGAGCCACCACTGCAACTGCTTCACAGTGCCCTCCGAGATCAAGACATGGTCAGACAGGTTGCCCCGATGCTGAGCCCACTGAAACTTTAGGTCCCACTGCAGAGCCCGCATTCGCCACCTGGCGTAATGCACTAACAGGATGCAGGAGGCCATCAGACCCAGAAGCCGCAGCACCAACCTGACCGAAACCCGGGATAGAGGCTGAAAGATGGGAATCTGAGCATGAATATCCCGGATCCGCTGTTCCAGCGGATAGGCCCAGAACTGCGCAGAGTCCAGAACCGCTCCGATGAAGAGGAGCTTCTGGGAGGGACTCAGGTGCGACTTTGGCACATTGATGGAGAACCCCAGTAAATGCAGGAGGTCGGCCGTAGTCTGGAGGTGGGAGATTACTTGCTGGGGCGAGCCCGCCTTCAACAGCCAGTCGTCGAGATAGGGGAAGACTGGAACCCCTGATCTGCGCAGATGAGCTGCGACCACCGCCATCACTTTCGTGAACACCCGAGGGGCACTGGTGAGGCCGAAGGGGAGCACGGTGAACTGAAAGTGCTCCTGACCCACCATGAATCGCAGGTAACGCCAGTGGGCCAGCAGGACGGGGATGTGAAAATAAGCGTCCTGCAAGTCCAACGCTACCATCCAGTCTCCAGGGTCTAGGGAAGCCAGAAATTGAGCTAAGGTGAGCATCTTGAACCTATCCTTACGGAGGAAGGCGTTGACGCTCCTGAGGTCCAAGATGGGGCGTAGGCCCCCTTTGTCCTTCTTGGGAACCAGAAAGTAGTGGGAATAGCAACCACGACCTACTTCTGGACCAGGAACGCACTTGACAGCCACTTTGGCCAAGAGGGCCGTAACTTACTCCCACAGAAGATTCAAGTGATCCCCCGACATAGGGTGGTACGGCGGTGGCATGGCTGGAGGGTTCTTCTCGAAGGGTAGGGAGTAGCCCCTTCGGACGATTTGCAGCACCCACCTGTCCGACATGATGGAACGCCAGTGGAGCAGGTGATGGCGAACTCTGCCGCCCACTGGCGTGGAATGGGTCTGAAAGCTCAGACTAGGAGGGCTTTGAGGCGGATGTTGCCGGGGTGGATGTGGACTGACCGGCACGTTGTCCCCCAGTACCGCCTCGGCGGAATCCACGTCCGCGACAGCGTGCAGGTTCGTTCTGCGGCCAGTGGCTAGACGGACGTGAGGGGGGGGGGCGCCCCTTCCTTGGCCACGAAAGGCGGAAGTTTGCAGCCGCGGGCCGAGAGACCCAAGGACTTGGCCGCAGCCCGGGAGTCCTTAAACGCACCAGTGCACTCAAAGGTAATCAAAGGGCATATCCATGAGGGTACTCTGGACATCCCCCCCCCCCGAGAAAGACGTGGACCGCAGCCAGGCGTGGCGACGGAGCGCCACCGTGGTTGACATCGCCCTACCCAGCGAGTCCGTAGTGTCTAGTCCACATCGTATGGCATGTCGTGCTGCATCTCGCCCGTCGGCAAGCGCCTGGGTGAGCCGTGACCGGACCTCCTCCGGACACAAGGGCAGCACGTCCTCCACCGTATCCCACAGAGAGTGGGAAAAAGAGGCAAGCAGTTTTCAAGGACCGCAGTCCCAAACTAAGGGAAGAGAACAGCTTCTTTCCGAACTGTTCCAGCCTCTTGGATTCCCGATCCGGAGGAGCGGACGGGAAGGAGGATTGGGAAGTAGAGGCCTGGATAACCAGACTCTCGGGCGTGGGGTGTTGGGACAGAAAACTGGGGTCACCCGGAGCTGGGCGGTGGCGCCGGGCCACGTTCCGATCCACAGGAGGCACTGTGGCGGGCTTGGACCAGGTGCCCTGAAGAACGTCCACTAGTGCCTCATTGAACGGCAGCAGAGGCTCCGAGGAGCTTGCTGGCGGTTGAAGCACTTCAGTGAGGATGTTAGTCCTCACGGCCACAACAGGCAACTCCAGCCCAAGGGCTTCGGCCGCCTTGCGCAGCACCAAGGAAAAAGCTGCACCTTCCTCCGAGGCCACAGACGGAGGAGAGATGAAACCAGCGTCCGGGGAGGTGTCCAGACAACTGGCATTCCCCCAGTTCATCTGCCCAGTCCTGTGATAAAGCGGCCTGTCTGGCAATAGGGTCCTCCGAGCCCTCCCAGTCGTCCTCGGGGAATAACCAGAGCCGGGCGGTAGAAGAGATGGTCATCCATCGGCGTCGAAATGCGCCGCACCGGGGCTGAACCAGGGAACGGCGTCGTCCGGAGACGGCGCCAGATGTGGAACCGGTGTCAGCGGAGGCGGCGTTGTGAGGTCGACCGGCGCCGGCAGAGATCCAGGCCTGGATCCCTCAGGGACCTGCGGCGTCAGAACCGAAGTAGTCGACGGCGCCGTAGTCGACAGCTCGAGAGGTCGCCCAGTCGAGCCCGCGGGGCCCAAAGGCACGCCGGCAGGCGTCAACGGCGGAGCCAGGCTCCTCATGGCCGAGAGAAAGGCACTGATCTCCGCCGGCGTCGCGTCAGTCCCAGGGACCGGTGGGTATAGGGACAGACAGCAGAGCCGTGGGGGTGGAACCACCCTGACCCTCGACGGAGTCGCGCGACCGGCGAGGAGAGTCCGACGAGCGGTGTCGCCTCTTGGACTTCTTTGAGCACTTCGACTTACCTGAAGACTTCGAGCCCGATGAGCGGTGATGGTGGCTGTGGCTCAGAGTGCCGAAGCTCGAGAAGCTTACGGGACCGCTCCCGCCTAGCCTTCGAGGTCAAGGCACGACTCCGCATGGTGGTCGGCCCCCAGGTAGTAAAGGCATAGCGATGGTGGTCCGTCACCGACATCAGTCGGTGACACGAGTCACAGGCCTTAAATCCATGCATCCACCCGGCACCAGAGTCGAGTCGACAGACCAAAAGGAGTCAAAAAGTTTAGTCAAAAAATGACTCCAGCGAATGTCCAAACTATCATTTGAAGAACCCAACGGTCCGTTTCCAATCGCGTAAGAAGTGGGAAATCCTTCCTCCAACTTTGAAGGGTGGAGAGGAGATGGAGACCGGCAGTAGAGAAAAGTCATTGCTGCCGGGCTGCGTCCTTCTGTCGTCCTCCTTTTCCTCGAAAGGAGGTTTTAGTGTAGGAGGATTGCTGTTGTTGGTACTGTGGCCGATATTGTTGGTTGGAGGAGGAATAGGAAGACCAATAGTGTTGGTAGTCTCTTCTGGTGGAAGATTGACCTCTACCCCTTGAGCCACGAAAAGGGTTTTCTTTTTTTTTTTTTTTTTTTAAATGGAAGGGTACCTAAAGTCCTAGCCGTGTCGGTATCCTTTTTTATACCCTGAAGACCCTCATCAATATGCGTGCCAAAGAGAAGCT
Source organism: Triturus cristatus (assembly GCF_964204655.1). Taxonomy (NCBI): domain Eukaryota; kingdom Metazoa; phylum Chordata; class Amphibia; order Caudata; family Salamandridae; genus Triturus; species Triturus cristatus. Next base: position 1,302,016,758 of record NC_140590.1, on the reverse strand, counting down.
GACCATCGTAGGGCATGTCTAGAATTTTTGTCTGGACTTCCAGCCGGAATGAAGTTGCATTCAGCTAACCTTGGCGTCCTAGTATAGCAGCGCCAGCTAGTTGACAGAAGCCAGTAGAGGCAATATCCATCGCACAATCGATCTCGGAAGCCGAACGTTCGCCCTCCAGCAAGTTCTTCTTCGCTTCTTCCCTAGAGTCATCCGGCAAGGCTCCCAAGTATGGAGCAATGTCCGCCCACATCTGCCTGTTATAGCGCCCTAATAATGCTAAGGAATTTGACACACACTGTCAATGCAAAACGTTTTCCAATATTGTCAAGTCGTCTGCCTTCTTAGTCAGGAGGAGCGGACAGTGGCGCAGAAGGGTTTCTAGACTTCCTCTGAGTAGCCTGAGAGGACGGAATCAGGCTTTGGATGTCCGGTAAGGCAGGCTGGAGCAGTGTCCGGAGCTCTGTACTTTTTGTATAGCCGAGGTAACACTGGGGGAATTGAAGATGGATTGTGCATTATTTTAACATCCTGATCCCATGTGTAGTCTATAATAGGTACTGATCTTCGACTTTTTGAAAGGTTCTTTAAAGTCATAAAGGAAACAATCCTGTTGGTGAGAAGGCATAGGGATCTGGAAACGCTGTGCGGCTCTTTCCAAGACATTATGAAAACCCCAGATATCTTCAGGAGGTGAATCCGCTTGAGTAGGCACTGGGGACGCTGGACAAGGGATAACAATCATCCAACTCATCAAGAGTCGATTGAGAATCATGGAGTTCTCCCTCCTCTTGTTGCTAGTCATTATCTGTGGAAGTTGTAGGCGGTAGCATGACAGGCACAGACTGGAGGAAGAGGTGGAGGCTGCAACCTTGGCGGCGGAGAGACAACCGGAGCAGGAGACGTAGCAGAAGTAGGAAATTTCTGCTTATAGTCAGTAATCAGAAATTGGAGGTCAGAAACCAAAGACGCAGGGAGACAAACCATGGGAGATTGGGGAGGATGACTGTCAGGATAATATGGCTGGTCTTCTGGTTCTTGTTCGTCATAGTCCGAACTCTCCTGGTATTTGACATGGAGTTCCGAAGGACTTGTTGCAGTTCCGAACATACCACCATCGTCTGAATCTTCCTCCTCTTCCAAAAGGTGAGTTGCAGGTAACTGCTGGACCCTGCTAGAAGTCAGGGCTGGTGTCAACATGCGTTTTGCGATTTTGAGATGGACATGCGCGCTCTCCACTTTGGACTCTGGTGTCGTCGACGAGCCCGTCTGTGTAGTCGTCGACGGTGAAGCACCAACTGGCAAAATTAAAGGAAACGTCGACAAAGCCCCCGTCGACGGAGCCCTCGATGGTGTTGTCTTCGACGAAACACTCTTCGGTGACGCGCTAGTCTGCGATTGTAGCGTCGACGCTGGCTTGGACGTAGACCATTTTGTAAAAATGTCAATAGTCGACGATACAGGTTTAGCAGCCGTGGAACCAGGCTTTTTAAAGGTATGTAGAACCTCCTGTGGAGAAACCTTTGTTGGTAAAGCCTTAAGGGGGGCCTCTGAAGACTTTGTGCACCTTCTTTTGAGGGAGCTGCGACGAAGGTCCTGGAGAAGCAACTCTGGGCCTTTTTCGAGAGAATTTTGAAGATGTAGAGCAGCCTTCACTCGCCTCAGAAGACAGGACTTGGCCTTTATCTTTAAGTCTCTGCAGCCAAATTAGAAGGCGTCCCTCCCGATCTTGAAGAGTCTTTGAAGAAAAGTACGACATACCTTGTAGTCCTTAGAGGAGTGGTCGGGGTAAAGACAATAGAGGCAGTCTTTGTGTTGGTCATCAACATTAAGCCTCTTTTACCACAGGAAGCACAAGGCCTAAAAAGGCCTTTCTTAGGAGTATCTGCCATGAAGATATTGAGAACTTCACACAGAAGAAGGAATCCTGAAAGAAAAAAAAAAAAAAACCAAAAAAAAAAAACACAAATCACTGGAAATCCAGAAAACAAGGAAAACTGAGCAGCGCTCAGGGGAGACTCCCTTAGCACGACGTGCGGTAGAAAAGCTGAGGGACTAGAGCTCCTTCCAGGTGGGTTCCAGAGGGTGGTGATAGCTGATTGGCTCTTTTCTAGAGTGTGGTCTTTTTACAAAAGGACATGGAGATGTTACTAATGTGAGGCCCTTGGCCCATTACTATACATGTCTAATGGGACATCAATTAATTTATGTACCGGGGACTCTCATTCCGACGACGGGGAATGATTCAGGCATGTGAATCTATGAAAGATACCCTAATACTGGATAACTAGTGAAATACAACCTTTGCTAAACACAAATCTCCCCCTACATTTTGGGGAATTTACCAAATTTATGTGTCTGATACGGCAGGCCTCGCACACTCAAAGGTTGTGGGATCTGGCCTTGTT